>NC_082673.1:33832500-34518681 GCF_025265405.1 Mesoplodon densirostris | reverse complement strand
GCTGGCCTGCAGGCACCAAGTTGGCCTGCGTGCTGTCGCTGGTGTGGCTCCAGGGCCCTTCCTCTAGGCTTTCAAGCCCTTGTACATATTCAGGTGTTTTACCTGGGAAGGGTGGGAACAGTTCAGCAGCAGCTGGCCTGGGGCTCAGCTCACGTTTACTCACAGATGCCTCAGCACGGTCCCCCAGCTTCGCAATGAGGACGCTCCTTGCATGGGGTGTGGGTTGCTGGCTGTATGGGAGGTAATTCCCCACCTCTGACCAATTTCAGAATTGTTTACCACTGGAGCAAGTGCCCTGATAGGGTTTCCCTCTGTATAACTGGTGGGTTCAGGTATTTTTTTTCTTTTATGGTTCAAGTTAGATTTTATTCTTCTTTTATGTATTTATAGATATAAGCATGGAAATAATTCATTCCTATAAATACATCTGTGTGAAGGGAAGAACTTTTTTCTGTTTTATTTTATTTTTTTTTTAATTTTGAAATTTAATTGTATTTATCTTTTTATACTGTAGGTTATTATTAGTTATGTATTTTATGCCTATACATGTATACAGGTCAATCCCAATCTCCCAACTCATCCCACCACCACCACCCCATGGCTTCCCCCACTTGGTGTCCATACGTTTGTTCTCTACCTCTGTGTCTCTATTTCTTCCCTGCAAACCAGTTCATCTGTACCATTTTTTCGGTTCCACATATATGCATTAATATACAATATTTGTTTTCCTCTTTCTGACTTACTTCATTCTGTATGACAGTCTCTAGATCCATCGATGTCTCTACAAATGACCCAGTTTCATTCCTTTTTATGGCTGAGTAATATTCCATTTTATATATGTACCACATCTTTATCCATTCATCTGTCTGTGGGCATTTAGGTTACTTGCATTACCTGGCTATTGTAAATAGTGCTGCAATGAACATTGTGGTGAATGTGCCTTTTTGATTTATGGTTTTCTCTGGGTATATGCCCAGAAGTGGGATTGCTGGATCAGATGGTAATTCTATTTCTAGTTTTTTTAAGGAAACTCCATACTGTTCTTCATAGTGACTGTATCAATTTACATCCCCACCAATAGTGGAAGACGGCTCCTTTTGTCCACACCCTCCCCAGAATTTGTTGTTTGTAGATTTTCTGATGATGCTGATTCTAACAGGTGTGAGGTGATACCTCATTGTAGTTTGATTTGCATTTCTCTAATAATTAGTGCTGTTGAGCAGCTTTTCATGTGCGTCTTGGCCATCTCTGTGTCTTCTTTGAAGAAACGTCTCTTTAGATCTTCTGCCCATTTCTGTATTGGGTTGTTTGTTTTTTGAATATTAAGCTGCATGAGCTGTTTATATATATATTGGAGATTAAACCTTTGTCCATTGATTCATTTGCAATGAATTTCACCCATTCTGAGGGATGCCTTTTTCCATTCCCGTTTTTTTTAACAAAAAAGGAAAGAAAGAAAAAGAAGCAGAACACTAATGTGCGTAAAATATGCCTTTTGAAATGGTCGTTTTGAAATATGGACGTCCTTTGAATTTTTTGGTCGATATGTGACCCCAGGATTTGTTTTCAGGGCAGGTGTCATTTACAGGCCTGCAATGATTTTGAATATCAACTGACCATTAGCGCTGGGATTAAAGCTGCTGTTGCGTGAAACGGCCACAAGGTGGCAGCAGTTCTCCCGTACCAAATCTGGTAACTAGAGCAACAGAGCCTCAATGGAAGTCGTGTTCTAGATTGGAATTTAGAATGGAATGTGCCAGGAGAAAGCCCCTCAAGTTTGTCTCACTACTTCTTGTTTGTGTTTTTAATTTTTTTTATTATTATTTTCTGTTACAGCAAGTTTGATTACAATGTTTGGCTTGTTGTAGGTGTGGAAGATGTGGTTCTTTTACACATATACAGATGTCTGTTCTTCCTGGGATCCTTTTCCCATGTACGTTAGGACAGAATGTTGAGTAGTCTTCTCTTGGTATTCCGTAGGTCTTTGGTGATTATATATGTCACCTGTGTTTGATTATGTGTGTTAACCACGAAATTGTAATGAAACCAATCCTCACACCTTTCCATTGGTGAACCATAAGTTTGTTTAATGAATCTGTGATTGCCGTTCTCCGTGGAAATATCTGCCCTGGTATCCATTTTTAGGTAACACCTATAAGTGATATGATACGATTATGTGTCTTTCACTTTCTGACTTACTCCAAGTCACGTGATTACCTCTAGACTCATCTACGGGGCTGCAAATGGCATTGTGTCCTTTTTTTCCTTGGCTTCTATTCTGCCTTAACGAGGTCTATTTTCAACAATGTGATTCCCTGAGGGTTGTGGATTAGCTGACCTGGGCAACCTTACCCTGCCGGCCGGCCCTCCCCAGGTGTGCCTGGTTGAGGTCAATATAAACAGCGCTCCAGGCAGCAATAGCATCTGAAGTTGTGCCTGACTCCATATTCTCTGCCCCGTCAGCAGTCTCGCGGCTGTGCTGGTGGGAGGGAGTGAGGGGCCAAGGCTTTGTTGGTGGCCCGTTGTGAGTGGGGCTCTGCTGGCCTTTCTGCAGGAGTTGCCAGGCTGCCACCTGTAAAGAAGAGGATGTGTCACCCATACCTTCCGATGGAATTTCTCTCCGGACAGAGGTGAGGAAAGAAAAAAGCAGTGGGGGCCGGGACAGGAGGGGTATCTCAGGCAGGGCAATAAAAAGCTTCCAGAAGAGCGCACGGGGCCAGGACCATCCTGGCTGGCCTGCAGGCACCAAGTTGGCCTGCGTGCTGTCGCTGGTGTGGCTCCAGGGCCTTTCCTCTAGGCTTTCAAGCCCTTGTACATATACAGGTGTTTTACCTGGGAAGGGTGGGAACAGTTCAGCAGCAGTTGGCCAGGGGCTCAGCACACGTTTACTCACAGATGCCTCAGCACGGTCCCCCAGCTTCGCAATGAGGACGCTCCTTGCATGGGGTGTGGGTTGCTGGCTGTATGGGAGGTGATTCCCCACCTCTGACCAATTTCAGAATTGTTTACCGCTGGAGCAAGTGCCCTGATAGGGTTTCCCTCTGTATAACTGGTGGGTTCAGGTATTTTTTTTCTTTTATGGTTCAAGTTAGATTTTATTCCTCTTTTATGTATTTATAGATATAAGCATGGAAATAATTCATTCCTATAAATACATCTGTGTGAAGGGAAGAAATTTTTTCTGTTTTATTTTATTTTTTTTTAATTTTGAAATTTAATTGTATTTATCTTTTTATACTGTATGTTATTATTAGTTATGTATTTTATGCATATACATGTATACAGGTCAATCCCAATCTCCCAACTCATCCCACCACCACCACCCCATGGCTTCCCCCACTTGGTGTCCATACGTTTGTTCTCTACCTCTGTGTCTCTATTTCTTCCCTGCAAACCAGTTCATCTGTACCATTTTTTCGGTTCCACATATATGCATTAATATACAATATTTGTTTTCCTCTTTCTGACTTACTTCATTCTGTATGACAGTCTCTAGATCCATCGATGTCTCTACAAATGACCCAGTTTCATTCCTTTTTATGGCTGAGTAATATTCCATTTTATATATGTACCACATCTTTATCCATTCATCTGTCTGTGGGCATTTAGGTTACTTGCTTTACCTGGCTATTGTAAATAGTGCCGCAATGAACATTGTGGTGAATGTGCCTTTTTGATTTATGGTTTTCTCTGGGTATATGCCCAGAAGTGGGATTGCTGGATCAGATGGTAATTCTATTTCTAGTTTATTTAAGGAAACTCCATACTGTTCTCCATAGTGACTGTATCAATTTACATCCCCACCAATAGTGGAAGACGGCTCCTTTTGTCCACACCCTCCCCAGAATTTGTTGTTTGTAGATTTTCTGATGATGCTGATTCTAACAGGTGTGAGGTGATACCTCATTGTAGTTTGATTTGCATTTCTCTAATAATTAGTGCTGTTGAGCAGCTTTTCATGTGCGTCTTGGCCATCTCTGTGTCTTCTTTGAAGAAACGTCTCTTTAGATCTTCTGCCCATTTCTGTATTGGGTTGTTTGTTTTTTGAATATTAAGCTGCATGAGCTGTTTATATATATATTGGAGATTAAACCTTTGTCCATTGATTCATTTGCAATGATTTTCACCCATTCTGAGGGATGCCTTTTTCCATTCCCGTTTTTTTTAACAAAAAAGGAACAAAAGAAAAAGAAGCAGAACACTAATGTGCGTAAAATATGCCTTTTGATATGGTCGTTTTGAAATATGGACGTCCTTTGAATTTTTTGGTCGATATGTGACCCCAGGATTTGTTTTCAGGGCAGGTGTCATTTACAGGCCTGCAATGATTTTGAATATCAACTGACCATTAGCGCTGGGATTAAAGCTGCTGTTGCGTGAAACGGCCACAAGGTGGCAGCAGTTCTCCCGTACCAAATCTGGTAACTAGAGCAACAGAGCCTCAATGGAAGTCGTGTTCTAGATTGGAATTTAGAATGGAATGTGCCAGGAGAAAGCCCCTCAAGTTTGTCTCACTACTTCTTGTTTGTGTTTTTAATTTTTTTTTATTATTATTTTCTGTTACAGCAAGTTTGATTACAATGTTTGGCTTGTTGTAGGTGTGGAAGATGTGGTTCTTTTACACATATACAGATGTCTGTTCTTCCTGGGATCCTTTTCCCATGTACGTTAGGACAGAATGTTGAGTAGTCTTCTCTTGGTATTCCGTAGGTCTTTGGTGATTATATATGTCACCTGTGTTTGATTATGTCTGTTAACCACGAAATCGTAATGAAACCAATCCTCACACCTTTCCATTGGTGAACCATAAGTTTGTTTAATGAATCTGTTATTGCCGTTCTCCGTGGAAATATCTGCCCTGGTATCCATTTTTAGGTAACACCTATAAGTGATATGATACGATATGTGTCTTTCACTTTCTGACTTACTCCAAGTCACGTGATTACCTCTAGACTCATCTACGGGGCTGCAAATGGCATTGTGTCCTTTTTTTCCTTGGCTTCTATTCTGCCTTAACGAGGTCTATTTTCAACAATGTGATTCCCTGAGGGTTGTGGATTAGCTGACCTGGGCAACCTTACCCTGCCGGCCGGCCCTCCCCAGGTGTGCCTGGTTGAGGTCAATATAAACAGCGCTCCAGGCAGCAATAGCCCCTGAAGTTGTGCCTGACTCCATATTCTCTGCCCCGTCAGCAGTCTCGGGGCTGTGCTGGTGGGAGGGAGTGAGGGGCCAAGGCTTTGTTGGTGGCCCGGTGTGAGTGGGGCTCTGCTGGCCTTTCTGCAGGAGTTGCCAGGCTGCCACCTGTAAAGAAGAGGATGTGTCACCCATACCTTCCGATGGAATTTCTCTCCGGACAGAGGTGAGGAAAGAAAAAAGCAGTGGGGGCCGGGACAGGAGGGGTATCTCAGGCAGGGCAATAGAAAGCTTCCAGAAGAGCGCACGGGGCCAGGACCATCCTGGCTGGCCTGCAGGCACCAAGTTGGCCTGCGTGCTGTCGCTGGTGTGGCTCCAGGGCCCTTCCTCTAGGCTTTCAAGCCCTTGTACATATTCAGGTGTTTTACCTGGGAAGGGTGGGAACAGTTCAGCAGCAGCTGGCCTGGGGCTCAGCTCACGTTTACTCACAGATGCCTCAGAACGGTCCCCCAGCTTCGCAATGAGGACGCTCCTTGCATGGGGTGTGGGTTGCTGGCTGTATGGGAGGTGATTCCCCACCTCTGACCAATTTCAGAATTGTTTACCGCTGGAGCAAGTGCCCTGATAGGGTTTCCCTCTGTATAACTGGTGGGTTCAGGTATTTTTTTTCTTTTATGGTTCAAGTTAGATTTTATTCTTCTTTTATGTATTTATAGATATAAGCATGGAAATAATTCATTCCTATTAATACATCTGTGTGAAGGGAAGAACTTTTTTCTGTTTTATTTTATTTTTTTTTTAATTTTGAAATTTAATTGTATTTATCTTTTTATACTGTAGGTTATTATTAGTTATGTGTTTTATGCCTATACATGTATACAGGTCAATCCCAATCTCCCAACTCATCCCACCACCACCACCCCATGGCTTCCCCCACTTGGTGTCCATACGTTTGTTCTCTACCTCTGTGTCTCTATTTCTTCCCTGCAAACCAGTTCATCTGTACCATTTTTTCGGTTCCACATATATGCATTAATATACAATATTTGTTTTCCTCTTTCTGACTTACTTCATTCTGTATGACAGTCTCTAGATCCATCGATGTCTCTACAAATGACCCAGTTTCATTCCTTTTTATGGCTGAGTAATATTCCATTTTATATATGTACCACATCTTTATCCATTCATCTGTCTGTGGGCATTTAGGTTACTTGCATTACCTGGCTATTGTAAATAGTGCTGCAATGAACATTGTGGTGAATGTGCCTTTTTGATTTATGGTTTTCTCTGGGTATATGCCCAGAAGTGGGATTGCTGGATCAGATGGTAATTCTATTTCTAGTTTTTTTAAGGAAACTCCATACTGTTCTCCATAGTGACTGTATCAATTTACATCCCCACCAATAGTGGAAGACGGCTCCTTTTGTCCACACCCTCCCCAGAATTTGTTGTTTGTAGATTTTCTGATGATGCCGATTCTAACAGGTGTGAGGTGATACCTCATTGTAGTTTGATTTGCATTTCTCTAATAATTAGTGCTGTTGAGCAGCTTTTCATGTGCGTCTTGGCCATCTCTGTGTCTTCTTTGAAGAAACGTCTCTTTAGATCTTCTGCCCATTTCTGTATTGGGTTGTTTGTTTTTTGAATATTAAGCTGCATGAGCTGTTTATATATATATTGGAGATTAAACCTTTGTCCATTGATTCATTTGCAATGATTTTCACCCATTCTGAGGGATGCCTTTTTCCATTCCCGTTTTTTTAACAAAAAAGGAACAAAAGAAAAAGAAGCAGAACACTAATGTGCGTAAAATATGCCTTTTGAAATGGTCGTTTTGAAATATGGACGTCCTTTGAATTTTTTGGTCGATATGTGACCCCAGGATTTGTTTTCAGGGCAGGTGTCATTTACAGGCCTGCAATGATTTTGAATATCAACTGACCATTAGCGCTGGGATTAAAGCTGCTGTTGCGTGAAACGGCCACAAGGTGGCAGCAGTTCTCCCGTACCAAATCTGGTAACTAGAGCAACAGAGCCTCAATGGAAGTCGTGTTCTAGATTGGAATTTAGAATGGAATGTGCCAGGAGAAAGCCCCTCAAGTTTGTCTCACTACTTCTTGTTTGAGTTTTTAATTTTTTTTTTAATTTTCTGTTACAGCAAGTTTGATTACAATGTTTGGCTTGTTGTAGGTGTGGAAGATGAGGTTCTTTTACACATATACAGATGTCTGTTCTTCCTGGGATCCTTTTCCCATGTACGTTAGGACAGAATGTTGAGTAGTCTTCTCTTGGTATTCCGTAGGTCTTTGGTGATTATATATGTCACCTGTGTTTGATTATGTCTGTTAACCACGAAATCGTAATGAAACCAATCCTCACACCTTTCCATTGGTGAACCATAAGTTTGTTTAATGAATCTGTGATTGCCATTCTCCGTGGAAATATCTGCCCTGGTATCCATTTTTAGGTAACACCTATAAGTGATATGATACGATATGTGTCTATCACTTTCTGACTTACTCCAAGTCACGTGATTACCTCTAGACTCATCTACGGGGCTGCAAATGGCATTGTGTCCTTTTTTTCCTTGGCTTCTATTCTGCCTTAGCGAGGTCTATTTTCAACAATGTGATTCCCTGAGGGTTGTGGATTAGCTGACCTGGGCAACCTTACCCTGCCGGCCGGCCCTCCCCAGGTGTGCCTGGTTGAGGTCAATATAAACAGCGCTCCAGGCAGCAATAGCCCCTGAAGTTGTGCCTGACTCCATATTCTCTGCCCTGTCAGCAGTCTCGGGGCTGTGCTGGTGGGAGGGAGTGAGGGGCCAAGGCTTTGTTGGTGGCCCGGTGTGAGTGGGGCTCTGCTGGCCTTTCTGCAGGAGTTGCCAGGCTGCCACCTGTAAAGAAGAGGATGTGTCACCCATACCTTCCGATGGAATTTCTCTCCGGACAGAGGTGAGGAAAGAAAAAAGCAGTGGGGGCCGGGACAGGAGGGGTATCTCAGGCAGGGCAATAGAAAGCTTCCAGAAGAGCGCACGGGGCCAGGACCATCCTGGCTGGCCTGCAGGCACCAAGTTGGCCTGCGTGCTGTCGCTGGTGTGGCTCCAGGGCCCTTCCTCTAGGCTTTCAAGCCCTTGTACATATTCAGGTGTTTTACCTGGGAAGGGTGGGAACAGTTCAGCAGCAGCTGGCCTGGGGCTCAGCTCACGTTTACTCACAGATGCCTCAGCACGGTCCCCCAGCTTCGCAATGAGGACGCTCCTTGCATGGGGTGTGGGTTGCTGGCTGTATGGGAGGTGATTCCCCACCTCTGACCAATTTCAGAATTGTTTACCACTGGAGCAAGTGCCCTGATAGGGTTTCCCTCTGTATAACTGGTGGGTTCAGGTATTTTTTTTCTTTTATGGTTCAAGTTAGATTTGATTCTTCTTTTATGTATTTATAGATATAAGCATGGAAATAATTCATTCCTATAAATACATCTGTGTGAAGGGAAGAACTTTTTTCTGTTTTATTTTATTTTTTTTTAATTTTGAAATTTAATTGTATTTATCTTTTTATACTGTAGGTTATTATTAGTTATGTATTTTATGCCTATACATGTATACAGGTCAATCCCAATCTCCCAACTCATCCCACCACCACCACCCCATGGCTTCCCCCACTTGGTGTCCATACGTTTGTTCTCTACCTCTGTGTCTCTATTTCTTCCCTGCAAACCAGTTCATCTGTACCATTTTTTCGGTTCCACATATATGTATTAATATACAATATTTGTTTTCCTCTTTCTGACTTACTTCATTCTGTATGACAGTCTCTAGATCCATCGATGTCTCTACAAATGACCCAGTTTCATTCCTTTTTATGGCTGAGTAATATTCCATTTTATATATGTACCACATCTTTATCCATTCATCTGTCTGTGGGCATTTAGGTTACTTGCATTACCTGGCTATTGTAAATAGTGCTGCAATGAACATTGTGGTGAATGTGCCTTTTTGATTTATGGTTTTCTCTGGGTATATGCCCAGAAGTGGGATTGCTGGATCAGATGGTAATTCTATTTCTAGTTTTTTTAAGGAAACTCCATACTGTTCTTCATAGTGACTGTATCAATTTACATCCCCACCAATAGTGGAAGACGGCTCCTTTTGTCCACACCCTCCCCAGAATTTGTTGTTTGTAGATTTTCTGAGGATGCTGATTCTAACAGGTGTGAGGTGATACCTCATTGTAGTTTGATTTGCATTTCTCTAATAATTAGTGCTGTTGAGCAGCTTTTCATGTGCGTCTTGGCCATCTCTGTGTCTTCTTTGAAGAAACGTCTCTTTAGATCTTCTGCCCATTTCTGTATTGGGTTGTTTGTTTTTTGAATATTAAGCTGCATGAGCTGTTTATATATATATTGGAGATTAAACCTTTGTCCATTGATTCATTTGCAATGAATTTCACCCATTCTGAGGGATGCCTTTTTCCATTCCCGTTTTTTTTAACAAAAAAGGAAAGAAAGAAAAAGAAGCAGAACACTAATGTGCGTAAAATATGCCTTTTGAAATGGTCGTTTTGAAATATGGACGTCCTTTGAATTTTTTGGTCGATATGTGACCCCAGGATTTGTTTTCAGGGCAGGTGTCATTTACAGGCCTGCAATGATTTTGAATATCAACTGACCATTAGCGCTGGGATTAAAGCTGCTGTTGCGTGAAACGGCCACAAGGTGGCAGCAGTTCTCCCGTACCAAATCTGGTTACTAGAGCAACAGAGCTTCAATGGAAGTTGTGTTCTAGATTGGAATTTAGAATGGAATGTGCCAGGAGAAAGCCCCTCAAGTTTGTCTCACTACTTCTTGTTTGTGTTTTTAATTTTTTTTATTATTATTTTCTTTTACAGCAAGTTTGATTACAATGTTTGGCTTGTTGTAGGTGTGGAAGATGTGGTTCTTTTACACATATACAGATGTCTGTTCTTCCTGGGATCCTTTTCCCATGTACGTTAGGACAGAATGTTGAGTAGTCTTCTCTTGGTATTCCGTAGGTCTTTGGTGATTATATATATGTCACCTGTGTTTGATTATGTCTGTTAACCACGAAATCGTAATGAAACCAATCCTCACACCTTTCCATTGGTGAACCATAAGTTTGTTTAATGAATCTGTGATTGCCGTTCTCCGTGGAAATATCTGCCCTGGTATCCATTTTTAGGTAACACCTATAAGTGATATGATACGATTATGTGTCTTTCACTTTCTGACTTACTCCAAGTCACGTGATTACCTCTAGACTCATCTACGGGGCTGCAAATGGCATTGTGTCCTTTTTTTCCTTGGCTTCTATTCTGCCTTAACGAGGTCTATTTTCAACAATGTGATTCCCTGAGGGTTGTGGATTAGCTGACCTGGGCAACCTTACCCTGCCGGCCGGCCCTCCCCAGGTGTGCCTGGTTGAGGTCAATATAAACAGCGCTCCAGGCAGCAATAGCATCTGAAGTTGTGCCTGACTCCATATTCTCTGCCCCGTCAGCAGTCTCGCGGCTGTGCTGGTGGGAGGGAGTGAGGGGCCAAGGCTTTGTTGGTGGCCCGGTGTGAGTGGGGCTCTGCTGGCCTTTCTGCAGGAGTTGCCAGGCTGCCACCTGTAAAGAAGAGAATGTGTCACCCATACCTTCCGATGGAATTTCTCTCCGGACAGAGGTGAGGAAAGAAAAAAGCAGTGGGGGCCGGGACAGGAGGGGTATCTCAGGCAGGGCAATAAAAAGCTTCCAGAAGAGCGCACGGGGCCAGGACCATCCTGGCTGGCCTGCAGGCACCAAGTTGGCCTGCGTGCTGTCGCTGGTGTGGCTCCAGGGCCTTTCCTCTAGGCTTTCAAGCCCTTGTACATATTCAGGTGTTTTACCTGGGAAGGGTGGGAACAGTTCAGCAGCAGCTGGCCAGGGGCTCAGCACACGTTTACTCACAGATGCCTCAGCACGGTCCCCCAGCTTCGCAATGAGGACGCTCCTTGCATGGGGTGTGGGTTGCTGGCTGTATGGGAGGTGATTCCCCACCTCTGACCAATTTCAGAATTGTTTACCGCTGGAGCAAGTGCCCTGATAGGGTTTCCCTCTGTATAACTGGTGGGTTCAGGTATTTTTTTTCTTTTATGGTTCAAGTTATATTTTATTCCTCTTTTATGTATTTATAGATATAAGCATGGAAATAATTCATTCCTATAAATACATCTGTGTGAAGGGAAGAAATTTTTCCTGTTTTATTTTATTTTTTTTTAATTTTGAAATTTAATTGTATTTATCTTTTTATACTGTAGGTTATTATTAGTTATGTATTTTATGCATATACATGTATACAGGTCAATCCCAATCTCCCAACTCATCCCACCACCACCACCCCATGGCTTCCCCCACTTGGTGTCCATACGTTTGTTCTCTACCTCTGTGTCTCTATTTCTTCCCTGCAAACCAGTTCATCTGTACCATTTTTTCGGTTCCACATATATGCATTAATATACAATATTTGTTTTCCTCTTTCTGACTTACTTCATTCTGTATGACAGTCTCTAGATCCATCGATGTCTCTACAAATGACCCAGTTTCATTCCTTTTTATGGCTGAGTAATATTCCATTTTATATATGTACCACATCTTTATCCATTCATCTGTCTGTGGGCATTTAGGTTACTTGCTTTACCTGGCTATTGTAAATAGTGCCGCAATGAACATTGTGGTGAAGGTGCCTTTTTGATTTATGGTTTTCTCTGGGTATATGCCCAGAAGTGGGATTGCTGGATCAGATGGTAATTCTATTTCTAGTTTATTTAAGGAAACTCCATACTGTTCTCCATAGTGACTGTATCAATTTACATCCCCACCAATAGTGGAAGACGGCTCCTTTTGTCCACACCCTCCCCAGAATTTGTTGTTTGTAGATTTTCTGATGATGCTGATTCTAACAGGTGTGAGGTGATACCTCATTGTAGTTTGATTTGCATTTCTCTAATAATTAGTGCTGTTGAGCAGCTTTTCATGTGCGTCTTGGCCATCTCTGTGTCTTCTTTGAAGAAACGTCTCTTTAGATCTTCTGCCCATTTCTGTATTGGGTTGTTTGTTTTTTGAATATTAAGCTGCATGAGCTGTTTATATATATATTGGAGATTAAACCTTTGTCCATTGATTCATTTGCAATGATTTTCACCCATTCTGAGGGATGCCTTTTTCCATTCCCGTTTTTTTTAACAAAAAAGGAACAAAAGAAAAAGAAGCAGAACACTAATGTGCGTAAAATATGCCTTTTGATATGGTCGTTTTGAAATATGGACGTCCTTTGAATTTTTTGGTCGATATGTGACCCCAGGATTTGTTTTCAGGGCAGGTGTCATTTACAGGCCTGCAATGATTTTGAATATCAACTGACCATTAGCGCTGGGATTAAAGCTGCTGTTGCGTGAAACGGCCACAAGGTGGCAGCAGTTCTCCCGTACCAAATCTGGTAACTAGAGCAACAGAGCCTCAATGGAAGTCGTGTTCTAGATTGGAATTTAGAATGGAATGTGCCAGGAGAAAGCCCCTCAAGTTTGTCTCACTACTTCTTGTTTGTGTTTTTAATTTTTTTTTTATTATTTTCTGTTACAGCAAGTTTGATTACAATGTTTGGCTTGTTGTAGGTGTGGAAGATGTGGTTCTTTTACACATATACAGATGTCTGTTCTTCCTGGGATCCTTTTCCCATGTACGTTAGGACAGAATGTTGAGTAGTCTTCTCTTGGTATTCCGTAGGTCTTTGGTGATTATATATGTCACCTGTGTTTGATTATGTCTGTTAACCACGAAATCGTAATGAAACCAATCCTCACACCTTTCCATTGGTGAACCATAAGTTTGTTTAATGAATCTGTGATTGCCGTTCTCCGTGGAAATATCTGCCCTGGTATCCATTTTTAGGTAACACCTATAAGTGATATGATACGATATGTGTCTTTCACTTTCTGACTTACTCCAAGTCACGTGATTACCTCTAGACTCATCTACGGGGCTGCAAATGGCATTGTGTCCTTTTTTTCCTTGGCTTCTATTCTGCCTTAACGAGGTCTATTTTCAACAATGTGATTCCCTGAGGGTTGTGGATTAGCTGACCTGGGCAACCTTACCCTGCCGGCCGGCCCTCCCCAGGTGTGCCTGGTTGAGGTCAATATAAACAGCGCTCCAGGCAGCAATAGCCCCTGAAGTTGTGCCTGACTCCATATTCTCTGCCCCGTCAGCAGTCTCGGGGCTGTGCTGGTGGGAGGGAGTGAGGGGCCAAGGCTTTGTTGGTGGCCCGGTGTGAGTGGGGCTCTGCTGGCCTTTCTGCAGGAGTTGCCAGGCTGCCACCTGTAAAGAAGAGGATGTGTCACCCATACCTTCCGATGGAATTTCTCTCCGGACAGAGGTGAGGAAAGAAAAAAGCAGTGGGGGCCGGGACAGGAGGGGTATCTCAGGCAGGGCAATAGAAAGCTTCCAGAAGAGCGCACGGGGCCAGGACCATCCTGGCTGGCCTGCAGGCACCAAGTTGGCCTGCGTGCTGTCGCTGGTGTGGCTCCAGGGCCCTTCCTCTAGGCTTTCAAGCCCTTGTACATATTCAGGTGTTTTACCTGGGAAGGGTGGGAACAGTTCAGCAGCAGCTGGCCTGGGGCTCAGCTCACGTTTACTCACAGATGCCTCAGCACGGTCCCCCAGCTTCGCAATGAGGACGCTCCTTGCATGGGGTGTGGGTTGCTGGCTGTATGGGAGGTGATTCCCCACCTCTGACCAATTTCAGAATTGTTTACCGCTGGAGCAAGTGCCCTGATAGGGTTTCCCTCTGTATAACTGGTGGGTTCAGGTATTTTTTTTCTTTTATGGTTCAAGTTAGATTTTATTCTTCTTTTATGTATTTATAGATATAAGCATGGAAATAATTCATTCCTATAAATACATCTGTGTGAAGGGAAGAACTTTTTTCTGTTTTATTTTATTTTTTTTTTAATTTTGAAATTTAATTGTATTTATCTTTTTATACTGTAGGTTATTATTAGTTATGTGTTTTATGCCTATACATGTATACAGGTCAATCCCAATCTCCCAACTCATCCCACCACCACCACCCCATGGCTTCCCCCACTTGGTGTCCATACGTTTGTTCTCTACCTCTGTGTCTCTATTTCTTCCCTGCAAACCAGTTCATCTGTACCATTTTTTCGGTTCCACATATATGCATTAATATACAATATTTGTTTTCCTCTTTCTGACTTACTTCATTCTGTATGACAGTCTCTAGATCCATCGATGTCTCTACAAATGACCCAGTTTCATTCCTTTTTATGGCTGAGTAATATTCCATTTTATATATGTACCACATCTTTATCCATTCATCTGTCTGTGGGCATTTAGGTTACTTGCATTACCTGGCTATTGTAAATAGTGCTGCAATGAACATTGTGGTGAATGTGCCTTTTTGATTTATGGTTTTCTCTGGGTATATGCCCAGAAGTGGGATTGCTGGATCAGATGGTAATTCTATTTCTAGTTTTTTTAAGGAAACTCCATACTGTTCTCCATAGTGACTGTATCAATTTACATCCCCACCAATAGTGGAAGACGGCTCCTTTTGTCCACAACCTCCCCAGAATTTGTTGTTTGTAGATTTTCTGATGATGCTGATTCTAACAGGTGTGAGGTGATACCTCATTGTAGTTTGATTTGCATTTCTCTAATAATTAGTGCTGTTGAGCAGCTTTTCATGTGCGTCTTGGCCATCTCTGTGTCTTCTTTGAAGAAACGTCTCTTTAGATCTTCTGCCCATTTCTGTATTGGGTTGTTTGTTTTTTGAATATTAAGCTGCATGAGCTGTTTATATATATATTGGAGATTAAACCTTTGTCCATTGATTCATTTGCAATGAATTTCACCCATTCTGAGGGATGCCTTTTTCCATTCCCGTTTTTTTTAACAAAAAAGGAAAGAAAGAAAAAGAAGCAGAACACTAATGTGCGTAAAATATGCCTTTTGAAATGGTCGTTTTGAAATATGGACGTCCTTTGAATTTTTTGGTCGATATGTGACCCCAGGATTTGTTTTCAGGGCAGGTGTCATTTACAGGCCTGCAATGATTTTGAATATCAACTGACCATTAGCGCTGGGATTAAAGCTGCTGTTGCGTGAAACGGCCACAAGGTGGCAGCAGTTCTCCCGTACCAAATCTGGTTACTAGAGCAACAGAGCCTCAATGGAAGTTGTGTTCTACATTGGAATTTAGAATGGAATGTGCCAGGAGAAAGCCCCTCAAGTTTGTCTCACTATTTTTTGTTTGTGTTTTTAATTTTTTTTTTATTGTTTTCTGTTACAGCAAGTTTGATTACAATGTTTGGCTTGTTGTAGGTGTGGAAGATGTGGTTCTTTTACACATATACAGATGTCTGTTCTTCCTGGGATCCTTTTCCCATGTACGTTAGGACAGAATGTTGAGTAGTCTTCTCTTGGTATTCCGTAGGTCTTTGGTGATTATATATGTCACCTGTGTTTGATTATGTCTGTTAACCACGAAATCGTAATGAAAAGAATACTCACACCTTTCCATTGGTGAACCATAAGTTTGTTTAATGAATCTGTGATTGCCGTTCTCCGTGGAAATATCTGCCCTGGTATCCATTTTTAGGTAACACCTATAAGTGATATGATACGATATGTGTCTTTCACTTTCTGACTTACTCCAAGTCACGTGATTACCTCTAGACTCATCTACGGGGCTGCAAATGGCATTGTGTCCTTTTTTTCCTTGGCTTCTATTCTGCCTTAACGAGGTCTATTTTCAACAATGTGATTCCCTGAGGGTTGTGGATTAGCTGACCTGGGCAACCTTACCCTGCCGGCCGGCCCTCCCCAGGTGTGCCTGGTTGAGGTCAATATAAACAGCACTCCAGGCAGCAATAGCATCTGAAGTTGTGCCTGACTCCATATTCTCTGCCCCGTCAGCAGTCTCGCGGCTGTGCTGGTGGGAGGGAGTGAGGGGCCAAGGCTTTGTTGGTGGCCCGGTGTGAGTGGGGCTCTGCTGGCCTTTCTGCAGGAGTTGCCAGGCTGCCACCTGTAAAGAAGAGGATGTGTCACCCATACCTTCCGATGGAATTTCTCTCCGGACAGAGGTGAGGAAAGAAAAAAGCAGTGGGGGCCGGGACAGGAGGGGTATCTCAGGCAGGGCAATAGAAAGCTTCCAGAAGAGCGCACGGGGCCAGGACCATCCTGGCTGGCCTGCAGGCACCAAGTTGGCCTGCGTGCTGTCGCTGGTGTGGCTCCAGGGCCCTTCCTCTAGGCTTTCAAGCCCTTGTACATATTCAGGTGTTTTACCTGGGAAGGGTGGGAACAGTTCAGCAGCAGCTGGCCTGGGGCTCAGCTCACGTTTACTCACAGATGCCTCAGCACGGTCCCCCAGCTTCGCAATGAGGACGCTCCTTGCATGGGGTGTGGGTTGCTGGCTGTATGGGAGGTAATTCCCCACCTCTGACCAATTTCAGAATTGTTTACCACTGGAGCAAGTGCCCTGATAGGGTTTCCCTCTGTATAACTGGTGGGTTCAGGTATTTTTTTTCTTTTATGGTTCAAGTTAGATTTTATTCTTCTTTTATGTATTTATAGATATAAGCATGGAAATAATTCATTCCTATAAATACATCTGTGTGAAGGGAAGAACTTTTTTCTGTTTTATTTTATTTTTTTTTTAATTTTGAAATTTAATTGTATTTATCTTTTTATACTGTAGGTTATTATTAGTTATGTATTTTATGCCTATACATGTATACAGGTCAATCCCAATCTCCCAACTCATCCCACCACCACCACCCCATGGCTTCCCCCACTTGGTGTCCATACGATTGTTCTCTACCTCTGTGTCTCTATTTCTTCCCTGCAAACCAGTTCATCTGTACCATTTTTTCGGTTCCACATATATGTATTAATATACAATATTTGTTTTCCTCTTTCTGACTTACTTCATTCTGTATGACAGTCTCTAGATCCATCGATGTCTCTACAAATGACCCAGTTTCATTCCTTTTTATGGCTGAGTAATATTCCATTTTATATATGTACCACATCTTTATCCATTCATCTGTCTGTGGGCATTTAGGTTACTTGCATTACCTGGCTATTGTAAATAGTGCTGCAATGAACATTGTGGTGAATGTGCCTTTTTGATTTATGGTTTTCTCTGGGTATATGCCCAGAAGTGGGATTGCTGGATCAGATGGTAATTCTATTTCTAGTTTTTTTAAGGAAACTCCATACTGTTCTTCATAGTGACTGTATCAATTTACATCCCCACCAATAGTGGAAGACGGCTCCTTTTGTCCACACCCTCCCCAGAATTTGTTGTTTGTAGATTTTCTGATGATGCTGATTCTAACAGGTGTGAGGTGATACCTCATTGTAGTTTGATTTGCATTTCTCTAATAATTAGTGCTGTTGAGCAGCTTTTCATGTGCGTCTTGGCCATCTCTGTGTCTTCTTTGAAGAAACGTCTCTTTAGATCTTCTGCCCATTTCTGTATTGGGTTGTTTGTTTTTTGAATATTAAGCTGCATGAGCTGTTTATATATATATTGGAGATTAAACCTTTGTCCATTGATTCATTTGCAATGAATTTCACCCATTCTGAGGGATGCCTTTTTCCATTCCCGTTTTTTTTAACAAAAAAGGAAAGAAAGAAAAAGAAGCAGAACACTAATGTGCGTAAAATATGCCTTTTGAAATGGTCGTTTTGAAATATGGACGTCCTTTGAATTTTTTGGTCGATATGTGACCCCAGGATTTGTTTTCAGGGCAGGTGTCATTTACAGGCCTGCAATGATTTTGAATATCAACTGACCATTAGCGCTGGGATTAAAGCTGCTGTTGCGTGAAACGGCCACAAGGTGGCAGCAGTTCTCCCGTACCAAATCTGGTAACTAGAGCAACAGAGCCTCAATGGAAGTCGTGTTCTACATTGGAATTTAGAATGGAATGTGCCAGGAGAAAGCCCCTCAAGTTTGTCTCACTACTTCTTGTTTGTGTTTTTAATTTTTTTTATTATTATTTTCTGTTACAGCAAGTTTGATTACAATGTTTGGCTTGTTGTAGGTGTGGAAGATGTGGTTCTTTTACACATATACAGATGTCTGTTCTTCCTGGGATCCTTTTCCCATGTACGTTAGGACAGAATGTTGAGTAGTCTTCTCTTGGTATTCCGTAGGTCTTTGGTGATTATATATGTCACCTGTGTTTGATTATGTGTGTTAACCACGAAATTGTAATGAAACCAATCCTCACACCTTTCCATTGGTGAACCATAAGTTTGTTTAATGAATCTGTGATTGCCGTTCTCCGTGGAAATATCTGCCCTGGTATCCATTTTTAGGTAACACCTATAAGTGATATGATACGATTATGTGTCTTTCACTTTCTGACTTACTCCAAGTCACGTGATTACCTCTAGACTCATCTACGGGGCTGCAAATGGCATTGTGTCCTTTTTTTCCTTGGCTTCTATTCTGCCTTAACGAGGTCTATTTTCAACAATGTGATTCCCTGAGGGTTGTGGATTAGCTGACCTGGGCAACCTTACCCTGCCGGCCGGCCCTCCCCAGGTGTGCCTGGTTGAGGTCAATATAAACAGCGCTCCAGGCAGCAATAGCATCTGAAGTTGTGCCTGACTCCATATTCTCTGCCCCGTCAGCAGTCTCGCGGCTGTGCTGGTGGGAGGGAGTGAGGGGCCAAGGCTTTGTTGGTGGCCCGGTGTGAGTGGGGCTCTGCTGGCCTTTCTGCAGGAGTTGCCAGGCTGCCACCTGTAAAGAAGAGGATGTGTCACCCATACCTTCCGATGGAATTTCTCTCCGGACAGAGGTGAGGAAAGAAAAAAGCAGTGGGGGCCGGGACAGGAGGGGTATCTCAGGCAGGGCAATAAAAAGCTTCCAGAAGAGCGCACGGGGCCAGGACCATCCTGGCTGGCCTGCAGGCACCAAGTTGGCCTGCGTGCTGTCGCTGGTGTGGCTCCAGGGCCTTTCCTCTAGGCTTTCAAGCCCTTGTACATATACAGGTGTTTTACCTGGGAAGGGTGGGAACAGTTCAGCAGCAGTTGGCCAGGGGCTCAGCACACGTTTACTCACAGATGCCTCAGCACGGTCCCCCAGCTTCGCAATGAGGACGCTCCTTGCATGGGGTGTGGGTTGCTGGCTGTATGGGAGGTGATTCCCCACCTCTGACCAATTTCAGAATTGTTTACCGCTGGAGCAAGTGCCCTGATAGGGTTTCCCTCTGTATAACTGGTGGGTTCAGGTTTTTTTTTTCTTTTATGGTTCAAGTGAGATTTTATTCCTCTTTTATGTATTTATAGATATAAGCATGGAAATAATTCATTCCTATAAATACATCTGTGTGAAGGGAAGAAATTATTTCTGTTTTATTTTATTTTTTTTTAATTTTGAAATTTAATTGTATTTATCTTTTTATACTGTAGGTTATTATTAGTTATGTATTTTATGCATATACATGTATACAGGTCAATCCCAATCTCCCAACTCATCCCACCACCACCACCCCATGGCTTCCCCCACTTGGTGTCCATACGTTTGTTCTCTACCTCTGTGTCTCTATTTCTTCCCTGCAAACCAGTTCATCTGTACCATTTTTTCGGTTCCACATATATGCATTAATATACAATATTTGTTTTCCTCTTTCTGACTTACTTCATTCTGTATGACAGTCTCTAGATCCATCGATGTCTCTACAAATGACCCAGTTTCATTCCTTTTTATGGCTGAGTAATATTCCATTTTATATATGTACCACATCTTTATCCATTCATCTGTCTGTGGGCATTTAGGTTACTTGCATTACCTGGCTATTGTAAATAGTGCTGCAATGAACATTGTGGTGAATGTGCCTTTTTGATTTATGGTTTTCTCTGGGTATATGCCCAGAAGTGGGATTGCTGGATCAGATGGTAATTCTATTTCTAGTTTTTTTAAGGAAACTCCATACTGTTCTCCATAGTGACTGTATCAATTTACATCCCCACCAATAGTGGAAGACGGCTCCTTTTGTCCACACCCTCCCCAGAATTTGTTGTTTGTAGATTTTCTGATGATGCTGATTCTAACAGGTGTGAGGTGATACCTCATTGTAGTTTGATTTGCATTTCTCTAATAATTAGTGCTGTTGAGCAGCTTTTCATGTGCGTCTTGGCCATCTCTGTGTCTTCTTTGAAGAAACGTCTCTTTAGATCTTCTGCCCATTTCTGTATTGGGTTGTTTGTTTTTTGAATATTAAGCTGCATGAGCTGTTTATATATATATTGGAGATTAAACCTTTGTCCATTGATTCATTTGCAATGAATTTCACCCATTCTGAGGGATGCCTTTTTCCATTCCCGTTTTTTTTAACAAAAAAGGAAAGAAAGAAAAAGAAGCAGAAGACTAATGTGCGTAAAATATGCCTTTTGAAATGGTCGTTTTGAAATATGGACGTCCTTTGAATTTTTTGGTCGATATGTGACCCCAGGATTTGTTTTCAGGGCAGGTGTCATTTACAGGCCTGCAATGATTTTGAATATCAACTGACCATTAGCGCTGGGATTAAAGCTGCTGTTGCGTGAAACGGCCACAAGGTGGCAGCAGTTCTCCCGTACCAAATCTGGTAACTAGAGCAACAGAGCCTCAATGGAAGTCGTGTTCTACATTGGAATTTAGAATGGAATGTGCCAGGAGAAAGCCCCTCAAGTTTGTCTCACTACTTCTTGTTTGTGTTTTTAATTTTTTTTTATTATTTTCTGTTACAGCAAGTTTGATTACAATGTTTGGCTTGTTGTAGGTGTGGAAGATGTGGTTCTTTTACACATATACAGATGTCTGTTCTTCCTGGGATCCTTTTCCCATGTACGTTAGGACAGAATGTTGAGTAGTCTTCTCTTGGTATTCCGTAGGTCTTTGGTGATTATATATGTCACCTGTGTTTGATTATGTCTGTTAACCACGAAATCGTAATGAAACCAATACTCACACCTTTCCATTGGTGAACCATAAGTTTGTTTAATGAATCTGTGATTGCCGTTCTCCGTGGAAATATCTGCCCTGGTATCCATTTTTAGGTAACACCTATAAGTGATATGATACGATATGTGTCTTTCACTTTCTGACTTACTCCAAGTCACGTGATTACCTCTAGACTCATCTACGGGGCTGCAAATGGCATTGTGTCCTTTTTTTCCTTGGCTTCTATTCTGCCTTAACGAGGTCTATTTTCAACAATGTGATTCCCTGAGGGTTGTGGATTAGCTGACCTGGGCAACCTTACCCTGCCGGCCGGCCCTCCCCAGGTGTGCCTGGTTGAGGTCAATATAAACAGCGCTCCAGGCAGCAATAGCATCTGAAGTTGTGCCTGACTCCATATTCTCTGCCCCGTCAGCAGTCTCGGGGCTGTGCTGGTGGGAGGGAGTGAGGGGCCAAGGCTTTGTTGGTGGCCCGGTGTGAGTGGGGCTCTGCTGGCCTTTCTGCAGGAGTTGCCAGGCTGCCACCTGTAAAGAAGAGGATGTGTCACCCATACCTTCCGATGGAATTTCTCTCCGGACAGAGGTGAGGAAAGAAAAAAGCAGTGGGGGCCGGGACAGGAGGGGTATCTCAGGCAGGGCAATAGAAAGCTTCCAGAAGAGCGCACGGGGCCAGGACCATCCTGGCTGGCCTGCAGGCACCAAGTTGGCCTGCGTGCTGTCGCTGGTGTGGCTCCAGGGCCCTTCCTCTAGGCTTTCAAGCCCTTGTACATATTCAGGTGTTTTACCTGGGAAGGGTGGGAACAGTTCAGCAGCAGCTGGCCTGGGGCTCAGCTCACGTTTACTCACAGATGCCTCAGCACGGTCCCCCAGCTTCGCAATGAGGACGCTCCTTGCATGGGGTGTGGGTTGCTGGCTGTATGGGAGGTGATTCCCCACCTCTGACCAATTTCAGAATTGTTTACCGCTGGAGCAAGTGCCCTGATAGGGTTTCCCTCTGTATAACTGGTGGGTTCAGGTATTTTTTTTCTTTTATGGTTCAAGTTAGATTTTATTCCTCTTTTATGTATTTATAGATATAAGCATGGAAATAATTCATTCCTATAAATACATCTGTGTGAAGGGAAGAACTTTTTTCTGTTTTATTTTATTTTATTTTTTTAATTTTGAAATTTAATTGTATTTACCTTTTTATACAGTAGGTTATTATTAGTTATGTATTTTATGCATATACATGTATACAGGTCAATCCCAATCTCCCAACTCATCCCACCACCACCACCCCATGGCTTCCCCCACTTGGTGTCCATACGTTTGTTCTCTACCTCTGTGTCTCTATTTCTTCCCTGCAAACCAGTTCATCTGTACCATTTTTTCGGTTCCACATATATGCATTAATATACAATATTTGTTTTCCTCTTTCTGACTTACTTCATTCTGTATGACAGTCTCTAGATCCATCGATGTCTCTACAAATGACCCAGTTTCATTCCTTTTTATGGCTGAGTAATATTCCATTTTATATATGTACCACATCTTTATCCATTCATCTGTCTGTGGGCATTTAGGTTACTTGCATTACCTGGCTATTGTAAATAGTGCTGCAATGAACATTGTGGTGAATGTGCCTTTTTGATTTATGGTTTTCTCTGGGTATATGCCCAGAAGTGGGATTGCTGGATCAGATGGTAATTCTATTTCTAGTTTTTTTAAGGAAACTCCATACTGTTCTCCATAGTGACTGTATCAATTTACATCCCCACCAATAGTGGAAGACGGCTCCTTTTGTCCACACCCTCCCCAGAATTTGTTGTTTGTAGATTTTCTGATGATGCTGATTCTAACAGGTGTGAGGTGATACCTCATTGTAGTTTGATTTGCATTTCTCTAATAATTAGTGCTGTTGAGCAGCTTTTCATGTGCGTCTTGGCCATCTCTGTGTCTTCTTTGAAGAAACGTCTCTTTAGATCTTCTGCCCATTTCTGTATTGGGTTGTTTGTTTTTTGAATATTAAGCTGCATGAGCTGTTTATATATATATTGGAGATTAAACCTTTGTCCATTGATTCATTTGCAATGATTTTCACCCATTCTGAGGGATGCCTTTTTCCATTCCCGTTTTTTTTTAACAAAAAAGGAACAAAAGAAAAAGAAGCAGAACACTAATGTGCGTAAAATATGCCTTTTGAAGTGGTCGTTTTGAAATATGGACGTCCTTTGAATTTTTTGGTCGATATGTGACCCCAGGATTTGTTTTCAGGGCAGGTGTCATTTACAGGCCTGCAATGATTTTGAATATCAACTGACCATTAGCGCTGGGATTAAAGCTGCTGTTGCGTGAAACGGCCACAAGGTGGCAGCAGTTCTCCCGTACCAAATCTGGTAACTAGAGCAACAGAGCCTCAATGGAAGTCGTGTTCTAGATTGGAATTTAGAATGGAATGTGCCAGGAGAAAGCCCCTCAAGTTTGTCTCACTACTTCTTGTTTGTGTTTTTAATTTTTTTTTTATTATTTTCTGTTACAGCAAGTTTGATTACAATGTTTGGCTTGTTGTAGGTGTGGAAGATGTGGTTCTTTTACACATATACAGATGTCTGTTCTTCCTGGGATCCTTTTCCCATGTACGTTAGGACAGAATGTTGAGTAGTCTTCTCTTGGTATTCCGTAGGTCTTTGGTGATTATATATGTCACCTGTGTTTGATTATGTCTGTTAACCACGAAATCGTAATGAAACCAATCCTCACACCTTTCCATTGGTGAACCATAAGTTTGTTTAATGAATCTGTGATTGCCGTTCTCCGTGGAAATATCTGCCCTGGTATCCATTTTTAGGTAACACCTATAAGTGATATGATACGATATGTGTCTTTCACTTTCTGACTTACTCCAAGTCACGTGATTACCTCTAGACTCATCTACGGGGCTGCAAATGGCATTGTGTCCTTTTTTTCCTTGGCTTCTATTCTGCCTTAACGAGGTCTATTTTCAACAATGTGATTCCCTGAGGGTTGTGGATTAGCTGACCTGGGCAACCTTACCCTGCCGGCCGGCCCTCCCCAGGTGTGCCTGGTTGAGGTCAATATAAACAGCGCTCCAGGCAGCAATAGCATCTGAAGTTGTGCCTGACTCCATATTCTCTGCCCCGTCAGCAGTCTCGGGGCTGTGCTGGTGGGAGGGAGTGAGGGGCCAAGGCTTTGTTGGTGGCCCGGTGTGAGTGGGGCTCTGCTGGCCTTTCTGCAGGAGTTGCCAGGCTGCCACCTGTAAAGAAGAGGATGTGTCACCCATACCTTCCGATGGAATTTCTCTCCGGACAGAGGTGAGGAAAGAAAAAAGCAGTGGGGGCCGGGACAGGAGGGGTATCTCAGGCAGGGCAATAGAAAGCTTCCAGAAGAGCGCACGGGGCCAGGACCATCCTGGCTGGCCTGCAGGCACCAAGTTGGCCTGCGTGCTGTCGCTGGTGTGGCTCCAGGGCCCTTCCTCTAGGCTTTCAAGCCCTTGTACATATTCAGGTGTTTTACCTGGGAAGGGTGGGAACAGTTCAGCAGCAGCTGGCCTGGGGCTCAGCTCACGTTTACTCACAGATGCCTCAGCACGGTCCCCCAGCTTCGCAATGAGGACGCTCCTTGCATGGGGTGTGGGTTGCTGGCTGTATGGGAGGTGATTCCCCACCTCTGACCAATTTCAGAATTGTTTACCGCTGGAGCAAGTGCCCTGATAGGGTTTCCCTCTGTATAACTGGTGGGTTCAGGTATTTTTTTTCTTTTATGGTTCAAGTTAGATTTTATTCCTCTTTTATGTATTTATAGATATAAGCATGGAAATAATTCATTCCTATAAATACATCTGTGTGAAGGGAAGAACTTTTTTCTGTTTTATTTTATTTTTTTTTAATTTTGAAATTTAATTGTATTTATCTTTTTATACTGTAGGTTATTATTAGTTATGTATTTTATGCATATACATGTATACAGGTCAATCCCAATCTCCCAACTCATCCCACCACCACCACCCCATGGCTTCCCCCACTTGGTGTCCATACGTTTGTTCTCTACCTCTGTGTCTCTATTTCTTCCCTGCAAACCAGTTCATCTGTACCATTTTTTCGGTTCCACATATATGCATTAATATACAATATTTGTTTTCCTCTTTCTGACTTACTTCATTCTGTATGACAGTCTCTAGATCCATCGATGTCTCTACAAATGACCCAGTTTCATTCCTTTTTATGGCTGAGTAATATTCCATTTTATATATGTACCACATCTTTATCCATTCATCTGTCTGTGGGCATTTAGGTTACTTGCATTACCTGGCTATTGTAAATAGTGCTGCAATGAACATTGTGGTGAATGTGCCTTTTTGATTTATGGTTTTCTCTGGGTATATGCCCAGAAGTGGGATTGCTGGATCAGATGGTAATTCTATTTCTAGTTTTTTTAAGGAAACTCCATACTGTTCTCCATAGTGACTGTATCAATTTACATCCCCACCAATAGTGGAAGACGGCTCCTTTTGTCCACACCCTCCCCAGAATTTGTTGTTTGTAGATTTTCTGATGATGCTGATTCTAACAGGTGTGAGGTGATACCTCATTGTAGTTTGATTTGCATTTCTCTAATAATTAGTGCTGTTGAGCAGCTTTTCATGTGCGTCTTGGCCATCTCTGTGTCTTCTTTGAAGAAACGTCTCTTTAGATCTTCTGCCCATTTCTGTATTGGGTTGTTTTTTGAATATTAAGCTGCATGAGCTGTTTATATATATATTGGAGATTAAACCTTTGTCCATTGATTCATTTGCAATGAATTTCACCCATTCTGAGGGATGCCTTTTTCCATTCCCGTTTTTTTAACAAAAAAGGAAAGAAAGAAAAAGAAGCAGAACACTAATGTGCGTAAAATATGCCTTTTGAAATGGTCGTTTTGAAATATGGACGTCCTTTGAAATTTTTGGTCGATATGTGACCCCAGGATTTGTTTTCAGGGCAGGTGTCATTTACAGGCCTGCAATGCTTTTGAATATCAACTGACCATTAGCGCTGGGATTAAAGCTGCTGTTGCGTGAAACGGCCACAAGGTGGCAGCAGTTCTCCCTTACCAAATCTGGTTACTAGAGCAACAGAGCCTCAATGGAAGTTGTGTTCTACATTGGAATTTAGAATGGAATGTGCCAGGAGAAAGCCCCTCAAGTTTGTCTCACTACTTCTTGTTTGTGTTTTTAATTTTTTTTTTATTATTTTCTGTTACAGCAAGTTTGATTACAATGTTTGGCTTGTTGTAGGTGTGGAAGATGTGGTTCTTTTACACATATACAGATGTCTGTTCTTCCTGGGATCCTTTTCCCATGTACGTTAGGACAGAATGTTGAGTATTCTTCTCTTGGTATTCCGTAGGTCTTTGGTGATTATATATGTCACCTGTGTTTGATTATGTCTGTTAACCACGAAATCGTAATGAAACCAATCCTCACACCTTTCCATTGGTGAACCATAAGTTTGTTTAATGAATCTGTGATTGCCATTCTCCGTGGAAATATCTGCCCTGGTATCCATTTTTAGGTAACACCTATAAGTGATATGATACGATATGTGTCTTTCACTTTCTGACTTACTCCAAGTCACGTGATTACCTCTAGACTCATCTACGGGGCTGCAAATGGCATTGTGTCCTTTTTTTCCTTGGCTTCTATTCTGCCTTAACGAGGTCTATTTTCAACAATGTGATTCCCTGAGGGTTGTGGATTAGCTGACCTGGGCAACCTTACCCTGCCGGCCAGCCCTCCCCAGGTGTGCCTGGTTGAGGTCAATATAAACAGCGCTCCAGGCAGCAATAGCATCTGAAGTTGTGCCTGACTCCATATTCTCTGCCCCGTCAGCAGTCTCGGGGCTGTGCTGGTGGGAGGGAGTGAGGGGCCAAGGCTTTGTTGGTGGCCCGGTGTGAGTGGGGCTCTGCTGGCCTTTCTGCAGGAGTTGCCAGGCTGCCACCTGTAAAGAAGAGGATGTGTCACCCATACCTTCCGATGGAATTTCTCTCCGGACAGAGGTGAGGAAAGAAAAAAGCAGTGGGGGCCGGGACAGGAGGGGTATCTCAGGCAGGGCAATAGAAAGCTTCCAGAAGAGCGCACGGGGCCAGGACCATCCTGGCTGGCCTGCAGGCACCAAGTTGGCCTGCGTGCTGTCGCTGGTGTGGCTCCAGGGCCCTTCCTCTAGGCTTTCAAGCCCTTGTACATATTCAGGTGTTTTACCTGGGAAGGGTGGGAACAGTTCAGCAGCAGCTGGCCTGGGGCTCAGCTCACGTTTACTCACAGATGCCTCAGCACGGTCCCCCAGCTTCGCAATGAGGACGCTCCTTGCATGGGGTGTGGGTTGCTGGCTGTATGGGAGGTGATTCCCCACCTCTGACCAATTTCAGAATTGTTTACCGCTGGAGCAAGTGCCCTGATAGGGTTTCCCTCTGTATAACTGGTGGGTTCAGGTATTTTTTTTCTTTTATGGTTCAAGTTAGATTTTATTCCTCTTTTATGTATTTATAGATATAAGCATGGAAATAATTCATTCCTATAAATACATCTGTGTGAAGGGAAGAACTTTTTTCTGTTTTATTTTATTTTATTTTTTTAATTTTGAAATTTAATTGTATTTACCTTTTTATACAGTAGGTTATTTTTAGTTATGTATTTTATGCATATACATGTATACAGGTCAATCCCAATCTCCCAACTCATCCCACCACCACCACACCATGGCTTCCCCCACTTGGTGTCCATACGTTTGTTCTCTACCTCTGTGTCTCTATTTCTTCCCTGCAAACCAGTTCATCTGTACCATTTTTTCGGTTCCACATATATGCATTAATATACAATATTTGTTTTCCTCTTTCTGACTTACTTCATTCTGTATGACAGTCTCTAGATCCATCGATGTCTCTACAAATGACCCAGTTTCATTCCTTTTTATGGCTGAGTAATATTCCATTTTATATATGTACCACATCTTTATCCATTCATCTGTCTGTGGGCATTTAGGTTACTTGCATTACCTGGCTATTGTAAATAGTGCTGCAATGAACATTGTGGTGAATGTGCCTTTTTGATTTATGGTTTTCTCTGGGTATATGCCCAGAAGTGGGATTGCTGGATCAGATGGTAATTCTATTTCTAGTTTTTTTAAGGAAACTCCATACTGTTCTCCATAGTGACTGTATCAATTTACATCCCCACCAATAGTGGAAGACGGCTCCTTTTGTCCACACCCTCCCCAGAATTTGTTGTTTGTAGATTTTCTGATGATGCTGATTCTAACAGGTGTGAGGTGATACCTCATTGTAGTTTGATTTGCATTTCTCTAATAATTAGTGCTGTTGAGCAGCTTTTCATGTGCGTCTTGGCCATCTCTGTGTCTTCTTTGAAGAAACGTCTCTTTAGATCTTCTGCCCATTTCTGTATTGGGTTGTTTGTTTTTTGAATATTAAGCTGCATGAGCTGTTTATATATATATTGGAGATTAAACCTTTGTCCATTGATTCATTTGCAATGATTTTCACCCATTCTGAGGGATGCCTTTTTCCATTCCCGTTTTTTTTAACAAAAAGAACAAAAGAAAAAGAAGCAGAACACTAATGTGCGTAAAATATGCCTTTTGAAGTGGTCGTTTTGAAATATGGACGTCCTTTGAATTTTTTGGTCGATATGTGACCCCAGGATTTGTTTTCAGGGCAGGTGTCATTTACAGGCCTGCAATGATTTTGAATATCAACTGACCATTAGCGCTGGGATTAAAGCTGCTGTTGCGTGAAACGGCCACAAGGTGGCAGCAGTTCTCCCGTACCAAATCTGGTAACTAGAGCAACAGAGCCTCAATGGAAGTCGTGTTCTAGATTGGAATTTAGAATGGAATGTGCCAGGAGAAAGCCCCTCAAGTTTGTCTCACTACTTCTTGTTTGTGTTTTTAATTTTTTTTTATTATTTTCTGTTACAGCAAGTTTGATTACAATGTTTGGCTTGTTGTAGGTGTGGAAGATGTGGTTCTTTTACACATATACAGATGTCTGTTCTTCCTGGGATCCTTTTCCCATGTACGTTAGGACAGAATGTTGAGTAGTCTTCTCTTGGTATTCCGTAGGTCTTTGGTGATTATATATGTCACCTGTGTTTGATTATGTCTGTTAACCACGAAATCGTAATGAAACCAATCCTCACACCTTTCCATTGGTGAACCATAAGTTTGTTTAATGAATCTGTGATTGCCGTTCTCCGTGGAAATATCTGCCCTGGTATCCATTTTTAGGTAACACCTATAAGTGATATGATACGATATGTGTCTTTCACTTTCTGACTTACTCCAAGTCACGTGATTACCTCTAGACTCATCTACGGGGCTGCAAATGGCATTGTGTCCTTTTTTTCCTTGGCTTCTATTCTGCCTTAACGAGGTCTATTTTCAACAATGTGATTCCCTGAGGGTTGTGGATTAGCTGACCTGGGCAACCTTACCCTGCCGGCCGGCCCTCCCCAGGTGTGCCTGGTTGAGGTCAATATAAACAGCGCTCCAGGCAGCAATAGCATCTGAAGTTGTGCCTGACTCCATATTCTCTGCCCCGTCAGCAGTCTCGGGGCTGTGCTGGTGGGAGGGAGTGAGGGGCCAAGGCTTTGTTGGTGGCCCGGTGTGAGTGGGGCTCTGCTGGCCTTTCTGCAGGAGTTGCCAGGCTGCCACCTGTAAAGAAGAGGATGTGTCACCCATACCTTCCGATGGAATTTCTCTCCGGACAGAGGTGAGGAAAGAAAAAAGCAGTGGGGGCCGGGACAGGAGGGGTATCTCAGGCAGGGCAATAGAAAGCTTCCAGAAGAGCGCACGGGGCCAGGACCATCCTGGCTGGCCTGCAGGCACCAAGTTGGCCTGCGTGCTGTCGCTGGTGTGGCTCCAGGGCCCTTCCTCTAGGCTTTCAAGCCCTTGTACATATTCAGGTGTTTTACCTGGGAAGGGTGGGAACAGTTCAGCAGCAGCTGGCCTGGGGCTCAGCTCACGTTTACTCACAGATGCCTCAGCACGGTCCCCCAGCTTCGCAATGAGGACGCTCCTTGCATGGGGTGTGGGTTGCTGGCTGTATGGGAGGTGATTCCCCACCTCTGACCAATTTCAGAATTGTTTACCGCTGGAGCAAGTGCCCTGATAGGGTTTCCCTCTGTATAACTGGTGGGTTCAGGTATTTTTTTTCTTTTATGGTTCAAGTTAGATTTTATTCCTCTTTTATGTATTTATAGATATAAGCATGGAAATAATTCATTCCTATAAATACATCTGTGTGAAGGGAAGAACTTTTTTCTGTTTTATTTTATTTTTTTAATTTTGAAATTTAATTGTATTTACCTTTTTATACAGTAGGTTATTATTAGTTATGTATTTTATGCATATACATGTATACAGGTCAATCCCAATCTCCCAACTCATCCCACCACCACCACCCCATGGCTTCCCCCACTTGGTGTCCATACGTTTGTTCTCTACCTCTGTGTCTCTATTTCTTCCCTGCAAACCAGTTCATCTGTACCATTTTTTCGGTTCCACATATATGCATTAATATACAATATTTGTTTTCCTCTTTCTGACTTACTTCATTCTGTATGACAGTCTCTAGATCCATCGATGTCTCTACAAATGACCCAGTTTCATTCCTTTTTATGGCTGAGTAATATTCCATTTTATATATGTACCACATCTTTATCCATTCATCTGTCTGTGGGCATTTAGGTTACTTGCATTACCTGGCTATTGTAAATAGTGCTGCAATGAACATTGTGGTGAATGTGCCTTTTTGATTTATGGTTTTCTCTGGGTATATGCCCAGAAGTGGGATTGCTGGATCAGATGGTAATTCTATTTCTAGTTTTTTTAAGGAAACTCCATACTGTTCTCCATAGTGACTGTATCAATTTACATCCCCACCAATAGTGGAAGACGGCTCCTTTTGTCCACACCCTCCCCAGAATTTGTTGTTTGTAGATTTTCTGATGATGCTGATTCTAACAGGTGTGAGGTGATACCTCATTGTAGTTTGATTTGCATTTCTCTAATAATTAGTGCTGTTGAGCAGCTTTTCATGTGCGTCTTGGCCATCTCTGTGTCTTCTTTGAAGAAACGTCTCTTTAGATCTTCTGCCCATTTCTGTATTGGGTTGTTTGTTTTTTGAATATTAAGCTGCATGAGCTGTTTATATATATATTGGAGATTAAACCTTTGTCCATTGATTCATTTGCAATGATTTTCACCCATTCTGAGGGATGCCTTTTTCCATTCCCGTTTTTTTTAACAAAAAAGGAACAAAAGAAAAAGAAGCAGAACACTAATGTGCGTAAAATATGCCTTTTGAAGTGGTCGTTTTGAAATATGGACGTCCTTTGAATTTTTTGGTCGATATGTGACCCCAGGATTTGTTTTCAGGGCAGGTGTCATTTACAGGCCTGCAATGATTTTGAATATCAACTGACCATTAGTGCTGGGATTAAAGCTGCTGTTGCGTGAAACGGCCACAAGGTGGCAGCAGTTCTCCCGTACCAAATCTGGTAACTAGAGCAACAGAGCCTCAATGGAAGTCGTGTTCTAGATTGGAATTTAGAATGGAATGTGCCAGGAGAAAGCCCCTCAAGTTTGTCTCACTACTTCTTGTTTGTGTTTTTAATTTTTTTTTTATTATTTTCTGTTACAGCAAGTTTGATTACAATGTTTGGCTTGTTGTAGGTGTGGAAGATGTGGTTCTTTTACACATATACAGATGTCTGTTCTTCCTGGGATCCTTTTCCCATGTACGTTAGGACAGAATGTTGAGTAGTCTTCTCTTGGTATTCCGTAGGTCTTTGGTGATTATATATGTCACCTGTGTTTGATTATGTCTGTTAACCACGAAATCGTAATGAAACCAATCCTCACACCTTTCCATTGGTGAACCATAAGTTTGTTTAATGAATCTGTGATTGCCGTTCTCCGTGGAAATATCTGCCCTGGTATCCATTTTTAGGTAACACCTATAAGTGATATGATACGATATGTGTCTTTCACTTTCTGACTTACTCCAAGTCACGTGATTACCTCTAGACTCATCTACGGGGCTGCAAATGGCATTGTGTCCTTTTTTTCCTTGGCTTCTATTCTGCCTTAACGAGGTCTATTTTCAACAATGTGATTCCCTGAGGGTTGTGGATTAGCTGACCTGGGCAACCTTACCCTGCCGGCCGGCCCTCCCCAGGTGTGCCTGGTTGAGGTCAATATAAACAGCGCTCCAGGCAGCAATAGCATCTGAAGTTGTGCCTGACTCCATATTCTCTGCCCCGTCAGCAGTCTCGGGGCTGTGCTGGTGGGAGGGAGTGAGGGGCCAAGGCTTTGTTGGTGGCCCGGTGTGAGTGGGGCTCTGCTGGCCTTTCTGCAGGAGTTGCCAGGCTGCCACCTGTAAAGAAGAGGATGTGTCACCCATACCTTCCGATGGAATTTCTCTCCGGACAGAGGTGAGGAAAGAAAAAAGCAGTGGGGGCCGGGACAGGAGGGGTATCTCAGGCAGGGCAATAGAAAGCTTCCAGAAGAGCGCACGGGGCCAGGACCATCCTGGCTGGCCTGCAGGCACCAAGTTGGCCTGCGTGCTGTCGCTGGTGTGGCTCCAGGGCCCTTCCTCTAGGCTTTCAAGCCCTTGTACATATTCAGGTGTTTTACCTGGGAAGGGTGGGAACAGTTCAGCAGCAGCTGGCCTGGGGCTCAGCTCACGTTTACTCACAGATGCCTCAGCACGGTCCCCCAGCTTCGCAATGAGGACGCTCCTTGCATGGGGTGTGGGTTGCTGGCTGTATGGGAGGTGATTCCCCACCTCTGACCAATTTCAGAATTGTTTACCGCTGGAGCAAGTGCCCTGATAGGGTTTCCCTCTGTATAACTGGTGGGTTCAGGTATTTTTTTTCTTTTATGGTTCAAGTTAGATTTTATTCCTCTTTTATGTATTTATAGATATAAGCATGGAAATAATTCATTCCTATAAATACATCTGTGTGAAGGGAAGAACTTTTTTCTGTTTTATTTTATTTTATTTTTTTAATTTTGAAATTTAATTGTATTTACCTTTTTATACAGTAGGTTATTTTTAGTTATGTATTTTATGCATATACATGTATACAGGTCAATCCCAATCTCCCAACTCATCCCACCACCACCACACCATGGCTTCCCCCACTTGGTGTCCATACGTTTGTTCTCTACCTCTGTGTCTCTATTTCTTCCCTGCAAACCAGTTCATCTGTACCATTTTTTCGGTTCCACATATATGCATTAATATACAATATTTGTTTTCCTCTTTCTGACTTACTTCATTCTGTATGACAGTCTCTAGATCCATCGATGTCTCTACAAATGACCCAGTTTCATTCCTTTTTATGGCTGAGTAATATTCCATTTTATATATGTACCACATCTTTATCCATTCATCTGTCTGTGGGCATTTAGGTTACTTGCATTACCTGGCTATTGTAAATAGTGCTGCAATGAACATTGTGGTGAATGTGCCTTTTTGATTTATGGTTTTCTCTGGGTATATGCCCAGAAGTGGGATTGCTGGATCAGATGGTAATTCTATTTCTAGTTTTTTTAAGGAAACTCCATACTGTTCTCCATAGTGACTGTATCAATTTACATCCCCACCAATAGTGGAAGACGGCTCCTTTTGTCCACACCCTCCCCAGAATTTGTTGTTTGTAGATTTTCTGATGATGCTGATTCTAACAGGTGTGAGGTGATACCTCATTGTAGTTTGATTTGCATTTCTCTAATAATTAGTGCTGTTGAGCAGCTTTTCATGTGCGTCTTGGCCATCTCTGTGTCTTCTTTGAAGAAACGTCTCTTTAGATCTTCTGCCCATTTCTGTATTGGGTTGTTTTTTGAATATTAAGCTGCATGAGCTGTTTATATATATATTGGAGATTAAACCTTTGTCCATTGATTCATTTGCAATGAATTTCACCCATTCTGAGGGATGCCTTTTTCCATTCCCGTTTTTTTAACAAAAAAGGAAAGAAAGAAAAAGAAGCAGAACACTAATGTGCGTAAAATATGCCTTTTGAAATGGTCGTTTTGAAATATGGACGTCCTTTGAAATTTTTGGTCGATATGTGACCCCAGGATTTGTTTTCAGGGCAGGTGTCATTTACAGGCCTGCAATGCTTTTGAATATCAACTGACCATTAGCGCTGGGATTAAAGCTGCTGTTGCGTGAAACGGCCACAAGGTGGCAGCAGTTCTCCCTTACCAAATCTGGTTACTAGAGCAACAGAGCCTCAATGGAAGTTGTGTTCTACATTGGAATTTAGAATGGAATGTGCCAGGAGAAAGCCCCTCAAGTTTGTCTCACTACTTCTTGTTTGTGTTTTTAATTTTTTTTTTATTATTTTCTGTTACAGCAAGTTTGATTACAATGTTTGGCTTGTTGTAGGTGTGGAAGATGTGGTTCTTTTACACATATACAGATGTCTGTTCTTCCTGGGATCCTTTTCCCATGTACGTTAGGACAGAATGTTGAGTATTCTTCTCTTGGTATTCCGTAGGTCTTTGGTGATTATATATGTCACCTGTGTTTGATTATGTCTGTTAACCACGAAATCGTAATGAAACCAATCCTCACACCTTTCCATTGGTGAACCATAAGTTTGTTTAATGAATCTGTGATTGCCGTTCTCCGTGGAAATATCTGCCCTGGTATCCATTTTTAGGTAACACCTATAAGTGATATGATACGATATGTGTCTTTCACTTTCTGACTTACTCCAAGTCACGTGATTACCTCTAGACTCATCTACGGGGCTGCAAATGGCATTGTGTCCTTTTTTTCCTTGGCTTCTATTCTGCCTTAACGAGGTCTATTTTCAACAATGTGATTCCCTGAGGGTTGTGGATTAGCTGACCTGGGCAACCTTACCCTGCCGGCCGGCCCTCCCCAAGTGTGCCTGGTTGAGGTCAATATAAACAGCGCTCCAGGCAGCAATAGCATCTGAAGTTGTGCCTGACTCCATATTCTCTGCCCCGTCAGCAGTCTCGGGGCTGTGCTGGTGGGAGGGAGTGAGGGGCCAAGGCTTTGTTGGTGGCCCGGTGTGAGTGGGGCTCTGCTGGCCTTTCTGCAGGAGTTGCCAGGCTGCCACCTGTAAAGAAGAGGATGTGTCACCCATACCTTCCGATGGAATTTCTCTCCGGACAGAGGTGAGGAAAGAAAAAAGCAGTGGGGGCCGGGACAGGAGGGGTATCTCAGGCAGGGCAATAGAAAGCTTCCAGAAGAGCGCACGGGGCCAGGACCATCCTGGCTGGCCTGCAGGCACCAAGTTGGCCTGCGTGCTGTCGCTGGTGTGGCTCCAGGGCCCTTCCTCTAGGCTTTCAAGCCCTTGTACATATTCAGGTGTTTTACCTGGGAAGGGTGGGAACAGTTCAGCAGCAGCTGGCCTGGGGCTCAGCTCACGTTTACTCACAGATGCCTCAGCACGGTCCCCCAGCTTCGCAATGAGGACGCTCCTTGCATGGGGTGTGGGTTGCTGGCTGTATGGGAGGTGATTCCCCACCTCTGACCAATTTCAGAATTGTTTACCGCTGGAGCAAGTGCCCTGATAGGGTTTCCCTCTGTATAACTGGTGGGTTCAGGTATTTTTTTTCTTTTATGGTTCAAGTTAGATTTTATTCCTCTTTTATGTATTTATAGATATAAGCATGGAAATAATTCATTCCTATAAATACATCTGTGTGAAGGGAAGAACTTTTTTCTGTTTTATTTTATTTTATTTTTTTAATTTTGAAATTTAATTGTATTTACCTTTTTATACAGTAGGTTATTATTAGTTATGTATTTTATGCATATACATGTATACAGGTCAATCCCAATCTCCCAACTCATCCCACCACCACCACCCCATGGCTTCCCCCACTTGGTGTCCATACGTTTGTTCTCTACCTCTGTGTCTCTATTTCTTCCCTGCAAACCAGTTCATCTGTACCATTTTTTCGGTTCCACATATATGCATTAATATACAATATTTGTTTTCCTCTTTCTGACTTACTTCATTCTGTATGACAGTCTCTAGATCCATCGATGTCTCTACAAATGACCCAGTTTCATTCCTTTTTATGGCTGAGTAATATTCCATTTTATATATGTACCACATCTTTATCCATTCATCTGTCTGTGGGCATTTAGGTTACTTGCATTACCTGGCTATTGTAAATAGTGCTGCAATGAACATTGTGGTGAATGTGCCTTTTTGATTTATGGTTTTCTCTGGGTATATGCCCAGAAGTGGGATTGCTGGATCAGATGGTAATTCTATTTCTAGTTTTTTTAAGGAAACTCCATACTGTTCTCCATAGTGACTGTATCAATTTACATCCCCACCAATAGTGGAAGACGGCTCCTTTTGTCCACACCCTCCCCAGAATTTGTTGTTTGTAGATTTTCTGATGATGCTGATTCTAACAGGTGTGAGGTGATACCTCATTGTAGTTTGATTTGCATTTCTCTAATAATTAGTGCTGTTGAGCAGCTTTTCATGTGCGTCTTGGCCATCTCTGTGTCTTCTTTGAAGAAACGTCTCTTTAGATCTTCTGCCCATTTCTGTATTGGGTTGTTTGTTTTTTGAATATTAAGCTGCATGAGCTGTTTATATATATATTGGAGATTAAACCTTTGTCCATTGATTCATTTGCAATGATTTTCACCCATTCTGAGGGATGCCTTTTTCCATTCCCGTTTTTTTTAACAAAAAAGGAACAAAAGAAAAAGAAGCAGAACACTAATGTGCGTAAAATATGCCTTTTGAAGTGGTCGTTTTGAAATATGGACGTCCTTTGAATTTTTTGGTCGATATGTGACCCCAGGATTTGTTTTCAGGGCAGGTGTCATTTACAGGCCTGCAATGATTTTGAATATCAACTGACCATTAGCGCTGGGATTAAAGCTGCTGTTGCGTGAAACGGCCACAAGGTGGCAGCAGTTCTCCCGTACCAAATCTGGTAACTAGAGCAACAGAGCCTCAATGGAAGTCGTGTTCTAGATTGGAATTTAGAATGGAATGTGCCAGGAGAAAGCCCCTCAAGTTTGTCTCACTACTTCTTGTTTGTGTTTTTAATTTTTTTTTATTATTTTCTGTTACAGCAAGTTTGATTACAATGTTTGGCTTGTTGTAGGTGTGGAAGATGTGGTTCTTTTACACATATACAGATGTCTGTTCTTCCTGGGATCCTTTTCCCATGTACGTTAGGACAGAATGTTGAGTAGTCTTCTCTTGGTATTCCGTAGGTCTTTGGTGATTATATATGTCACCTGTGTTTGATTATGTCTGTTAACCACGAAATCGTAATGAAACCAATCCTCACACCTTTCCATTGGTGAACCATAAGTTTGTTTAATGAATCTGTGATTGCCGTTCTCCGTGGAAATATCTGCCCTGGTATCCATTTTTAGGTAACACCTATAAGTGATATGATACGATATGTGTCTTTCACTTTCTGACTTACTCCAAGTCACGTGATTACCTCTAGACTCATCTACGGGGCTGCAAATGGCATTGTGTCCTTTTTTTCCTTGGCTTCTATTCTGCCTTAACGAGGTCTATTTTCAACAATGTGATTCCCTGAGGGTTGTGGATTAGCTGACCTGGGCAACCTTACCCTGCCGGCCGGCCCTCCCCAGGTGTGCCTGGTTGAGGTCAATATAAACAGCGCTCCAGGCAGCAATAGCCCCTGAAGTTGTGCCTGACTCCATATTCTCTGCCCCGTCAGCAGTCTCGGGGCTGTGCTGGTGGGAGGGAGTGAGGGGCCAAGGCTTTGTTGGTGGCCCGGTGTGAGTGGGGCTCTGCTGGCCTTTCTGCAGGAGTTGCCAGGCTGCCACCTGTAAAGAAGAGGATGTGTCACCCATACCTTCCGATGGAATTTCTCTCCGGACAGAGGTGAGGAAAGAAAAAAGCAGTGGGGGCCGGGACAGGAGGGGTATCTCAGGCAGGGCAATAGAAAGCTTCCAGAAGAGCGCACGGGGCCAGGACCATCCTGGCTGGCCTGCAGGCACCAAGTTGGCCTGCGTGCTGTCGCTGGTGTGGCTCCAGGGCCCTTCCTCTAGGCTTTCAAGCCCTTGTACATATTCAGGTGTTTTACCTGGGAAGGGTGGGAACAGTTCAGCAGCAGCTGGCCTGGGGCTCAGCTCACGTTTACTCACAGATGCCTCAGCACGGTCCCCCAGCTTCGCAATGAGGACGCTCCTTGCATGGGGTGTGGGTTGCTGGCTGTATGGGAGGTGATTCCCCACCTCTGACCAATTTCAGAATTGTTTACCGCTGGAGCAAGTGCCCTGATAGGGTTTCCCTCTGTATAACTGGTGGGTTCAGGTATTTTTTTTCTTTTATGGTTCAAGTTAGATTTTATTCCTCTTTTATGTATTTATAGATATAAGCATGGAAATAATTCATTCCTATAAATACATCTGTGTGAAGGGAAGAACTTTTTTCTGTTTTATTTTATTTTATTTTTTTAATTTTGAAATTTAATTGTATTTACCTTTTTATACAGTAGGTTATTTTTAGTTATGTATTTTATGCATATACATGTATACAGGTCAATCCCAATCTCCCAACTCATCCCACCACCACCACACCATGGCTTCCCCCACTTGGTGTCCATACGTTTGTTCTCTACCTCTGTGTCTCTATTTCTTCCCTGCAAACCAGTTCATCTGTACCATTTTTTCGGTTCCACATATATGCATTAATATACAATATTTGTTTTCCTCTTTCTGACTTACTTCATTCTGTATGACAGTCTCTAGATCCATCGATGTCTCTACAAATGACCCAGTTTCATTCCTTTTTATGGCTGAGTAATATTCCATTTTATATATGTACCACATCTTTATCCATTCATCTGTCTGTGGGCATTTAGGTTACTTGCATTACCTGGCTATTGTAAATAGTGCTGCAATGAACATTGTGGTGAATGTGCCTTTTTGATTTATGGTTTTCTCTGGGTATATGCCCAGAAGTGGGATTGCTGGATCAGATGGTAATTCTATTTCTAGTTTTTTTAAGGAAACTCCATACTGTTCTCCATAGTGACTGTATCAATTTACATCCCCACCAATAGTGGAAGACGGCTCCTTTTGTCCACACCCTCCCCAGAATTTGTTGTTTGTAGATTTTCTGAGGATGCTGATTCTAACAGGTGTGAGGTGATACCTCATTGTAGTTTGATTTGCATTTCTCTAATAATTAGTGCTGTTGAGCAGCTTTTCATGTGCGTCTTGGCCATCTCTGTGTCTTCTTTGAAGAAACGTCTCTTTAGATCTTCTGCCCATTTCTGTATTGGGTTGTTTTTTGAATATTAAGCTGCATGAGCTGTTTATATATATATTGGAGATTAAACCTTTGTCCATTGATTCATTTGCAATGAATTTCACCCATTCTGAGGGATGCCTTTTTCCATTCCCGTTTTTTTAACAAAAAAGGAAAGAAAGAAAAAGAAGCAGAACACTAATGTGCGTAAAATATGCCTTTTGAAATGGTCGTTTTGAAATATGGACGTCCTTTGAAATTTTTGGTCGATATGTGACCCCAGGATTTGTTTTCAGGGCAGGTGTCATTTACAGGCCTGCAATGCTTTTGAATATCAACTGACCATTAGCGCTGGGATTAAAGCTGCTGTTGCGTGAAACGGCCACAAGGTGGCAGCAGTTCTCCCTTACCAAATCTGGTTACTAGAGCAACAGAGCCTCAATGGAAGTTGTGTTCTACATTGGAATTTAGAATGGAATGTGCCAGGAGAAAGCCCCTCAAGTTTGTCTCACTACTTCTTGTTTGTGTTTTTAATTTTTTTTTTATTATTTTCTGTTACAGCAAGTTTGATTACAATGTTTGGCTTGTTGTAGGTGTGGAAGATGTGGTTCTTTTACACATATACAGATGTCTGTTCTTCCTGGGATCCTTTTCCCATGTACGTTAGGACAGAATGTTGAGTATTCTTCTCTTGGTATTCCGTAGGTCTTTGGTGATTATATATGTCACCTGTGTTTGATTATGTCTGTTAACCACGAAATCGTAATGAAACCAATCCTCACACCTTTCCATTGGTGAACCATAAGTTTGTTTAATGAATCTGTGATTGCCGTTCTCCGTGGAAATATCTGCCCTGGTATCCATTTTTAGGTAACACCTATAAGTGATATGATACGATATGTGTCTTTCACTTTCTGACTTACTCCAAGTCACGTGATTACCTCTAGACTCATCTACGGGGCTGCAAATGGCATTGTGTCCTTTTTTTCCTTGGCTTCTATTCTGCCTTAACGAGGTCTATTTTCAACAATGTGATTCCCTGAGGGTTGTGGATTAGCTGACCTGGGCAACCTTACCCTGCCGGCCGGCCCTCCCCAGGTGTGCCTGGTTGAGGTCAATATAAACAGCGCTCCAGGCAGCAGTAGCATCTGAAGTTGTGCCTGACTCCATATTCTCTGCCCCGTCAGCAGTCTCGGGGCTGTGCTGGTGGGAGGGAGTGAGGGGCCAAGGCTTTGTTGGTGGCCCGGTGTGAGTGGGGCTCTGCTGGCCTTTCTGCAGGAGTTGCCAGGCTGCCACCTGTAAAGAAGAGGATGTGTCACCCATACCTTCCGATGGAATTTCTCTCCGGACAGAGGTGAGGAAAGAAAAAAGCAGTGGGGGCTGGGACAGGAGGGGTATCTCAGGCAGGGCAATAGAAAGCTTCCAGAAGAGCGCACGGGGCCAGGACCATCCTGGCTGGCCTGCAGGCACCAAGTTGGCCTGCGTGCTGTCGCTGGTGTGGCTCCAGGGCCCTTCCTCTAGGCTTTCAAGCCCTTGTACATATTCAGGTGTTTTACCTGGGAAGGGTGGGAACAGTTCAGCAGCAGCTGGCCTGGGGCTCAGCTCACGTTTACTCACAGATGCCTCAGCACGGTCCCCCAGCTTCGCAATGAGGACGCTCCTTGCATGGGGTGTGGGTTGCTGGCTGTATGGGAGGTGATTCCCCACCTCTGACCAATTTCAGAATTGTTTACCGCTGGAGCAAGTGCCCTGATAGGGTTTCCCTCTGTATAACTGGTGGGTTCAGGTATTTTTTTTCTTTTATGGTTCAAGTTAGATTTTATTCCTCTTTTATGTATTTATAGATATAAGCATGGAAATAATTCATTCCTATAAATACATCTGTGTGAAGGGAAGAACTTTTTTCTGTTTTATTTTATTTTATTTTTTTAATTTTGAAATTTAATTGTATTTACCTTTTTATACAGTAGGTTATTATTAGTTATGTATTTTATGCATATACATGTATACAGGTCAATCCCAATCTCCCAACTCATCCCACCACCACCACCCCATGGCTTCCCCCACTTGGTGTCCATACGTTTGTTCTCTACCTCTGTGTCTCTATTTCTTCCCTGCAAACCAGTTCATCTGTACCATTTTTTCGGTTCCACATATATGCATTAATATACAATATTTGTTTTCCTCTTTCTGACTTACTTCATTCTGTATGACAGTCTCTAGATCCATCGATGTCTCTACAAATGACCCAGTTTCATTCCTTTTTATGGCTGAGTAATATTCCATTTTATATATGTACCACATCTTTATCCATTCATCTGTCTGTGGGCATTTAGGTTACTTGCATTACCTGGCTATTGTAAATAGTGCTGCAATGAACATTGTGGTGAATGTGCCTTTTTGATTTATGGTTTTCTCTGGGTATATGCCCAGAAGTGGGATTGCTGGATCAGATGGTAATTCTATTTCTAGTTTTTTTAAGGAAACTCCATACTGTTCTCCATAGTGACTGTATCAATTTACATCCCCACCAATAGTGGAAGACGGCTCCTTTTGTCCACACCCTCCCCAGAATTTGTTGTTTGTAGATTTTCTGATGATGCTGATTCTAACAGGTGTGAGGTGATACCTCATTGTAGTTTGATTTGCATTTCTCTAATAATTAGTGCTGTTGAGCAGCTTTTCATGTGCGTCTTGGCCATCTCTGTGTCTTCTTTGAAGAAACGTCTCTTTAGATCTTCTGCCCATTTCTGTATTGGGTTGTTTGTTTTTTGAATATTAAGCTGCATGAGCTGTTTATATATATATTGGAGATTAAACCTTTGTCCATTGATTCATTTGCAATGATTTTCACCCATTCTGAGGGATGCCTTTTTCCATTCCCGTTTTTTTTAACAAAAAAGGAACAAAAGAAAAAGAAGCAGAACACTAATGTGCGTAAAATATGCCTTTTGAAGTGGTCGTTTTGAAATATGGACGTCCTTTGAATTTTTTGGTCGATATGTGACCCCAGGATTTGTTTTCAGGGCAGGTGTCATTTACAGGCCTGCAATGATTTTGAATATCAACTGACCATTAGCGCTGGGATTAAAGCTGCTGTTGCGTGAAACGGCCACAAGGTGGCAGCAGTTCTCCCGTACCAAATCTGGTAACTAGAGCAACAGAGCCTCAATGGAAGTCGTGTTCTAGATTGGAATTTAGAATGGAATGTGCCAGGAGAAAGCCCCTCAAGTTTGTCTCACTACTTCTTGTTTGTGTTTTTAATTTTTTTTTTATTATTTTCTGTTACAGCAAGTTTGATTACAATGTTTGGCTTGTTGTAGGTGTGGAAGATGTGGTTCTTTTACACATATACAGATGTCTGTTCTTCCTGGGATCCTTTTCCCATGTACGTTAGGACAGAATGTTGAGTAGTCTTCTCTTGGTATTCCGTAGGTCTTTGGTGATTATATATGTCACCTGTGTTTGATTATGTCTGTTAACCACGAAATCGTAATGAAACCAATCCTCACACCTTTCCATTGGTGAACCATAAGTTTGTTTAATGAATCTGTGATTGCCGTTCTCCGTGGAAATATCTGCCCTGGTATCCATTTTTAGGTAACACCTATAAGTGATATGATACGATATGTGTCTTTCACTTTCTGACTTACTCCAAGTCACGTGATTACCTCTAGACTCATCTACGGGGCTGCAAATGGCATTGTGTCCTTTTTTTCCTTGGCTTCTATTCTGCCTTAACGAGGTCTATTTTCAACAATGTGATTCCCTGAGGGTTGTGGATTAGCTGACCTGGGCAACCTTACCCTGCCGGCCGGCCCTCCCCAGGTGTGCCTGGTTGAGGTCAATATAAACAGCGCTCCAGGCAGCAATAGCATCTGAAGTTGTGCCTGACTCCATATTCTCTGCCCCGTCAGCAGTCTCGGGGCTGTGCTGGTGGGAGGGAGTGAGGGGCCAAGGCTTTGTTGGTGGCCCGGTGTGAGTGGGGCTCTGCTGGCCTTTCTGCAGGAGTTGCCAGGCTGCCACCTGTAAAGAAGAGGATGTGTCACCCATACCTTCCGATGGAATTTCTCTCCGGACAGAGGTGAGGAAAGAAAAAAGCAGTGGGGGCCGGGACAGGAGGGGTATCTCAGGCAGGGCAATAGAAAGCTTCCAGAAGAGCGCACGGGGCCAGGACCATCCTGGCTGGCCTGCAGGCACCAAGTTGGCCTGCGTGCTGTCGCTGGTGTGGCTCCAGGGCCCTTCCTCTAGGCTTTCAAGCCCTTGTACATATTCAGGTGTTTTACCTGGGAAGGGTGGGAACAGTTCAGCAGCAGCTGGCCTGGGGCTCAGCTCACGTTTACTCACAGATGCCTCAGCACGGTCCCCCAGCTTCGCAATGAGGACGCTCCTTGCATGGGGTGTGGGTTGCTGGCTGTATGGGAGGTGATTCCCCACCTCTGACCAATTTCAGAATTGTTTACCGCTGGAGCAAGTGCCCTGATAGGGTTTCCCTCTGTATAACTGGTGGGTTCAGGTATTTTTTTTCTTTTATGGTTCAAGTTAGATTTTATTCCTCTTTTATGTATTTATAGATATAAGCATGGAAATAATTCATTCCTATAAATACATCTGTGTGAAGGGAAGAACTTTTTTCTGTTTTATTTTATTTTATTTTTTTAATTTTGAAATTTAATTGTATTTACCTTTTTATACAGTAGGTTATTTTTAGTTATGTATTTTATGCATATACATGTATACAGGTCAATCCCAATCTCCCAACTCATCCCACCACCACCACACCATGGCTTCCCCCACTTGGTGTCCATACGTTTGTTCTCTACCTCTGTGTCTCTATTTCTTCCCTGCAAACCAGTTCATCTGTACCATTTTTTCGGTTCCACATATATGCATTAATATACAATATTTGTTTTCCTCTTTCTGACTTACTTCATTCTGTATGACAGTCTCTAGATCCATCGATGTCTCTACAAATGACCCAGTTTCATTCCTTTTTATGGCTGAGTAATATTCCATTTTATATATGTACCACATCTTTATCCATTCATCTGTCTGTGGGCATTTAGGTTACTTGCATTACCTGGCTATTGTAAATAGTGCTGCAATGAACATTGTGGTGAATGTGCCTTTTTGATTTATGGTTTTCTCTGGGTATATGCCCAGAAGTGGGATTGCTGGATCAGATGGTAATTCTATTTCTAGTTTTTTTAAGGAAACTCCATACTGTTCTCCATAGTGACTGTATCAATTTACATCCCCACCAATAGTGGAAGACGGCTCCTTTTGTCCACACCCTCCCCAGAATTTGTTGTTTGTAGATTTTCTGATGATGCTGATTCTAACAGGTGTGAGGTGATACCTCATTGTAGTTTGATTTGCATTTCTCTAATAATTAGTGCTGTTGAGCAGCTTTTCATGTGCGTCTTGGCCATCTCTGTGTCTTCTTTGAAGAAACGTCTCTTTAGATCTTCTGCCCATTTCTGTATTGGGTTGTTTTTTGAATATTAAGCTGCATGAGCTGTTTATATATATATTGGAGATTAAACCTTTGTCCATTGATTCATTTGCAATGAATTTCACCCATTCTGAGGGATGCCTTTTTCCATTCCCGTTTTTTTAACAAAAAAGGAAAGAAAGAAAAAGAAGCAGAACACTAATGTGCGTAAAATATGCCTTTTGAAATGGTCGTTTTGAAATATGGACGTCCTTTGAAATTTTTGGTCGATATGTGACCCCAGGATTTGTTTTCAGGGCAGGTGTCATTTACAGGCCTGCAATGCTTTTGAATATCAACTGACCATTAGCGCTGGGATTAAAGCTGCTGTTGCGTGAAACGGCCACAAGGTGGCAGCAGTTCTCCCTTACCAAATCTGGTTACTAGAGCAACAGAGCCTCAATGGAAGTTGTGTTCTACATTGGAATTTAGAATGGAATGTGCCAGGAGAAAGCCCCTCAAGTTTGTCTCACTACTTCTTGTTTGTGTTTTTAATTTTTTTTTTATTATTTTCTGTTACAGCAAGTTTGATTACAATGTTTGGCTTGTTGTAGGTGTGGAAGATGTGGTTCTTTTACACATATACAGATGTCTGTTCTTCCTGGGATCCTTTTCCCATGTACGTTAGGACAGAATGTTGAGTATTCTTCTCTTGGTATTCCGTAGGTCTTTGGTGATTATATATGTCACCTGTGTTTGATTATGTCTGTTAACCACGAAATCGTAATGAAACCAATCCTCACACCTTTCCATTGGTGAACCATAAGTTTGTTTAATGAATCTGTGATTGCCGTTCTCCGTGGAAATATCTGCCCTGGTATCCATTTTTAGGTAACACCTATAAGTGATATGATACGATATGTGTCTTTCACTTTCTGACTTACTCCAAGTCACGTGATTACCTCTAGCCTCATCTACGGGGCTGCAAATGGCATTGTGTCCTTTTTTTCCTTGGCTTCTATTCTGCCTTAACGAGGTCTATTTTCAACAATGTGATTCCCTGAGGGTTGTGGATTAGCTGACCTGGGCAACCTTACCCTGCCGGCCGGCCCTCCCCAGGTGTGCCTGGTTGAGGTCAATATAAACAGCGCTCCAGGCAGCAATAGCATCTGAAGTTGTGCCTGACTCCATATTCTCTGCCCCGTCAGCAGTCTCGGGGCTGTGCTGGTGGGAGGGAGTGAGGGGCCAAGGCTTTGTTGGTGGCCCGGTGTGAGTGGGGCTCTGCTGGCCTTTCTGCAGGAGTTGCCAGGCTGCCACCTGTAAAGAAGAGGATGTGTCACCCATACCTTCCGATGGAATTTCTCTCCGGACAGAGGTGAGGAAAGAAAAAAGCAGTGGGGGCCGGGACAGGAGGGGTATCTCAGGCAGGGCAATAGAAAGCTTCCAGAAGAGCGCACGGGGCCAGGACCATCCTGGCTGGCCTGCAGGCACCAAGTTGGCCTGCGTGCTGTCGCTGGTGTGGCTCCAGGGCCCTTCCTCTAGGCTTTCAAGCCCTTGTACATATTCAGGTGTTTTACCTGGGAAGGGTGGGAACAGTTCAGCAGCAGCTGGCCTGGGGCTCAGCTCACGTTTACTCACAGATGCCTCAGCACGGTCCCCCAGCTTCGCAATGAGGACGCTCCTTGCATGGGGTGTGGGTTGCTGGCTGTATGGGAGGTGATTCCCCACCTCTGACCAATTTCAGAATTGTTTACCGCTGGAGCAAGTGCCCTGATAGGGTTTCCCTCTGTATAACTGGTGGGTTCAGGTATTTTTTTTCTTTTATGGTTCAAGTTAGATTTTATTCCTCTTTTATGTATTTATAGATATAAGCATGGAAATAATTCATTCCTATAAATACATCTGTGTGAAGGGAAGAACTTTTTTCTGTTTTATTTTATTTTTTTTTAATTTTGAAATTTAATTGTATTTATCTTTTTATACTGTAGGTTATTATTAGTTATGTATTTTATGCATATACATGTATACAGGTCAATCCCAATCTCCCAACTCATCCCACCACCACCACCCCATGGCTTCCCCCACTTGGTGTCCATACGTTTGTTCTCTACCTCTGTGTCTCTATTTCTTCCCTGCAAACCAGTTCATCTGTACCATTTTTTCGGTTCCACATATATGCATTAATATACAATATTTGTTTTCCTCTTTCTGACTTACTTCATTCTGTATGACAGTCTCTAGATCCATCGATGTCTCTACAAATGACCCAGTTTCATTCCTTTTTATGGCTGAGTAATATTCCATTTTATATATGTACCACATCTTTATCCATTCATCTGTCTGTGGGCATTTAGGTTACTTGCATTACCTGGCTATTGTAAATAGTGCTGCAATGAACATTGTGGTGAATGTGCCTTTTTGATTTATGGTTTTCTCTGGGTATATGCCCAGAAGTGGGATTGCTGGATCAGATGGTAATTCTATTTCTAGTTTTTTTAAGGAAACTCCATACTGTTCTCCATAGTGACTGTATCAATTTACATCCCCACCAATAGTGGAAGACGGCTCCTTTTGTCCACACCCTCCCCAGAATTTGTTGTTTGTAGATTTTCTGATGATGCTGATTCTAACAGGTGTGAGGTGATACCTCATTGTAGTTTGATTTGCATTTCTCTAATAATTAGTGCTGTTGAGCAGCTTTTCATGTGCGTCTTGGCCATCTCTGTGTCTTCTTTGAAGAAACGTCTCTTTAGATCTTCTGCCCATTTCTGTATTGGGTTGTTTGTTTTTTGAATATTAAGCTGCATGAGCTGTTTATATATATATTGGAGATTAAACCTTTGTCCATTGATTCATTTGCAATGATTTTCACCCATTCTGAGGGATGCCTTTTTCCATTCCCGTTTTTTTTAACAAAAAGAACAAAAGAAAAAGAAGCAGAACACTAATGTGCGTAAAATATGCCTTTTGAAGTGGTCGTTTTGAAATATGGACGTCCTTTGAATTTTTTGGTCGATATGTGACCCCAGGATTTGTTTTCAGGGCAGGTGTCATTTACAGGCCTGCAATGATTTTGAATATCAACTGACCATTAGCGCTGGGATTAAAGCTGCTGTTGCGTGAAACGGCCACAAGGTGGCAGCAGTTCTCCCGTACCAAATCTGGTAACTAGAGCAACAGAGCCTCAATGGAAGTCGTGTTCTAGATTGGAATTTAGAATGGAATGTGCCAGGAGAAAGCCCCTCAAGTTTGTCTCACTACTTCTTGTTTGTGTTTTTAATTTTTTTTTTTTTATTATTTTCTGTTACAGCAAGTTTGATTACAATGTTGGCTTGTTGTAGGTGTGGAAGATGTGGTTCTTTTACACATATACAGATGTCTGTTCTTCCTGGGATCCTTTTCCCATGTACGTTAGGACAGAATGTTGAGTAGTCTTCTCTTGGTATTCCGTAGGTCTTTGGTGATTATATATGTCACCTGTGTTTGATTATGTCTGTTAACCACGAAATCGTAATGAAACCAATCCTCACACCTTTCCATTGGTGAACCATAAGTTTGTTTAATGAATCTGTGATTGCCGTTCTCCGTGGAAATATCTGCCCTGGTATCCATTTTTAGGTAACACCTATAAGTGATATGATACGATATGTGTCTTTCACTTTCTGACTTACTCCAAGTCACGTGATTACCTCTAGCCTCATCTACGGGGCTGCAAATGGCATTGTGTCCTTTTTTTCCTTGGCTTCTATTCTGCCTTAACGAGGTCTATTTTCAACAATGTGATTCCCTGAGGGTTGTGGATTAGCTGACCTGGGCAACCTTACCCTGCCGGCCGGCCCTCCCCAGGTGTGCCTGGTTGAGGTCAATATAAACAGCGCTCCAGGCAGCAATAGCATCTGAAGTTGTGCCTGACTCCATATTCTCTGCCCCGTCAGCAGTCTCGGGGCTGTGCTGGTGGGAGGGAGTGAGGGGCCAAGGCTTTGTTGGTGGCCCGGTGTGAGTGGGGCTCTGCTGGCCTTTCTGCAGGAGTTGCCAGGCTGCCACCTGTAAAGAAGAGGATGTGTCACCCATACCTTCCGATGGAATTTCTCTCCGGACAGAGGTGAGGAAAGAAAAAAGCAGTGGGGGCCGGGACAGGAGGGGTATCTCAGGCAGGGCAATAGAAAGCTTCCAGAAGAGCGCACGGGGCCAGGACCATCCTGGCTGGCCTGCAGGCACCAAGTTGGCCTGCGTGCTGTCACTGGTGTGGCTCCAGGGCCCTTCCTCTAGGCTTTCAAGCCCTTGTACATATTCAGGTGTTTTACCTGGGAAGGGTGGGAACAGTTCAGCAGCAGCTGGCCTGGGGCTCAGCTCACGTTTACTCACAGATGCCTCAGCACGGTCCCCCAGCTTCGCAATGAGGACGCTCCTTGCATGGGGTGTGGGTTGCTGGCTGTATGGGAGGTGATTCCCCACCTCTGACCAATTTCAGAATTGTTTACCGCTGGAGCAAGTGCCCTGATAGGGTTTCCCTCTGTATAACTGGTGGGTTCAGGTATTTTTTCTCTTTTATGGTTCAAGTTAGATTTTATTCCTCTTTTATGTATTTATAGATATAAGCATGGAAATAATTCATTCCTATAAATACATCTGTGTGAAGGGAAGAACTTTTTTCTGTTTTATTTTATTTTTTTTTAATTTTGAAATTTAATTGTATTTATCTTTTTATACTGTAGGTTATTATTAGTTATGTATTTTATGCATATACATGTATACAGGTCAATCCCAATCTCCCAACTCATCCCACCACCACCACCCCATGGCTTCCCCCACTTGGTGTCCATACGTTTGTTCTCTACCTCTGTGTCTCTATTTCTTCCCTGCAAACCAGTTCATCTGTACCATTTTTTCGGTTCCACATATATGCATTAATATACAATATTTGTTTTCCTCTTTCTGACTTACTTCATTCTGTATGACAGTCTCTAGATCCATCGATGTCTCTACAAATGACCCAGTTTCATTCCTTTTTATGGCTGAGTAATATTCCATTTTATATATGTACCACATCTTTATCCATTCATCTGTCTGTGGGCATTTAGGTTACTTGCATTACCTGGCTATTGTAAATAGTGCTGCAATGAACATTGTGGTGAATGTGCCTTTTTGATTTATGGTTTTCTCTGGGTATATGCCCAGAAGTGGGATTGCTGGATCAGATGGTAATTCTATTTCTAGTTTTTTTAAGGAAACTCCATACTGTTCTCCATAGTGACTGTATCAATTTACATCCCCACCAATAGTGGAAGACGGCTCCTTTTGTCCACACCCTCCCCAGAATTTGTTGTTTGTAGATTTTCTGATGATGCTGATTCTAACAGGTGTGAGGTGATACCTCATTGTAGTTTGATTTGCATTTCTCTAATAATTAGTGCTGTTGAGCAGCTTTTCATGTGCGTCTTGGCCATCTCTGTGTCTTCTTTGAAGAAACGTCTCTTTAGATCTTCTGCCCATTTCTGTATTGGGTTGTTTGTTTTTTGAATATTAAGCTGCATGAGCTGTTTATATATATATTGGAGATTAAACCTTTGTCCATTGATTCATTTGCAATGATTTTCACCCATTCTGAGGGATGCCTTTTTCCATTCCCGTTTTTTTTAACAAAAAGAACAAAAGAAAAAGAAGCAGAACACTAATGTGCGTAAAATATGCCTTTTGAAGTGGTCGTTTTGAAATATGGACGTCCTTTGAATTTTTTGGTCGATATGTGACCCCAGGATTTGTTTTCAGGGCAGGTGTCATTTACAGGCCTGCAATGATTTTGAATATCAACTGACCATTAGCGCTGGGATTAAAGCTGCTGTTGCGTGAAACGGCCACAAGGTGGCAGCAGTTCTCCCGTACCAAATCTGGTAACTAGAGCAACAGAGCCTCAATGGAAGTCGTGTTCTAGATTGGAATTTAGAATGGAATGTGCCAGGAGAAAGCCCCTCAAGTTTGTCTCACTACTTCTTGTTTGTGTTTTTAATTTTTTTTTTTTATTATTTTCTGTTACAGCAAGTTTGATTACAATGTTGGCTTGTTGTAGGTGTGGAAGATGTGGTTCTTTTACACATATACAGATGTCTGTTCTTCCTGGGATCCTTTTCCCATGTACGTTAGGACAGAATGTTGAGTAGTCTTCTCTTGGTATTCCGTAGGTCTTTGGTGATTATATATGTCACCTGTGTTTGATTATGTCTGTTAACCACGAAATCGTAATGAAACCAATCCTCACACCTTTCCATTGGTGAACCATAAGTTTGTTTAATGAATCTGTGATTGCCGTTCTCCGTGGAAATATCTGCCCTGGTATCCATTTTTAGGTAACACCTATAAGTGATATGATACGATATGTGTCTTTCACTTTCTGACTTACTCCAAGTCACGTGATTACCTCTAGACTCATCTACGGGGCTGCAAATGGCATTGTGTCCTTTTTTTCCTTGGCTTCTATTCTGCCTTAACGAGGTCTATTTTCAACAATGTGATTCCCTGAGGGTTGTGGATTAGCTGACCTGGGCAACCTTACCCTGCCGGCCGGCCGGCCCTCCCCAGGTGTGCCTGGTTGAGGTCAATATAAACAGCGCTCCAGGCAGCAATAGCATCTGAAGTTGTGCCTGACTCCATATTCTCTGCCCCGTCAGCAGTCTCGGGGCTGTGCTGGTGGGAGGGAGTGAGGGGCCAAGGCTTTGTTGGTGGCCCGGTGTGAGTGGGGCTCTGCTGGCCTTTCTGCAGGAGTTGCCAGGCTGCCACCTGTAAAGAAGAGGATGTGTCACCCATACCTTCCGATGGAATTTCTCTCCGGCCAGAGGTGAGGAAAGAAAAAAGCAGTGGGGGCCGGGACAGGAGGGGTATCTCAGGCAGGGCAATAGAAAGCTTCCAGAAGAGCGCACGGGGCCAGGACCATCCTGGCTGGCCTGCAGGCACCAAGTTGGCCTGCGTGCTGTCGCTGGTGTGGCTCCAGGGCCCTTCCTCTAGGCTTTCAAGCCCTTGTACATATTCAGGTGTTTTACCTGGGAAGGGTGGGAACAGTTCAGCAGCAGCTGGCCTGGGGCTCAGCTCACGTTTACTCACAGATGCCTCAGCACGGTCCCCCAGCTTCGCAATGAGGACGCTCCTTGCATGGGGTGTGGGTTGCTGGCTGTATGGGAGGTGATTCCCCACCTCTGACCAATTTCAGAATTGTTTACCGCTGGAGCAAGTGCCCTGATAGGGTTTCCCTCTGTATAACTGGTGGGTTCAGGTATTTTTTTTCTTTTATGGTTCAAGTTAGATTTTATTCCTCTTTTATGTATTTATAGATATAAGCATGGAAATAATTCATTCCTATAAATACATCTGTGTGAAGGGAAGAACTTTTTTCTGTTTTATTTTTTTTTAATTTTGAAATTTAATTGTATTTATCTTTTTATACTGTAGGTTATTATTAGTTATGTATTTTATGCATATACATGTATACAGGTCAATCCCAATCTCCCAACTCATCCCACCACCACCACCCCATGGCTTCCCCCACTTGGTGTCCATACGTTTGTTCTCTACCTCTGTGTCTCTATTTCTTCCCTGCAAACCAGTTCATCTGTACCATTTTTTCGGTTCCACATATATGCATTAATATACAATATTTGTTTTCCTCTTTCTGACTTACTTCATTCTGTATGACAGTCTCTAGATCCATCGATGTCTCTACAAATGACCCAGTTTCATTCCTTTTTATGGCTGAGTAATATTCCATTTTATATATGTACCACATCTTTATCCATTCATCTGTCTGTGGGCATTTAGGTTACTTGCATTACCTGGCTATTGTAAATAGTGCTGCAATGAACATTGTGGTGAATGTGCCTTTTTGATTTATGGTTTTCTCTGGGTATATGCCCAGAAGTGGGATTGCTGGATCAGATGGTAATTCTATTTCTAGTTTTTTTAAGGAAACTCCATACTGTTCTCCATAGTGACTGTATCAATTTACATCCCCACCAATAGTGGAAGACGGCTCCTTTTGTCCACACCCTCCCCAGAATTTGTTGTTTGTAGATTTTCTGATGATGCTGATTCTAACAGGTGTGAGGTGATACCTCATTGTAGTTTGATTTGCATTTCTCTAATAATTAGTGCTGTTGAGCAGCTTTTCATGTGCGTCTTGGCCATCTCTGTGTCTTCTTTGAAGAAACGTCTCTTTAGATCTTCTGCCCATTTCTGTATTGGGTTGTTTGTTTTTTGAATATTAAGCTGCATGAGCTGTTTATATATATATTGGAGATTAAACCTTTGTCCATTGATTCATTTGCAATGAGTTTCACCCATTCTGAGGGATGCCTTTTTCCATTCCCGTTTTTTTTAACAAAAAGAACAAAAGAAAAAGAAGCAGAACACTAATGTGCGTAAAATATGCCTTTTGAAGTGGTCGTTTTGAAATATGGACGTCCTTTGAATTTTTTGGTCGATATGTGACCCCAGGATTTGTTTTCAGGGCAGGTGTCATTTACAGGCCTGCAATGATTTTGAATATCAACTGACCATTAGCGCTGGGATTAAAGCTGCTGTTGCGTGAAACGGCCACAAGGTGGCAGCAGTTCTCCCGTACCAAATCTGGTAACTAGAGCAACAGAGCCTCAATGGAAGTCGTGTTCTAGATTGGAATTTAGAATGGAATGTGCCAGGAGAAAGCCCCTCAAGTTTGTCTCACTACTTCTTGTTTCTGTTTTTAATTTTTTTTTTTAATTATTTTCTGTTACAGCAAGTTTGATTACAATGTTGGCTTGTTGTAGGTGTGGAAGATGTGGTTCTTTTACACATATACAGATGTCTGTTCTTCCTGGGATCCTTTTCCCATGTACGTTAGGACAGAATGTTGAGTAGTCTTCTCTTGGTATTCCGTAGGTCTTTGGTGATTATATATGTCACCTGTGTTTGATTATGTCTGTTAACCACGAAATCGTAATGAAACCAATCCTCACACCTTTCCATTGGTGAACCATAAGTTTGTTTAATGAATCTGTGATTGCCGTTCTCCGTGGAAATATCTGCCCTGGTATCCATTTTTAGGTAACACCTATAAGTGATATGATACGATATGTGTCTTTCACTTTCTGACTTACTCCAAGTCACGTGATTACCTCTAGACTCATCTACGGGGCTGCAAATGGCATTGTGTCCTTTTTTTCCTTGGCTTCTATTCTGCCTTAGCAAGGTCTATTTTCAACAATGTGATTCCCTGAGGGTTGTGGATTAGCTGACCTGGGCAACCTTACCCTGCCGGCCGGCCGGCCCTCCCCAGGTGTGCCTGGTGGAGGTCAATATAAACAGCGCTCCAGGCAGCAATAGCATCTGAAGTTGTGCCTGACTCCATATTCTCTGCCCCGTCAGCAGTCTCGGGGCTGTGCTGGTGGGAGGGAGTGAGGGGCCAAGGGTTTGTTGGTGGCCCGGTGTGAGTGGGGCTCTGCTGGCCTTTCTGCAGGAGTTGCCAGGCTGCCACCTGTAAAGAAGAGGATGTGTCACCCATACCTTCCGATGGAATTTCTCTCCGGACAGAGGTGAGGAAAGAAAAAAGCAGTGGGGGCCGGGACAGGAGGGGTATCTCAGGCAGGGCAATAGAAAGCTTCCAGAAGAGCGCACGGGGCCAGGACCATCCTGGCTGGCCTGCAGGCACCAAGTTGGCCTGCGTGCTGTCGCTGGTGTGGCTCCAGGGCCCTTCCTCTAGGCTTTCAAGCCCTTGTACATATTCAGGTGTTTTACCTGGGAAGGGTGGGAACAGTTCAGCAGCAGCTGGCCTGGGGCTCAGCTCACGTTTACTCACAGATGCCTCAGCACGGTCCCCCAGCTTCGCAATGAGGATGCTCCTTGCATGGGGTGTGGGTTGCTGGCTGTATGGGAGGTGATTCCCCACCTCTGACCAATTTCAGAATTGTTTACCGCTGGAGCAAGTGCCCTGATAGGGTTTCCCTCTGTATAACTGGTGGGTTCAGGTATTTTTTCTCTTTTATGGTTCAAGTTAGATTTTATTCCTCTTTTATGTATTTATAGATATAAGCATGGAAATAATTCATTCCTATAAATACATCTGTGTGAAGGGAAGAACTTTTTTCTGTTTTATTTTATTATTTTTTTAATTTTGAAATTTAATTGTATTTATCTTTTTATACTGTAGGTTATTATTAGTTATGTATTTTATGCATATACATGTATACAGGTCAATCCCAATCTCCCAACTCATCCCACCACCACCACCCCATGGCTTCCCCCACTTGGTGTCCATACGTTTGTTCTCTACCTCTGTGTCTCTATTTCTTCCCTGCAAACCAGTTCATCTGTACCATTTTTTCGGTTCCACATATATGCATTAATATACAATATTTGTTTTCCTCTTTCTGACTTACTTCATTCTGTATGACAGTCTCTAGATCCATCGATGTCTCTACAAATGACCCAGTTTCATTCCTTTTTATGGCTGAGTAATATTCCATTTTATATATGTACCACATCTTTATCCATTCATCTGTCTGTGGGCATTTAGGTTACTTGCATTACCTGGCTATTGTAAATAGTGCTGCAATGAACATTGTGGTGAATGTGCCTTTTTGATTTATGGTTTTCTCTGGGTATATGCCCAGAAGTGGGATTGCTGGATCAGATGGTAATTCTATTTCTAGTTTTTTTAAGGAAACTCCATACTGTTCTCCATAGTGACTGTATCAATTTACATCCCCACCAATAGTGGAAGACGGCTCCTTTTGTCCACACCCTCCCCAGAATTTGTTGTTTGTAGATTTTCTGATGATGCCGATTCTAACAGGTGTGACGTGATACCTCATTGTAGTTTGATTTGCATTTCTCTAATAATTAGTGCTGTTGAGCAGCTTTTCATGTGCGTCTTGGCCATCTCTGTGTCTTTTTGAAGAAACGTCTCTTTAGATCTTCTGCCCATTTCTGTATTGGGTTGTTTGTTTTTTGAATATTAAGCTGCATGAGCTGTTTATATATATATTGGAGATTAAACCTTTGTCCATTGATTCATTTGCAACGATTTTCACCCATTCTGAGGGATGCCTTTTTCCATTCCCGTTTTTTTAACAAAAAAGGAACAAAAGAAAAAGAAGCAGAACACTAATGTGCGTAAAATATGCCTTTTGAAATGGTCGTTTTGAAATATGGACGTCCTTTGAATTTTTTGGTCGATATGTGACCCCAGGATTTGTTTTCAGGGCAGGTGTCATTTACAGGCCTGCAATGATTTTGAATATCAACTGACCATTAGCGCTGGGATTAAAGCTGCAGTTGCGTGAAACGGCCACAAGGTGGCATCAGTTCTCCCGTACCAAATCTGGTAACTAGAGCAACAGAGCCTCAATGGAAGTCGTGTTCTAGATTGGAATTTAGAATGGAATGTGCCAGGAGAAAGCCCCTCAAGTTTGTCTCACTACTTCTTGTTTGTGTTTTTAATTTGTTTTTTTTATTATTTTCTGTTACAGCAAGTTTGATTACAATGTTTGGCTTGTTGTAGGTGTGGAAGATGAGGTTCTTTTACACATATACAGATGTCTGTTCTTCCTGGGATCCTTTTCCCATGTACGTTAGGACAGAATGTTGAGTAGTCTTCTCTTGGTATTCCGTAGGTCTTTGGTGATTATATATGTCACCTGTGTTTGATTATGTCTGTTAACCACGAAATCGTAATGAAACCAATCCTCACACCTTTCCATTGGTGAACCATAAGTTTGTTTAATGAATCTGTGATTGCCGTTCTCCGTGGAAATATCTGCCCTGGTATCCATTTTTAGGTAACACCTATAAGTGATATGATACGATATGTGTCTTTCACTTTCTGACTTACTCCAAGTCACGTGATTACCTCTAGACTCATCTACGGGGCTGCAAATGGCATTGTGTCCTTTTTTTCCTTGGCTTCTATTCTGCCTTAACGAGGTCTATTTTCAACAATGTGATTCCCTGAGGGTTGTGGATTAGCTGACCTGGGCAACCTTACCCTGCCGGCCGGCCGGCCCTCCCCAGGTGTGCCTGGTTGAGGTCAATATAAACAGCGCTCCAGGCAGCAATAGCCCCTGAAGTTGTGCCTGACTCCATATTCTCTGCCCCGTCAGCAGTCTCGGGGCTGTGCTGGTGGGAGGGAGTGAGGGGCCAAGGCTTTGTTGGTGGCCCGGTGTGAGTGGGGCTCTGCTGGCCTTTCTGCAGGAGTTGCCAGGCTGCCACCTGTAAAGAAGAGGATGTGTCACCCATACCTTCCGATGGAATTTCTCTCCGGACAGAGGTGAGGAAAGAAAAAAGCAGTGGGGGCCGGGACAGGAGGGGTATCTCAGGCAGGGCAATAGAAAGCTTCCAGAAGAGCGCACGGGGCCAGGACCATCCTGGCTGGCCTGCAGGCACCAAGTTGGCCTGCGTGCTGTCGCTGGTGTGGCTCCAGGGCCCTTCCTCTAGGCTTTCAAGCCCTTGTACATATTCAGGTGTTTTACCTGGGAAGGGTGGGAACAGTTCAGCAGCAGCTGGCCTGGGGCTCAGCTCACGTTTACTCACAGATGCCTCAGCACGGTCCCCCAGCTTCGCAATGAGGACGCTCCTTGCATGGGGTGTGGGTTGCTGGCTGTATGGGAGGTGATTCCCCACCTCTGACCAATTTCAGAATTGTTTACCGCTGGAGCAAGTGCCCTGATAGGGTTTCCCTCTGTATAACTGGTGGGTTCAGGTATTTTTTTTCTTTTATGGTTCAAGTTAGATTTTATTCCTCTTTTATGTATTTATAGATATAAGCATGGAAATAATTCATTCCTATAAATACATCTGTGTGAAGGGAAGAACTTTTTTCTGTTTTATTTTATTTTATTTTTTTAATTTTGAAATTTAATTGTATTTACCTTTTTATACAGTAGGTTATTATTAGTTATGTATTTTATGCATATACATGTATACAGGTCAATCCCAATCTCCCAACTCATCCCACCACCACCACCCCATGGCTTCCCCCACTTGGTGTCCATACGTTTGTTCTCTACCTCTGTGTCTCTATTTCTTCCCTGCAAACCAGTTCATCTGTACCATTTTTTCGGTTCCACATATATGCATTAATATACAATATTTGTTTTCCTCTTTCTGACTTACTTCATTCTGTATGACAGTCTCTAGATCCATCGATGTCTCTACAAATGACCCAGTTTCATTCCTTTTTATGGCTGAGTAATATTCCATTTTATATATGTACCACATCTTTATCCATTCATCTGTCTGTGGGCATTTAGGTTACTTGCATTACCTGGCTATTGTAAATAGTGCTGCAATGAACATTGTGGTGAATGTGCCTTTTTGATTTATGGTTTTCTCTGGGTATATGCCCAGAAGTGGGATTGCTGGATCAGATGGTAATTCTATTTCTAGTTTTTTTAAGGAAACTCCATACTGTTCTCCATAGTGACTGTATCAATTTACATCCCCACCAATAGTGGAAGACGGCTCCTTTTGTCCACACCCTCCCCAGAATTTGTTGTTTGTAGATTTTCTGATGATGCCGATTCTAACAGGTGTGACGTGATACCTCATTGTAGTTTGATTTGCATTTCTCTAATAATTAGTGCTGTTGAGCAGCTTTTCATGTGCGTCTTGGCCATCTCTGTGTCTTCTTTGAAGAAACGTCTCTTTAGATCTTCTGCCCATTTCTGTATTGGGTTGTTTGTTTTTTGAATATTAAGCTGCATGAGCTGTTTATATATATATTGGAGATTAAACCTTTGTCCATTGATTCATTTGCAATGAGTTTCACCCATTCTAAGGGATGCCTTTTTCCATTCCCGTTTTTTTAACAAAAAAAGGAACAAAAGAAAAAGAAGCAGAACACTAATGTGCGTAAAATATGCCTTTTGAAATGGTCGTTTTGAAATATGGACGTCCTTTGAATTTTTTGGTCGATATGTGACCCCAGGATTTGTTTTCAGGGCAGGTGTCATTTACAGGCCTGCAATGATTTTGAATATCAACTGACCATTAGCGCTGGGATTAAAGCTGCAGTTGCGTGAAACGGCCACAAGGTGGCATCAGTTCTCCCGTACCAAATCTGGTAACTAGAGCAACAGAGCCTCAATGGAAGTCTTGTTCTAGATTGGAATTTAGAATGGAATGTGCCAGGAGAAAGCCCCTCAAGTTTGTCTCACTACTTCTTGTTTGTGTTTTTAATTTGTTTTTTTTTATTTTCTGTTACAGCAAGTTTGATTACAATGTTTGGCTTGTTGTAGGTGTGGAAGATGTGGTTCTTTTACACATATACAGATGTCTGTTCTTCCTGGGATCCTTTTCCCATGTACGTTAGGACAGAATGTTGAGTAGTCTTCTCTTGGTATTCCGTAGGTCTTTGGTGATTATATATGTCACCTGTGTTTGATTATGTCTGTTAACCACGAAATCGTAATGAAACCAATCCTCACACCTTTCCATTGGTGAACCATAAGTTTGTTTAATGAATCTGTGATTGCCGTTCTCCGTGGAAATATCTGCCCTGGTATCCATTTTTAGGTAACACCTATAAGTGATATGATACGATATGTGTCTTTCACTTTCTGACTTACTCCAAGTCACGTGATTACCTCTAGACTCATCTACGGGGCTGCAAATGGCATTGTGTCCTTTTTTTCCTTGGCTTCTATTCTGCCTTAGCGAGGTCTATTTTCAACAATGTGATTCCCTGAGGGTTGTGGATTAGCTGACCTGGGCAACCTTACCCTGCCGGCGGGCCCTCCCCAGGTGTGCCTGGTTGAGGTCAATATAAACAGTGCTCCAGGCAGCAATAGCATCTGAAGTTGTGCCTGACTCCATATTCTCTGCCCCGTCAGCAGTCTCGGGGCTGTGCTGGTGGGAGGGAGTGAGGGGCCAAGGCTTTGTTGGTGGCCCAGTGTGAGTGGGGCTCTGCTGGCCTTTCTGCAGGAGTTGCCAGGCTGCCACCTGTAAAGAAGAGGATGTGTCACCCATACCTTCCGATGGAATTTCTCTCCGGACAGAGGTGAGGAAAGAAAAAAGCAGTGGGGGCCGGGACAGGAGGGGTATCTCAGGCAGGGCAATAGAAAGCTTCCAGAAGAGCGCACGGGGCCAGGACCATCCTGGCTGGCCTGCAGGCACCAAGTTGGCCTGCGTGCTGTCGCTGGTGTGGCTCCAGGGCCCTTCCTCTAGGCTTTCAAGCCCTTGTACATATTCAGGTGTTTTACCTGGGAAGGGTGGGAACAGTTCAGCAGCAGCTGGCCTGGGGCTCAGCTCACGTTTACTCACAGATGCCTCAGCACGGTCCCCCAGCTTCGCAATGAGGACGCTCCTTGCATGGGGTGTGGGTTGCTGGCTGTATGGGAGGTGATTCCCCACCTCTGACCAATTTCAGAATTGTTTACCGCTGGAGCAAGTGCCCTGATAGGGTTTCCCTCTGTATAACTGGTGGGTTCAGGTATTTTTTTTCTTTTATGGTTCAAGTTAGATTTTATTCCTCTTTTATGTATTTATAGATATAAGCATGGAAATAATTCATTCCTATAAATACATCTGTGTGAAGGGAAGAACTTTTTTCTGTTTTATTTTATTTTTTTTTAATTTTGAAATTTAATTGTATTTATCTTTTTAAACTGTAGGTTATTATTAGTTATGTATTTTATGCATATACATGTATACAGGTCAATCCCAATCTCCCAACTCATCCCACCACCACCACCCCATGGCTTCCCCCACTTGGTGTCCATACGTTTGTTCTCTACCTCTGTGTCTCTATTTCTTCCCTGCAAACCAGTTCATCTGTACCATTTTTTCGGTTCCACATATATGCATTAATATACAATATTTGTTTTCCTCTTTCTGACTTACTTCATTCTGTATGACAGTCTCTAGATCCATCGATGTCTCTACAAATGACCCAGTTTCATTCCTTTTTATGGCTGAGTAATATTCCATTTTATATATGTACCACATCTTTATCCATTCATCTGTCTGTGGGCATTTAGGTTACTTGCATTACCTGGCTATTGTAAATAGTGCTGCAATGAACATTGTGGTGAATGTGCCTTTTTGATTTATGGTTTTCTCTGGGTATATGCCCAGAAGTGGGATTGCTGGATCAGATGGTAATTCTATTTCTAGTTTTTTTAAGGAAACTCCATACTGTTCTCCATAGTGACTGTATCAATTTACATCCCCACCAATAGTGGAAGACGGCTCCTTTTGTCCACACCCTCCCCAGAATTTGTTGTTTGTAGATTTTCTGATGATGCCGATTCTAACAGGTGTGACGTGATACCTCATTGTAGTTTGATTTGCATTTCTCTAATAATTAGTGCTGTTGAGCAGCTTTTCATGTGCGTCTTGGCCATCTCTGTGTCTTCTTTGAAGAAACGTCTCTTTAGATCTTCTGCCCATTTCTGTATTGGGTTGTTTGTTTTTTGAATATTAAGCTGCATGAGCTGTTTATATATATATTGGAGATTAAACCTTTGTCCATTGATTCATTTGCAATGAGTTTCACCCATTCTAAGGGATGCCTTTTTCCATTCCCGTTTTTTTAACAAAAAAAGGAACAAAAGAAAAAGAAGCAGAACACTAATGTGCGTAAAATATGCCTTTTGAAATGGTCGTTTTGAAATATGGACGTCCTTTGAATTTTTTGGTCGATATGTGACCCCAGGATTTGTTTTCAGGGCAGGTGTCATTTACAGGCCTGCAATGATTTTGAATATCAACTGACCATTAGCGCTGGGATTAAAGCTGCAGTTGCGTGAAACGGCCACAAGGTGGCATCAGTTCTCCCGTACCAAATCTGGTAACTAGAGCAACAGAGCCTCAATGGAAGTCTTGTTCTAGATTGGAATTTAGAATGGAATGTGCCAGGAGAAAGCCCCTCAAGTTTGTCTCACTACTTCTTGTTTGTGTTTTTAATTTGTTTTTTTTTATTTTCTGTTACAGCAAGTTTGATTACAATGTTTGGCTTGTTGTAGGTGTGGAAGATGTGGTTCTTTTACACATATACAGATGTCTGTTCTTCCTGGGATCCTTTTCCCATGTACGTTAGGACAGAATGTTGAGTAGTCTTCTCTTGGTATTCCGTAGGTCTTTGGTGATTATATATGTCACCTGTGTTTGATTATGTCTGTTAACCACGAAATCGTAATGAAACCAATCCTCACACCTTTCCATTGGTGAACCATAAGTTTGTTTAATGAATCTGTGATTGCCGTTCTCCGTGGAAATATCTGCCCTGGTATCCATTTTTAGGTAACACCTATAAGTGATATGATACGATATGTGTCTTTCACTTTCTGACTTACTCCAAGTCACGTGATTACCTCTAGACTCATCTACGGGGCTGCAAATGGCATTGTGTCCTTTTTTTCCTTGGCTTCTATTCTGCCTTAGCGAGGTCTATTTTCAACAATGTGATTCACTGAGGGTTGTGGATTAGCTGACCTGGGCAACCTTACCCTGCCGGCGGGCCCTCCCCAGGTGTGCCTGGTTGAGGTCAATATAAACAGTGCTCCAGGCAGCAATAGCATCTGAAGTTGTGCCTGACTCCATATTCTCTGCCCCGTCAGCAGTCTCGGGGCTGTGCTGGTGGGAGGGAGTGAGGGGCCAAGGCTTTGTTGGTGGCCCAGTGTGAGTGGGGCTCTGCTGGCCTTTCTGCAGGAGTTGCCAGGCTGCCACCTGTAAAGAAGAGGATGTGTCACCCATACCTTCCGATGGAATTTCTCTCCGGACAGAGGTGAGGAAAGAAAAAAGCAGTGGGGGCCGGGACAGGAGGGGTATCTCAGGCAGGGCAATAGAAAGCTTCCAGAAGAGCGCACGGGGCCAGGACCATCCTGGCTGGCCTGCAGGCACCAAGTTGGCCTGCGTGCTGTCGCTGGTGTGGCTCAACGGCCCTTCCTCTAGGCTTTCAAGCCCTTGTACATATTCAGGTGTTTTACCTGGGAAGGGTGGGAACAGTTCAGCAGCAGCTGGCCTGGGGCTCAGCTCACGTTTACTCACAGATGCCTCAGCACGGTCCCCCAGCTTCGCAATGAGGACGCTCCTTGCATGGGGTGTGGGTTGCTGGCTGTATGGGAGGTGATTCCCCACCTCTGACCAATTTCAGAATTGTTTACCGCTGGAGCAAGTGCCCTGATAGGGTTTCCCTCTGTATAACTGGTGGGTTCAGGTATTTTTTCTCTTTTATGGTTCAAGTTAGATTTTATTCCTCTTTTATGTATTTATAGATATAAGCATGGAAATAATTCATTCCTATAAATACATCTGTGTGAAGGGAAGAACTTTTTTCTGTTTTATTTTATTATTTTTTTAATTTTGAAATTTAATTGTATTTATCTTTTTATACTGTAGGTTATTATTAGTTATGTATTTTATGCCTATACATGTATACAGGTCAATCCCAATCTCCCAACTCATCCCACCACCACCACCCCATGGCTTCCCCCACTTGGTGTCCATACGTTTGTTCTCTACCTCTGTGTCTCTATTTCTTCCCTGCAAACCAGTTCATCTGTACCATTTTTTCGGTTCCACATATATGCATTAATATACAATATTTGTTTTCCTCTTTCTGACTTACTTCATTCTGTATGACAGTCTCTAGATGCATCGATGTCTCTACAAATGACCCAGTTTCATCCCTTTTTATGGCTGAGTAATATTCCATTTTATATATGTACCACATCTTTATCCATTCATCTGTCTGTGGGCATTTAGGTTGCTTGCATTACCTGGCTATTGTAAATAGTGCTGTAATGAACATTGTGGTGAATGTGCCTTTTTGATTTATGGTTTTCTCTGGGTATATGCCCAGAAGTGGGATTGCTGGATCAGATGGTAATTCTATTTCTAGTTTTTTTAAGGAAACTCCATACTGTTCTCCATAGTGACTGTATCAATTTACATCCCCACCAATAGTGGAAGACGGCTCCTTTTGTCCACACCCTCCCCAGAATTTGTTGTTTGTAGATTTTCTGATGATGCTGATTCTAACAAGTGTGAGGTGATACCTCATTGTAGTTTGATTTGCATTTCTCTAATAATTAGTGCTGTTGAGCAGCTTTTCATGTGCGTCTTGGCCATCTCTGTGTCTTCTTTGAAGAAACGTCTCTTTAGATCTTCTGCCCATTTCTGTATTGGGTTTTTTGTTTTTTGAATATTAAGCTGCATGAGCTGTTTATATATATATTGGAGATTAAACCTTTGTCCATTGATTCATTTGCAATGAGTTTCACCCATTCTGAGGGATGCCTTTTTACATTCCCGTTTTTTTTAACAAAAAGAACAAAAGAAAAAGAAGCAGAACACTAATGTGCGTAAAATATGCCTTTTGAAGTGGTCGTTTTGAAATATGGACGTCCTTTGAATTTTTTGGTCGATATGTGACCCCAGGATTTGTTTTCAGGGCAGGTGTCATTTACAGGCCTGCAATGATTTTGAATATCAACTGACCATTAGCGCTGGGATTAAAGCTGCTGTTGCGTGAAACGGCCACAAGGTGGCAGCAGTTCTCCCGTACCAAATCTGGTAACTAGAGCAACAGAGCCTCAATGGAAGTCGTGTTCTAGATTGGAATTTAGAATGGAATGTGCCAGGAGAAAGCCCCTCAAGTTTGTCTCACTACTTCTTGTTTGTGTTTTTAATTTTTTTTTTTTATTATTTTCTGTTACAGCAAGTTTGATTACAATGTTGGCTTGTTGTAGGTGTGGAAGATGTGGTTCTTTTACACATATACAGATGTCTGTTCTTCCTGGGATCCTTTTCCCATGTACGTTAGGACAGAATGTTGAGTAGTCTTCTCTTGGTATTCCGTAGGTCTTTGGTGATTATATATGTCACCTGTGTTTGATTATGTCTGTTAACCACGAAATCGTAATGAAACCAATCCTCACACCTTTCCATTGGTGAACCATAAGTTTGTTTAATGAATCTGTGATTGCCCTTCTCCGTGGAAATATCTGCCCTGGTATCCATTTTTAGGTAACACCTATAAGTGATATGATACGATATGTGTCTTTCACTTTCTGACTTACTCCAAGTCACGTGATTACCTCTAGACTCATCTACGGGGCTGCAAATGGCATTGTGTCCTTTTTTTCCTTGGCTTCTATTCTGCCTTAGCGAGGTCTATTTTCAACAATGTGATTCCCTGAGGGTTGTGGATTAGCTGACCTGGGCAACCTTACCCTGCCGGCCGGCCGGCCCTCCCCAGGTGTGCCTGGTTGAGGTCAATATAAACAGCGCTCCAGGCAGCAATAGCATCTGAAGTTGTGCCTGACTCCATATTCTCTGCCCCGTCAGCAGTCTCGGGGCTGTGCTGGTGGGAGGGAGTGAGGGGCCAAGGCTTTGTTGGTGGCCCGGTGTGAGTGGGGCTCTGCTGGCCTTTCTGCAGGAGTTGCCAGGCTGCCACCTGTAAAGAAGAGGATGTGTCACCCATACCTTCCGATGGAATTTCTCTCCGGACAGAGGTGAGGAAAGAAAAAAGCAGTGGGGGCCGGGACAGGAGGGGTATCTCAGGCAGGACAATAGAAAGCTTCCAGAAGAGCGCACGGGGCCAGGACCATCCTGGCTGGCCTGCAGGCACCAAGTTGGCCTGCGTGCTGTCGCTGGTGTGGCTCCAGGGCCCTTCCTCTAGGCTTTCAAGCCCTTGTACATATTCAGGTGTTTTACCTAGGAAGGGTGGGAACAGTTCAGCAGCAGCTGGCCTGGGGCTCAGCTCACGTTTACTCACAGATGCCTCAGCACGGTCCCCCAGCTTCGCAATGAGGATGCTCCTTGCATGGGGTGTGGGTTGCTGGCTGTATGGGAGGTGATTCCCCACCTCTGACCAATTTCAGAATTGTTTACCGCTGGAGCAAGTGCCCTGATAGGGTTTCCCTCTGTATAACTGGTGGGTTCAGTTATTTTTTTTCTTTTATGGTTCAAGTTAGATTTTATTCCTCTTTTATGTATTTATACATATAAGCATGGAAATAATTCATTCCTATAAATACATCTGTGTGAAGGGAAGAACTTTTTTCTGTTTTATTTTATTTTTTTTTAATTTTGAAATTTAATTGTATTTATCTTTTTATACTGTAGGTTATTATTAGTTATGTATTTTATGCATATACATGTATACAGGTCAATCCCAATCTCCCAACTCATCCCACCACCACCACCCCATGGCTTCCCCCACTTGGTGTCCATACGTTTGTTCTCTACCTCTGTGTCTCTATTTCTTTCCTGCAAACCAGTTCATCTGTACCATTTTTTCGGTTCCACATATATGCATTAATATACAATATTTGTTTTCCTCTTTCTGACTTACTTCATTCTGTATGACAGTCTCTAGATCCATCGATGTCTCTACAAATGACCCAGTTTCATTCCTTTTTATGGCTGAGTAATATTCCATTTTATATATGTACCACATCTTTATACATTCATCTGTCTGTGGGCATTTAGGTTACTTGCATTACCTGGCTATTGTAAATAGTGCTGCAATGAACATTGTGGTGAATGTGCCTTTTTGATTTATGGTTTTCTCTGGGTATATGCCCAGAAGTGGGATTGCTGGATCAGATGGTAATTCTATTTCTAGTTTTTTTTAGGAAACTCCATACTGTTCTCCATAGTGACTGTATCAATTTACATCCCCACCAATAGTGGAAGACGGCTCCTTTTGTCCACACCCTCCCCAGAATTTGTTGTTTGTAGATTTTCTGATGATGCTGATTCTAACAGGTGTGAGGTGATACCTCATTGTAGTTTGATTTGCATTTCTCTAATAATTAGTGCTGTTGAGCAGCTTTTCATGTGCGTCTTGGCCATCTCTGTGTCTTCTTTGAAGAAACGTCTCTTTAGATCTTCTGCCCATTTCTGTATTGGGTTGTTTGTTTTTTGAATATTAAGCTGCATGAGCTGTTTATATATATATTGGAGATTAAACCTTTGTCCATTGATTCATTTGCAATGATTTTCACCCATTCTGAGGGATGCCTTTTTCCATTCCCGTTTTTTTTAACAAAAAGAACAAAAGAAAAAGAAGCAGAACACTAATGTGCGTAAAATATGCCTTTTGAAGTGGTCGTTTTGAAATATGGACGTCCTTTGAATTTTTTGGTCGATATGTGACCCCAGGATTTGTTTTCAGGGCAGGTGTCATTTACAGGCCTGCAATGATTTTGAATATCAACTGACCATTAGCGCTGGGATTAAAGCTGCTGTTGCGTGAAACGGCCACAAGGTGGCAGCAGTTCTCCCGTACCAAATCTGGTAACTAGAGCAACAGAGCCTCAATGGAAGTCGTGTTCTAGATTGGAATTTAGAATGGAATGTGCCAGGAGAAAGCCCCTCAAGTTTTTCTCACTACTTCTTGTTCGTGTTTTTAATTTTTTTTAAATTTTCTATTACAGCAAGTTTGATTACAATGTTTGGCTTGTTGTAGGTGTGGAAGATGTGGTTCTTTTACACATATACAGATGTCTGTTCTTCCTGGGATCCTTTTCCCATGTCCGTTAGGACAGAATGTTGAGTAGTCTTCTCTTGGTATTCCGTAGGTCTTTGGAGATTATATATGTCACCTGTGTTTGATTATGTCTCTTAACCCCGATATCGTAATGAAACCAATCCTCACAACTTTCCATTGGTGAACCATAAGTTTGTTTAATGAATCTGTGATTGCCCTTCTCCGTGGAAATATCTGCCCTGGTATCCATTTTTAGGTAACACCTATAAGTGATATGATACGATATGTGTCTTTCACGTTCTGACTTACTCCAAGTCACGTGATTACCTCTAGACTCATCTACGGGGCTGCGAATGGCATTGTGTCCTTTTTTTCCTTGGCTTCTATTCTGCCTTAGCGAGGTCCATTTTCAACAATGTGATTCCCTGAGGGTTGTGGATTAGCTGACCTGGGCAGCCTTACCCTGCCGGCCGGCCCTCCCCAGGTGTGCCTGGTTGAGGTCAATATAAACAGCGCTCCAGGCAGCAATAGCCCCTGAAGTTCTGCCTGACTCCACATTCTCTGCCCCGTCAGCAGTCTTGGGGCTGTGGTGGTGGGAGGGAGTGAGGGGCCAAGGCTTTGTTGGTGGCCCGGTGTGAGTGGGGCTCTGCTGGCCTTTCTGCAGGAGTTGCCAGGCTGCCACCTGTAAAGAAGAGGATGTGTCACACATACCTTCCGATGGAATTTCGCTCCAGACAGAGGTGAGGAAGGAAAAAAACAGTGGGGGCCGGGACAGGAGGGGTATCTCAGGCAGGGCAATAGAAAGCTTCCAGAACAGCGCCCGGGGCCAGGACCATCCTGGCTGGCCTGCAGGCACCAAGTTGGCCTGCGTGCTGTCGCTGATGTGGCTCCAGGGTCCTTCCTCTAGGCTTTCAAGCCCTTGTACATATTCAGGTGTTTTACCTGGGAAGGGTGGGAACAGTTCAGCAGCAGCTGGCCTGGGGCTCAGCTCACGTTTACTCACAGATGCCTCAGCACGGTCCCCCAGCTTTGCAATGAGGACGCTCCTTGCATGGGGGGTGGGTTGCTGGATGTATGGGAGGTGATTCCCCACGTCTGACCAATTTCAGAATTGTTTACCGCTGGAGCAAGTGCCCTGATAGGGTTTCCCTCTGTATAACTGGTGGGTTCAGGTTTTTTTTTCTTTTATGGTTCAAGTTAGATTTTATTCCTCTTTTATGCATTTATAGATATAAGCATGGAAATAATTCATTCCTATAAATACATCTGTGTGAAGGGAAGAACTTTTTTCTGTTTTATTTTAAAATTTTATTTTTTAAAATTTTGAAATTTAGTTTTATTTATTTTTTTATACAGCAGGTTATTATTTGTTATGTATTTTATGCATATACATGTATACAGGTCAATCCCAATCTCCCAACTCATCCCACCACCACCACCCAATGGCTTCCCACACTTGGTGTCCATACGTTTGTTCTCTACCTCTGTGTCTCTATTTCTTCCCTGCAAACCAGTTCATCTGTACCATTTTGTAGGTTCCACATATATGCATTAATATACAATATTTGTTTTCCTCTTTCTGACTTACTTCATTCTGTATGACAGTCTCTAGATCCATCGATGTGTCTACAATTGACCCAGTTTCATCCCTTTTTATGGCTGAGTAATATTCCATTTTATATATGTACCACATCTTTATCCATTCATCTGTCTGTGGGCATTTAGGTTGCTTGCATTACCTGGCTATTGTAAATAGTGCTGCAATGAACATTGTGGTGAATGTGCCTTTTTGGTTTATGGTTTGCTCTGGGTATATGCCCAGAAGTGGGATTGCTGGATCAGATGATAATTCTATTTCTAGTTTTTTTAAGGAAACTCCATACTGTTCTCCATAGTGTCTGTATCAATTTACATCCCCACCAATAGTGGAAGAGGGCTCCTTTTGTCCACACCCTCCCCAGAATTTGTTGTTTGTAGATTTTCTGATGATGCCGATTCTAACAGGTGTGAGGTGATACCTCATTGTAGTTTTGATTTGCATTTCTCTAATAATTAGTGCTGTTGAGCAGCTTTTCATGTGCGTCTTGGCCATCTCTGTGTCTTCTTTGAAGAAACGTCTCTTTAGATCTTCTGCCCATTTCTGTATTGGGTTGTTTGTTTTCTTAATATTAAGCTGCATGAGCTGTTTATATATATATTGGAGATTAAACCTTTGTCCATTGATTCATTTGCAACGATTTTCGCCCATTCTGAGGGATGCCTTTTTCCATTCCCGTTTTTTTAACAAAAAAGGAAAGAAAGAAAAAGAAGCAGAACACTAATGTGCGTAAAATATGCCTTTTGAAGTGGTCGTTTTGAAATATGGACGTCCTTTGAATTTTTTGGTCGATATGTGACCCCAGGATTTGTTTTCAGGGCAGGTGTCATTTACAGGCCTGCAATGATTTTGAATATCAACTGACCATTAGCGCTGGGATTAAAGCTGCTGTTGCGTGAAACGGCCACAAGGTGGCAGCAGTTCTCCCTTACCAAATCTGGTTACTACAGCAACAGAGCCTCAATGGAAGGCGTGTTCTAGATTGGAATTTAGAATGGAATGTGCCAGGAGAAAGCCCCTCAAGTTTGTCTCACTACTTCTTGTTCGTGTTTTTAATTTTTTTTTTATTTTCTATTACAGCAAGTTTGATTACAATGTTTGGCTTGTTGTAGGTGTGGAAGATGTGGTTCTTTTACACATATACAGATGTCTGTTCTTCCTGGGATCCTTTTCCCATGTACGTTAGGACAGAATGTTGAGTAGTCTTCTCTTGGTATTCCGTAGGTCTTTGGTCATTATATATGTCACCTGTGTTTGATTATGTCTGTTAACCCCTGAATCGTAATGAAACCAATCCTCACACCTTTCCATTGGTGAACCATAAGTTTGTTTAATGAATCTGTGATTGCCCTTCTCCGTGGACATATATGCCCTGGTATCCATTTTTAGGTAATACCTATAAGTGATATGATACGATATGTGTCTTTCACTTTCTGACTTACTACAAGTCACGTGATTACCTCTAGACTCATCTACGGGGCTGCAAATGGCATTGTGTCCTTTTTTCCCTTGGCTTCTCTTCTCCCTTAGCGAGGTCCATTTTCAACAATGTGATTCCCTGAGGGTTGTGGATTAGCTGACCTGGGCAGCCTTACCCTTCCGGCCGGCCCTCCCAAGGTGTGCCTGGTTGAGGTCAATATAAACAGCGCTCCAGGCAGCAATAGCCCCTGAAGTTGTGCCTGACTCCATATTCTCTGCCCCGTCAGCAGTCTCGGGGCTGTGCTGGTGGGAGGGAGTGAGGGGCAAAGGCTTTGTTGGTGGCCTGTGTGAGTGGGGCTCTGATGGCCTTTCTGCAGGAGTTGCCAGGCTGCCACCTGTAAAGAAGAGTATGTGTCACTCATAACTTCCGATGGAATTTCTCTCCGGACAGAGGTGAGGAAGCATAAAAGCAGTGGGGGGCGGGACAGGAGGGGTATCTCAGGCAGGGCAATAGAAAGCTTCCAGAAGAGCGCCCGGGTCCAGGACCATCCTGGCTGACCTGCCGGCACCAAGTTGGCCTGCGTGCTGTCGCTGATGTGGCTCCAGGGCCCTTCCTCTAGGCTTTCAAGCCCTTGTATATATTCAGGTGTTTTACCTGGGAATGGTGGGAACAGTTCAGCAGCTGCTGGCCTGGGGCTCAGCTCACGTTTACTCACAGATTCCTCAGCACGGTCCCCCAGCTTCGCAATGAGGACGCTCCTTGCATGGGGGGTGGGTTGCTGGCTGTATGGGAGGTGATTCCCCACCTCTGACCAATTTCAGAATTGTTTACCGCTGGAGCAAGTGCCCTGATAGGGTTTCCCTCTGTATAACTGGTGGGTTCAGGTATTTTTTTTCTTTTATGGTTCAAGTTAGATTTTATTCCTCTTTTATGTATTTATAGATATAAGCATGGAAATAATTCATTCCTATAAATACATCTGTGTGAAGGGAAGAACTTTTTTCTGTTTTATTTTAATTTTTTTTTAATTTTGAAATTTAATTGTATTTATTTTTTTATACAGTAGGATATTATTAGTTATGTATTTTATGCATATTCATGTATACAGGTTAATCCCAATCTCCCAATTCATCCCACCACCACCACCACATGGCTTCCCCCACTTGGTGTCCATACGTTTGTTCTCTACCTCTGTGTCTCTATTTCTTCCCTGCAAACCAGTTCATCTGTACCATTTTTTCGGTTCCACATATATGCATTAATATACAATATTTGTTTTCCTCTTTCTAACTTACTTCATTCTGTATGACAGTCTCTAGATCCATCGATGTCTCTACAAATGACCCAGTTTCTTTCCTTTTTATGGCTGAGTAATATTCCATTTTATATATGTACCACATCTTTATCCATTCATCTGTCTGTGGGCATTAAGGTTACTTGTATTACCTGGCTATTGTAAATAGTGCTGCAATGAACATTGTGGTGAATGTGCCTTTTTGATTTTTGGTTTTCTCTGGGTATATGCCCAGAAGTGAGATTGCTGGATCAGATGGTAATTCTATTTCTACTTTTTTTAAGGAAACTCCATACTGTTCTCCATAGTGACTGTATCAATTTACATCCCCACCAATAGTGGAAGAGGGCTACTTTTGTCCACACCCTCAGCTGAATTTGCTGTTTGTAGATTTTCTGATGATGCCGATTCTAACAGGTGTGAGGTGATACCTCATTGTAGTTTTGATTTACATTTCTCTAATAATTAGTGATATTGAGCAGCTTTTCATGTGCGTCTTGGCCATCTCTGTGTCTTCTTTGAAGAAACGTCTCTTTAGATCTTCTGCCCATTTTTGTATTGGGTTGTTTATTTTTTGAATATTAAGCTGCATGTGCTGTTTATATATATATTGGAGATTAAACCTTTGTCCATTGATTCATTTGCAACGATTTTCACCCATTCTGAGGGATGCCTTTTTCCATTCCCGTTTTTTTAACAAAAAAGGAAAGAAAGAAAAAGAAGCAGAACACTAATGTGCGTAAAATATGCCTTTTGAAATGGTCGTTTTGAAATATGGACGTCCGTTGAATTTTATGGTCGATATGTGACCCCAGGATTTGTTTTCAGGGCAGGTGTCATTTATAGGCCTGCAATGATTTTGAATATCAACTGACCATTAGCGCTGGGATTAAAACTGCTGTTGCGTGAAACGGCCACAAGGTGGCAGCAGTTCTCCCTTACCAAATCTGGTTACTAGAGCAACAGAGCCTCAATGGAAGTCGTGTTCTAGATTGGAATTTAGAATGGAATGTGCCAGGAGAAAGCCCCTCATGTTTGTCTCACTACTTCTTTTTTTTTTTTTTTTTCTTTTTGCGGTATGCGGGCCTCTCACTGTTGTGGCCTCCCCCGTTGCGGAGCAGAGGCTCCGGATGCGCAGGCCCAGCGGCCATGGCTCACGGGCCCAGCTGCTCCGCGGCATATGGGATCCTCCCAGACTGGGGCACGAACCCGTATCCCCTGCATCCGCAGGCGGACTCTCAACCACTGCGCCACCAGGGAGGCCCTGTCTCACTACTTCTTGTTCGTGTTTTTAATTTTTTCTTTTATTTTCTATTACAGCAAGATTGATTACAATGTTTGGCTTGTTGTAGTTGTGGAAGATGTGGTTCTTTTACACATATACAGATGTCTGTTCTTCCTGGGATCCTTTTCCCATGTCCGTTAGGACAGAATGGTGAGTAGTCTTCTCTTGGTATTCCGTAGGTCTTTGGTGATTATATATGTCACCTGTGTTTGATTATGTCTGTTAACCCCAATATCGTAATGAAACCAATCCTCACACCTTTCCATTGGTGAACCATAAGTTTGTTTAATGAATCTGTGATTGCCCTTCTCCGTGGAAATATCTGCCCTGGTATCCATTTTTAGGTATAACATATTAGTGATATGATACGATATGTGTCTTTCACGTTCTGACTTACTCCAAGTCACGTGATTACCTCTAGACTCATCTACGGGGCTGCAAATGGCATTGTGTCCTTTTTTTCCTTGGCTTCTATTCTGCCTTAGCGGGGTCCATTTTCAACAATGTGATTCCCTGAGGGTTGTGGAGTGGCTGATCTGGGCAGCCTTACCCTGCCGGCCGGCCCTCCCCAGGTGTGCCTGGTTGAGGTCAATATAAACAGCGCTCCAGGCAGCAATAGCCCCTGAAGTTGTGCCTGACTCCATATTCTCTGCCCCGTCAGCAGTCTCCGGGCTGTGGTGGTGGGAGGGAGTGAGGGGCCAAGGCTTTGTTGGTGGCCCGGTTTGAGTGGGGCTCTGCTGGCCTTTCTGCAGGAGTTGCCAGACTGCCACCTGTAAAGAAGAGGATGTATCACACATACCTTCCGATGGAATTTCTCTCCAGACAGAGGTGAGGAAGGAAAAAAACAGTGGGGGCCGGGACAGGAGGGGTATCTCAGGCAGGGCAATAGAAAGCTTCCAGAACAGCTCCCAGGGCCAGGACCATCGTGGCTGGCCTGCAGGCACCTCGTTGGCCTGCGTGCTGTCACTGGTGTGGCTCCAGGGTCCTTCCTCTAGGCTTTCAAGCCCTTGTACATATTCAGGTGTTTTACCTGGGAAGGGTGGGAACAGTTCAGCAGCAGCTGGCCTGGGGCTCAGCTCACGTTTACTCACAGATGCCTCAGCACGGTCCCCCAGCTTTGCAATGAGGACGCTCCTTGCATGGGGGGTGGGTTGCTGGATGTATGGGAGGTGATTCCCCACGTCTGACCAATTTCAGAATTGTTTACAGCTGGAGCAAGTGCCCTGATAGGGTTTCCCTCTGTATAACTGTTGGGTTCATGTTTTTTTTTCTTTTATGGTTCAAGTTAGATTTGATTCCTCTTTTATGTATTTATAGATATAAGCATGGAAATAATTCATTCCAATAAATACATCTGTGTGAAGGGAAGAACTTTTTTCTGTTTTATTTTAAAATTTTATTTTTTAAAATTTTGAAATTTAATTTTATTTATTTTATTATACAGCAGGTAATTATTTGTTATGTATTTTATGCATATACATGTATACAGGTCAATCCCACTCTCCCAACTCATCCCACTACCACCACCCCATGGCTTCCCACACTTGGTGTCCATACATTTGTTCTCTACCTCTGTGTCTCTATTTCTTCCCTGCAAACCAGTTCATCTGTACCATTTTTTAGGTTCCACATATATGCATTAATATAAAACATTTGTTTTCCTCTTTCTGACTTACTTCATTCTGTATGACAGTCTCTAGATCCATCGATGTCTCTACAAATGACCCAGTTTCATTCCTTTTTATGGCTGAGTAATATTCGATTTTATATATGTATCACATCTTTATCCATTCATCTGTCTGTGGGCAATTAGGTTGCTTGCATTACCTGGCTATTGTAAATAGTGCTGCAATGAACATTGTGGTGAATGTGCCTTTTTGGTTTATGGTTTCCTCTGGGTATATGCCCAGAAGTGGGATTGCTGGATCAGGTGGTAATTCTATTTCTAGTTTTTTTAAGGAAACTCCATACTGTTCTCCATAGTGACTGTATCAATTTACATCCCCACCAATAGTGGAAGAGGGCTCCTTTTGTCCACACCCTCCCCAGAATTTGTTGTTTGTAGATTTTCTGATGATGCCGATTCTAACAGGTGTGAGGTGATACCTCATTGTAGTTTTGATTTGCATTTCTCTAATAATTAGTGCTGTTGAGCAGCTTTTCATGTGCGTCTTGGCCATCTCTGTGTCTTCTTTGAAGAAACGTCTCTTTAGATCTTCTGCCCATTTCTGTATTGGGTTGTTTGTTTTTTTAAATATTAAGCTGCATGAGCTGTTTATATATATATTGGAGATTGAACCTTTGTCCATTGATTCATTTGGAACGATTTTCGCCCATTCTGAGGGATGCCTTTTTCCATTCCCATTTTTTTAACAAAAAAGGAAAGAAAGAAAAAGAAGCAGAACACTAATGTGCGTAAAATATGCCTTTTGAAATGGTCGTTTTGAAATATGGACATCCTTTGAATTTTTTGGTCGATATGTGACCCCAGGATTTGTTTTCAGGGCAGGTGTCATTTACAGGCCTGCAATGATTTTGAATATCAACTGACCATTAGCGCTGGGATTAAAACTGCTGTTGCGTGAAACGGCCACAAGGTGGCAGCAGTTCTCCCTTACCAAATCTGGTTACTAGAGCAACAGAGCCTCAATGGAAGTCGTGTTCTAGATTGGAATTTAGAATGGAATGTGCCAGGAGAAAGCCCCTCATGTTTGTCTCACTACTTCTTTTTTTTTTTTTTTTTTCTTTTTGCGGTATGCGGGCCTCTCACTGTTGTGGCCTCCCCCGTTGCGGAGCACAGGCTCCGGATGCGCAGGCCCAGCGGCCATGGCTCACGGGCCCAGCTGCTCCGCGGCATATGGGATCCTCCCAGACCGGGGCACGAACCCGTATCCCCTGCATCCGCAGGCGGACTCTCAACCACTGCGCCACCAGGGAGGCCCTGTCTCACTACTTCTTGTTCGTGTTTTTAATTTTTTCTTTTATTTTCTATTACAGCAAGATTGATTACAATGTTTGGCTTGTTGTAGTTGTGGAAGATGTGGTTCTTTTACACATATACAGATGTCTGTTCTTCCTGGGATCCTTTTCCCATGTCCGTTAGGACAGAATGGTGAGTAGTCTTCTCTTGGTATTCCGTAGGTCTTTGGTGATTATATATGTCACCTGTGTTTGATTATGTCTGTTAACCCCAATATCGTAATGAAACCAATCCTCACACCTTTCCATTGGTGAACCATAAGTTTGTTTAATGAATCTGTGATTGCCCTTCTCCGTGGAAATATCTGCCCTGGTATCCATTTTTAGGTATAACATATTAGTGATATGATACGATATGTGTCTTTCACGTTCTGACTTACTCCAAGTCACGTGATTACCTCTAGACTCATCTACGGGGCTGCAAATGGCATTGTGTCCTTTTTTTCCTTGGCTTCTATTCTGCCTTAGCGGGGTCCATTTTCAACAATGTGATTCCCTGAGGGTTGTGGAGTGGCTGATCTGGGCAGCCTTACCCTGCCGGCCGGCCCTCCCCAGGTGTGCCTGGTTGAGGTCAATATAAACAGCGCTCCAGGCAGCAATAGCCCCTGAAGTTGTGCCTGACTCCATATTCTCTGCCCCGTCAGCAGTCTCGGGGCTGTGGTGGTGGGAGGGAGTGAGGGGCCAAGGCTTTGTTGGTGGCCCGGTTTGAGTGGGGCTCTGCTGGCCTTTCTGCAGGAGTTGCCAGACTGCCACCTGTAAAGAAGAGGATGTATCACCCATACCTTCCGATGGAATTTCTCTCCAGACAGAGGTGAGGAAGGAAAAAAACAGTGGGGGCCGGGACAGGAGGGGTATCTCAGGCAGGGCAATAGAAAGCTTCCAGAACAGCTCCCAGGGCCAGGACCATCGTGGCTGGCCTGCAGGCACCTCGTTGGCCTGCGTGCTGTCACTGGTGTGGCTCCAGGGTCCTTCCTCTAGGCTTTCAAGCCCTTGTACATATTCAGGTGTTTTACCTGGGAAGGGTGGGAACAGTTCAGCAGCAGCTGGCCTGGGGCTCAGCTCACGTTTACTCACAGATGCCTCAGCACGGTCCCCCAGCTTTGCAATGAGGACGCTCCTTGCATGGGGGGTGGGTTGCTGGATGTATGGGAGGTGATTCCCCACGTCTGACCAATTTCAGAATTGTTTACAGCTGGAGCAAGTGCCCTGATAGGGTTTCCCTCTGTATAACTGTTGGGTTCATGTTTTTTTTTCTTTTATGGTTCAAGTTAGATTTGATTCCTCTTTTATGTATTTATAGATATAAGCATGGAAATAATTCATTCCAATAAATACATCTGTGTGAAGGGAAGAACTTTTTTCTGTTTTATTTTAAAATTTTATTTTTTAAAATTTTGAAATTTAATTTTATTTATTTTATTATACAGCAGGTAATTATTTGTTATGTATTTTATGCATATACATGTATACAGGTCAATCCCACTCTCCCAACTCATCCCACTACCACCACCCCATGGCTTCCCACACTTGGTGTCCATACATTTGTTCTCTACCTCTGTGTCTCTATTTCTTCCCTGCAAACCAGTTCATCTGTACCATTTTTTAGGTTCCACATATATGCATTAATATAAAACATTTGTTTTCCTCTTTCTGACTTACTTCATTCTGTATGACAGTCTCTAGATCCATCGATGTCTCTACAAATGACCCAGTTTCATTCCTTTTTATGGCTGAGTAATATTCCATTTTATATATGTACCACATCTTTATCCATTCATCTGTCTGTGGGCAATTAGGTTGCTTGCATTACCTGGCTATTGTAAATAGTGCTGCAATGAACATTGTGGTGAATGTGCCTTTTTGGTTTATGGTTTGCTCTGGGTATATGCCCAGAAGTGGGATTGCTGGATCAGGTGGTAATTCTATTTCTAGTTTTTTTAAGGAAACTCCATACTGTTCTCCATAGTGACTGTATCAATTTACATCCCCACCAATAGTGGAAGAGGGTTCCTTTTGTCCACACCCTCCCCAGAATTTGTTGTTTGTAGATTTTCTGATGATGCCGATTCTAACAGGTGTGAGGTGATACCTCATTGTAGTTTTGATTTGCATTTCTCTAATAATTAGTGCTGTTGAGCAGCTTTTCATGTGCGTCTTGGCCATCTCTGTGTCTTCTTTGAAGAAACGTCTCTTTAGATCTTCTGCCCATTTTTGTATTGGGTTGTTTGTTTTTTTTAATATTAAGCTGCATTAGCTGTTTATATATATATTGGAGATTGAACCTTTGTCCATTGATTCATTTGCAATGAATTTCACCCATTCTGAGGGATGCCTTTTTCCATTCCCATTTTTTTAACAAAAAAGGAAAGAAAGAAAAAGAAGCAGAACACTAATGTGCGTAAAATATGCCTTTTGAAATGGTCGTTTTGAAATATGGACATCCTTTGAATTTTTTGGTCGATATGTGACCCCAGGATTTGTTTTCAGGGCAGGTGTCATTTACAGGCCTGCAATGATTTTGAATATCAACTGACCATTAGCGCTGGGATTAAAGCTGCTGTTGCGTGAAACGGCCACAAGGTGGCAGCAGTTCTCCCTTACCAAATCTGGTTACTAGAGCAACAGAGCCTCAATGGAAGTCGTGTTCTAGATTGGAATTTAGAATGGAATGTGCCAGGAGAAAGCCCCTCAAGTTTGTCTCACTACTTCTTGTTCGTGTTTTTAATTTTTTTTTAATTTTCTATTACAGCAAGTTTCATTACAATGTTTGGCTTGTTGTAGGTGTGGAAGATGTGGTTCTTTTACACATATACAGATGTCTGTTCTTCCTGGGATCCTTTTCCCATGTCCGTTAGGACAGAATGTTGAGTAGTCTTCTCTTGGTATTCCGTAGGTCTTTGGAGATTATATATGTCACCTCTGTTTGATTATGTCTCTTAACCCCGATATCGTAATGAAACCAATCCTCACAACTTTCCATTGGTGAACCATAAGTTTGTTTAATGAATCTGTGATTGCCCTTCTCCGTGGAAATATCTGCCCTGGTATCCATTTTTAGGTAACACCTATAAGTGATATGATACGATATGTGTCTTTCACGTTCTGACTTACTCCAAGTCACGTGATTACCTCTAGACTCATCTACGGGGCTGCAAATGGCATTGTGTCCTTTTTTTCCTTGGCTTCTATTCTGCCTTAGCGAGGTCCATTTTCAACAATGTGATTCCCTGAGGGTTGTGGATTAGCTGACCTGGGCAGCCTTACCCTGCCGACCGGCCCTCCCCAGGTGTGCCTGGTTGAGGTCAATATAAACAGCGCTCCAGGCAGCAATAGCCCCTGAAGTTGTGCCTGACTCCACATTCTCTGCCCCGTCAGCAGTCTCGGGGCTGTGCTGGTGGGAGGGAGTGAGGGGCCAAGGCTTTGTTGGTGGCCCGGTGTGAGTGGGGCTCTGCTGGCCTTTCTTCAGGAGTTGCCAGGCTGCCACCTGTAAAGAAGAGGATGTGTCACACATACCTTCCGATGGAATTTCGCTCCAGACAGAGGTGAGGAAGGAAAAAAACAGTGGGGGCCGGGACAGGAGGGGTATCTCAGGCAGGGCAATAGAAAGCTTCCAGAACAGCGCCCGGGGCCAGGACCATCCTGGCTGGCCTGCAGGCACCAAGTTGGCCTGCGTGCTGTCGCTGGTGTGGCTCCAGGGCCCTTCCTCTAGTCTTTCAAGCCCTTGTACATATTCAGGTGTTTTACCTGGGAAGGGTGGGAACAGTTCAGCAGCAGCTGGCCTGGGGCTCAGCTCACGTTTACTCACAGATGCCTCAGCACGGTCCCCCAGCTTTGCAATGAGGATGCTCCTTGCATGGGGGGTGGGTTGCTGGATGTATGGGAGGTGATTCCCCACGTTTGACCAATTTCAGAATTGTTTACCGCTGGAGCAAGTGCCCTGATAGGGTTTCCCTCTGTATAACTGGTGGGTTCAGGTTTTTTTTTCTTTTATGGTTCAAGTTAGATTTGATTCCTCTTTTATGTATTTATAGATATAAGCATGGAAATAATTCATCCCAATAAATACATCTGTGTGAAGGGAAGAACTTTTATCTGTTTTATTTTAAAATTTTATTTTTTAAAATTTTGAAATTTAATTTTATTTATTTTATTATACAGCAGGTAATTATTTGTTATGTATTTTATGCATATACATGTATACAGGTCAATCCCACTCTCCCAACTCATCCCACTACCACCACCCCATGGCTTCCCACACTTGGTGTCCATACATTTGTTCTCTACCTCTGTGTCTCTATTTCTTCCCTGCAAACCAGTTCATCTGTACCATTTTTTAGGTTCCACATATATGCATTAATATAAAACATTTGTTTTCCTCTTTCTGACTTACTTCATTCTGTATGACAGTCTCTAGATCCATCGATGTCTCTACAAATGACCCAGTTTCATTCCTTTTTATGGCTGAGTAATATTCCATTTTATATATGTACCACATCTTTATCCATTCATCTGTCTGTGGGCAATTAGGTTGCTTGCATTACCTGGCTATTGTAAATAGTGCTGCAATGAACATTGTGGTGAATGTGCCTTTTTGGTTTATGGTTTGCTCTGGGTATATGCCCAGAAGTGGGATTGCTGGATCAGGTGGTAATTCTATTTCTAGTTTTTTTAAGGAAACTCCATACTGTTCTCCATAGTGACTGTATCAATTTACATCCCCACCAATAGTGGAAGAGGGTTCCTTTTGTCCACACCCTCCCCAGAATTTGTTGTTTGTAGATTTTCTGATGATGCCGATTCTAACAGGTGTGAGGTGATACCTCATTGTAGTTTTGATTTGCATTTCTCTAATAATTAGTGCTGTTGAGCAGCTTTTCATGTGCGTCTTGGCCATCTCTGTGTCTTCTTTGAAGAAACGTCTCTTTAGATCTTCTGCCCATTTTTGTATTGGGTTGTTTGTTTTTTTTAATATTAAGCTGCATTAGCTGTTTATATATATATTGGAGATTGAACCTTTGTCCATTGATTCATTTGCAATGAATTTCACCCATTCTGAGGGATGCCTTTTTCCATTCCCATTTTTTTAACAAAAAAGGAAAGAAAGAAAAAGAAGCAGAACACTAATGTGCGTAAAATATGCCTTTTGAAATGGTCGTTTTGAAATATGGACATCCTTTGAATTTTTTGGTCGATATGTGACCCCAGGATTTGTTTTCAGGGCAGGTGTCATTTACAGGCCTGCAATGATTTTGAATATCAACTGACCATTAGCGCTGGGATTAAAGCTGCTGTTGCGTGAAACGGCCACAAGGTGGCAGCAGTTCTCCCTTACCAAATCTGGTTACTAGAGCAACAGAGCCTCAATGGAAGTCGTGTTCTAGATTGGAATTTAGAATGGAATGTGCCAGGAGAAAGCCCCTCAAGTTTGTCTCACTACTTCTTGTTCGTGTTTTTAATTTTTTTTAATTTTCTATTACAGCAAGTTTCATTACAGTGTTTGGCTTGTTGTAGGTGTGGAAGATGTGGTTCTTTTACACATATACAGATGTCTGTTCTTCCTGGGATCCTTTTCCCATGTCCGTTAGGACAGAATGTTGAGTAGTCTTCTCTTGGTATTCCGTAGGTCTTTGGAGATTATATATGTCACCTCTGTTTGATTATGTCTCTTAACCCCGATATCGTAATGAAACCAATCCTCACAACTTTCCATTGGTGAACCATAAGTTTGTTTAATGAATCTGTGATTGCCCTTCTCCGTGGAAATATCTGCCCTGGTATCCATTTTTAGGTAACACCTATAAGTGATATGATACGATATGTGTCTTTCACGTTCTGACTTACTCCAAGTCACGTGATTACCTCTAGACTCATCTACGGGGCTGCAAATGGCATTGTGTCCTTTTTTTCCTTGGCTTCTATTCTGCCTTAGCGAGGTCCATTTTCAACAATGTGATTCCCTGAGGGTTGTGGATTAGCTGACCTGGGCAGCCTTACCCTGCCGACCGCTCCTCCCCAGGTGTGCCTGGTTGAGGTCAATATAAACAGCGCTCCAGGCAGCAATAGCCCCTGAAGTTGTGCCTGACTCCACATTCTCTGCCCCGTCAGCAGTCTCGGGGCTGTGCTGGTGGGAGGGAGTGAGGGGCCAAGGCTTTGTTGGTGGCCCGGTGTGAGTGGGGCTCTGCTGGCCTTTCTGCAGGAGTTGCCAGGCTGCCACCTGTAAAGAAGAGGATGTGTCACACATACCTTCCGATGGAATTTCGCTCCAGACAGAGGTGAGGAAGGAAAAAAACAGTGGGGGCCGGGACAGGAGGGGTATCTCAGGCAGGGCAATAGAAAGCTTCCAGAACAGCGCCCGGGGCCAGGACCATCCTGGCTGGCCTGCAGGCACCAAGTTGGCCTGCGTGCTGTCGCTGGTGTGGCTCCAGGGCCCTTCCTCTAGTCTTTCAAGCCCTTGTACATATTCAGGTGTTTTACCTGGGAAGGGTGGGAACAGTTCAGCAGCAGCTGGCCTGGGGCTCAGCTCACGTTTACTCACAGATGCCTCAGCACGGTCCCCCAGCTTTGCAATGAGGATGCTCCTTGCATGGGGGGTGGGTTGCTGGATGTATGGGAGGTGATTCCCCACGTCTGACCAATTTCAGAATTGTTTACCGCTGGAGCAAGTGCCCTGATAGGGTTTCCCTCTGTATAACTGGTGGGTTCAGGTTTTTTTTTTTTTATGGTTCAAGTTAGATTTTATTCCTCTTTTATGCATTTATAGATATAAGCATGGAAATAATTCATTCCTATTAATACATCTGTGTGAAGGGAAGAACTTTTTTCTGTTTTATTTTAAAATTTTATTTTTTAAAATTTTGAAATTTAGTTTTATTTATTTTTTTATACAGCAGGTTATTATTTGTTATGTATTTTATGCATATACATGTATACAGGTCAATCCCAATCTCCCAACTCATCCCACCACCACCATCCAATGGCTTCCCACACTTGGTGTCCATACGTTTGTTCTCTACCTCTGTGTCTCTATTTCTTCCCTGCAAACCAGTTCATCTGTACCATTTTTTAGGTTCCACATATAGGCATTAATATACAATATTTGTTTTCCTCTTTCTGACTTACTTCATTCTGTATGACACTCTAGATCCTTCGATGTGTCTACAAATGACCCAGTTTCATCCCTTTTTATGGCTGCGTAATATTCCATTTTATATATGTACCACATCTTTATCCATTCATCTGTCTGTGGGCATTTAGGTTACTTGCATTACCTGGCTATGTTAATAGTGCTGCAATGAACATTGTGGTGAATGTGCCTTTTTGATTTATGGTTTTCTCTGGGTATATGCCCAGAAGTGGGATTGCTGGATCAGATGGTAATTCTATTTCTAGTTTTTTTAAGGAAACTCCATACTGTTCTCCATAGTGACTGTATCAATTTACATCCCCACCAATAGTGGAAGAGGGCTCCTTTTGTCCACACCCTCCCCAGAATTTGTTGTTTGTAGATTTTCTGATGATGCCGATTCTAACTGGTGTGAGGTGATACCTCATTGTAGTTTTGATTTGCATTTCTCTAATAATTAGTGCTGTTTAGCAGCTTTTCATGTGCGTCTTGGCCATCTCTGTGTCTTCTTTGAAGAAACGTCTCTTTAGATCTTCTGCCCATTTTTGTATTGGTTTGTTTGTTTTTTTTAATATTAAGCTGCATGAGCTGTTTATATATATAATGGAGATTGAACCTTTGTCCATTGATTCATTTGCAACGAATTTCGCTCATTCTGAGGGATGCCTTTTTCCATTCCCATTTTTTTAACAAAAAAGGAAAGAAAGAAAAAGAAGCAGAACACTAATGTGCGTAAAATATGCCTTTTGAAATGGTCGTTTTGAAATATGGACGTCCTTTGAATTTTTTGGTCGATATGTGACCCCAGGATTTGTTTTCAGGGCAGGTGTCATTTACAGGCCTGCAATGATTTTGAATATCACCTGACCATTAGCGCTGGGATTAAAGCTGCTATTGCGTGAAACGGCCACAAGGTGGCAGCAGTTCTCCCTTACCAAATCTGGTTACTAGAGCAACAGAGCCTCAATGGAAGTCGTGTTCTAGATTGGAATTTAGAATGGAATGTGCCAGGAGAAAGCCCCTCATGTTTGTCTCACTACTTCTTTTTTTTTTTTTTTTCTTTTTGCGGTATGCGGGCCTCTCACTGTTGTGGCCTCCCCCGTTGCGGAGCACAGGCTCCGGATGTGCAGGCCCAGCGGCCATGGCTCACGGGCCCAGCTGCTCCGCGGCATATGGGATCCTCCCAGACCGGGGCACGAACCCGTATCCCCTGCATCCGCAGGCGGACTCTCAACCACTGCGCCACCAGGGAGGCCCTGTCTCACTACTTCTTGTTCGTGTTTTTAATTTTTTCTTTTATTTTCTATTACAGCAAGATTGATTACAATGTTTGGCTTGTTGTAGTTGTGGAAGATGTGGTTCTTTTACACATATACAGATGTCTGTTCTTCCTGGGATCCTTTTCCCATGTCCGTTAGGACAGAATGTTGAGTAGTCTTCTCTTGGTATTCCGTAGGTCTTTGGAGATTATATATGTCACCTCTGTTTGATTATGTCTGTTAACCCCGATATCGTAAGGAAACCAATCCTCACACCTTTCCATTGGTGAACCATAAGTTTGTTTAATGAATCTGTGATTGCCCTTCTCCGTGGAAATATCTGCCCGGGTATCCATTTTTAGGTAACACCTATAAGTGATATGATACGATATGTGTCTTTAACGTTCTGACTTACTCCAAGTCACGTGATTACCTCTAGACTCATCTACGGGGCTGCAAATGGCATTGTGTCCTTTTTTTCCTTGGCTTCTATTCTGCCTTAGCGAGGTCCTTTTTCAAAAATGTGATTCCCTGAGGGTTGTGGATTAGCTGACCTGGGCAGCCTTACCCTGCCGACCGGCCCTCCCCAGGTGTGCCTGGTTGAGGTCAATATAAACAGTGCTCCAGGCAGCAATAGCCCCTGAAGTTGTGCCTGACTCCACATTCTCTGCCCCGTCAGCAGTCTCGGGGCTGTGCTGGTGGGAGGGAGTGAGGGGCCAAGGCTTTGTTGGTGGCTCGGTGTGAGTGGGGCTCTGCTGGCCTTTCTGCAGGAGTTGCCAGGCTGCCACCTGTAAAGAAGAGGATGTGTCACACATACCTTCCGATGGAATTTCGCTCCAGACAGAGGTGAGGAAGGAAAAAAGCAGTGGGGGCCGGGACAGGAGGGGTATCTCAGGCAGGGCAATAGAAAGCTTCCAGAAGAGCGCCCGGGGCCAGGACCATCCTGGCTGGCCTGCAGGCACCAAGTTGGCCTGCGTGCTGTCGCTGGTGTGGCTCCTGGGCCCTTCCTCTAGGCTTTCAAGCCCTTGTACATATTCAGGTGTTTTACCTGGGAAGGGTGGGAACAGTTCAGCAGCAGCTGGCCTGGGGCTCAGCTCACGTTTACTCACAGATGCCTCAGAATGGTCCCGAGCTTTGCAATGAGGACGCTCCTTGCATGGGGTGTGGGTTGCTGGCTGTATGGGAGGTGATTCCCCACCTCTGACCAATTTCAGAATTGTTTACCGCTGGAGCAAGTGCCCTGATAGGGTTTCCCTCTGTATAACTGGTGGGTTCAGTTTTTTTTTCTTTTATGGTTCAAGTTAGATTTGATTCCTCTTTTATGTATTTATAGATATAAGCATGGAAATAATTCATTCCTATAAATACATCTGTGTGAAGGGAAGAACTTTTTTCTGTTTTATTTTAAATTTTTTTTAAAAAAATTTTGAAATTTAATTGTATTTATTTTTTTATACAGCAGGTTATTATTAGTTATGTATTTTATGCTTATACATGTATACAGGTCAATCCCAATCTCCCAACTCATCCCACCACCACCACCCCATGGCTTCCCACACTTGGTGTCCATACGTTTGTTCTCTACCTCTGTGTCTCTATTTCTTCCCTGCAAACCAGTTCATCTGTACCATTTTTTAGGTTTCACATATATGCATTAATATACAATATTTGTTTTCCCTCTTTCTGACTTACTTCATTCTGTATGACAGTCTCTACATCCATCGATGTCTCTACAAATGACCCAGTTTCATCCCTTTTTATGACTGAGTAATATTCCATTTTATATATGTACCACATCTTTATCCATTCATCTGTCTGTGGGCATTTAGGTTACTTGCATTACCTGGCTAGTGTAAATAGTGCTGCAATGAACATTGTGGTGAATGTGCCTTTTTGATTTATGGTTTTCTCTGGGTATATGCCCAGAAGTGGGATTGCTGGATCAGATGGTAATTCTATTTCTAGTTTTTTTAAGGAAACTCCATACTGTTCTCCATAGTGACTGTATCAATTTACATCCCCACCAGTAGTGGAAGAGGGCTCCTTTTGTCCACACCCTCCCCAGAATTTGTTGTTTGTAGATTTTCTGATGATGCCGATTCTAACAAATGTGAGGTGATACCTCATTGTAGTTTTGATTTGCATTTCTCTAATAATTAGTGCTGTTGAGCAGCTTTTCATGTGCGTCTTGGCCATCTCTGTGTCTTCTTTGCAGAAACGTCTCTTTAGATCTTCTGCCCATTTTTGTATTGGGTTGTTTGTTTTTTTAATATTAAGCTGCATGAGCTGTTTATATATATTGGAGATTAAAACTTTGTCCATTGATTCATTTGCAACGATTTTCGCCCATTGTGAGGGATGCCTTTTTCCCTTCCCGTTTTTTTAACAAAAAAGGAAAGAAAGAAAAAGAAGCAGAACACTAATGTGCGTAAAATATGCCTTTTGATATGGTCGTTTTGAAATATGGACGTCCTTTGAATTTTTTGGTCGATATGTGACCCCAGGATTTGTTTTCAGGGCAGGTGTCATTTACAGGCCTGCAATGATTTTGAATATCAACTGACCATTAGCGCTGGGATTAAAGCTGCTGTTGCGTGAAACGGCCACAAGGTGGCAGCAGTTCTCCCTTACCAAATCTGGTAACTAGAGCAACAGAGCCTCAATGGAAGTCGTGTTCTAGATTGGAATTTAGAATGGAATGTGCCAGGAGAAAGCCCCTCAAGTTTGTCTCACTACTTCTTGTTCGTGTTTTTAATTTTTTTTTTTTTTTTATTTTCTATTACAGCAAGTTTCATTACAATGTTTGGCTTGTTGTAGGTGTGGAAGATGTGGTTCTTTTACACATATACAGATGTCTGTTCTTCCTGGGATCCTTTTCCCATGTACGTTAGGACAGAATGTTGAGTAGTCTTCTCTTGGTATTCCGTAGATCTTTGGTGATTATATATGTCACCTGTGTTTGATTATATCTGTTAACCCCGAAATCGTAATGAAACCAATCCTCACACCTTTCCATTGGTGAACCATAAGTTTGTTTAATGAATCTGTGATTGCCCTTCTCCGTGGAAATATCTGCCCTGGTATCCATTTTTAGGTAACACCTATAAGTGATATGATACGATATGTGTCTTTCACTTTCTGACTTACTCCAAGTCACGTGATTACATCTAGACTCATCTACGGGGCTGCAAATGGCATTGTGTCCTTTTTTTCTTGGCTTCTATTCTGCCTTAGCGAGGTCCATTTTCAACAATGTGATTCCTTGAGGGTTGTGGATTAGCTGACCTGGGCAGTCTTACACTGCCGGCTCGCCCTCCCAAGGTGTGCCTGGTTGAGGTCAATATAAACAGCGCGCCAGGCAGCAATAGCCCCTGAAGTTGTGCCTGACTCCATATTCTCTGCCCCGTCAGCAGTCTCGGGGCTGTGCTGGTGGGAGGGAGTGAGGGGCCAAGGCTTTGTTGGTGGCCCGGTGTGAGTGGGGCTCTGCTGGCCTTTCTGCAGGAGTTGCCAGGCTGCCACCTGTAAAGAAGAGGATGTGTCATCCATACCTTGTGATGGAATTTCTCTCCAGACAGAGGTGAGGAAGGAAAAAAGCAGTGGGGGCCGGGACAGGAGGGGTATCTCAGGCAGGGCAATAGAAAGCTTCCAGAAGAGCGCCCGGGGCCAGGACCGTCCTGGCTGACCTGCAGGCACCAAGTTGGCCTGCGTGCTGTCGCTGGTGTGGCTCCACGGCCCTTCCTCTAGGTTTTCAACCCTCGTACATATTCAGGTGTTTTACCTGGGAAGTGTGGGAACAGTTCAGCAGCAGCTGGCCTGGGGCTCAGCTCACGTTTACTCACAGATTCCTCAGCAGGGTCCCCCAGCTTCGCAATGAGGACGCTCCTTGCATGGGGTGTGGGTTGCTGGCTGTATGGGAGGTGATTCCCCACCTCTGACTAATTTCAGAATTGTTTACCACTGGAGCAAGTGCCCTGATAGGGTTTCCCTCTGTATAACTGGTGGGTTCAGGTTTTTTTTTTCTTTTATGGTTCAAGTTAGATTTGATTCCTCTTTTATGTATTTATAGATATAAGCATGGAAATAATTCATTCCTGTAAATACATCTGTGTGAAGCGAATAACTTTTTTCTGTTTTATTTTAAATTTTTTTTAAAAAAAAATTTGAAATTTAATTGTATTTATTTTTTTATACAGCAGGTTATTATTAGTTATGTATTTTATGCTTATATATGTATACAGGTCAATCCCAATCTCCCAACTCATCCCACCACCACCACCCCATGGCTTCCCACACTTGGTGTCCATACGTATGTTCTATACCTCTTTGTCTCTATTTCTTCCCTGCAAACCAGTTCATCTGTACCATTTTTTAGGTTCCACATATATGCATTAATATACAATATTTGTTTTCCTCTTTCTGACTTACTTCATTCTGTATGACAGTCTCTAGATCCATCGATGTCTCTACAAATGACCCAGTTTCATTCCTTTTTATGGCTGAATAATATTCCATTTTATATATGTACCACATCTTTATCCATTCATCTGTCTGTGGGCATTTAGGTTACTTGCATTACCTGGCTAGTGTAAATAGTGCTGCAATGAACATTGTGGTGAATGTGCCTTTTTGATTTATGGTTTTCTCTGGGTATATGCCCAGAAGTGGGATTGCTGGATCAGATGGTAATTCTATTTCTAGTTTTTTTAAGGAAACTCCATACTGTTCTCCATAGTGACTGTATCAATTTACATCCCCACCAGTAGTGGAAGAGGGCTCCTTTTGTCCACACCCTCCCCAGAATTTGTTGTTTGTAGATTTTCTGATGATGCCGATTCTAACAAATGTGAGGTGATACCTCATTGTAGTTTTGATTTGCATTTCTCTAATAATTAGTGCTGTTGAGCAGCTTTTCATGTGCGTCTTGGCCATCTCTGTGTCTTCTTTGCAGAAACGTCTCTTTAGATCTTCTGCCCATTTTTGTATTGGGTTGTTTGTTTTTTTAATATTAAGCTGCATGAGCTGTTTATATATATTGGAGATTAAAACTTTGTCCATTGATTCATTTGCAACGATTTTCGCCCATTGTGAGGGATGCCTTTTTCCATTCCCGTTTTTTTAACAAAAAAGGAAAGAAAGAAAAAGAAGCAGAACACTAATGTGCGTAAAATATGCCTTTTGATATGGTCGTTTTGAAATATGGACGTCCTTTGAATTTTTTGGTCGATATGTGACCCCAGGATTTGTTTTCAGGGCAGGTGTCATTTACAGGCCTGCAATGATTTTGAATATCAACTGACCATTAGCGCTGGGATTAAAGCTGCTGTTGCGTGAAACGGCCACAAGGTGGCAGCAGTTCTCCCTTGCCAAATCTGGTAACTACAGCAACAGAGCCTCAATGGAAGTCGTGTTCTAGATTGGAATTTAGAATGGAATGTGCCAGGAGAAAGCCCCTCAAGTTTGTCTCACTACTTCTTGTTCGGGTTTTTAATTTTTTTTTTTTTTATTTTCTATTACAGCAAGTTTCATTACAATGTTTGGCTTGTTGTAGGTGTGGAAGATGTGGTTCTTTTACACATATACAGATGTCTGTTCTTCCTGGGATCCTTTTCCCATGTACGTTAGGACAGAATGTTGAGTAGTCTTCTCTTGGTATTCCGTAGATCTTTGGTGATTATATATGTCACCTGTGTTTGATTATATCTGTTAACCCCGAAATCGTAATGAAACCAATCCTCACACCTTTCCATTGGTGAACCATAAGTTTGTTTAATGAATCTGTGATTGCCCTTCTCCGTGGAAATATCTGCCCTGGTATCCATTTTTAGGTAACACCTATAAGTGATATGATACGATATGTGTCTTTCACTTTCTGACTTACTCCAAGTCACGTGATTACATCTAGACTCATCTACGGGGCTGCAAATGGCATTGATTTTCTGATGATGCCGATTCTAACAGGTGTGAGGTGATACCTCATTGTAGTTTGATTTGCATTTCTCTAATAATTAGTGCTGTTGAGCAGCTTTTCATGTGCGTCTTGGCCATCTCTGTGTCTTCTTTGAAGAAACGTCTCTTTAGATCTTCTGCCCATTTCTGTATTGGGTTGTTTGTTTTTTGAATATTAAGCTGCATGAGCTGTTTATATATATATTGGAGATTAAACCTTTGTCCATTGATTCATTTGCAATGATTTTCACCCATTCTGAGGGATGCCTTTTTCCATTTCCGTTTTTTTAACAAAAAAGGAACAAAAGAAAAAGAAGCAGAACACTAATGTGCGTAAAATATGCCTTTTGAAATGGTCGTTTTGAAATTTGGACGTCCTTTGAATTTTTTGGTCGATATGTGACCCCAGGATTTGTTTTCAGGGCAGGTGTCATTTACAGGCCTGCAATGATTTTGAATATCAACTGACCATTAGCGCTGGGATTAAAGCTGCTGTTGCGTGAAACGGCCACAAGGTGGCAGCAGTTCTCCCGTACCAAATCTGGTAACTAGAGCAACAGAGCCTCAATGGAAGTCGTGTTCTAGATTGGAATTTAGAATAGAATGTGCCAGGAGAAAGCCCCTCAAGTTTGTCTCACTACTTCTTGTTTGTGTTTTTAATTTTTTTTTTTAATTTTCTGTTACAGCAAGTTTGATTACAATGTTTGGCTTGTTGTAGGTGTGGAAGATGTGGTTCTTTTACACATATACAGATGTCTGTTCTTCCTGGGATCCTTTTCCCATGTACGTTAGGACAGAATGTTGAGTAGTCTTCTCTTGGTATTCCGTAGGTCTTTGGTCATTATATATGTCACCTGTGTTTGATTATGTCTGTTAACCCCAATATCGTAATGAAACCAATCCTCACACCTTTCCATTGGTGAACCATAAGTTTGTTTAATGAATCTGTGATTGCCCTTCTCCGTGGAAATATCTGCCCTGGTATCCATTTTTAGGTAACACCTATAAGTGATATGATACGATATGTGTCTTTCACTTTCTGACTTACTCCAAGTCACGTGATTACCTCTAGACTCATTTACGGGGCTGCAAATGGCATTGTGTCCTTTTTTTCCTTGGCTTCTATTCTGCCTTAGCGAGGTCCATTTTCAACAATGTGATTCCCTGAGGGTTGTGGATTAGCTGACCTGGGCAGCCTTACCCTGCCGGCCGGCCCTCCCCAGGTGTGCCTGGTTGAGGTCAATATAAACAGCGCGCCAGGCAGCAATAGCCCCTGAAGTTGTGCCTGACTCCATATTCTCTGCCCTGTCAGCAGTCTCGGGGTTGTGCTGGTGGGAGGGAGTGAGGGGCCAAGGCTTTGTTGGTGGCCCGGTGTGAGTGGGGCTCTGCTGGCCTTTCTGCAGGAGTTGCCAGGCTGCCACCTGTAAAGAAGCGGATGTGTCACTCATAACTTCCGATGGAATTTCTCTCCGGACAGAGGTGAGGAAGGATAAAAGCAGTGGGGGCCGGGACAGGAGGGGTATCTCAGGCAATAGAAAGCTTCCAGAAGAGCGCCCGGGGCCAGGACCATCCTGGCTGGCCTGCAGGCACCAAGTTGGCCTGCGTGCTGTGGATGGTGTGGCTCCACGGCCCTTCCTCTAGGCTTTCAAGCCCTTGTACATATTCAGGTGTTTTACCTGGGAAGGGTGGGAACAGTTCAGCAGCAGCTGGCCTGGGGCTCAGCTCACATTTACTCACAGATGCCTCAGAATGGTCCCGAGCTTTGCAATGAGGACGCTCCTTGCATGGGGTGTGGGTTGCTGGCTGTATGGGAGGTGATTCCCCACCTCTGACTAATTTCAGAATTGTTTACCACTGGAGCAAGTGCCCTGATAGGGTTTCCCTCTGTATAACTGGTGGGTTCAGGTTTTTTTTTTCTTTTATGGTTCAAGTTAGATTTGATTCCTCTTTTATGTATTTATAGATATAAGCATGGAAATAATTCATTCCTGTAAATACATCTGTGTGAAGCGAATAACTTTTTTCTGTTTTATTTTAAATTTTTTTTAAAAAAAAATTTGAAATTTAATTGTATTTATTTTTTTATACAGCAGGTTAGTATTAGTTATGTATTTTATGCTTATACATGTATACAGGTCAATCCCAATCTCCCAACTCATCCCACCACCACCACCCCATGGCTTCCCACACTTGGTGTCCATACGTATGTTCTATACCTCTGTGTCTCTATTTCTTCCCTGCAAACCAGTTCATCTGTACCATTTTTTAGGTTTCACATATATGCATTAATATACAATATTTGTTTTCCTCTTTCTGACTTACTTCATTCTGTATGACAGTCTCTAGATCCATCGATGTCTCTACAAATGACCCAGTTTCATTCCTTTTTATGGCTGAATAATATTCCATTTTATATATGTACCACATCTTTATCCATTCATCTGTCTGTGGGCATTTAGGTTACTTGCATTACCTGGCTAGTGTAAATAGTGCTGCAATGAACATTGTGGTGAATGTGCCTTTTTGATTTATGGTTTTCTCTGGGTATATGCCCAGAAGTGGGAATGCTGGATCAGATGGTAATTCTATTTCTAGTTTTTTTAAGGAAACTCCATACTGTTCTCCATAGTGACTGTATCAATTTACATCCCCACCAGTAGTGGAAGAGGGCTCCTTTTGTCCACACCCTCCCCAGAATTTGTTGTTTGTAGATTTTCTGATGATGCCGATTCTAACAAATGTGAGGTGATACCTCATTGTAGTTTTGATTTGCATTTCTCTAATAATTAGTGCTGTTGAGCAGCTTTTCATGTGCGTCTTGGCCATCTCTGTGTCTTCTTTGCAGAAACGTCTCTTTAGATCTTCTGCCCATTTTTGTATTGGGTTGTTTGTTTTTTTAATATTAAGCTGCATGAGCTGTTTATATATATTGGAGATTAAAACTTTGTCCATTGATTCATTTGCAACGATTTTCGCCCATTGTGAGGGATGCCTTTTTCCATTCCCGTTTTTTTAACAAAAAAGGAAAGAAAGAAAAAGAAGCAGAACACTAATGTGCGTAAAATATGCCTTTTGATATGGTCGTTTTGAAATATGGACGTCCTTTGAATTTTTTGGTCGATATGTGACCCCAGGATTTGTTTTCAGGGCAGGTGTCATTTACAGGCCTGCAATGATTTTGAATATCAACTGACCATTAGCGCTGGGATTAAAGCTGCTGTTGCGTGAAACGGCCACAAGGTGGCAGCAGTTCTCCCTTGCCAAATCTGGTAACTACAGCAACAGAGCCTCAATGGAAGTCGTGTTCTAGATTGGAATTTAGAATGGAATGTGCCAGGAGAAAGCCCCTCAAGTTTGTCTCACTACTTCTTGTTCGTGTTTTTAATTTTTTTTTTTTTTATTTTCTATTACAGCAAGTTTCATTACAATGTTTGGCTTGTTGTAGGTGTGGAAGATGTGGTTCTTTTACACATATACAGATGTCTGTTCTTCCTGGGATCCTTTTCCCATGTACGTTAGGACAGAATGTTGAGTAGTCTTCTCTTGGTATTCCGTAGATCTTTGGTGATTATATATGTCACCTGTGTTTGATTATATCTGTTAACCCCTAAATCGTAATGAAACCAATCCTCACACCTTTCCATTGGTGAACCATAAGTTTGTTTAATGAATCTGTGATTGCCCTTCTCCGTGGAAATATCTGCCCTGGTATCCATTTTTAGGTAACACCTATAAGTGATATGATACGATATGTGTCTTTCACTTTCTGACTTACTCCAAGTCACGTGATTACATCTAGACTCATCTACGGGGCTGCAAATGGCATTGATTTTCTGATGATGCCGATTCTAACAGGTGTGAGGTGATACCTCATTGTAGTTTGATTTGCATTTCTCTAATAATTAGTGCTGTTGAGCAGCTTTTCATGTGCGTCTTGGCCATCTCTGTGTCTTCTTTGAAGAAACGTCTCTTTAGATCTTCTGCCCATTTCTGTATTGGGTTGTTTGTTTTTTGAATATTAAGCTGCATGAGCTGTTTATATATATATTGGAGATTAAACCTTTGTCCATTGATTCATTTGCAATGATTTTCACCCATTCTGAGGGATGCCTTTTTCCATTTCCGTTTTTTTAACAAAAAAGGAACAAAAGAAAAAGAAGCAGAACACTAATGTGCGTAAAATATGCCTTTTGAAATGGTCGTTTTGAAATTTGGACGTCCTTTGAATTTTTTGGTCGATATGTGACCCCAGGATTTGTTTTCAGGGCAGGTGTCATTTACAGGCCTGCAATGATTTTGAATATCAACTGACCATTAGCGCTGGGATTAAAGCTGCTGTTGCGTGAAACGGCCACAAGGTGGCAGCAGTTCTCCCGTACCAAATCTGGTAACTAGAGCAACAGAGCCTCAATGGAAGTCGTGTTCTAGATTGGAATTTAGAATAGAATGTGCCAGGAGAAAGCCCCTCAAGTTTGTCTCACTACTTCTTGTTTGTGTTTTTAATTTTTTTTTTTAATTTTCTGTTACAGCAAGTTTGATTACAATGTTTGGTTTGTTGTAGGTGTGGAAGATGTGGTTCTTTTACACATATACAGATGTCTGTTCTTCCTGGGATCCTTTTCCCATGTACGTTAGGACAGAATGTTGAGTAGTCTTCTCTTGGTATTCCGTAGGTCTTTGGTGATTATATATGTCACCTGTGTTTGATTATGTCTGTTAACCACGAAATCGTAATGAAACCAATCCTCACACCTTTCCATTGGTGAACCATAAGTTTGTTTAATGAATCTGTGATTGCCGTTCTCCGTGGAAATATCTGCCCTGGTATCCATTTTTAGGTAACACCTATAAGTGATATGATACGATATGTGTCTTTCACTTTCTGACTTACTCCAATCACGTGATTACCTCTAGACTCATCTACGGGGCTGCAAATGGCATTGTGTCCTTTTTTTCCTTGGCTTCTATTCTGCCTTAGCGAGGTCTATTTTCAACAATGTGATTCCCTGAGGGTTGTGGATTAGCTGACCAGGGCAGCCTTACCCTGCCGGCCGGCCCTCCCCAGGTGTGCCTGGTTGAGGTCAATATAAACAGCGCTCCAGGCAGCAATAGCCCCTGAAGTTGTGCCTGACTCCATATTCTCTGCCCCGTCAGCAGTCTCGGGGCTGTGCTGGTGGGAGGGAGTGAGGGGCCAAGGCTTTGTTGGTGGCCCGGTATGAGTGGGGCTCTGCTGGCCTTTCTGCAGGAGTTGCCAGGCTGCCACCTGTAAAGAAGAGGATGTGTCACCCATACCTTCCGATGGAATTTCTCTCCGGACAGAGGTGAGGAAGGAAAAAAGCAGTGGGGGCCGGGACAGGAGGGGTATCTCAGGCAGGGCAATAGAAAGCTTCCAGAAGAGCGCACGGGGCCAGGACCATCCTGGCTGGCCTGCAGGCACCAAGTTGGCCTGCGTGCTGTCGCTGGTGTGGCTCCAGGGCCCTTCCTCTAGGCTTTCAAGCCCTTGTACATATTCAGGTGTTTTACCTGGGAAGGGTGGGAACAGTTCAGCAGCAGCTGGCCAGGGGCTCAGCTCACGTTTACTCACAGATGCCTCAGCACGGTCCCCCAGCTTCGCAATGAGGACGCTCCTTGCATGGGGTGTGGGTTGCTGGCTGTATGGGAGGTGATTCCCCACCTCTGACCAATTTCAGAATTGTTTACCGCTGGAGCAAGTGCCCTGATAGGGTTTCCCTCTGTATAACTGGTGGGTTCAGGTATTTTTTTTCTTTTATGGTTCAAGTTAGATTTTATTCCTCTTTTATGTATTTATAGATATAAGCATGGAAATAATTCATTCCTATAAATACATCTGTGTGAAGGGAAGAAATTTTTTCTGTTTTATTTAAAATTTTTTTTTAATTTTGAAATTTAATTGTATTTATTTTTTTATACAGTAGGTTATTATTAGTTATGTATTTTATGCATATACATTTATACAGGTCAAACCCAATCTCGCGAATCATCCCACCACCACCACCCCATGGCTTCCCCCACTTGGTGTCCATACGTTTGTTCTCTACCTCTGTGTCTCTATTTCTTCCCTGCAAACCAGTTCATCTGTACCATTTTTTAGGTTCCACATATATGCATTAATATACAATATTTGTTTTCCTCATTCTGACTTACTTCATTCTGTATGACAGTCTCTAGATCCATCGATGTCTCTACAAATGACCCAGTTTCATTCCTTTTTATGGCTGAGTAATATTCCATTTTATATATGTACCACATCTTTATCCATTCATCTGTCTGTGGGCATTTAGGTTACTTGCATTACCTGGCTATCATAAATAGTGCTGCAATGAACATTGTGGTGAATGTGCCTTTTTGATTTATGGTTTTCTCTGGGTATATGCCCAGAAGTGGGATTGCTGGATCAGATGGTAATTCTATTTCTAGTTTTTTTAAGGAAACTCCATACTGTTCTCCATAGTGACTGTATCAATTTACATCCCCACCAATAGTGGAAGACGGCTCCTTTTGTCCACACCCTCCCCAGAATTTGTTGTTTGTAGATTTTCTGATGATGCCGATTCTAACAGTTGTGAGGTGATACCTCATTGTAGTTTGATTTGCATTTCTCTAATAATTAGTGCTGTTGAGCAGCTTTTCATGTGCGTCTTGGCCATCTCTGTGTCTTCTTTGAAGAAACGTCTCTTTAGATCTTCTGCCCATTTCTGTATTGGGTTGTTTGTTTTTTGAATATTAAGCTGCATGAGCTGTTTATATATATATTGGAGATTAAACCTTTGTCCATTGATTCATTTGCAACGATTTTCAACCATTCTGAGGGATGCCTTTTTCCATTCCCGTTTTTTTAACAAAAAAGGAAAGAAAGAAAAAGAAGCAGAACACTAATGTGCGTAAAATATGCCTTTTGAAATGGTCGTTATGAAATATGGACGTCCTTTGAATTTTTTGGTCGATATGTGACCCCAGGATTTGTTTTCAGGGCAGGTGTCATTTACAGGCCTGCAATGATTTTGAATATCAACTGACCATTAGCGCTGGGATTAAAGCTGCTGTTGCGTGAAACGGCCACAAGGTGGCAGCAGTTCTCCCGTACCAAATCTGGTAACTAGAGCAACAGAGCCTCAATGGAAATCCTGTTCTAGATTGGAATTTAGAATAGAATGTGCCAGGAGAAAGCCCCTCAAGTTTGTCTCACTACTTCTTGTTTGTGTTTTTAATTTTTTTTTTTAATTTTCTGTTACAGCAAGTTTGATTACAATGTTTGGCTTGTTGTAGGTGTGGAAGATGTGGTTCTTTTACACATATACAGATATCTGTACTTCCTGGGATCCTTTTCCCATGTACGTTAGGACAGAATGTTGAGTAGTCTTCTCTTGGTATTCCGTAGGTCTTTGGTGATTATATATGTCACCTGTGTTTGATTATGTCTGTTAACCACGAAATCGTAATGAAACCAATCCTCACACCTTTCCATTGGTGAACCATAAGTTTGTTTAATGAATCTGTGATTGCCGTTCTCCGTGGAAATATCTGCCCTGGTATCCATTTTTAGGTAACACCTATAAGTGATATGATACGATATGTGTCTTTCACTTTCTGACTTACTCCAATCACGTGATTACCTCTAGACTCATCTACGGGGCTGCAAATGGCATTGTGTCCTTTTTTTCCTTGGCTTCTATTCTGCCTTAGCGAGGTCTATTTTCAACAATGTGATTCCCTGAGGGTTGTGGATTAGCTGACCAGGGCAGCCTTACCCTGCCGGCCGGCCCTCCCCAGGTGTGCCTGGTTGAGGTCAATATAAACAGCGCTCCAGGCAGCAATAGCCCCTGAAGTTGTGCCTGACTCCATATTCTCTGCCCCGTCAGCAGTCTCGGGGCTGTGCTGGCGGGAGGGAGTGAGGGGCCAAGGCTTTGTTGGTGGCCCGGTGTGAGTGGGGCTCTGCTGGCCTTTCTGCAGGAGTTGCCAGGCTGCCACCTGTAAAGAAGAGGATGTGTCACCCATACCTTCCGATGGAATTTCTCTCCGGACAGAGGTGAGGAAGGAAAAAAGCAGTGGGGGCCGGGACAGGAGGGGTATCTCAGGCAGGGCAATAGAAAGCTTCCAGAAGAGCGCACGGGGCCAGGACCATCCTGGCTGGCCTGCAGGCACCAAGTTGGCCTGCGTGCTGTCGCTGGTGTGGCTCCAGGGCCCTTCCTCTAGGCTTTCAAGCCCTTGTACATATTCAGGTGTTTTACCTGGGAAGGGTGGGAAGAGTTCAGCAGCAGCTGGCCAGGGGCTCAGCTCACGTTTACTCACAGATGCCTCAGTACGGTCCCCCAGCTTCGCAATGAGGACGCTCCTTGCATGGGGTGTGGGTTGCTGGCTGTATGGGAGGTGATTCCCCACCTCTGACCAATTTCAGAATTGTTTACCGCTGGAGCAAGTGCCCTGATAGGGTTTCCCTCTGTATAACTGGTGGGTTCAGGTATTTTTTTTTCTTTTATGGTTCAAGTTAGATTTTATTCCTCTTTTATGTATTTATAGATATAAGCATGGAAATAATTCATTCCTATAAATACATCTGTGTGAAGGGAAGAACTTTTTTCTGTTTTATTTTAAATTTTTTTTTAATTTTGAAATTTAATTGTATTTATTTTTTTATACAGTAGGTTATTATTAGTTATGTATTTTATGCATATACATGTATACAGGTCAATCCCAATCTCCCGAATCATCCCACCACCACCACCCCATGGCTTCCCCCACTTGGTGTCCATACGTTTGTTCTCTACCTCTGTGTCTCTATTTCTTCCCTGCAAACCAGTTCATCTGTACCATTTTTTCGGTTCCACATATATGCATTAATATACAATATTTGTTTTCCTCTTTCTGACTTACTTCATTCTGTATGACAGTCTCTAGATCCATCGATGTCTCTACAAATGACCCAGTTTCATTCCTTTTTATGGCTGAGTAATATTCCATTTTATATATGTACCACATCTTTATCCATTCATCTGTCTGTGGGCATTTAGGTTACTTGCATTACCTGGCTATCGTAAATAGTGCTGCAATGAACATTGTGGTGAATGTGCCTTTTTGATTTATGGTTTTCTCTGGGTATATGCCCAGAAGTGGGATTGCTGGATCAGATGGTAATTCTATTTCTAGTTTTTTTAAGGAAACTCCATAATGTTCTCCATAGTGACTGTATCAATTTACATCCCCACCAATAGTGGAAGACGGCTCCTTTTGTCCACACCCTCCCCAGAATTTGTTGTTTGTAGATTTTCTGATGATGCCGATTCTAACAGTTGTGAGGTGATACCTCATTGTAGTTTGATTTGCATTTCTCTAATAATTAGTGCTGTTGAGCAGCTTTTCATGTGCGTCTTGGCCATCTCTGTGTCTTCTTTGAAGAAACGTCTCTTTAGATCTTCTGCCCATTTCTGTATTGGGTTGTTTGTTTTTTGAATATTAAGCTGCATGAGCTGTTTATATATATATTGGAGATTAAACCTTTGTCCATTGATTCATTTGCAATGATTTTCACCCATTCTGAGGGATGCCTTTTTCCATTTCCGTTTTTTTAACAAAAAAGGAACAAAAGAAAAAGAAGCAGAACACTAATGTGCGTAAAATATGCCTTTTGAAATGGTCGTTATGAAATATGGACGTCCTTTGAATTTTTTGGTCGATATGTGACCCCAGGATTTGTTTTCAGGGCAGGTGTCATTTACAGGCCTGCAATGATTTTGAATATCAACTGACCATTAGCGCTGGGATTAAAGCTGCTGTTGCGTGAAACGGCCACAAGGTGGCAGCAGTTCTCCCGTACCAAATCTGGTAACTAGAGCAACAGAGCCTCAATGGAAGTCGTGTTCTAGATTGGAATTTAGAATGGAATGTGCCAGGAGAAAGCCCCTCAAGTTTGTCTCACTACTTCTTGTTTGTGTTTTTAATTTTTTTTATTATTTTCTGTTACAGCAAGTTTGATTACAATGTTTGTCTTGTTGTAGGTGTGGAAGATGTGGTTCTTTTACACATATACAGATGTCTGTTCTTCCTGGGATCCTTTTCCCATGTACGTTAGGACAGAATGTTGAGTAGTCTTCTCTTGGTATTCCGTAGGTCTTTGGTGATTATATATGTCACCTGTGTTTGATTATGTCTGTTAACCACGAAATCGTAATGAAACCAATCCTCACACCTTTCCATTGGTGAACCATAAGTTTGTTTAATGAATCTGTGATTGCCGTTCTCCGTGGAAATATCTGCCCTGGTATCCATTTTTAGGTAACACCTATAAGTGATATGATACGATATGTGTCTTTCACTTTCTGACTTACTCCAATCACGTGATTACCTCTAGACTCATCTACGGGGCTGCAAATGGCATTGTGTCCTTTTTTTCCTTGGCTTCTATTCTGCCTTAGCGAGGTCTATTTTCAACAATGTGATTCCCTGAGGGTTGTGGATTAGCTGACCAGGGCAGCCTTACCCTGCCGGCCGGCCCTCCCCAGGTGTGCCTGGTTGAGGTCAATATAAACAGCGCTCCAGGCAGCAATAGCCCCTGAAGTTGTGCCTGACTCCATATTCTCTGCCCCGTCAGCAGTCTCGGGGCTGTGCTGGTGGGAGGGAGTGAGGGGCCAAGGCTTTGTTGGTGGCCCGGTGTGAGTGGGGCTCTGCTGGCCTTTCTGCAGGAGTTGCCAGGCTGCCACCTGTAAAGAAGAGGATGTGTCACCCATACCTTCCGATGGAATTTCTCTCCGGACAGAGGTGAGGAAAGAAAAAAGCAGTGGGGGCCGGGACAGGAGGGGTATCTCAGGCAGGGCAATAGAAAGCTTCCAGAAGAGCGCACGGGGCCAGGACCATCCTGGCTGGCCTGCAGGCACCAAGTTGGCCTGCGTGCTGTCGCTGGTGTGGCTCCAGGGCCCTTCCTCTAGGCTTTCAAGCCCTTGTACATATTCAGGTGTTTTACCAGGGAAGGGTGGGAACAGTTCAGCAGCAGCTGGCCAGGGGCTCAGCTCACGTTTACTCACAGATGCCTCAGCACGGTCCCCCAGCTTCGCAATGAGGACGCTCCTTGCATGGGGTGTGGGTTGCTGGCTGTATGGGAGGTGATTCCCCACCTCTGACCAATTTCAGAATTGTTTACCGCTGGAGCAAGTGCCCTGATAGGGTTTCCCTCTGTATAACTGGTGGGTTCAGGTATTTTTTTTCTTTTATGGTTCAAGTTAGATTTTATTCCTCTTTTATGTATTTATAGATATAAGCATGGAAATAATTCATTCCTATAAATACATCTGTGTGAAGGGAAGAACTTTTTTCTGTTTTATTTAAAATTTTTTTTAATTTTGAAATTTAATTGTATTTATTTTTATATACAGTAGGTTATTATTAGTTATGTATTTTATGCATATACATGTATACAGGTCAATCCCAATCTCCCGAATCATCCCACCACCACCACCCCATGGCTTCCCCCACTTGGTGTCCATACGTTTGTTCTCTACCTCTGTGTCTCTATTTCTTCCCTGCAAACCAGTTCATCTGTACCATTTTTTCGGTTCCACATATATGCATTAATATACAATATTTGTTTTCCTCTTTCTGACTTACTTCATTCTGTATGACAGTCTCTAGATCCATCGATGTCTCTACAATTGACCCAGTTTCATTCCTTTTTATGGCTGAGTAATATTCCATTTTATATATGTACCACATCTTTATCCATTCATCTGTCTGTGGGCATTTAGGTTACTTGCATTACCTGGCTATCGTAAATAGTGCTGCAATGAACATTGTGGTGAATGTGCCTTTTTGATTTATGGTTTTCTCTGGGTATATGCCCAGAAGTGGGATTGCTGGATCAGATGGTAATTCTATTTCTAGTTTTTTTAAGGAAACTCCATACTGTTCTCCATAGTGACTGTATCAATTTACATCCCGACCAATAGTGGAAGAGGGCTCCTTTTGTCCACACCCTCCCCAGAATTTGTTGTTTGTAGATATTCTGATGATGCCGATTCTAACAGGTGTGAGGTGATACCTCATTGTAGTTTGATTTGCATTTCTCTAATAATTAGTGCTGTTGAGCAGCTTTTCATGTGCGTCTTGGCCATCTCTGTGTCTTCTTTGAAGAAACGTCTCTTTAGATCTTCTGCCCATTTTTGTATTGGGTTGCTTGTTTTTTTAATATTAAGCTGCATGAGCTGTTTATATATATATTGGAGATTAAACCTTTGTCCATTGATTCATTTGCAACGATTTTCACCCATTCTGAGGGATGCCTTTTTCCATTCCCATTTTTTTAACAAAAAAGGAAGGAAAGAAAAAGGAGCAGAACACTAATGTGCGTAAAATATGCCTTTTGAAATGGTCGTTTTGAAATATGGACGTCCTTTTAATTTTTTGGTCGATATGTGACCCCAGGATTTGTTTTCAGGGCAGGTGTCATTTACAGGCCTGCAATGATTTTGAATATCAACTGACCATTAGCGCTGGGATTAAAGCTGCTGTTGCGTGAAACGGCCACAAGGTGGCAGCAGTTCTCCCTTACCAAATCTGGTTACTAGAGCAACAGAGCCTCAATGGAAGTCATGTTCTAGATTGGAATTTAGAATGGAATGTGCCAGGAGAAAGCCCCTCAAGTTTGTCTCACTACATCTTGTTCGTGTTTTTAATTTTTTTTTTATTTTCTATTACAGCAAGTTTGATTACAATGTTTGGCTTGTTGTAGGTGTGGAAGATGTGGTTCTTTTACACATATACATATGTCTGTTCTTCCTGGGATCCTTTTCCCATGTACGTTAGGACAGAATGTTGAGTAGTCTTCTCTTGGTATTCCGTAGGTCTTTGGTGATTATATATGTCACCTGTGTTTGATTATGTCTGTTAACCCCGATATCGTAATGAAACCAATCCTCACACCTTTCCATTGGTGAACCATAAGTTTGTTTAATGAATCTGTGATTGCCCTTCTCCGTGGACATATCTGCCCTGGTATCCATTTTTAGGTAATACCTATAAGTGATATGATACGATATGTGTCTTTCACTTTCTGACTTACTCCAAGTCACGTGATTACCTCTAGACTCATCTACAGGGCTGCAAATGGCATTGTGTCCTTTTTTTCCTTGGCTTCTATTCTGCCTTTGTGAGGTCCATTTTCAACAATGTGATTCCCTGAGGGTTGTGGATTAGCTGACCTGGGCAGCCTTACCCTGCCGGCCGGCCCTCCCAAGGTGTGCCTGGTTGAGGTCAATATAAACAGCGCTCCAAGCAGCAATAGCCCCTGAAGTTGTGCCTGACTCCATATTCTCTGCCCCGTCAGCAGTCTCGGGGCTGTGCTGGTGGGAGGGAGTGAGGGGCCAAGGCTTTGTTGGTGGCCCGGTGTGAGTGGGGCTCTGCTGGCCTTTCTGCAGGAGTTGCCAGGCTGCCACCTGTAAAGAAGAGGATGTGTCACCCATACCTTCCGATGAAATTTCTCTCCGGACAGAGGTGAGGAAAGAAAAAAGCAGTGGGGGCCGGGACAGGAGGGATATCTCAGGCAGGGCAATAGAAAGCTTCCAGAAGAGCACTCGGGGCCATGACCATCCTGGCTGGCCTGCAGGCACCAAGTTGGCCTGCGTGCTGTGGCTGGTGTGGCTCCAGGGCCCTTCCTCTAGGCTTTCAAGCCCTTGTACATATTCAGGTGTTTTACCTGGGAAGGGTGGGAACAGTTCAGCAGAGCTGGCCTGGGGCTCAGCTCACGTTTACTCACAGATGCCTCAGCACGGTCCCCCAGCTTCGCAATGAGGACGCTCCTTGCATGGGGTGTGGGTTGCTGGCTGTATGGGAGGTGATTCCCCACCTCTGACCAATTTCAGAATTGTTTACCGCTGGAGCAAGTGCCCTGATAGGGTTTCCCTCTGTATAACTGGTGGGTTCAGGTATTTTTTTTCTTTTATGGTTCAAGTTAGATTTTATTCCTCTTTTATGTATTTATAGATATAAGCATGGAAATAATTCATTCCTATAAATACATCTGTGTGAAGGGAAGAACTTTTTTCTGTTTTATTTAAAATTTTTTTTAATTTTGAAATTTAATTGTATTTATTTTTATATACAGTAGGTTATTATTAGTTATGTATTTTATGCATATACATGTATACAGGTCAATCCCAATCTCCCGAATCATCCCACCACCACCACCCCATGGCTTCCCCCACTTGGTGTCCATACGTTTGTTCTCTACCTCTGTGTCTCTATTTCTTCCCTGCAAACCAGTTCATCTGTACCATTTTTTCGGTTCCACATATATGCATTAATATACAATATTTGTTTTCCTCTTTCTGACTTACTTCATTCTGTATGACAGTCTCTAGATCCATCGATGTCTCTACAAATGACCCAGTTTCATTCCTTTTTATGGCTGAGTAATATTCCATTTTATATATGTACCACATCTTTATCCATTCATCTGTCTGTGGGCATTTAGGTTACTTGCATTACCTGGCTATCGTAAATAGTGCTGCAATGAACATTGTGGTGAATGTGCCTTTTTGATTTATGGTTTTCTCTGGGTATATGCCCAGAAGTGGGATTGCTGGATCAGATGGTAATTCTATTTCTAGTTTTTTTAAGGAAACTCCATACTGTTCTCCATAGTGACTGTATCAATTTACATCCCGACCAATAGTGGAAGAGGGCTCCTTTTGTCCACACCCTCCCCAGAATTTGTTGTTTGTAGATATTCTGATGATGCCGATTCTAACAGGTGTGAGGTGATACCTCATTGTAGTTTGATTTGCATTTCTCTAATAATTAGTGCTGTTGAGCAGCTTTTCATGTGCGTCTTGGCCATCTCTGTGACTTCTTTGAAGAAACGTCTCTTTAGATCTTCTGCCCATTTTTGTATTGGGTTGCTTGTTTTTTTAATATTAAGCTGCATGAGCTGTTTATATATATATTGGAGATTAAACCTTTGTCCATTGATTCATTTGCAACGATTTTCACCCATTCTGAGGGATGCCTTTTTCCATTCCCATTTTTTTAACAAAAAAGGAAGGAAAGAAAAAGGAGCAGAACACTAATGTGCGTAAAATATGCCTTTTGAAATGGTCGTTTTGAAATATGGACGTCCTTTTAATTTTTTGGTCGATATGTGACCCCAGGATTTGTTTTCAGGGCAGGTGTCATTTACAGGCCTGCAATGATTTTGAATATCAACTGACCATTAGCGCTGGGATTAAAGCTGCTGTTGCGTGAAACGGCCACAAGGTGGCAGCAGTTCTCCCTTACCAAATCTGGTTACTAGAGCAACAGAGCCTCAATGGAAGTCATGTTCTAGATTGGAATTTAGAATGGAATGTGCCAGGAGAAAGCCCCTCAAGTTTGTCTCACTACATCTTGTTCGTGTTTTTAATTTTTTTTTTATTTTCTATTACAGCAAGTTTGATTACAATGTTTGGCTTGTTGTAGGTGTGGAAGATGTGGTTCTTTTACACATATACATATGTCTGTTCTTCCTGGGATCCTTTTCCCATGTACGTTAGGACAGAATGTTGAGTAGTCTTCTCTTGGTATTCCGTAGGTCTTTGGTGATTATATATGTCACCTGTGTTTGATTATGTCTGTTAACCCCGATATCGTAATGAAACCAATCCTCACACCTTTCCATTGGTGAACCATAAGTTTGTTTAATGAATCTGTGATTGCCCTTCTCCGTGGACATATCTGCCCTGGTATCCATTTTTAGGTAATACCTATAAGTGATATGATACGATATGTGTCTTTCACTTTCTGACTTACTCCAAGTCACGTGATTACCTCTAGACTCATCTACAGGGCTGCAAATGGCATTGTGTCCTTTTTTTCCTTGGCTTCTATTCTGCCTTTGTGAGGTCCATTTTCAACAATGTGATTCCCTGAGGGTTGTGGATTAGCTGACCTGGGCAGCCTTACCCTGCCGGCCGGCCCTCCCAAGGTGTGCCTGGTTGAGGTCAATATAAACAGCGCTCCAAGCAGCAATAGCCCCTGAAGTTGTGCCTGACTCCATATTCTCTGCCCCGTCAGCAGTCTCGGGGCTGTGCTGGTGGGAGGGAGTGAGGGGCCAAGGCTTTGTTGGTGGCCCGGTGTGAGTGGGGCTCTGCTGGCCTTTCTGCAGGAGTTGCCAGGCTGCCACCTGTAAAGAAGAGGATGTGTCACCCATACCTTCCGATGAAATTTCTCTCCGGACAGAGGTGAGGAAAGAAAAAAGCAGTGGGGGCCGGGACAGGAGGGATATCTCAGGCAGGGCAATAGAAAGCTTCCAGAAGAGCACTCGGGGCCATGACCATCCTGGCTGGCCTGCAGGCACCAAGTTGGCCTGCGTGCTGTGGCTGGTGTGGCTCCAGGGCCCTTCCTCTAGGCTTTCAAGCCCTTGTACATATTCAGGTGTTTTACCTGGGAAGGGTGGGAACAGTTCAGCAGAGCTGGCCTGGGGCTCAGCTCACGTTTACTCACAGATGCCTCAGCACGGTCCCCCAGCTTCGCAATGAGGACGCTCCTTGCATGGGGGGTGGGTTGCTGGCTGTATGGGAGGTGATTCCCCACCTCTGACCAATTTCAGAATTGTTTACCGCTGGAGCAAGTGCCATGATAGGGTTTCCCTCTGTATAACTGGTGGGTTCAGGTATTTTTTTTCTTCTATGTTTCAAGTTAGATTTTATTCCTCTTTTATGTATTTATAGATATAAGCATGGAAATAATTCATTCCTATAAATACATCTGTGTGAAGGGAAGAACTTTTTTCTGTTTTATTTTAAATTTTTATTTTAAATTTTGAAATTTAATTGTATTTATTTTTTTATACAGTAGGTTATTATTAGTTATGTATTTTATGCATATACATGTATACAGGTCAATCCCAATCTCCCAACTCATCCCACCTCCACCACCCCATGGCTTCCCCCACTTGGTGTCCATACGTTTGTTCTCTACCTCTGTGTCTCTATTTCTTCCCTGCAAACTAGTTCATCTGTACCATTTTTTCGGTTCCACATATTTGCTATAATATACAATATTTGTTTTCCTCTTTCTGACTTACTTCATTCTGTATGACAGTCTCTAGATCCATCGATGTCTCTACAAATGACCCAGTTTCATCCCTTTTTATGGCTGAGTAATATTCCATTTTATATATGTACCACATCTTTATCCATTCATCTGTCTGTGGGCATTTAGGTTGCTTGCATTACCTGGCTATGTTAATAGTGCTGCAATGAACATTGTGGTAAATGTGCCTTTTTGATTTATGGTTTTCTCTGGGTATATGCCCAGAAGTGGGATTGCTGGATCAGATGGTAATTCTATTTCTAGTTTTTTTAAGGAAACTCCATACTGTTCTCCATAGTGACTGTATCAATTTACATCCCGACCAATAGTGGAAGAGGGCTCCTTTTGTCCACACCCTCCCCAGAATTTGTTGTTTGTAGATATTTTGATGATGCCGATTCTAACAGGTGTGAGGTGATACCTCATTGTAGTTTGATTTGCATTTCTCTAATAATTAGTGCTGTTGAGCAGCTTTTCATGTGCGTCTTGGCCATCTCTGTGTCTTCTTTGAAGAAACGTCTCTTTAGATCTTCTGCCCATTTTTGTATTGGGTTGCTTGTTTTTTTAATATTAAGCTGCATGAGCTGTTTATATATATATTGGAGATTAAACCTTTGTCCATTGATTCATTTGCAACGATTTTCGCCCATTCTGAGGGATGCCTTTTTCCATTCCCATTTTTTTAACAAAAAAGGAAGGAAAGAAAAAGGAGCAGAACACTAATGTGTGTAAAATATGCCTTTTGAAATGGTCGTTTTGAAATATGGACGTCCTTTTAATTTTTTGGTCGATATGTGACCCCAGGATTTGTTTTCAGGGCAGGTGTCATTTACAGGCCTGCAATGATTTTGAATATCAACTGACCATTAGCGCTGGGATTAAAGCTGCTGTTGCGTGAAACGGCCACAAGGTGGCAGCAGTTCTCCCTTACCAAATCTGGTTACTAGAGCAACAGAGCCTCAATGGAAGTCATGTTCTAGATTGGAATTTAGAATGGAATGTGCCAGGAGAAAGCCCCTCAAGTTTGTCTCACTACATCTTGTTCGTGTTTTTAATTTTTTTTTTATTTTCTATTACAGCAAGTTTGATTACAATGTTTGGCTTGTTGTAGGTGTGGAAGATGTGGTTCTTTTACACATATACATATGTCTGTTCTACCTGGGATCCTTTTCCCATGTACGTTAGGACAGAATGTTGAGTAGTCTTCTCTTGGTATTCCGTAGGTCTTTGGTGATTATATATGTCACCTGTGTTTGATTATGTCTGTTAACCCTGATATCGTAATGAAACCAATCCTCACACCTTTCCATTGGTGAACCATAAGTTTGTTTAATGAATCTGTGATTGCCCTTCTCCGTGGACATATCGGCCCTGGTATCCATTTTTAGGTAATACCTATAAGTGATATGATACAATATGTGTCTTTCACTTTCTGACTTACTCCAAGTCACGTGATTACCTCTAGACTCATCTACAGGGCTGCAAATGGCATTGTGTCCTTTTTTTCCTTGGCTTCTATTCTGCCTTTGTGAGGTCCATTTTCAACAATGTGATTCCCTGAGGGTTGTGGATTAGCTGACCTGGGCAGCCTTACCCTGCCGGCCGGCCCTCCCCAGGTGTGCCTGGTTGAGGTCAATATAAACAGCGCTCCAGGCAGCAATAGCCCCTGAAGTTGTGCCTGACTCCATATTCTCTGCCCCGTCAGCAGTCTCGGGGCTGTGCTGGTGGGAGGGAGTGAGGGGCCAAGGCTTTGTTGGTGGCCCGGTGTGAGTGGGGCTCTGCTGGCCTTTCTGCAGGAGTTGCCAGGCTGCCACCTGTAAAGAAGAGGATGTGTCACCCATACCTTCCGATGAAATTTCTCTCCGGACAGAGGTGAGGAAAGAAAAAAGCAGTGGGGGCCGGGACAGGAGGGATATCTCAGGCAGGGCAATAGAAAGCTTCCAGAAGAGCACTCGGGGCCATGACCATCCTGGCTGGCCTGCAGGCACCAAGTTGGCCTGCGTGCTGTCGCTGGTGTGGCTCCAGGGCCCTTCCTCTAGGCTTTCAAGCCCTTGTACATATTCAGGTGTTTTACCTGGGAAGGGTGGGAACAGTTCAGCAGCAGCTGGCCTGGGGCTCAGCTCACGTTTACTCACAGATGCCTCAGCACGGTCCCCCAGCTTCGCAATGAGGAAGCTCCATGCATGGGGGGTGGGTTGCTGGATGTATGGGAGGTGATTCCCCACCTCTGACCAATTTCAGAATTGTTTACCGCTGGAGCAAGTGCCCTGATAGGGTTTCCCTCTGTATAACTGGTGGGTTCAGGTATTTTTTTTCTTCTATGTTTCAAGTTAGAGTTTATTCCTCTTTTATGTATTTATAGATATAAGCATGGAAATAATTCATTCCTATAAATACATCTGTGTGAAGGGAAGAACTTTTTTCTGTTTTATTTTAAATTTTTATTTTAAATTTTGAAATTTAATTGTATTTATTTTTTTATACAGTAGGTTATTATTAGTTATGTATTTTATGCATATACATGTATACAGGTCAATCCCAATCTCCCAACTCATCCCACCTCCACCACCCCATGGCTTCCCCCACTTGGTGTCCATACGTTTGTTCTCTACCTTTGTGTCTCTATTTCTTCCCTGCAAACTAGTTCATCTGTACCATTTTTTCAGTTCCACATATGTGCTATAATATACAATATTTGTTTTCCTCTTTCTGACTTACTTCATTCTGTATGACAGTCTCTAGATCCATCGATGTCTCTACAAATGACCCAGTTTCATCCCTTTTTATGGCTGAGTAATATTCCATTTTATATATGTACCACATCTTTATCCATTCATCTGTCTGTGGGCATTTAGGTTGCTTGCATTACCTGGCTATGTTAATAGTGCTGCAATGAACATTGTGGTGAATGTGCCTTTTTGATTTATGGTTTTCTCTGGGTATATGCCCAGAAGTGGGATTGCTGGATCAGATGGTAATTCTATTTCTAGTTTTTTTAAGGAAACTCCATACTGTTCTCCATAGTGACTGTATCAATTTACATCCCCACCAATAGTGGAAGAGGGCTCCTTTTGTCCACACCCTCCCCAGAATTTGTTGTTTGTAGATTTTCTGATGATGCCGATTCTAACTGGTGTGAGGTGATACCTCATTGTAGTTTTGATTTGCATTTCTCTAATAATTAGTGCTGTTTAGCAGCTTTTCATGTGCGTCTTGGCCATCTCTGTGTCTTCTTTGAAGAAACGTCTCTTTAGATCTTCTGCCCATTTTTGTATTGGTTTGTTTGTTTTTTTTAATATTAAGCTGCATGAGCTGTTTATATATATAATGGAGATTGAACCTTTGTCCATTGATTCATTTGCAACGAATTTCGCTCATTCTGAGGGATGCCTTTTTCCATTCCCATTTTCTTTAACAAAAAAGGAAAGAAAGAAAAAGAAGCAGAACACTAATGTGCGTAAAATATGCCTTTTGAAATGGTCGTTTTGAAATATGGACGTCCTTTGAATTTTTTGGTCGATATGTGACCCCAGGATTTGTTTTCAGGGCAGGTGTCATTTACAGGCCTGCAATGATTTTGAATATCAACTGACCATTAGCGCTGGGATTAAAGCTGCTATTGCGTGAAACGGCCACAAGGGTGCAGCAGTTCTCCCTTACCAAATCTGGTTACTAGAGCAACAGAGCCTCAATGGAAGTCGTGTTCTAGATTGGAATTTAGAATGGAATGTGCCAGGAGAAAGCCCCTCATGTTTGTCTCACTACTTCTTTTTTTTTTTTTTTCTTTTTGCGGTATGCGGGCCTCTCACTGTTTTGGCCTCCCCCGTTGCGGAGCACAGGCTCCGGATGCGCAGGCCCAGCGGCCATGGCTCATGGGCCCAGCTGCTCCGCGGCATATGGGATCCTCCCAGACCGGGGCACGAACCCGTATCCCCTGCATCCGCAGGCGGACTCTCAACCACTGCGCCACCAGGGAGGCCCTGTCTCACTACTTCTTGTTCGTGTTTTTAATTTTTTCTTTTATTTTCTATTACAGCAAGATTGATTACAATGTTTGGCTTGTTGTAGTTGTGGAAGATGTGGTTCTTTTACACATATACAGATGTCTGTTCTTCCTGGGATCCTTTTCCCATGTCCGTTAGGACAGAATGTTGAGTAGTCTTCTCTTGGTATTCCGTAGGTCTTTGGTGATTATATATGTCACCTGTGTTTGATTATGTCTGTTAACCGATATATCGTAATGAAACCAATTCTCACACCTTTCCATTGGTGAACCATAAGTTTGTTTAATGAATCTGTGATTGCCGTTCTCCGTGGAAATATCTGCCCTGGTATCCATTTTTAGGTATAACATATTAGTGATATGATACGATATGTGTCTTTCACGTTCTGACTTACTCCAAGTCACGTGATTACCTCTAGACTCATCTACGGGGCTGCAAATGGCATTGTGTCCTTTTTTTCCTTGGCTTCTATTCTGCCTTAGCGGGGTCCATTTTCAACAATGTGATTCCCTGAGGGTTGTGGAGTGGCTGATCTGGGCAGCCTTACCCTGCCGGCCGGCCCTCCCCAGGTGTGCCTGGTTGAGGTCAATATAAACAGCGCTCCAGGCAGCAATAGCCCCTGAAGTTGTGCCTGACTCCATATTCTCTGCCCTGTCAGCAGTCTCGGGGCTGTGGTGGTGGGAGGGAGTGAGGGGCCAAGGCTTTGTTGGTGGCCCGGTTTGAGTGGGGCTCTGCTGGCCTTTCTGCAGGAGTTGCCAGACTGCCACCTGTAAAGAAGAGGATGTATCACCCATACCTTCCGATGGAATTTCTCTCCAGACAGAGGTGAGGAAGGAAAAAAACAGTGGGGGCCGGGACAGGAGGGGTATCTCAGGCAGGGCAATAGAAAGCTTCCAGAACAGCTCCCAGGGCCAGGACCATCGTGGCTGGCCTGCAGGCACCTCGTTGGCCTGCGTGCTGTCACTGGTGTGGCTCCAGGGTCCTTCCTCTAGGCTTTCAAGCCCTTGTACATATTCAGGTGTTTTACCTGGGAAGGGTGGGAACAGTTCAGCAGCAGCTGGCCTGGGGCTCAGCTCACGTTTACTCACAGATGCCTCAGCACGGTCCCCCAGCTTTGCAATGAGGACGCTCCTTGCATGGGGGGTGGGTTGCTGGATGTATGGGAGGTGATTCCCCACGTCTGACCAATTTCAGAATTGTTTACAGCTGGAGCAAGTGCCCTGATAGGGTTTCCCTCTGTATAACTGTTGGGTTCATGTTTTTTTTTCTTTTATGGTTCAAGTTAGATTTGATTCCTCTTTTATGTATTTATAGATATAAGCATGGAAATAATTCATTCCAATAAATACATCTGTGTGAAGGGAAGAACTTTTTTCTGTTTTATTTTAAAATTTTATTTTTTAAAATTTTGAAATTTAATTTTATTTATTTTATTATACAGCAGGTAATTATTTGTTATGTATTTTATGCATATACATGTATACAGGTCAATCCCACTCTCCCAACTCATCCCACTACCACCACCCCATGGCTTCCCACACTTGGTGTCCATACATTTGTTCTCTACCTCTGTGTCTCTATTTCTTCCCTGCAAACCAGTTCATCTGTACCATTTTTTAGGTTCCACATATATGCATTAATATAAAACATTTGTTTTCCTCTTTCTGACTTACTTCATTCTGTATGACAGTCTCTAGATCCATCGATGTCTCTACAAATGACCCAGTTTCATTCCTTTTTATGGCTGAGTAATATTCCATTTTATATATGTACCACATCTTTATCCATTCATCTGTCTGTGGGCAATTAGGTTGCTTGCATTACCTGGCTATTGTAAATAGTGCTGCAATGAACATTGTGGTGAATGTGCCTTTTTGGTTTATGGTTTGCTCTGGGTATATGCCCAGAAGTGGGATTGCTGGATCAGGTGGTAATTCTATTTCTAGTTTTTTTAAGGAAACTCCATACTGTTCTCCATAGTGACTGTATCAATTTACATCCCCACCAATAGTGGAAGAGGGTTCCTTTTGTCCACACCCTCCCCAGAATTTGTTGTTTGTAGATTTTCTGATGATGCCGATTCTAACAGGTGTGAGGTGATACCTCATTGTAGTTTTGATTTGCATTTCTCTAATAATTAGTGCTGTTGAGCAGCTTTTCATGTGCGTCTTGGCCATCTCTGTGTCTTCTTTGAAGAAACGTCTCTTTAGATCTTCTGCCCATTTTTGTATTGGGTTGTTTGTTTTTTTTAATATTAAGCTGCATTAGCTGTTTATATATATATTGGAGATTGAACCTTTGTCCATTGATTCATTTGCAATGAATTTCACCCATTCTGAGGGATGCCTTTTTCCATTCCCATTTTTTTAACAAAAAAGGAAAGAAAGAAAAAGAAGCAGAACACTAATGTGCGTAAAATATGCCTTTTGAAATGGTCGTTTTGAAATATGGACATCCTTTGAATTTTTTGGTCGATATGTGACCCCAGGATTTGTTTTCAGTGCAGGTGTCATTTACAGGCCTGCAATGATTTTGAGTATCAACTGACCATTAGCGCTGGGATTAAAGCTGCTGTTGCGTGAAACGGCCACAAGGTGGCAGCAGTTCTCCCTTACCAAATCTGGTTACTAGAGCAACAGAGCCTCAATGGAAGTCGTGTTCTAGATTGGAATTTAGAATGGAATGTGCCAGGAGAAAGCCCCTCAAGTTTGTCTCACTACTTCTTGTTCGTGTTTTTAATTTTTTTTTAATTTTCTATTACAGCAAGTTTCATTACAATGTTTGGCTTGTTGTAGGTGTGGAAGATGTGGTTCTTTTACACATATTCATATGTCTGTTCTTCCTGGGATCCTTTTCCCATGTCCGTTAGGACAGAATGTTGAGTAGTCTTCTCTTGGTATTCCGTAGGTCTTTGGAGATTATATATGTCACCTCTGTTTGATTATGTCTCTTAACCCCGATATCGTAATGAAACCAATCCTCACAACTTTCCATTGGTGAACCATAAGTTTGTTTAATGAATCTGTGATTGCCCTTCTCCGTGGAAATATCTGCCCTGGTATCCATTTTTAGGTAACACCTATAAGTGATATGATACGATATGTGTCTTTCACGTTCTGACTTACTCCAAGTCACGTGATTACCTCTAGACTCATCTACGGGGCTGCAAATGGCATTGTGTCCTTTTTTTCCTTGGCTTCTATTCTGCCTTAGCGAGGTCCATTTTCAACAATGTGATTCCCTGAGGGCTGTGGATTAGCTGACCTGGGCAGCCTTACCCTGCCGACCGGCCCTCCCCAGGTGTGCCTGGTTGAGGTCAATATAAACAGCGCTCCAGGCAGCAATAGCCCCTGAAGTTGTGCCTGACTCCACATTCTCTGCCCCGTCAGCAGTCTCGGGGCTGTGCTGGTGGGAGGGAGTGAGGGGCCAAGGCTTTGTTGGTGGCCCGGTGTGAGTGGGGCTCTGCTGGCCTTTCTGCAGGAGTTGCCAGGCTGCCACCTGTAAAGAAGAGGATGTGTCACACATACCTTCCGATGGAATTTCACTCCAGACAGAGGTGAGGAAGGAAAAAAACAGTGGGGGCCGGGACAGGAGGGGTATCTCAGGCAGGGCAATAGAAAGCTTCCAGAACAGCGCCCGGGGCCAGGACCATCCTGGCTGGCCTGCAGGCACCAAGTTGGCCTGCGTGCTGTCGCTGGTGTGGCTCCAGGGTCCTTCCTCTTGTCTTTCAAGCCCTTGTACATATTCAGGTGTTTTACCTGGGAAGGGTGGGAACAGTTCAGCAGCAGCTGGCCTGGGGCTCAGCTCACGTTTACTCACAGATGCCTCAGCACGGTCCCCCAGCTTTGCAATGAGGACGCTCCTTGCATGGGGGGTGGGTTGCTGGATGTATGGGAGGTGATTCCCCACCTCTGACCAATTTCAGAATTGTTTACCGCTGGAGCAAGTGCCCTGATAGGGTTTCCCTCTGTATAACTGGTGGGTTCAGGTTTTTTTTTCTTTTATGGTTCAAGTTAGATTTTATTCCTCTTTTATGCATTTATAGATATAAGCATGGAAATAATTCATTCCTATTAATACATCTGTGTGAAGGGAAGAACTTTTTTCTGTTTTATTTTAAAATTTTATTTTTTAAAATTTTGAAATTTAGTTTTATTTATTTTTTTATACAGCAGGTTATTATTTGTTATGTATTTTATGCATATACATGTATACAGGTCAATCCCAATCTCCCAACTCATCCCACCACCACCATCCAATGGCTTCCCACACTTGGTGTCCATACGTTTGTTCTCTACCTCTGTGTCTCTATTTCTTCCCTGCAAACCAGTTCATCTGTACCATTTTTTAGGTTCCACATATAGGCATTAATATACAATATTTGTTTTCCTCTTTCTGACTTACTTCATTCTGTATGACACTCTAGATCCTTCGATGTGTCTACAAATGACCCAGTTTCATCCCTTTTTATGGCTGCGTAATATTCCATTTTATATATGTACCACATCTTTATCCATTCATCTGTCTGTGGGCATTTAGGTTACTTGCATTACCTGGCTATGTTAATAGTGCTGCAATGAACATTGTGGTGAATGTGCCTTTTTGATTTATGGTTTTCTCTGGGTATATGCCCAGAAGTGGGATTGCTGGATCAGATGGTAATTCTATTTCTAGTTTTTTTAAGGAAACTCCATACTGTTCTCCATAGTGACTGTATCAATTTACATCCCCACCAATAGTGGAAGAGGGCTCCTTTTGTCCACACCCTCCCCAGAATTTGTTGTTTGTAGATTTTCTGATGATGCCGATTCTAACTGGTGTGAGGTGATACCTCATTGTAGTTTTGATTTGCATTTCTCTAATAATTAGTGCTGTTTAGCAGCTTTTCATGTGCGTCTTGGCCATCTCTGTGTCTTCTTTGAAGAAACATCTCTTTAGATCTTCTGCCCATTTTTGTATTGGTTTGTTTGTTTTTTTTAATATTAAGCTGCATGAGCTGTTTATATATATAATGGAGATTGAACCTTTGTCCATTGATTCATTTGCAACGAATTTCGCTCATTCTGAGGGATGCCTTTTTCCATTCCCATTTTTTTAACAAAAAAGGAAAGAAAGAAAAAGAAGCAGAACACTAATGTGCGTAAAATATGCCTTTTGAAATGGTCGTTTTGAAATATGGACGTCCTTTGAATTTTTTGGTCGATATGTGACCCCAGGATTTGTTTTCAGGGCAGGTGTCATTTACAGGCCTGCAATGATTTTGAATATCAACTGACCATTAGCGCTGGGATTAAAGCTGCTATTGCGTGAAACGGCCACAAGGTGGCAGCAGTTCTCCCTTACCAAATCTGGTTACTAGAGCAACAGAGCCTCAATGGAAGTCGTGTTCTAGATTGGAATTTAGAATGGAATGTGCCAGGAGAAAGCCCCTCATGTTTGTCTCACTACTTTTTTTTTTTTTTTTTCTTTTTGCGGTATGCGGGCCTCTCACTGTTGTGGCCTCCCCCGTTGCGGAGCACAGGCTCCGGATGCGCAGGCCCAGCGGCCATGGCTCACGGGCCCAGCTGCTCCGCGGCATATGGGATCCTCCCAGACCGGGGCACGAACCCGTATCCCCTGCATCCGCAGGCGGACTCTCAACCACTGCGCCACCAGGGAGGCCCTGTCTCACTACTTCTTGTTCGTGTTTTTAATTTTTTCTTTTATTTTCTATTACAGCAAGATTGATTACAATGTTTGGCTTGTTGTAGTTGTGGAAGATGTGGTTCTTTTACACATATACAGATGTCTGTTCTTCCTGGGATCCTTTTCCCATGTCCGTTAGGACAGAATGTTGAGTAGTCTTCTCTTGGTATTCCGTAGGTCTTTGGAGATTATATATGTCACCTCTGTTTGATTATGTTTGTTAACCCCGATATCGTAAGGAAACCAATCCTCACACCTTTCCATTGGTGAACCATAAGTTTGTTTAATGAATCTGTGATTGCCCTTCTCCGTGGAAATATCTGCCCGGGTATCCATTTTTAGGTAACACCTATAAGTGATATGATACGATATGTGTCTTTCACGTTCTGACTTACTCCAAGTCACGTGATTACCTCTAGACTCATCTACGGGGCTGCAAATGGCATTGTGTCCTTTTTTTCCTTGGCTTCTATTCTGCCTTAGCGAGGTCCTTTTTCAACAATGTGATTCCCTGAGGGTTGTGGATTAGCTGACCTGGGCAGCCTTACCCTGCCGACCGGCCCTCCCCAGGTGTGCCTGGTTGAGGTCAATATAAACAGTGCTCCAGGCAGCAATAGCCCCTGAAGTTGTGCCTGACTCCACATTCTCTGCCCCGTCAGCAGTCTCGGGGCTGTGCTGGTGGGAGGGAGTGAGGGGCCAAGGCTTTGTTGGTGGCTCGGTGTGAGTGGGGCTCTGCTGGCCTTTCTGCAGGAGTTGCCAGGCTGCCACCTGTAAAGAAGAGGATGTGTCACACATACCTTCCGATGGAATTTCGCTCCAGACAGAGGTGAGGAAGGAAAAAAACAGTGGGGGCCGGGACAGGAGGGGTATCTCAGGCAGGGCAATAGAAAGCTTCCAGAACAGCGCCCGGGGCCAGTACCATCCTGGCTGGCCTGCAGGCACCAAGTTGGCCTGCGTGCTGTCGCTGGTGTGGCTCCTGGGCCCTTCCTCTAGGCTTTCAAGCCCTTGTACATATTCAGGTGTTTTACCTGGGAAGGGTGGGAACAGTTCAGCAGCAGCTGGCCTGGGGCTCAGCTCACGTTTACTCACAGATGCCTCAGAATGGTCCCGAGCTTTGCAATGAGGACGCTCCTTGCATGGGGTGTGGGTTGCTGGCTGTATGGGAGGTGATTCCCCACCTCTGACCAATTTCAGAATTGTTTACCGCTGGAGCAAGTGCCCTGATAGGGTTTCCCTCTGTATAACTGGTGGGTTCAGTTTTTTTTTCTTTTATGGTTCAAGTTAGATTTGATTCCTCTTTTATGTATTTATAGATATAAGCATGGAAATAATTCATTCCTATAAATACATCTGTGTGAAGGGAAGAACTTTTTTCTCTTTTATTTTAAATTTTTTTTAAAAAAATTTTGAAATTTAATTGTATTTATTTTTTTATACAGCAGGTTATTATTAGTTATGTATTTTATGCTTATACATGTATACAGGTCAATCCCAATCTCCCAACTCATCCCACCACCACCACCCCATGGCTTCCCACACTTGGTGTCCATACGTTTGTTCTCTACCTCTGTGTCTCTATTTCTTCCCTGCAAACCAGTTCATCTGTACCATTTTTTAGGTTTCACATATATGCATTAATATACAATATTTGTTTTCCCTCTTTCTGACTTACTTCATTCTGTATGACAGTCTCTACATCCATCGATGTCTCTACAAATGACCCAGTTTCATCCCTTTTTATGACTGAGTAATATTCCATTTTATATATGTACCACATCTTTATCCATTCATCTGTCTGTGGGCATTTAGGTTACTTGCATTACCTGGCTAGTGTAAATAGTGCTGCAATGAACATTGTGGTGAATGTGCCTTTTTGATTTATGGTTTTCTCTGGGTATATGCCCAGAAGTGGGATTGCTGGATCAGATGGTAATTCTATTTCTAGTTTTTTTAAGGAAACTCCATACTGTTCTCCATAGTGACTGTATCAATTTACATCCCCACCAGTAGTGGAAGAGGGCTCCTTTTGTCCACACCCTCCCCAGAATTTGTTGTTTGTAGATTTTCTGATGATGCCGATTCTAACAAATGTGAGGTGATACCTCATTGTAGTTTTGATTTGCATTTCTCTAATAATTAGTGCTGTTGAGCAGCTTTTCATGTGCGTCTTGGCCATCTCTGTGTCTTCTTTGCAGAAACGTCTCTTTAGATCTTCTGCCCATTTTTGTATTGGGTTGTTTGTTTTTTTAATATTAAGCTGCATGAGCTGTTTATATATATTGGAGATTAAAACTTTGTCCATTGATTCATTTGCAACGATTTTCGCCCATTGTGAGGGATGCCTTTTTCCCTTCCCGTTTTTTTAACAAAAAAGGAAAGAAAGAAAAAGAAGCAGAACACTAATGTGCGTAAAATATGCCTTTTGATATGGTCGTTTTGAAATATGGACGTCCTTTGAATTTTTTGGTCGATATGTGACCCCAGGATTTGTTTTCAGGGCAGGTGTCATTTACAGGCCTGCAATGATTTTGAATATCAACTGACCATTAGCGCTGGGATTAAAGCTGCTGTTGCGTGAAACGGCCACAAGGTGGCAGCAGTTCTCCCTTACCAAATCTGGTAACTAGAGCAACAGAGCCTCAATGGAAGTCGTGTTCTAGATTGGAATTTAGAATGGAATGTGCCAGGAGAAAGCCCCTCAAGTTTGTCTCACTACTTCTTGTTCGTGTTTTTAATTTTTTTTTTTTTATTTTCTATTACAGCAAGTTTCATTACAATGTTTGGCTTGTTGTAGGTGTGGAAGATGTGGTTCTTTTACACATATACAGATGTCTGTTCTTCCTGGGATCCTTTTCCCATGTACGTTAGGACAGAATGTTGAGTAGTCTTCTCTTGGTATTCCGTAGATCTTTGGTGATTATATATGTCACCTGTGTTTGATTATATCTGTTAACCCCGAAATCGTAATGAAACCAATCCTCACACCTTTCCATTGGTGAACCATAAGTTTGTTTAATGAATCTGTGATTGCCCTTCTCCGTGGAAATATCTGCCCTGGTATCCATTTTTAGGTAACACCTATAAGTGATATGATACGATATGTGTCTTTCACTTTCTGACTTACTCCAAGTCACGTGATTACATCTAGACTCATCTACGGGGCTGCAAATGGCATTGTGTCCTTTTTTTCTTGGCTTCTATTCTGCCTTAGCGAGGTCCATTTTCAACAATGTGATTCCTTGAGGGTTGTGGATTAGCTGACCTGGGCAGTCTTACCCTGCCGGCTCGCCCTCCCAAGGTGTGCCTGGTTGAGGTCAATATAAACAGCGCGCCAGGCAGCAATAGCCCCTGAAGTTGTGCCTGACTCCATATTCTCTGCCCCGTCAGCAGTCTCGGGGCTGTGCTGGTGGGAGGGAGTGAGGGGCCAAGGCTTTGTTGGTGGCCCGGTGTGAGTGGGGCTCTGCTGGCCTTTCTGCAGGAGTTGCCAGGCTGCCACCTGTAAAGAAGAGGATGTGTCATCCATACCTTGTGATGGAATTTCTCTCCAGACAGAGGTGAGGAAGGAAAAAAGCAGTGGGGGCCGGGACAGGAGGGGTATCTCAGGCAGGGCAATAGAAAGCTTCCAGAAGAGCGCCCGGGGCCAGGACCGTCCTGGCTGACCTGCAGGCACCAAGTTGGCCTGCGTGCTGTCGCTGGTGTGGCTCCACGGCCCTTCCTCTAGGTTTTCAACCCTCGTACATATTCAGGTGTTTTACCTGGGAAGTGTGGGAACAGTTCAGCAGCAGCTGGCCTGGGGCTCAGCTCACGTTTACTCACAGATTCCTCAGCAGGGTCCCCCAGCTTCGCAATGAGGACGCTCCTTGCATGGGGTGTGGGTTGCTGGCTGTATGGGAGGTGATTCCCCACCTCTGACTAATTTCAGAATTGTTTACCACTGGAGCAAGTGCCCTGATAGGGTTTCCCTCTGTATAACTGGTGGGTTCAGGTTTTTTTTTTCTTTTATGGTTCAAGTTAGATTTGATTCCTCTTTTATGTATTTATAGATATAAGCATGGAAATAATTCATTCCTGTAAATACATCTGTGTGAAGCGAATAACTTTTTTCTGTTTTATTTTAAATTTTTTTTTAAAAAAAATTTGAAATTTAATTGTATTTATTTTTTTATACAGCAGGTTATTATTAGTTATGTATTTTATGCTTATACATGTATACAGGTCAATCCCAATCTCCCAACTCATCCCACCACCACCACCCCATGGCTTCCCACACTTGGTGTCCATACGTATGTTCTATACCTCTGTGTCTCTATTTCTTCCCTGCAAACCAGTTCATCTGTACCATTTTTTAGGTTCCACATATATGCATTAATATACAATATTTGTTTTCCTCTTTCTGACTTACTTCATTCTGTATGACAGTCTCTAGATCCATCGATGTCTCTACAAATGACCCAGTTTCATTCCTTTTTATGGCTGAATAATATTCCATTTTATATATGTACCACATCTTTATCCATTCATCTGTCTGTGGGCATTTAGGTTACTTGCATTACCTGGCTAGTGTAAATAGTGCTGCAATGAACATTGTGGTGAATGTGCCTTTTTGATTTATGGTTTTCTCTGGGTATATGCCCAGAAGTGGGATTGCTGGATCAGATGGTAATTCTATTTCTAGTTTTTTTAAGGAAACTCCATACTGTTCTCCATAGTGACTGTATCAATTTACATCCCCACCAGTAGTGGAAGAGGGCTCCTTTTGTCCACACCCTCCCCAGAATTTGTTGTTTGTAGATTTTCTGATGATGCCGATTCTAACAAATGTGAGGTGATACCTCATTGTAGTTTTGATTTGCATTTCTCTAATAATTAGTGCTGTTGAGCAGCTTTTCAGGTGCGTCTTGGCCATCTCTGTGTCTTCTTTGAAGAAACGTCTCTTTAGATCTTCTGCCCATTTCTGTATTGGGTTGTTTGTTTTTTGAATATTAAGCTGCATGAGCTGTTTATATATATATTGGAGATTAAACCTTTGTCCATTGATTCATTTGCAATGATTTTCACCCATTCTGAGGGATGCCTTTTTCCATTTCCGTTTTTTTAACAAAAAAGGAACAAAAGAAAAAGAAGCAGAACACTAATGTGCGTAAAATATGCCTTTTGAAATGGTCGTTTTGAAATTTGGACGTCCTTTGAATTTTTTGGTCGATATGTGACCCCAGGATTTGTTTTCAGGGCAGGTGTCATTTACAGGCCTGCAATGATTTTGAATATCAACTGACCATTAGCGCTGGGATTAAAGCTGCTGTTGCGTGAAACGGCCACAAGGTGGCAGCAGTTCTCCCGTACCAAATCTGGTAACTAGAGCAACAGAGCCTCAATGGAAGTCGTGTTCTAGATTGGAATTTAGAATAGAATGTGCCAGGAGAAAGCCCCTCAAGTTTGTCTCACTACTTCTTGTTTGTGTTTTTAATTTTTTTTTTTAATTTTCTGTTACAGCAAGTTTGATTACAATGTTTGGCTTGTTGTAGGTGTGGAAGATGTGGTTCTTTTACACATATACAGATGTCTGTTCTTCCTGGGATCCTTTTCCCATGTACGTTAGGACAGAATGTTGAGTAGTCTTCTCTTGGTATTCCGTAGGTCTTTGGTGATTATATATGTCACCTGTGTTTGATTATGTCTGTTAACCACGAAATCGTAATGAAACCAATCCTCACACCTTTCCATTGGTGAACCATAAGTTTGTTTAATGAATCTGTGATTGCCGTTCTCCGTGGAAATATCTGCCCTGGTATCCATTTTTAGGTAACACCTATAAGTGATATGATACGATATGTGTCTTTCACTTTCTGACTTACTCCAATCACGTGATTACCTCTAGACTCATCTACGGGGCTGCAAATGGCATTGTGTCCTTTTTTTCCTTGGCTTCTATTCTGCCTTAGCGAGGTCTATTTTCAACAATGTGATTCCTTGAGGGTTGTGGATTAGCTGACCTGGGCAGTCTTACCCTGCCGGCTCGCCCTCCCAAGGTGTGCCTGGTTGAGGTCAATATAAACAGCGCTCCAGGCAGCAATAGCCCCTGAAGTTGTGCCTGACTCCATATTCTCTGCCCCGTCAGCAGTCTCGGGGCTGTGCTGGTGGGAGGGAGTGAGGGGCCAAGGCTTTGTTGGTGGCCCGGTGTGAGTGGGGCTCTGCTGGCCTTTCTGCAGGAGTTGCCAGGCTGCCACCTGTAAAGAAGAGGATGTGTCACCCATACCTTCCGATGGAATTTCTCTCCGGACAGAGGTGAGGAAGGAAAAAAGCAGTGGGGGCTGGGACAGGAGGGGTATCTCAGGCAGGGCAATAGAAAGCTTCCAGAAGAGCGCACGGGGCCAGGACCATCCTGGCTGGCCTGCAGGCACCAAGTTGGCCTGCGTGCTGTCGCTGGTGTGGCTCCAGGGCCCTTCCTCTAGGCTTTCAAGCCCTTGTACATATTCAGGTGTTTTACCTGGGAAGGGTGGGAACAGTTCAGCAGCAGCTGGCCAGGGGCTCAGCTCACGTTTACTCACAGATGCCTCAGCACGGTCCCCCAGCTTCGCAATGAGGACGCTCCTTGCATGGGGTGTGGGTTGCTGGCTGTATGGGAGGTGATTCCCCACCTCTGACCAATTTCAGAATTGTTTACCGCTGGAGCAAGTGCCCTGATAGGGTTTCCCTCTGTATAACTGGTGGGTTCAGGTATTTTTTTTCTTTTATGGTTCAAGTTAGATTTTATTCCTCTTTTATGTATTTATAGATATAAGCATGGAAATAATTCATTCCTATAAATACATCTGTGTGAAGGGAAGAACTTTTTTCTGTTTTATTTAAATTTTTTTTTTAATTTTGAAATTTAATTGTATTTATTTTTTTATACAGTAGGTTATTATTAGTTATGTATTTTATGCATATACATTTATACAGGTCAAACCCAATCTCCCGAATCATCCCACCACCACCACCCCATGGCTTCCCCCACTTGGTGTCCATACGTTTGTTCTCTACCTCTGTGTCTCTATTTCTTCCCTGCAAACCAGTTCATCTGTACCATTTTTTAGGTTCCACATATATGCATTAATATACAATATTTGTTTTCCTCATTCTGACTTACTTCATTCTGTATGACAGTCTCTAGATCCATCGATGTCTCTACAAATGACCCAGTTTCATTCCTTTTTATGGCTGAGTAATATTCCATTTTATATATGTACCACATCTTTATCCATTCATCTGTCTGTGGGCATTTAGGTTACTTGCATTACCTGGCTATCATAAATAGTGCTGCAATGAACATTGTGGTGAATGTGCCTTTTTGATTTATGGTTTTCTCTGGGTATATGCCCAGAAGTGGGATTGCTGGATCAGATGGTAATTCTATTTCTAGTTTTTTTAAGGAAACTCCATACTGTTCTCCATAGTGACTGTATCAATTTACATCCCCACCAATAGTGGAAGACGGCTCCTTTTGTCCACACCCTCCCCAGAATTTGTTGTTTGTAGATTTTCTGATGATGCCGATTCTAACAGGTGTGAGGTGATACCTCATTGTAGTTTGATTTGCATTTCTCTAATAATTAGTGCTGTTGAGCAGCTTTTCATGTGCGTCTTGGCCATCTCTGTGTCTTCTTTGAAGAAACGTCTCTTTAGATCTTCTGCCCATTTCTGTATTGGGTTGTTTGTTTTTTGAATATTAAGCTGCATGAGCTGTTTATATATATATTGGAGATTAAACCTTTGTCCATTGATTCATTTGCAACGATTTTCAACCATTCTGAGGGATGCCTTTTTCCATTCCCGTTTTTTTAACAAAAAAGGAAAGAAAGAAAAAGAAGCAGAACACTAATGTGCGTAAAATATGCCTTTTGAAATGGTCGTTATGAAATATGGACGTCCTTTGAATTTTTTGGTCGATATGTGACCCCAGGATTTGTTTTCAGGGCAGGTGTCATTTACAGGCCTGCAATGATTTTGAATATCAACTGACCATTAGCGCTGGGATTAAAGCTGCTGTTGCGTGAAACGGCCACAAGGTGGCAGCAGTTCTCCCGTACCAAATCTGGTAACTAGAGCAACAGAGCCTCAATGGAAATCCTGTTCTAGATTGGAATTTAGAATAGAATGTGCCAGGAGAAAGCCCCTCAAGTTTGTCTCACTACTTCTTGTTTGTGTTTTTAATTTTTTTTTTTAATTTTCTGTTACAGCAAGTTTGATTACAATGTTTGGCTTGTTGTAGGTGTGGAAGATGTGGTTCTTTTACACATATACAGATATCTGTTCTTCCTGGGATCCTTTTCCCATGTACGTTAGGACAGAATGTTGAGTAGTCTTCTCTTGGTATTCCGTAGGTCTTTGGTGATTATATATGTCACCTGTGTTTGATTATGTCTGTTAACCACGAAATCGTAATGAAACCAATCCTCACACCTTTCCATTGGTGAACCATAAGTTTGTTTAATGAATCTGTGATTGCCGTTCTCCGTGGAAATATCTGCCCTGGTATCCATTTTTAGGTAACACCTATAAGTGATATGATACGATATGTGTCTTTCACTTTCTGACTTACTCCAATCACGTGATTACCTCTAGACTCATCTACGGGGCTGCAAATGGCATTGTGTCCTTTTTTTCCTTGGCTTCTATTCTGCCTTAGCGAGGTCTATTTTCAACAATGTGATTCCCTGAGGGTTGTGGATTAGCTGACCAGGGCAGCCTTACCCTGCCGGCCGGCCCTCCCCAGGTGTGCCTGGTTGAGGTCAATATAAACAGCGCTCCAGGCAGCAATAGCCCCTGAAGTTGTGCCTGACTCCATATTCTCTGCCCCGTCAGCAGTCTCGGGGCTGTGCTGGCGGGAGGGAGTGAGGGGCCAAGGCTTTGTTGGTGGCCCGGTGTGAGTGGGGCTCTGCTGGCCTTTCTGCAGGAGTTGCCAGGCTGCCACCTGTAAAGAAGAGGATGTGTCACCCATACCTTCCGATGGAATTTCTCTCCGGACAGAGGTGAGGAAGGAAAAAAGCAGTGGGGGCCGGGACAGGAGGGGTATCTCAGGCAGGGCAATAGAAAGCTTCCAGAAGAGCGCACGGGGCCAGGACCATCCTGGCTGGCCTGCAGGCACCAAGTTGGCCTGCGTGCTGTCGCTGGTGTGGCTCCAGGGCCCTTCCTCTAGGCTTTCAAGCCCTTGTACATATTCAGGTGTTTTACCTGAGAAGGGTGGGAACAGTTCAGCAGCAGCTGGCCAGGGGCTCAGCTCACGTTTACTCACAGATGCCTCAGCACAGTCCCCCAGCTTCGCAATGAGGACGCTCCTTGCATGGGGTGTGGGTTGCTGGCTGTATGGGAGGTGATTCCCCACCTCTGACCAATTTCAGAATTGTTTACCGCTGGAGCAAGTGCCCTGATAGGGTTTCCCTCTGTATAACTGGTGGGTTCAGGTATTTTTTTTCTTTTATGGTTCAAGTTAGATTTTATTCCTCTTTTATGTATTTATAGATATAAGCATGGAAATAATTCATTCCTATAAATACATCTGTGTGAAGGGAAGAACTTTTTTCTGTTTTATTTTAAATTTTTTTTTAATTTTGAAATTTAATTGTATTTATTTTTTTATACAGTAGGTTATTATTAGTTATGTATTTTATGCATATACATGTATACAGGTCAATCCCAATCTCCCGAATCATCCCACCACCACCACCCCATGGCTTCCCCCACTTGGTGTCCATACGTTTGTTCTCTACCTCTGTGTCTCTATTTCTTCCCTGCAAACCAGTTCATCTGTACCATTTTTTCGGTTCCACATATATGCATTAATATACAATATTTGTTTTCCTCTTTCTGACTTACTTCATTCTGTATGACAGTCTCTAGATCCATCGATGTCTCTACAAATGACCCAGTTTCATTCCTTTTTATGGCTGAGTAATATTCCATTTTATATATGTACCACATCTTTATCCATTCATCTGTCTGTGGGCATTTAGGTTACTTGCATTACCTGGCTATCGTAAATAGTGCTGCAATGAACATTGTGGTGAATGTGCCTTTTTGATTTATGGTTTTCTCTGGGTATATGCCCAGAAGTGGGATTGCTGGATCAGATGGTAATTCTATTTCTAGTTTTTTTAAGGAAACTCCATACTGTTCTCCATAGTGACTGTATCAATTTACATCCCCACCAATAGTGGAAGACGGCTCCTTTTGTCCACACCCTCCCCAGAATTTGTTGTTTGTAGATTTTCTGATGATGCCGATTCTAACAGGTGTGACGTGATACCTCATTGTAGTTTGATTTGCATTTCTCTAATAATTAGTGCTGTTGAGCAGCTTTTCATGTGCGTCTTGGCCATCTCTGTGTCTTCTTTGAAGAAACGTCTCTTTAGATCTTCTGCCCATTTCTGTATTGGGTTGTTTGTTTTTTGAATATTAAGCTGCATGAGCTGTTTATATATATATTGGAGATTAAACCTTTGTCCATTGATTCATTTGCAATGATTTTCACCCATTCTGAGGGATGCCTTTTTCCATTTCCGTTTTTTTAACAAAAAAGGAACAAAAGAAAAAGAAGCAGAACACTAATGTGCGTAAAATATGCCTTTTGAAATGGTCGTTATGAAATATGGACGTCCTTTGAATTTTTTGGTCGATATGTGACCCCAGGATTTGTTTTCAGGGCAGGTGTCATTTACAGGCCTGCAATGATTTTGAATATCAACTGACCATTAGCGCTGGGATTAAAGCTGCTGTTGCGTGAAACGGCCACAAGGTGGCAGCAGTTCTCCCGTACCAAATCTGGTAACTAGAGCAACAGAGCCTCAATGGAAGTCGTGTTCTAGATTGGAATTTAGAATGGAATGTGCCAGGAGAAAGCCCCTCAAGTTTGTCTCACTACTTCTTGTTTGTGTTTTTAATTTTTTTTATTATTTTCTGTTACAGCAAGTTTGATTACAATGTTTGTCTTGTTGTAGGTGTGGAAGATGTGGTTCTTTTACACATATACAGATGTCTGTTCTTCCTGGGATCCTTTTCCCATGTACGTTAGGACAGAATGTTGAGTAGTCTTCTCTTGGTATTCCGTAGGTGTTTGGTGATTATATATGTCACCTGTGTTTGATTATGTCTGTTAACCACGAAATCGTAATGAAACCAATCCTCACACCTTTCCATTGGTGAACCATAAGTTTGTTTAATGAATCTGTGATTGCCGTTCTCCGTGGAAATATCTGCCCTGGTATCCATTTTTAGGTAACACCTATAAGTGATATGATACGATATGTGTCTTTCACTTTCTGACTTACTCCAATCACGTGATTACCTCTAGACTCATCTACGGGGCTGCAAATGGCATTGTGTCCTTTTTTTCCTTGGCTTCTATTCTGCCTTAGCGAGGTCTATTTTCAACAATGTGATTCCCTGAGGGTTGTGGATTAGCTGACCAGGTCAGCCTTACCCTGCCGGCCGGCCCTCCCCAGGTGTGCCTGGTTGAGGTCAATATAAACAGCGCTCCAGGCAGCAATAGCCCCTGAAGTTGTGCCTGACTCCATATTCTCTGCCCCGTCAGCAGTCTCGGGGCTGTGCTGGCGGGAGGGAGTGAGGGGCCAAGGCTTTGTTGGTGGCCCGGTGTGAGTGGGGCTCTGCTGGCCTTTCTGCAGGAGTTGCCAGGCTGCCACCTGTAAAGAAGAGGATGTGTCACCCATACCTTCCGATGGAATTTCTCTCCGGACAGAGGTGAGGAAGGAAAAAAGCAGTGGGGGCCGGGACAGGAGGGGTATCTCAGGCAGGGCAATAGAAAGCTTCCAGAAGAGCGCACGGGGCCAGGACCATCCTGGCTGGCCTGCAGGCACCAAGTTGGCCTGCGTGCTGTCGCTGGTGTGGCTCCAGGGCCCTTCCTCTAGGCTTTCAAGCCCTTGTACATATTCAGGTGTTTTACCTGGGAAGGGTGGGAACAGTTCAGCAGCAGCTGGCCAGGGGCTCAGCTCACGTTTACTCACAGATGCCTCAGCACGGTCCCCCAGCTTCGCAATGAGGATGCTCCTTGCATGGGGTGTGGGTTGCTGGCTGTATGGGAGGTGATTCCCCACCTCTGACCAATTTCAGAATTGTTTACCGCTGGAGCAAGTGCCCTGATAGGGTTTCCCTCTGTATAACTGGTGGGTTCAGGTATTTTTTTTCTTTTATGGTTCAAGTTAGATTTTATTCCTCTTTTATGTATTTATAGATATAAGCATGGAAATAATTCATTCCTATAAATACATCTGTGTGAAGGGAAGAATTTTTTCTGTTTTATTTTAAATTTTTTTTTAATTTTGAAATTTAATTGTATTTATTTTTTTATACAGTAGGTTATTATTAGTTATGTATTTTATGCATATACATGTGTACAGGTCAATCCCAATCTCCCGAATCATCCCACCACCACCACCCCATGGCTTCCTCCACTTGGTGTCCATACGTTTGTTCTCTACCTCTGTGTCTCTATTTCTTCCCTGCAAACCAGTTCATCTGTACCATTTTTTCGGTTCCACATATATGCATTAATATACAATATTTGTTTTCCTCTTTCTGACTTACTTCATTCTGTATGACAGTCTCTAGATCCATCGATGTCTCTACAAATGACCCAGTTTCATTCCTTTTTATGGCTGAGTAATATTCCATTTTATATATGTACCACATCTTTATCCATTCATCTGTCTGTGGGCATTTAGGTTACTTGCATTACCTGGCTATCGTAAATAGTGCTGCAATGAACATTGTGGTGAATGTGCCTTTTTGATTTATGGTTTTCTCTGGGTATATGCCCAGAAGTGGGATTGCTGGATCAGATGGTAATTCTATTTCTAGTTTTTTTAAGGAAACTCCATACTGTTCTCCATAGTGACTGTATCAATTTACATCCCGACCAATAGTGGAAGAGGGCTCCTTTTGTCCACACCCTCCCCAGAATTTGTTGTTTGTAGATATTCTGATGATGCCGATTCTAACAGGTGTGAGGTGATACCTCATTGTAGTTTGATTTGCATTTCTCTAATAATTAGTGCTGTTGAGCAGCTTTTCATGTGCGTCTTGGCCATCTCTGTGTCTTCTTTGAAGAAACGTCTCTTTAGATCTTCTGCCCATTTCTGTATTGGGTTGTTTGTTTTTTGAATATTAAGCTGCATGAGCTGTTTATATATATATTGGAGATTAAACCTTTGTCCATTGATTCATTTGCAACGATTTTCACCCATTCTGAGGGATGCCTTTTTCCATTCCCATTTTTTTAACAAAAAAGGAAGGAAAGAAAAAGGAGCAGAACACTAATGTGCGTAAAATATGCCTTTTGAAATGGTCGTTTTGAAATATGGACGTCCTTTTAATTTTTTGGTCGATATGTGACCCCAGGATTTGTTTTCAGGGCAGGTGTCATTTACAGGCCTGCAATGATTTTGAATATCAACTGACCATTAGCGCTGGGATTAAAGCTGCTGTTGCGTGAAACGGCCACAAGGTGGCAGCAGTTCTCCCTTACCAAATCTGGTTACTAGAGCAACAGAGCCTCAATGGAAGTCATGTTCTAGATTGGAATTTAGAATGGAATGTGCCAGGAGAAAGCCCCTCAAGTTTGTCTCACTACATCTTGTTCGTGTTTTTAATTTTTTTTTTATTTTCTATTACAGCAAGTTTGATTACAATGTTTGGCTTGTTGTAGGTGTGGAAGATGTGGTTCTTTTACACATATACATATGTCTGTTCTTCCTGGGATCCTTTTCCCATGTACGTTAGGACAGAATGTTGAGTAGTCTTCTCTTGGTATTCCGTAGGTCTTTGGTGATTATATATGTCACCTGTGTTTGATTATGTCTGTTAACCCCGATATCGTAATGAAACCAATCCTCACACCTTTCCATTGGTGAACCATAAGTTTGTTTAATGAATCTGTGATTGCCCTTCTCCGTGGACATATCTGCCCTGGTATCCATTTTTAGGTAATACCTATAAGTGATATGATACGATATGTGTCTTTCACTTTCTGACTTACTCCAAGTCACGTGATTACCTCTAGACTCATCTACAGGGCTGCAAATGGCATTGTGTCCTTTTTTTCCTTGGCTTCTATTCTGCCTTTGTGAGGTCCATTTTCAACAATGTGATTCCCTGAGGGTTGTGGATTAGCTGACCTGGGCAGCCTTACCCTGCCGGCCGGCCCTCCCAAGGTGTGCCTGGTTGAGGTCAATATAAACAGCGCTCCAAGCAGCAATAGCCCCTGAAGTTGTGCCTGACTCCATATTCTCTGCCCCGTCAGCAGTCTCGGGGCTGTGCTGGTGGGAGGGAGTGAGGGGCCAAAGCTTTGTTGGTGGCCCGGTGTGAGTGGGGCTCTGCTGGCCTTTCTGCAGGAGTTGCCAGGCTGCCACCTGTAAAGAAGAGGATGTGTCACCCATACCTTCCGATGAAATTTCTCTCCGGACAGAGGTGAGGAAAGAAAAAAGCAGTGGGGGCCGGGACAGGAGGGATATCTCAGGCAGGGCAATAGAAAGCTTCCAGAAGAGCACTCGGGCCATGACCATCCTGGCTGGCCTGCAGGCACCAAGTTGGACTGCGTGCTGTGGCTGGTGTGGCTCCAGGGCCCTTCCTCTAGGCTTTCAAGCCCTTGTACATATTCAGGTGTTTTACCTGGGAAGGGTGGGAACAGTTCAGCAGAGCTGGCCTGGGGCTCAGCTCACGTTTACTCACAGATGCCTCAGCACGGTCCCCCAGCTTCGCAATGAGGACGCTCCTTGCATGGGGGGTGGGTTGCTGGCTGTATGGGAGGTGATTCCCCACCTCTGACCAATTTCAGAATTGTTTACCGCTGGAGCAAGTGCCCTGATAGGGTTTCCCTCTGTATAACTGGTGGGTTCAGGTATTTTTTTTCTTCTATGTTTCAAGTTAGATTTTATTCCTCTTTTATGTATTTATAGATATAAGCATGGAAATAATTCATTCCTATAAATACATCTGTGTGAAGGGAAGAACTTTTTTCTGTTTTATTTTAAATTTTTATTTTAAATTTTTAAATTTAATTGTATTTATTTTTTTATACAGTAGGTTATTATTAGTTATGTATTTTATGCATATACATGTATACAGGTCAATCCAAATCTCCCAACTCATCCCACCTCCACCACCCCATGGCTTCCCCCACTTGGTGTCCATACGTTTGTTCTCTACCTCTGTGTCTCTATTTCTTCCCTGCAAACTAGTTCATCTGTACCATTTTTTCGGTTCCACATATTTGCTATAATATACAATATTTGTTTTCCTCTTTCTGACTTACTTCATTCTGTATGACAGTCTCTAGATCCATCGATGTCTCTACAAATGACCCAGTTTCATCCCTTTTTATGGCTGAGTAATATTCCATTTTATATATGTACCACATCTTTATCCATTCATCTGTCTGTGGGCATTTAGGTTGCTTGCATTACCTGGCTATGTTAATAGTGCTGCAATGAACATTGTGGTAAATGTGCCTTTTTGATTTATGGTTTTCTCTGGGTATATGCCCAGAAGTGGGATTGCTGGATCAGATGGTAATTCTATTTCTAGTTTTTTTAAGGAAACTCCATACTGTTCTCCATAGTGACTGTATCAATTTACATCCCGACCAATAGTGGAAGAGGGCTCCTTTTGTCCACACCCTCCCCAGAATTTGTTGTTTGTAGATATTTTGATGATGCCGATTCTAACAGGTGTGAGGTGATACCTCATTGTAGTTTGATTTGCATTTCTCTAATAATTAGTGCTGTTGAGCAGCTTTTCATGTGCGTCTTGGCCATCTCTGTGTCTTCTTTGAAGAAACGTCTCTTTAGATCTTCTGCCCATTTTTGTATTGGGTTGCTTGTTTTTTTAATATTAAGCTGCATGAGCTGTTTATATATATATTGGAGATTAAACCTTTGTCCATTGATTCATTTGCAACGATTTTCGCCCATTCTGAGGGATGCCTTTTTCCATTCCCATTTTTTTAACAAAAAAGGAAGGAAAGAAAAAGGAGCAGAACACTAATGTGTGTAAAATATGCCTTTTGAAATGGTCGTTTTGAAATATGGACGTCCTTTTAATTTTTTGGTCGATATGTGACCCCAGGATTTGTTTTCAGGGCAGGTGTCATTTACAGGCCTGCAATGATTTTGAATATCAACTGACCATTAGCGCTGGGATTAAAGCTGCTGTTGCGTGAAACGGCCACAAGGTGGCAGCAGTTCTCCCTTACCAAATCTGGTTACTAGAGCAACAGAGCCTCAATGGAAGTCATGTTCTAGATTGGAATTTAGAATGGAATGTGCCAGGAGAAAGCCCCTCAAGTTTGTCTCACTACATCTTGTTCGTGTTTTTAATTTTTTTTTTATTTTCTATTACAGCAAGTTTGATTACAATGTTTGGCTTGTTGTAGGTGTGGAAGATGTGGTTCTTTTACACATATACATATGTCTGTTCTACCTGGGATCCTTTTCCCATGTACGTTAGGACAGAATGTTGAGTAGTCTTCTCTTGGTATTCCGTAGGTCTTTGGTGATTATATATGTCACCTGTGTTTGATTATGTCTGTTAACCCTGATATCGTAATGAAACCAATCCTCACACCTTTCCATTGGTGAACCATAAGTTTGTTTAATGAATCTGTGATTGCCCTTCTCCGTGGACATATCGGCCCTGGTATCCATTTTTAGGTAATACCTATAAGTGATATGATACAATATGTGTCTTTCACTTTCTGACTTACTCCAAGTCACGTGATTACCTCTAGACTCATCTACAGGGCTGCAAATGGCATTGTGTCCTTTTTTTCCTTGGCTTCTATTCTGCCTTTGTGAGGTCCATTTTCAACAATGTGATTCCCTGAGGGTTGTGGATTAGCTGACCTGGGCAGCCTTACCCTGCCGGCCGGCCCTCCCCAGGTGTGCCTGGTTGAGGTCAATATAAACAGCGCTCCAGGCAGCAATAGCCCCTGAAGTTGTGCCTGACTCCATATTCTCTGCCCCGTCAGCAGTCTCGGGGCTGTGCTGGTGGGAGGGAGTGAGGGGCCAAGGCTTTGTTGGTGGCCCGGTGTGAGTGGGGCTCTGCTGGCCTTTCTGCAGGAGTTGCCAGGCTGCCACCTGTAAAGAAGAGGATGTGTCACCCATACCTTCCGATGAAATTTCTCTCCGGACAGAGGTGAGGAAAGAAAAAAGCAGTGGGGGCCGGGACAGGAGGGATATCTCAGGCAGGGCAATAGAAAGCTTCCAGAAGAGCACTCGGGGCCATGACCATCCTGGCTGGCCTGCAGGCACCAAGTTGGCCTGCGTGCTGTCGCTGGTGTGGCTCCAGGGCCCTTCCTCTAGGCTTTCAAGCCCTTGTACATATTCAGGTGTTTTACCTGGGAAGGGTGGGAACAGTTCAGCAGCAGCTGGCCTGGGGCTCAGCTCACGTTTACTCACAGATGCCTCAGCACGGTCCCGCAGCTTCGCAATGAGGAAGCTCCTTGCATGGGGGGTGGGTTGCTGGCTGTATGGGAGGTGATTCCCCACCTCTGACCAATTTCAGAATTGTTTACCGCTGGAGCAAGTGCCCTGATAGGGTTTCCCTCTGTATAACTGGTGGGTACAGGTATTTTTTTTCTTCTATGTTTCAAGTTAGAGTTTATTCCTCTTTTATGTATTTATAGATATAAGCATGGAAATAATTCATTCCTATAAATACATCTGTGTGAAGGGAAGAACTTTTTTCTGTTTTATTTTAAATTTTTATTTTAAATTTTGAAATTTAATTGTATTTATTTTTTTATACAGTAGGTTATTATTAGTTATGTATTTTATGCATATACATGTATACAGGTCAATCCCAATCTCCCAACTCATCCCACCTCCAACACCCCATGGCTTCCCCCACTTGGTGTCCATACGTTTGTTCTCTACCTTTGTGTCTCTATTTCTTCCCTGCAAACTAGTTCATCTGTACCATTTTTTCAGTTCCACATATGTGCTATAATATACAATATTTATTTTCCTCTTTCTGACTTACTTCATTCTGTATGACAGTCTCTAGATCCATCGATGTCTCTACAAATGACCCAGTTTCATCCCTTTTTATGGCTGAGTAATATTCCATTTTATATATGTACCACATCTTTATCCATTCATCTGTCTGTGGGCATTTAGGTTGCTTGCATTACCTGGCTATGTTAATAGTGCTGCAATGAACATTGTGGTGAATGTGCCTTTTTGATTTATGGTTTTTTCTGGGTATATGCCCAGAAGTGGGATTGCTGGATCAGATGGTAATTCTATTTCTAGTTTTTTTAAGGAAACTCCATACTGTTCTCCATAGTGACTGTATCAATTTACATCCCCACCAATAGTGGAAGAGGGCTCCTTTTGTCCACACCCTCCCCAGAATTTGTTGTTTGTAGATTTTCTGATGATGCCGATTCTAACTGGTGTGAGGTGATACCTCATTGTAGTTTTGATTTGCATTTCTCTAATAATTAGTGCTGTTTAGCAGCTTTTCATGTGCGTCTTGGCCATCTCTGTGTCTTCTTTGAAGAAACGTCTCTTTAGATCTTCTGCCCATTTTTGTATTGGGTTGTTTGTTTTTTTTAATATTAAGCTGCATGAGCTGTTTATATATATAATGGAGATTGAACCTTTGTCCATTGATTCATTTGCAACGATTTTCGCCCATTCTGAGGGATGCCTTTTTCCATTCCCATTTTTTTAACAAAAAAGGAAAGAAAGAAAAAGAAGCAGAACACTAATGTGCGTAAAATATGCCTTTTGAAATGGTCGTTTTGAAATATGGACATCCTTTGAATTTTTTGGTCGATATGTGACCCCAGGATTTGTTTTCAGGGCAGGTGTCATTTACAGGCCTGCAATGATTTTGAATATCAACTGACCATTAGCGCTGGGATTAAAGCTGCTGTTGCGTGAAACGGCCACAAGGTGGCAGCAGTTCTCCCTTACCAAATCTGGTTACTAGAGCAACAGAGCCTCAATGGAAGTCGTGTTCTAGATTGGAATTTAGAATGGAATGTGCCAGGAGAAAGCCCCTCATGTTTGTCTCACTACTTCTTTTTTTTTTTTTTCTTTTTGCGGTATGCGGGCCTCTCACTGTTGTGGCCTCCCCCGTTGCGGAGCACAGGCTCCGGATGCGCAGGCCCAGCGGCCATGGCTCACGGGCCCAGCTGCTCCGCGGCATATGGGATCCTCCCAGACCGGGGCACGAACCCGTATCCCCTGCATCCGCAGGCGGACTCTCAACCACTGCGCCACCAGGGAGGCCCTGTCTCACTACTTCTTGTTCGTGTTTTTAATTTTTTCTTTTATTTTCTATTACAGCAAGATTGATTACAATGTTTGGCTTGTTGTAGTTGTGGAAGATGTGGTTCTTTTACACATATACAGATGTCTGTTCTTCCTGGGATCCTTTTCCCATGTCCGTTAGGACAGAATGGTGAGTAGTCTTCTCTTGGTATTCCGTAGGTCTTTGGTGATTATATATGTCACCTGTGTTTGATTATGTCTGTTAACCGATATATCGTAATGAAACCAATCCTCACACCTTTCCATTGGTGAACCATAAGTTTGTTTAATGAATCTGTGATTGCCCTTCTCCGTGGAAATATCTGCCCTGGTATCCATTTTTAGGTATAACATATTAGTGATATGATACGATATGTGTCTTTCACGTTCTGACTTACTCCAAGTCACGTGATTACCTCTAGACTCATCTACGGGGCTGCAAATGGCATTGTGTCCTTTTTTTCCTTGGCTTCTATTCTGCCTTAGCGGGGTCCATTTTCAACAATGTGATTCCCTGAGGGTTGTGGAGTGGCTGATCTGGGCAGCCTTACCCTGCCGGCCGGCCCTCCCCAGGTGTGCCTGGTTGAGGTCAATATAAACAGCGCTCCAGGCAGCAATAGCCCCTGAAGTTGTGCCTGACTCCATATTCTCTGCCCCGTCAGCAGTCTCGGGGCTGTGGTGGTGGGAGGGAGTGAGGGGCCAAGGCTTTGTTGGTGGCCCGGTTTGAGTGGGGCTCTGCTGGCCTTTCTGCAGGAGTTGCCAGACTGCCACCTGTAAAGAAGAGGATGTATCACCCATACCTTCCGATGGAATTTCTCTCCAGACAGAGGTGAGGAAGGAAAAAAACAGTGGGGGCCGGGACAGGAGGGGTATCTCAGGCAGGGCAATAGAAAGCTTCCAGAACAGCTCCCAGGGCCAGGACCATCGTGGCTGGCCTGCAGGCACCTCGTTGGCCTGCGTGCTGTCACTGGTGTGGCTCCAGGGTCCTTCCTCTAGGCTTTCAAGCCCTTGTACATATTCAGGTGTTTTACCTGGGAAGGGTGGGAACAGTTCAGCAGCAGCTGGCCTGGGGCTCAGCTCACGTTTACTCACAGATGCCTCAGCACGGTCCCCCAGCTTTGCAATGAGGACGCTCCTTGCATGGGGGGTGGGTTGCTGGATGTATGGGAGGTGATTCCCCACGTCTGACCAATTTCAGAATTGTTTACAGCTGGAGCAAGTGCCCTGATAGGGTTTCCCTCTGTATAACTGTTGGGTTCATGTTTTTTTTTCTTTTATGGTTCAAGTTAGATTTGATTCCTCTTTTATGTATTTATAGATATAAGCATGGAAATAATTCATTCCAATAAATACATCTGTGTGAAGGGAAGAACTTTTTTCTGTTTTATTTTAAAATTTTATTTTTTAAAATTTTGAAATTTAATTTTATTTATTTTATTATACAGCAGGTAATTATTTGTTATGTATTTTATGCATATACATGTATACAGGTCAATCCCACTCTCCCAACTCATCCCACTACCACCACCCCATGGCTTCCCACACTTGGTGTCCATACATTTGTTCTCTACCTCTGTGTCTCTATTTCTTCCCTGCAAACCAGTTCATCTGTACCATTTTTTAGGTTCCACATATATGCATTAATATAAAACATTTGTTTTCCTCTTTCTGACTTACTTCATTCTGTATGACAGTCTCTAGATCCATCGATGTCTCTACAAATGACCCAGTTTCATTCCTTTTTATGGCTGAGTAATATTCCATTTTATATATGTACCACATCTTTATCCATTCATCTGTCTGTGGGCAATTAGGTTGCTTGCATTACCTGGCTATTGTAAATAGTGCTGCAATGAACATTGTGGTGAATGTGCCTTTTTGGTTTATGGTTTGCTCTGGGTATATGCCCAGAAGTGGGATTGCTGGATCAGGTGGTAATTCTATTTCTAGTTTTTCTAAGGAAACTCCATACTGTTCTCCATAGTGACTGTATCAATTTACATCCCCACCAATAGTGGAAGAGGGTTCCTTTTGTCCACACCCTCCCCAGAATTTGTTGTTTGTAGATTTTCTGATGATGCCGATTCTAACAGGTGTGAGGTGATACCTCATTGTAGTTTTGATTTGCATTTCTCTAATAATTAGTGCTGTTGAGCAGCTTTTCATGTGCGTCTTGGCCATCTCTGTGTCTTCTTTGAAGAAACGTCTCTTTAGATCTTCTGCCCATTTTTGTATTGGGTTGTTTGTTTTTTTTAATATTAAGCTGCATTAGCTGTTTATATATATATTGGAGATTGAACCTTTGTCCATTGATTCATTTGCAATGAATTTCACCCATTCTGAGGGATGCCTTTTTCCATTCCCATTTTTTTAACAAAAAAGGAAAGAAAGAAAAAGAAGCAGAACACTAATGTGCGTAAAATATGCCTTTTGAAATGGTCGTTTTGAAATATGGACATCCTTTGAATTTTTTGGTCGATATGTGACCCCAGGATTTGTTTTCAGTGCAGGTGTCATTTACAGGCCTGCAATGATTTTGAATATCAACTGACCATTAGCGCTGGGATTAAAGCTGCTGTTGCGTGAAACGGCCACAAGGTGGCAGCAGTTCTCCCTTACCAAATCTGGTTACTAGAGCAACAGAGCCTCAATGGAAGTCGTGTTCTAGATTGGAATTTAGAATGGAATGTGCCAGGAGAAAGCCCCTCAAGTTTGTCTCACTACTTCTTGTTCGTGTTTTTAATTTTTTTTTAATTTTCTATTACAGCAAGTTTCATTACAATGTTTGGCTTGTTGTAGGTGTGGAAGATGTGGTTCTTTTACACATATACAGATGTCTGTTCTTCCTGGGATCCTTTTCCCATGTCCGTTAGGACAGAATGTTGAGTAGTCTTCTCTTGGTATTCCGTAGGTCTTTGGAGATTATATATGTCACCTCTGTTTGATTATGTCTCTTAACCCCGATATCGTAATGAAACCAATCCTCACAACTTTCCATTGGTGAACCATAAGTTTGTTTAATGAATCTGTGATTGCCCTTCTCCGTGGAAATATCTGCCCTGGTATCCATTTTTAGGTAACACCTATAAGTGATATGATACGATATGTGTCTTTCACGTTCTGACTTACTCCAAGTCACGTGATTACCTCTAGACTCATCTACGGGGCTGCAAATGGCATTGTGTCCTTTTTTTCCTTGGCTTCTATTCTGCCTTAGCGAGGTCCATTTTCAACAATGTGATTCCCTGAGGGTGGTGGATTAGCTGACCTGGGCAGCCTTACCCTGCCGACCGGCCCTCCCCAGGTGTGCCTGGTTGAGGTCAATATAAACAGCGCTCCAGGCAGCAATAGCCCCTGAAGTTGTGCCTGACTCCACATTCTCTGCCCCGTCAGCAGTCTCGGGGCTGTGCTGGTGGGAGGGAGTGAGGGGCCAAGGCTTTGTTGGTGGCCCGGTGTGAGTGGGGCTCTGCTGGCCTTTCTGCAGGAGTTGCCAGGCTGCCACCTGTAAAGAAGAGGATGTGTCACACATACCTTCCGATGGAATTTCACTCCAGACAGAGGTGAGGAAGGAAAAAAACAGTGGGGGCCGGGACAGGAGGGGTATCTCAGGCAGGGCAATAGAAAGCTTCCAGAACAGCGCCCGGGGCCAGGACCATCCTGGCTGGCCTGCAGGCACCAAGTTGGCCTGCGTGCTGTCGCTGGTGTGGCTCCAGGGTCCTTCCTCTAGTCTTTCAAGCCCTTGTACATATTCAGGTGTTTTACCTGGGAAGGGTGGGAACAGTTCAGCAGCAGCTGGCCTGGGGCTCAGCTCACGTTTACTCACAGATGCCTCAGCACGGTCCCCCAGCTTTGCAATGAGGACGCTCCTTGCATGGGGGGTGGGTTGCTGGATGTATGGGAGGTGATTCCCCACCTCTGACCAATTTCAGAATTGTTTACCGCTGGAGCAAGTGCCCTGATAGGGTTTCCCTCTGTATAACTGGTGGGTTCGGGTTTTTTTTTCTTTTATGGTTCAAGTTAGATTTTATTCCTCTTTTATGCATTTATAGATATAAGCATGGAAATAATTCATTCCTATTAATACATCTGTGTGAAGGGAAGAACTTTTTTCTGTTTTATTTTAAAATTTTATTTTTTAAAATTTTGAAATTTAGTTTTATTTATTTTTTTATACAGCAGGTTATTATTTGTTATGTATTTTATGCATATACATGTATACAGGTCAATCCCAATCTCCCAACTCATCCCACCACCACCATCCAATGGCTTCCCACACTTGGTGTCCATACGTTTGTTCTCTACCTCTGTGTCTCTATTTCTTCCCTGCAAACCAGTTCATCTGTACCATTTTTTAGGTTCCACATATAGGCATTAATATACAATATTTGTTTTCCTCTTTCTGACTTACTTCATTCTGTATGACACTCTAGATCCTTCAATGTGTCTACAAATGACCCAGTTTCATCCCTTTTTATGGCTGCGTAATATTCCATTTTATATATGTACCACATCTTTATCCATTCATCTGTCTGTGGGCATTTAGGTTACTTGCACTACCTGGCTATGTTAATAGTGCTGCAATGAACATTGTGGTGAATGTGCCTTTTTGATTTATGGTTTTCTCTGGGTATATGCCCAGAAGTGGGATTGCTGGATCAGATGGTAATTCTATTTCTAGTTTTTTTAAGGAAACTCCATACTGTTCTCCATAGTGACTGTATCAATTTACATCCCCACCAATAGTGGAAGAGGGCTCCTTTTGTCCACACCCTCCCCAGAATTTGTTGTTTGTAGATTTTCTGATGATGCCGATTCTAACTGGTGTGAGGTGATACCTCATTGTAGTTTTGATTTGCATTTCTCTAATAATTAGTGCTGTTTAGCAGCTTTTCATGTGCGTCTTGGCCATCTCTGTGTCTTCTTTGAAGAAACGTCTCTTTAGATCTTCTGCCCATTTTTGTATTGGGTTGTTTGTTTTTTTTAATATTAAGCTGCATGAGCTGTTTATATATATAATGGAGATTGAACCTTTGTCCATTGATTCATTTGCAACGAATTTCGCTCATTCTGAGGGATGCCTTTTTCCATTCCCATTTTTTTAACAAAAAAGGAAAGAAAGAAAAAGAAGCAGAACACTAATGTGCGTAAAATATGCCTTTTGAAATGGTCGTTTTGAAATATGGACGTCCTTTGAATTTTTTGGTCGATATGTGACCCCAGGATTTGTTTTCAGGGCAGGTGTCATTTACAGGCCTGCAATGATTTTGAATATCAACTGACCATTAGCGCTGGGATTAAAGCTGCTATTGCGTGAAACGGCCACAAGGTGGCAGCAGTTCTCCCTTACCAAATCTGGTTACTAGAGCAACAGAGCCTCAATGGAAGTCGTGTTCTAGATTGGAATTTAGAATGGAATGTGCCAGGAGAAAGCCCCTCATGTTTGTCTCACTACTTCTTTTTTTTTTTTTTTTCTTTTTGCGGTATGCGGGCCTCTCACTGTTGTGGCCTCCCCCGTTGCGGAGCACAGGCTCCGGATGCGCAGGCCCAGCGGCCATGGCTCACGGGCCCAGCTGCTCCGCGGCATATGGGATCCTCCCAGACCGGGGCACGAACCCGTATCCCCTGCATCCGCAGGCAGACTCTCAACCACTGCGCCACCAGGGAGGCCCTGTCTCACTACTTCTTGTTCGTGTTTTTAATTTTTTCTTTTATTTTCTATTACAGCAAGATTGATTACAATGTTTGGCTTGTTGTAGTTGTGGAAGATGTGGTTCTTTTACACATATACAGATGTCTGTTCTTCCTGGGATCCTTTTCCCATGTCCGTTAGGACAGAATGTTGAGTAGTCTTCTCTTGGTATTCCGTAGGTCTTTGGAGATTATATATGTCACCTCTGTTTGATTATGTTTGTTAACCCCGATATCGTAAGGAAACCAATCCTCACACCTTTCCATTGGTGAACCATAAGTTTGTTTAATGAATCTGTGATTGCCCTTCTCCGTGGAAATATCTGCCCGGGTATCCATTTTTAGGTAACACCTATAAGTGATATGATACGATATGTGTCTTTAACGTTCTGACTTACTCCAAGTCACGTGATTACCTCTAGACTCATCTACGGGGCTGCAAATGGCATTGTGTCCTTTTTTTCCTTGGCTTCTATTCTGCCTTAGCGAGGTCCTTTTTCAACAATGTGATTCCCTGAGGGTTGTGGATTAGCTGACCTGGGCAGCCTTACCCTGCCGACCGGCCCTCCCCAGGTGTGCCTGGTTGAGGTCAATATAAACAGTGCTCCAGGCAGCAATAGCCCCTGAAGTTGTGCCTGACTCCACATTCTCTGCCCCGTCAGCAGTCTCGGGGCTGTGCTGGTGGGAGGGAGTGAGGGGCCAAGGCTTTGTTGGTGGCTCGGTGTGAGTGGGGCTCTGCTGGCCTTTCTGCAGGAGTTGCCAGGCTGCCACCTGTAAAGAAGAGGATGTGTCACACATACCTTCCGATGGAATTTCGCTCCAGACAGAGGTGAGGAAGGAAAAAAACAGTGGGGGCCGGGACAGGAGGGGTATCTCAGGCAGGGCAATAGAAAGCTTCCAGAACAGCGCCCGGGGCCAGGACCATCCTGGCTGGCCTGCAGGCACCAAGTTGGCCTGCGTGCTGTCGCTGGTGTGGCTCCTGGGCCCTTCCTCTAGGCTTTCAAGCCCTTGTACATATTCAGGTGTTTTACCTGGGAAGGGTGGGAACAGTTCAGCAGCAGCTGGCCTGGGGCTCAGCTCACGTTTACTCACAGATGCCTCAGAATGGTCCCGAGCTTTGCAATGAGGACGCTCCTTGCATGGGGTGTGGGTTGCTGGCTGTATGGGAGGTGATTCCCCACCTCTGACCAATTTCAGAATTGTTTACCACTGGAGCAAGTGCCCTGATAGGGTTTCCCTCTGTATAACTGGTGGGTTCAGTTTTTTTTTCTTTTATGGTTCAAGTTAGATTTGATTCCTCTTTTATGTATTTATAGATATAAGCATGGAAATAATTCATTCCTATAAATACATCTGTGTGAAGGGAAGAACTTTTTTCTGTTTTATTTTAAATTTTTTTTTAAAAAATTTTGAAATTTAATTGTATTTATTTTTTTATACAGCAGGTTATTATTAGTTATGTATTTTATGCTTATACATGTATACAGGTCAATCCCAATCTCCCAACTCATCCCACCACCACCACCCCATGGCTTCCCACACTTGGTGTCCATACGTTTGTTCTCTACCTCTGTGTCTCTATTTCTTCCCTGCAAACCAGTTCATCTGTACCATTTTTTAGGTTTCACATATATGCATTAATATACAATATTTGTTTTCCCTCTTTCTGACTTACTTCATTCTGTATGACAGTCTCTACATCCATCGATGTCTCTACAAATGACCCAGTTTCATCCCTTTTTATGACTGAGTAATATTCCATTTTATATATGTACCACATCTTTATCCATTCATCTGTCTGTGGGCATTTAGGTTACTTGCATTACCTGGCTAGTGTAAATAGTGCTGCAATGAACATTGTGGTGAATGTGCCTTTTTGATTTATGGTTTTCTCTGGGTATATGCCCAGAAGTGGGATTGCTGGATCAGATGGTAATTCTATTTCTAGTTTTTTTAAGGAAACTCCATACTGTTCTCCATAGTGACTGTATCAATTTACATCCCCACCAGTAGTGGAAGAGGGCTCCTTTTGTCCACACCCTCCCCAGAATTTGTTGTTTGTAGATTTTCTGATGATGCCGATTCTAACAAATGTGAGGTGATACCTCATTGTAGTTTTGATTTGCATTTCTCTAATAATTAGTGCTGTTGAGCAGCTTTTCATGTGCGTCTTGGCCATCTCTGTGTCTTCTTTGCAGAAACGTCTCTTTAGATCTTCTGCCCATTTTTGTATTGGGTTGTTTGTTTTTTTAATATTAAGCTGCATGAGCTGTTTATATATATTGGAGATTAAAACTTTGTCCATTGATTCATTTGCAACGATTTTCGCCCATTGTGAGGGATGCCTTTTTCCCTTCCCGTTTTTTTAACAAAAAAGGAAAGAAAGAAAAAGAAGCAGAACACTAATGTGCGTAAAATATGCCTTTTGATATGGTCGTTTTGAAATATGGACGTCCTTTGAATTTTTTGGTCGATATGTGACCCCAGGATTTGTTTTCAGGGCAGGTGTCATTTACAGGCCTGCAATGATTTTGAATATCAACTGACCATTAGCGCTGGGATTAAAGCTGCTGTTGCGTGAAACGGCCACAAGGTGGCAGCAGTTCTCCCTTACCAAATCTGGTAACTAGAGCAACAGAGCCTCAATGGAAGTCGTGTTCTAGATTGGAATTTAGAATGGAATGTGCCAGGAGAAAGCCCCTCAAGTTTGTCTCACTACTTCTTGTTCGTGTTTTTAATTTTTTTTTTTTTTTATTTTCTATTACAGCAAGTTTCATTACAATGTTTGGCTTGTTGTAGGTGTGGAAGATGTGGTTCTTTTACACATATACAGATGTCTGTTCTTCCTGGGATCCTTTTCCCATGTACGTTAGGACAGAATGTTGAGTAGTCTTCTCTTGGTATTCCGTAGATCTTTGGTGATTATATATGTCACCTGTGTTTGATTATATCTGTTAACCCCGAAATCGTAATGAAACCAATCCTCACACCTTTCCATTGGTGAACCATAAGTTTGTTTAATGAATCTGTGATTGCCCTTCTCCGTGGAAATATCTGCCCTGGTATCCATTTTTAGGTAACACCTATAAGTGATATGATACGATATGTGTCTTTCACTTTCTGACTTACTCCAAGTCACGTGATTACATCTAGACTCATCTACGGGGCTGCAAATGGCATTGTGTCCTTTTTTTCTTGGCTTCTATTCTGCCTTAGCGAGGTCCATTTTCAACAATGTGATTCCTTGAGGGTTGTGGATTAGCTGACCTGGGCAGTCTTACCCTGCCGGCTCGCCCTCCCAAGGTGTGCCTGGTTGAGTTCAATATAAACAGCGCGCCAGGCAGCAATAGCCCCTGAAGTTGTGCCTGACTCCATATTCTCTGCCCCGTCAGCAGTCTCGGGGCTGTGCTGGTGGGAGGGAGTGAGGGGCCAAGGCTTTGTTGGTGGCCCGGTGTGAGTGGGGCTCTGCTGGCCTTTCTGCAGGAGTTGCCAGGCTGCCACCTGTAAAGAAGAGGATGTGTCATCCATACCTTGTGATGGAATTTCTCTCCAGACAGATGTGAGGAAGGAAAAAAGCAGTGGGGGCCGGGACAGGAGGGGTATCTCAGGCAGGGCAATAGAAAGCATCCAGAAGAGCGCCCGGGGCCAGGACCATCCTGGCTGACCTGCAGGCACCAAGTTGGCCTGCGTGCTGTCGCTGGTGTGGCTCCACGGCCCTTCCTCTAGGCTTTCAACCCTCGTACATATTCAGGTGTTTTACCTGGGAAGTGTGGGAACAGTTCAGCAGCAGCTGGCCTGGGGCTCAGCTCACGTTTACTCACAGATTCCTCAGCAGTGTCCCCCAGCTTCGCAATGAGGACGCTCCTTGCATGGGGTGTGGGTTGCTGGCTGTATGGGAGGTGATTCCCCACCTCTGACCAATTTCAGAATTGTTTACCGCTGGAGCAAGTGCCCTGATAGGGTTTCCCTCTGTATAACTGGTGGGTTCAGGTATTTTTTTTCTTTTATGTTTAAAGTTAGATTTTATGCCTCTTTTGTGTATTTATAGATATAAGCATGGAAATAATTCATTCCTATAAATACATCTGTGTGAAGGGAAGAACTTTTTTCTGTTTTATTTTAAATTTGTTTTTAATTTTGAAATTTAATTGTATTTATTTTTTTATACAGTAGGTTATTATTAGTTATGTATTTTATGCATATACATGTATACAGGTCAATCCCAATCTCCCGAATCATCCCACCACCACCACCCCATGGCTTCCCCCACTTGGTGTCCATACGTTTGTTCTCTACCTCTGTGTCTCTATTTGTTCCCTGCAAACCAGTTCATCTGTACCATTTTTTCGGTTCCACATATATGCATTAATATACAATATTTGTTTTCCTCTTTCTGACTTACTTCATTCTGTATGACAGTCTCTAGATCCATCGATGTCTCTACAAATGACCCAGTTTCATTCCTTTTTATGGCTGAGTAATATTCCATTTTATATATGTACCACATCTTTATCCATTCATCTGTCTGTGGGCATTTAGGTTGCTTGCATTACCTGGCTATGTTAATAGTGCTGCAATGAACATTGTGGTGAATGTGCCTTTTTGATTTATGGTTTTCTCTGGGTATATGCCCAGAAGTGGGATTGCTGGATCAGATGGTAATTCTATTTCTAGTTTTAAGGAAACTCCATACTGTTCTCCATAGTGACTGTATCAATTTACATCCCCACCAATAGTGGAAGACGGCTCCTTTTGTCCACACCCTCCCCAGAATTTGTTGTTTGTAGATTTTCTGATGATGCCGATTCTAACAGGTGTGAGGTGATACCTCATTGTAGTTTGATTTGCATTTCTCTAATAATTAGTGCTGTTGAGCAGCTTTTCATGTGCGTCTTGGCCATCTCTGTGTCTTCTTTGAAGAAACGTCTCTTTAGATCTTCTGCCCATTTCTGTATTGGGTTGTTTGTTTTTTGAATATTAAGCTGCATGAGCTGTTTATATATATATTGGAGATTAAACCTTTGTCCATTGATTCATTTGCAACGATTTTCACCCATTCTGAGGGAAGCCTTTTTCCATTCCCGTTTTTTTAACAAAAAAGGAAAGAAAGAAAAAGAAGCAGAACACTAATGTGCGTAAAATATGCCTTTTGAAATGGTCGTTTTGAAATATGGACGTCCTTTGAATTTTTTGGTCGATATGTGACCCCAGGATTTGTTTTCAGGGCAGGTGTCATTTACAGGCCTGCAATGATTTTGAATATCAACTGACCATTAGCGCTGGGATTAAAGCTGCTGTTGCGTGAAATGGCCACAAGGTGGCAGCAGTTCTCCCTTACCAAATCTGGTTACTAGAGCAACAGAGCCTCAATGGAAGTCGTGTTCTACATTGGAATTTAGAATGGAATGTGCCAGGAGAAAGCCCCTCAAGTTTGTCTCACTACTTCTTGTTTGTGTTTTTAATTTTTTTTTTTTTTATTTTCTATTACAGCAAGTTTCATTACAATGTTTGGCTTGTTGTAGGTGTGGAAGATGTGGTTCTTTTACACATATACAGATGTCTGTTCTTCCTGGGATCCTTTTCCCATGTACGTTAGGACAGAATGTTGAGTAGTCTTCTCTTGGTATTCCGTAGGTCTTTGGTCATTATATATGTCACCTGTGTTTGATTATGTCTGTTAACCCCGATATCGTAATGAAACCAATCCTCACACCTTTCCATTGGTGAACCATAAGTTTGTTTAATGAATCTGTGATTGCCCTTCTCCGTGGAAATATCTGCCCTGGTATCCATTTTTAGGTAACACCTATAAGTGATATGATACGATATGTGTCTTTCACTTTCTGACTTACTCCAAGTCACGTGATTACCTCTAGACTCATTTACGGGGCTGCAAATGGCATTGTGTCCTTTTTTTCCTTGGCTTCTATTCTGCCTTAGCGAGGTCCATTTTCAACAATGTGATTCCCTGAGGGTTGTGGATTAGCTGACCTGGGCAGCCTTACCCTGCCGGCCGGCCCTCCCCAGGTGTGCCTGGTTGAGGTCAATATAAACAGCGCGCCAGGCAGCAATAGCCCCTGAAGTTGTGCCTGACTCCATATTCTCTGCCCTGTCAGCAGTCTCGGGGTTGTGCTGGTGGGAGGGAGTGAGGGGCCAAGGCTTTGTTGGTGGCCCGGTGTGAGTGGGGCTCTGCTGGCCTTTCTGCAGGAGTTGCCAGGCTGCCACCTGTAAAGAAGCGGATGTGTCACTCATAACTTCCGATGGAATTTCTCTCCGGACAGAGGTGAGGAAGGATAAAAGCAGTGGGGGCCGGGACAGGAGGGGTATCTCAGGCAATAGAAAGCTTCCAGAAGAGCGCCCGGGGCCAGGACCATCCTGGCTGACCTGCAGGCACCAAGTTGGCCTGCGTGCTGTGGATGGTGTGGCTCCACGGCCCTTCCTCTAGGCTTTCAAGCCCTTGTACATATTCAGGTGTTTTACCTGGGAAGGGTGGGAACAGTTCAGCAGCAGCTGGCCTGGGGCTCAGCTCACATTTACTCACAGATGCCTCAGAATGGTCCCGAGCTTTGCAATGAGGACGCTCCTTGCATGGGGTGTGGGTTGCTGGCTGTATGGGAGGTGATTCCCCACCTCTGACTAATTTCAGAATTGTTTACCACTGGAGCAAGTGCCCTGATAGGGTTTCCCTCTGTATAACTGGTGGGTTCAGGTTTTTTTTTTCTTTTATGGTTCAAGTTAGATTTGATTCCTCTTTTATGTATTTATAGATATAAGCATGGAAATAATTCATTCCTGTAAATACATCTGTGTGAAGCGAATAACTTTTTTCTGTTTTATTTTAAATTTTTTTTTAAAAAAAATTTGAAATTTAATTGTATTTATTTTTTTATACAGCAGGTTATTATTAGTTATGTATTTTATGCTTATACATGTATACAGGTCAATCCCAATCTCCCAACTCATCCCACCACCACCACCCCATGGCTTCCCACACTTGGTGTCCATACGTATGTTCTATACCTCTGTGTCTCTATTTCTTCCCTGCAAACCAGTTCATCTGTACCATTTTTTAGGTTCCACATATATGCATTAATATACAATATTTGTTTTCCTCTTTCTGACTTACTTCATTCTGTATGACAGTCTCTAGATCCATCGATGTCTCTACAAATGACCCAGTTTCATTCCTTTTTATGGCTGAATAATATTCCATTTTATATATGTACCACATCTTTATCCATTCATCTGTCTGTGGGCATTTAGGTTACTTGCATTACCTGGCTAGTGTAAATAGTGCTGCAATGAACATTGTGGTGAATGTGCCTTTTTGATTTATGGTTTTCTCTGGGTATATGCCCAGAAGTGGGATTGCTGGATCAGATGGTAATTCTATTTCTAGTTTTTTTAAGGAAACTCCATACTGTTCTCCATAGTGACTGTATCAATTTACATCCCCACCAGTAGTGGAAGAGGGCTCCTTTTGTCCACACCCTCCCCAGAATTTGTTGTTTGTAGATTTTCTGATGATGCCGATTCTAACAAATGTGAGGTGATACCTCATTGTAGTTTTGATTTGCATTTCTCTAATAATTAGTGCTGTTGAGCAGCTTTTCATGTGCGTCTTGGCCATCTCTGTGTCTTCTTTGCAGAAACGTCTCTTTAGATCTTCTGCCCATTTTTGTATTGGGTTGTTTGTTTTTTTAATATTAAGCTGCATGAGCTGTTTATATATATTGGAGATTAAAACTTTGTCCATTGATTCATTTGCAACGATTTTCGCCCATTGTGAGGGATGTCTTTTTCCATTCCCGTTTTTTTAACAAAAAAGGAAAGAAAGAAAAAGAAGCAGAACACTAATGTGCGTAAAATATGCCTTTTGATATGGTCGTTTTGAAATATGGACGTCCTTTGAATTTTTTGGTCGATATGTGACCCCAGGATTTGTTTTCAGGGCAGGTGTCATTTACAGGCCTGCAATGATTTTGAATATCAACTGACCATTAGCGCTGGGATTAAAGCTGCTGTTGCGTGAAACGGCCACAAGGTGGCAGCAGTTCTCCCTTACCAAATCTGGTAACTACAGCAACAGAGCCTCAATGGAAGTCGTGTTCTAGATTGGAATTTAGAATGGAATGTGCCAGGAGAAAGCCCCTCAAGTTTGTCTCACTACTTCTTGTTCGTGTTTTTAATTTTTTTTTTTTATTTTCTATTACAGCAAGTTTCATTACAATGTTTGGCTTGTTGTAGGTGTGGAAGATGTGGTTCTTTTACACATATACAGATGTCTGTTCTTCCTGGGATCCTTTTCCCATGTACGTTAGGACAGAATGTTGAGTAGTCTTCTCTTGGTATTCCGTAGATCTTTGGTGATTATATATGTCACCTGTGTTTGATTATATCTGTTAACCCCGAAATCGTAATGAAACCAATCCTCACACCTTTCCATTGGTGAACCATAAGTTTGTTTAATGAATCTGTGATTGCCCTTCTCCGTGGAAATATCTGCCCTGGTATCCATTTTTAGGTAACACCTATAAGTGATATGATACGATATGTGTCTTTCACTTTCTGACTTACTCCAAGTCACGTGATTACATCTAGACTCATCTACGGGGCTGCAAATGGCATTGATTTTCTGATGATGCCGATTCTAACAGGTGTGCGGTGATACCTCATTGTAGTTTGATTTGCATTTCTCTAATAATTAGTGCTGTTGAGCAGCTTTTCAGGTGCGTCTTGGCCATCTCTGTGTCTTCTTTGAAGAAACGTCTCTTTAGATCTTCTGCCCATTTCTGTATTGGGTTGTTTGTTTTTTGAATATTAAGCTGCATGAGCTGTTTATATATATATTGGAGATTAAACCTTTGTCCATTGATTCATTTGCAATGATTTTCACCCATTCTGAGGGATGCCTTTTTCCATTTCCGTTTTTTTAACAAAAAAGGAACAAAAGAAAAAGAAGCAGAACACTAATGTGCGTAAAATATGCCTTTTGAAATGGTCGTTTTGAAATATGGACGTCCTTTGAATTTTTTGATCGATATGTGACCCCAGGATTTGTTTTCAGGGCAGGTGTCATTTACAGGCCTGCAATGATTTTGAATATCAACTGACCATTAGCGCTGGGATTAAAGCTGCTGTTGCGTGAAACGGCCACAAGGTGGCAGCAGTTCTCCCGTACCAAATCTGGTAACTAGAGCAACAGTGCCTCAATTGAAGTCGTGTTCTAGATTGGAATTTAGAATAGAATGTGCCAGGAGAAAGCCCCTCAAGTTTGTCTCACTACTTCTTGTTTGTGTTTTTAATTTTTTTTTTTAATTTTCTGTTACAGCAAGTTTGATTACAATGTTTGGCTTGTTGTAGGTGTGGAAGATGTGGTTCTTTTACACATATACAGATGTCTGTTCTTCCTGGGATCCTTTTCCCATGTACGTTAGGACAGAATGTTGAGTAGTCTTCTCTTGGTATTCCGTAGGTCTTTGGTGATTATATATGTCACCTGTGTTTGATTATGTCTGTTAACCACGAAATCGTAATGAAACCAATCCTCACACCTTTCCATTGGTGAACCATAAGTTTGTTTAATGAATCTGTGATTGCCGTTCTCCGTGGAAATATCTGCCCTGGTATCCATTTTTAGGTAACACCTATAAGTGATATGATACGATATGTGTCTTTCACTTTCTGACTTACTCCAATCACGTGATTACCTCTAGACTCATCTACGGGGCTGCAAATGGCATTGTGTCCTTTTTTTCCTTGGCTTCTATTCTGCCTTAGCGAGGTCTATTTTCAACAATGTGATTCCCTGAGGGTTGTGGATTAGCTGACCAGGGCAGCCTTACCCTGCCGGCCGGCCCTCCCCAGGTGTGCCTGGTTGAGGTCAATATAAACAGCGCTCCAGGCAGCAATAGCCCCTGAAGTTGTGCCTGACTCCATATTCTCTGCCCCGTCAGCAGTCTCGGGGCTGTGCTGGTGGGAGGGAGTGAGGGGCCAAGGCTTTGTTGGTGGCCCGGTGTGAGTGGGGCTCTGCTGGCCTTTCTGCAGGAGTTGCCAGGCTGCCACCTGTAAAGAAGAGGATGTGTCACCCATACCTTCCGATGGAATTTCTCTCCGGACAGAGGTGAGGAAGGAAAAAAGCAGTGGGGGCCGGGACAGGAGGGGTATCTCAGGCAGGGCAATAGAAAGCTTCCAGAAGAGCGCACGGGGCCAGGACCATCCTGGCTGGCCTGCAGGCACCAAGTTGGCCTGCGTGCTGTCGCTGGTGTGGCTCCAGGGCCCTTCCTCTAGGCTTTCAAGGCCTTGTACATATTCAGGTGTTTTACCTGGGAAGGGTGGGAACAGTTCAGCAGCAGCTGGCCAGGGGCTCAGCTCACGTTTACTCACAGATGCCTCAGCACGGTCCCCCAGCTTCGCAATGAGGACGCTCCTTGCATGGGGTGTGGGTTGCTGGCTGTATGGGAGGTGATTCCCCACCTCTGACCAATTTCAGAATTGTTTACCGCTGGAGCAAGTGCCCTGATAGGGTTTCCCTCTGTATAACTGGTGGGTTCAGGTATTTTTTTTCTTTTATGGTTCAAGTTAGATTTTATTCCTCTTTTATGTATTTATAGATATAAGCATGGAAATAATTCATTCCTATAAATACATCTGTGTGAAGGGAAGAACTTTTTTCTGTTTTATTTTAAATTTTTTTTTAATTTTGAAATTTAATTGTATTTATTTTTTTATACAGTAGGTTATTATTAGTTATGTATTTTATGCATATACATGTATACAGGTCAATCCCAATCTCCCGAATCATCCCACCACCACCACCCCATGGCTTCCCCCACTTGGTGTCCATACGTTTGTTCTCTACCTCTGTGTCTCTATTTCTTCCCTGCAAACCAGTTCATCTGTACCATTTTTTCGGTTCCACATATATGCATTAATATACAATATTTGTTTTCCTCTTTCTGACTTACTTCATTCTGTATGACAGTCTCTAGATCCATCGATGTCTCTACAAATGACCCAGTTTCATTCCTTTTTATGGCTGAGTAATATTCCATTTTATATATGTACCACATCTTTATCCATTCATCTGTCTGTGGGCATTTAGGTTACTTGCATTACCTGGCTATCGTAAATAGTGCTGCAATGAACATTGTGGTGAATGTGCCTTTTTGATTTATGGTTTTCTCTGGGTATATGCCCAGAAGTGGGATTGCTGGATCAGATGGTAATTCTATTTCTAGTTTTTTTAAGGAAACTCCATACTGTTCGCCATAGTGACTGTATCAATTTACATCCCCACCAATAGTGGAAGACGGCTCCTTTTGTCCACACCCTCCCCAGAATTTGTTGTTTGTAGATTTTCTGATGATGCCGATTCTAACAGGTGTGAGGTGATACCTCATTGTAGTTTGATTTGCATTTCTCTAATAATTAGTGCTGTTGAGCAGCTTTTCAGGTGGGTCTTGGCCATCTCTGTGTCTTCTTTGAAGAAACGTCTCTTTAGATCTTCTGCCCATTTCTGTATTGGGTTGTTTGTTTTTTGAATATTAAGCTGCATGAGCTGTTTATATATATATTGGAGATTAAACCTTTGTCCATTGATTCATTTGCAATGATTTTCACCCATTCTGAGGGATGCCTTTTTCCATTTCCGTTTGTTTAACAAAAAAGGAACAAAAGAAAAAGAAGCAGAACACTAATGTGCGTAAAATATGCCTTTTGAAATGGTCGTTATGAAATATGGACGTCCTTTGAATTTTTTGGTCGATATGTGACCCCAGGATTTGTTTTCAGGGCAGGTGTCATTTACAGGCCTGCAATGATTTTGAATATCAACTGACCATTAGCGCTGGGATTAAAGCTGCTGTTGCGTGAAACGGCCACAAGGTGGCAGCAGTTCTCCCGTACCAAATCTGGTAACTAGAGCAACAGAGCCTCAATGGAAGTCGTGTTCTAGATTGGAATTTAGAATGGAATGTGCCAGGAGAAAGCCCCTCAAGTTTGTCTCACTAATTGTTGTTTGTGTTTTTAATTTTTTTTATTATTTTCTGTTACAGCAAGTTTGATTACAATGTTTGGCTTGTTGTAGGTGTGGAAGATGTGGTTCTTTTACACATATACAGATGTCTGTTCTTCCTGGGATCCTTTTCCCATGTACGTTAGGACAGAATGTTGAGTAGTCTTCTCCTGGTATTCCGTAGGTCTTTGGTGATTATATATGTCACCTGTGTTTGATTATGTCTGTTAACCACGAAATCGTAATGAAACCAATCCTCACACCTTTCCATTGGTGAACCATAAGTTTGTTTAATGAATCTGTGATTGCCCTTCTCCGTGGAAATATCTGCCCTGGTATCCATTTTTAGGTAACACCTATAAGTGATATGATACGATATGTGTCTTTCACTTTCTGACTTACTCCAAGTCACGTGATTACCTCTAGACTCATCTACGGGGCTGCAAATGGCATTGTGTCCTTTTTTTCCTTGGCTTCTATTCTGCCTTAGCGAGGTCTATTTTCAACAATGTGATTCCCTGAGGGTTGTGGATTAGCTGACCTGGGCAGCCTTACCCTGCCGGCCGGCCCTCCCCAGGTTTGCCTGGTTGAGGTCAATATAAACAGCGCTCCAGGCAGCAATAGCCCCTGAAGTTGTGCCTGACTCCATATTCTCTGCCCCGTCAGCAGTCTCGGGGCTGTGCTGGTGGGAGGGAGTGAGGGGCCAAGGCTTTGTTGGTGGCCCGGTGTGAGTGGGGCTCTGCTGGCCTTTCTGCAGGAGTTGCCAGGCTGCCACCTGTAAAGAAGAGGATGTGTCACCCATACCTTCCGATGGAATTTCTCTCCGGACAGAGGTGAGGAAAGAAAAAAGCAGTGGGGGCCGGGACAGGAGGGGTATCTCAGGCAGGGCAATAGAAAGCTTCCAGAAGAGCGCACGGGGCCAGGACCATCCTGGCTGGCCTGCAGGCACCAAGTTGGCCTGCGTGCTGTCGCTGGTGTGGCTCCAGGGCCCTTCCTCTAGGCTTTCAAGCCCTTGTACATATTCAGGTGTTTTACCTGGGAAGGGTGGGCACAGTTCAGTAGCAGCTGGCCTGGGGCTCAGCTCACGTTTACTCACAGATGCCTCAGCACGGTCCCCCAGCTTCGCAATGAGGACGCTCCTTGCATGGGGTGTGGGTTGCTGGCTGTATGGGAGGTGATTCCCCACCTCTGACCAATTTCAGAATTGTTTACCGCTGGAGCAAGTGCCCTGATAGGGTTTCCCTCTGTATAACTGGTGGGTTCAGGTATTTTTTTTCTTTTATGTTTCAAGTTAGATTTTATTCCTCTTTTATGTATTTATAGATATAAGCATGGAAATAATTCATTCCTATAAATACATCTGTGTGAAGGGAAGAACTTTTTTCTGTTTTATTTTAAATTTTTTTTTTAATTTTGAAATTTAATTGTATTTATTTTTTTATACAGTAGGTTATTATTAGTTATGTATTTTATGCATATACATGTATACAGGTCAATCCCAATCTCCCAACTCATCCCACCACCACCACCCCATGGCTTCCCCCACTTGGTGTCCATACGTTTGTTCTCTACCTCTGTGTCTCTATTTCTTCCCTGCAAACCAGTTCATCTGTACCATTTTTTCGGTTCCACATATATGCATTAATATACAATATTTGTTTTCCTCTTTCTGACTTACTTCATTCTGTATGACAGTCTCTAGATCCATCGATGTCTCTACAAATGACCCAGTTTCATTCATTTTTATGGCTGAGTAATATTCCATTTTATATATGTACCACATCTTTATCCATTCATCTGTCTGTGGGCATTTAGGTTACTTGCATTACCTGGCTATTGTAAATAGTGCTGCAATGAACATTGTGGTGAATGTGCCTTTTTGATTTATGGTTTTCTCTGGGTATATGCCCAGAAGTGGGATTGCTGGATCAGATGGTAATTCTATTTCTAGTTTTTTTAAGGAAACTCCATACTGTTCTCCATAGTGACTGTATCAATTTACATCCCCACCAATAGTGGAAGACGGCTCCTTTTGTCCACACCCTCCCCAGAATTTGTTGTTTGTAGGTTTTCTGATGATGCCGATTCTAAGAGGTGTGAGGTGATACCTCATTGTAGTTTGATTTGCATTTCTCTAATAATTAGTGCTGTTGAGCAGCTTTTCAGGTGGGTCTTGGCCATCTCTGTGTCTTCTTTGAAGAAACGTCTCTTTAGATCTTCTGCCCATTTCTGTATTGGGTTGTTTGTTTTTTGAATATTAAGCTGCATGAGCTGTTTATATATATATTGGAGATTAAACCTTTGTCCATTGATTCATTTGCAACGATTTTCAACCATTCTGAGGGATGCCTTTTTCCATTTCCGTTTTTTTAACAAAAAAGGAACAAAAGAAAAAGAAGCAGAACACTAATGTGCGTAAAATATGCCTTTTGAAATGGTCGTTTTGAAATATGGACGTCCTTTGAATTTTTTGGTCGATATGTGACCCCAGGATTTGTTTTCAGGGCAGGTGTCATTTACAGGCCTGCAATGATTTTGAATATCAACTGACCATTAGCGCTGGGATTAAAGCTGCTGTTGCGTGAAAGGGCCACAAGGTGGCAGCAGTTCTCCCATACCAAATCTGGTAACTAGAGCAACAGAGCATCAATGGAAGTCGTGTTCTAGATTGGAATTTAGAATGGAATGTGCCAGGAGAAAGCCCCTCAAGTTTGTCTCACTACTTCTTGTTTGTGTTTTTAATTTTTTTTTTTATTTTCTGTTACAGCAAGTTTGATTACAATGTTTGGCTTGTTGTAGGTGTGGAAGATGTGGTTCTTTTACACATATACAGATGTCTGTTCTTCCTGGGATCCTTTTCCCATGTACGTTAGGACAGAATGTTGAGTAGTCTTCTCTTGGTATTCCGTAGGTCTTTGGTGATTATATATGTCACCTGTGTTTGATTATGTCTGTTAACCCCGATATCGTAATGAAACCAATCCTCACACCTTTCCATTGGTGAACCATAAATTTGTTTAATGAATCTGTGATTGCCCTTCTCCGTGGACATATCTGCCCTGGTATCCATTTTTAGGTAATACCTATAAGTGATATGATACGATATGTGTCTTTCACTTTCTGACTTACTCCAATCACGTGATTACCTCTAGACTCATCTACGGGGCTGCAAATGGCATTGTGTCCTTTTTTTCCTTGGCTTCTATTCTGCCTTAGCGAGGTCTATTTTCAACAATGTGATTCCCTGAGGGTTGTGGATTAGCTGACCTGGGCAGCCTTCCCCTGCCGGCCGGCCCTCCCCAGGTGTGCCTGGTTGAGGTCAATATAAACAGCGCTCCAGGCAGCAATAGCCCCTGAAGTTGTGCCTGACTCCATATTCTCTGCCCCGTCAGCAGTCTCGGGGCTGTGCTGGTGGGAGGGAGTGAGGGGCCAAGGCTTTGTTGGTGGCCCGGTGTGAGTGGGGCTCTGCTGGCCTTTCTGCAGGAGTTGCGAGGCTGCCACCTGTAAAGAAGAGGATGTGTCACCCATACCTTCCGATGGAATTTCTCTCCGGACAGAGGTGAGGAAGGAAAAAAGCAGTGGGGGCCGGGACAGGAGGGGTATCTCAGGCAGGGCAATAGAAAGCTTCCAGAAGAGCGCACGGGGCCAGGACCATCCTGGCTGGCCTGCAGGCACCAACTTGGCCTGCGTGCTGTCGCTGGTGTGGCTCCAGGGCCCTTCCTCTAGGCTTTCAAGCTCTTGTACATATTCAGGTGTTTTACCTGGGAAGGGTGGGAACAGTTCAGCAGCAGCTGGCCTGGGGCTCAGCTCACGTTTACTCACAGATGCCTTAGCACGGTCCCCCAGCTTCGCAATGAGGACGCTCCTTGCATGGGGTGTGGGTTGCTGGCTGTATGGGAGGTGATTCCCCACCTCTGACCAATTTCAGAATTGTTTACCGCTGGAGCAAGTGCCCTGATAGGGTTTCCCTCTGTATAACTGGTGGGTTCAGGTATTTTTTTTCTTTTATGGTTCAAGTTAGATTTTATTCCTCTTTTATGTATTTATAGATATAAGCATGGAAATAATTCATTCCTATAAATACATCTGTGTGAAGGGAAGAACTTTTATCTGTTTTATTTCAAATTTTTTTTTTAATTTTGAAATTTAATTGTATTTATTTTTTTATACAGTAGGTTATTATTAGTTATGTATTTTATGCATATACATGTATACAGGTCAATCCCAATCTCCCAACTCATCCCACCACCACCACCACCCCATGGCTTCCCCCACTTGGTGTCCATACGTTTGTTCTCTACCTCTGTGTCTCTATTTCTTCCCTGCAAACCAGTTCATCTGTACCATTTTTTCGGTTCCACATATATGCATTAATATACAATATTTGTTTTCCTCTTTCTGACTTACTTCATTCTGTATGACAGTCTCTAGATCCATCGATGTCTCTACAAATGACCCAGTTTCATTCCTTTTTATGGCTGAGTAATATTCCATTTTATATATGTACCACATCTTTATCCATTCATCTGTCTGTGGGCATTTAGGTTACTTGCATTACCTGGCTATCGTAAATAGTGCTGCAATGAACATTGTGGTGAATGTGCCTTTTTGATTTATGGTTTTCTCTGGGTATATGCCCAGAAGTGGGATTGCTGGATCAGATGGTAATTCTATTTCTAGTTTTTTTAAGGAAACTCCATACTGTTCTCCATAGTGACTGTATCAATTTACATCCCCACCAATAGTGGAAGACGGCTCCTTTTGTCCACACCCTCCCCAGAATTTGTTGTTTGTAGATTTTCTGATGATGCCGATTCTGACAGGTGTGAGGTGATACCTCATTGTAGTTTGATTTGCATTTCTCTAATAATTAGTGCTGTTGAGCAGCTTTTCAGGTGGGTCTTGGCCATCTCTGTGTCTTCTTTGAAGAAACGTCTCTTTAGATCTTCTGCCCATTTCTGTATTGGGTTGTTTGTTTTTTGAATATTAAGCTGCATGAGCTGTTTATATATATATTGGAGATTAAACCTTTGTCCATTGATTCATTTGCAATGATTTTCACCCATTCTGAGGGATGCCTTTTTCCATTTCCGTTTTTTTAACAAAAAAGGAACAAAAGAAAAAGAAGCAGAACACTAATGTGCGTAAAATATGCCTTTTGAAATGGTCGTTTTGAAATTTGGACGTCCTTTGAATTTTTTGGTCGATATGTGACCCCAGGATTTGTTTTCAGGGCAGGTGTCATTTACAGGCCTGCAATGATTTTGAATATCAACTGACCATTAGCGCTGGGATTAAAGCTGCTGTTGCGTGAAACGGCCACAAGGTGGCAGCAGTTCTCCCGTACCAAATCTGGTAACTAGAGCAACAGAGCCTCAATGGAAGTCATGTTCTAGATTGGAATTTAGAATAGAATGTGCCAGGACAAAGCCCCTCAAGTTTGTCTCACTACTTCTTGTTTGTGTTTTTAATTTTTTTTTTTAATTTTCTGTTACAGCAAGGTTGATTACAATGTTTGGCTTGTTGTAGGTGTGGAAGATGTGGTTCTTTTACACATATACAGATGTCTGTTCTTCCTGGGATCCTTTTCCCATGTACGTTAGGACAGAATGTTGAGTAGTCTTCTCTTGGTATTCCGTAGGTCTTTGGTTATTATATATGTCACCTGTGTTTGATTATGTCTGTTAACCACGAAATCGTAATGAAACCAATCCTCACACCTTTCCATTGGTGAACCATAAGTTTGTTTAATGAATCTGTGATTGCCGTTCTCCGTGGAAATATCTGCCCTGGTATCCATTTTTAGGTAACACCTATAAGTGATATGATACGATATGTGTCTTTCACTTTCTGACTTACTCCAATCACGTGATTACCTCTAGACTCATCTACGGGGCTGCAAATGGCATTGTGTCCTTTTTTTCCTTGGCTTCTATTCTGCCTTAGCGAGGTCTATTTTCAACAATGTGATTCCCTGAGGGTTGTGGATTAGCTGACCTGGGCAGCCTTACCCTGCCGGCCGGCCCTCCCCAGGTGTGCCTGGTTGAGGTCAATATAAACAGCGCTCCAGGCAGCAATAGCCCCTGAAGTTGTGCCTGACTCCATATTCTCTGCCCCGTCAGCAGTCTCGGGGCTGTGCTGGTGGGAGGGAGTGAGGGGCCAAGGCTTTGTTGGTGGCCCGGTATGAGTGGGGCTCTGCTGGCCTTTCTGCAGGAGTTGCCAGGCTGCCACCTGTAAAGAAGAGGATGTGTCACCCATACCTTCCGATGGAATTTCTCTCCGGACAGAGGTGAGGAAGGAAAAAAGCAGTGGGGGCCGGGACAGGAGGGGTATCTCAGGCAGGGCAATAGAAAGCTTCCAGAAGAGCGCACGGGGCCAGGACCATCCTGGCTGGCCTGCAGGCACCAAGTTGGCCTGCGTGCTGTCGCTGGTGTGGCTCCAGGGCCCTTCCTCTAGGCTTTCAAGGCCTTGTACATATTCAGGTGTTTTACCTGGGAAGGGTGGGAACAGTTCAGCAGCAGCTGGCCAGGGGCTCAGCTCACGTTTACTCACAGATGCCTCAGCACGGTCCCCCAGCTTCGCAATGAGGACGCTCCTTGCATGGGGTGTGGGTTGCTGGCTGTATGGGAGGTGATTCCCCACCTCTGACCAATTTCAGAATTGTTTACCGCTGGAGCAAGTGCCCTGATAGGGTTTCCCTCTGTATAACTGGTGGGTTCAGGTTTTTTTTTTCTTTTATGGTTCAAGTTAGATTTTATTCCTCTTTTATGTATTTATAGATATAAGCATGGAAATAATTCATTCCTATAAATACATCTGTGTGAAGGGAAGAACTTTTTTCTGTTTTATTTTAAATTTTTTTTTAATTTTGAAATTTAATTGTATTTATTTTTTTATACAGTAGGTTATTATTAGTTATGTATTTTATGCATATACATGTATACAGGTCAATCCCAATCTCCCGAATCATCCCACCACCACCACCCCATGGCTTCCCCCACTTGGTGTCCATACGTTTGTTCTCTACCTCTGTGTCTCTATTTCTTCCCTGCAAACCAGTTCATCTGTACCATTTTTTAGGTTTCACATATATGCATTAATATACAATATTTGTTTTCCCTCTTTCTGACTTACTTCATTCTGTATGACAGTCTCTACATCCATCGATGTCTCTACCAATGACCCAGTTTCATCCCTTTTTATGACTGAGTAATATTCCATTTTATATATGTACCACATCTTTATCCATTCATCTGTCTGTGGGCATTTAGGTTACTTGCATTACCTGGCTAGTGTAAATAGTGCTGCAATGAACATTGTGGTGAATGTGCCTTTTTGATTTATGGTTTTCTCTGGGTATATGCCCAGAAGTGGGATTGCTGGATCAGATGGTAATTCTATTTCTAGTTTTTTTAAGGAAACTCCATACTGTTCTCCATAGTGACTGTATCAATTTACATCCCCACCAGTAGTGGAAGAGGGCTCCTTTTGTCCACACCCTCCCCAGAATTTGTTGTTTGTAGATTTTCTGATGATGCCGATTCTAACAAATGTGAGGTGATACCTCATTGTAGTTTTGATTTGCATTTCTCTAATAATTAGTGCTGTTGAGCAGCTTTTCATGTGCGTCTTGGCCATCTCTGTGTCTTCTTTGCAGAAACGTCTCTTTAGATCTTCTGCCCATTTTTGTATTGGGTTGTTTGTTTTTTTAATATTAAGCTGCATGAGCTGTTTATATATATTGGAGATTAAAACTTTGTCCATTGATTCATTTGCAACGATTTTCGCCCATTGTGAGGGATGCCTTTTTCCATTCCCGTTTTTTTAACAAAAAAGGAAAGAAAGAAAAAGAAGCAGAACACTAATGTGCGTAAAATATGCCTTTTGATATGGTCGTTTTGAAATATGGACGTCCTTTGAATTTTTTGGTCGATATGTGACCCCAGGATTTGTTTTCAGGGCAGGTGTCATTTACAGGCCTGCAATGATTTTGAATATCAACTGACCATTAGCGCTGGGATTAAAGCTGCTGTTGCGTGAAACGGCCACAAGGTGGCAGCAGTTCTCCCTTACCAAATCTGGTAACTAGAGCAACAGAGCCTCAATGGAAGTCGTGTTCTAGATTGGAATTTAGAATGGAATGTGCCAGGAGAAAGCCCCTCAAGTTTGTCTCACTACTTCTTGTTCGTGTTTTTAATTTTTTTTTTTTATTTTCTATTACAGCAAGTTTCATTACAATGTTTGGCTTGTTGTAGGTGTGGAAGATGTGGTTCTTTTACACATATACAGATGTCTGTTCTTCCTGGGATCCTTTTCCCATGTACGTTAGGACAGAATGTTGAGTAGTCTTCTCTTGGTATTCCGTAGATCTTTGGTGATTATATATGTCACCTGTGTTTGATTATATCTGTTAACCCCGAAATCGTAATGAAACCAATCCTCACACCTTTCCATTGGTGAACCATAAGTTTGTTTAATGAATCTGTGATTGCCCTTCTCCGTGGAAATATCTGCCCTGGTATCCATTTTTAGGTAACACCTATAAGTGATATGATACGATATGTGTCTTTCACTTTCTGACTTACTCCAAGTCACGTGATTACATCTAGACTCATCTACGGGGCTGCAAATGGCATTGTGTCCTTTTTTTCTTGGCTTCTATTCTGCCTTAGCGAGGTCCATTTTCAACAATGTGATTCCTTGAGGGTTGTGGATTAGCTGACCTGGGCAGTCTTACCCTGCCGGCTCGCCCTCCCAAGGTGTGCCTGGTTGAGGTCAATATAAACAGCGCTCCAGGCAGCAATAGCCCCTGAAGTTGTGCCTGACTCCATATTCTCTGCCCCGTCAGCAGTCTCGGGGCTGTGCTGGTGGGAGGGAGTGAGGGGCCAAGGCTTTGTTGGTGGCCCGGTGTGAGTGGGGCTCTGCTGGCCTTTCTGCAGGAGTTGCCAGGCTGCCACCTGTAAAGAAGAGGATGTGTCATCCATACCTTGTGATGGAATTTCTCTCCAGACAGAGGTGAGGAAGGAAAAAAGCAGTGGGGGCCGGGACAGGAGGGGTATCTCAGGCAGGGCAATAGAAAGCTTCCAGAAGAGCGCCCGGGGCCAGGACCGTCCTGGCTGACCTGCAGGCACCAAGTTGGCCTGCGTGCTGTCGCTGGTGTGGCTCCACGGCCCTTCCTCTAGGCTTTCAACCCTCGTACATATTCAGGTGTTTTACCTGGGAAGTGTGGGAACAGTTCAGCAGCAGCTGGCCTGGGGCTCAGCTCACGTTTACTCACAGATTCCTCAGCAGGGTCCCCCAGCTTCGCAATGAGGACGCTCCTTGCATGGGGTGTGGGTTGCTGGCTGTATGGGAGGTGATTCCCCACCTCTGACCAATTTCAGAATTGTTTACCGCTGGAGCAAGTGCCCTGATAGGGTTTCCCTCTGTATAACTGGTGGGTTCAGGTATTTTTTTTCTTTTATGGTTCAAGTTAGATTTTATTCCTCTTTTATGTATTTATAGATATAAGCATGGAAATAATTCATTCCTATAAATACATCTGTGTGAAGGGAAGAACTTTTTTCTGTTTTATTTTAAATTTGTTTTTAATTTTGAAATTTAATTGTATTTATTTTTTTATACAGTAGGTTATTATTAGTTATGTATTTTATGCATATACATGTATACAGGTCAATCCCAATCTCCCGAATCATCCCACCACCACCACCCCATGGCTTCCCCCACTTGGTGTCCATACGTTTGTTCTCTACCTCTGTGTCTCTATTTCTTCCCTGCAAACCAGTTCATCTGTACCATTTTTTCGGTTCCACATATATGCATTAATATACAATATTTGTTTTCCTCTTTCTGACTTACTTCATTCTGTATGACAGTCTCTAGATCCATCGATGTCTCTACAAATGACCCAGTTTCATTCCTTTTTATGGCTGAGTAATATTCCATTTTATATATGTACCACATCTTTATCCATTCGTCTGTCTGTGGGCATTTAGGTTGCTTGCATTACCTGGCTATGTTAATAGTGCTGCAATGAACATTGTGGTGAATGTGCCTTTTTGATTTATGGTTTTCTCTGGGTATATGCCCAGAAGTGGGATTGCTGGATCAGATGGTAATTCTATTTCTAGTTTTAAGGAAACTCCATACTGTTCTCCATAGTGACTGTATCAATTTACATCCCCACCAATAGGGGAAGATGGCTCCTTTTGTCCACACCCTCCCCAGAATTTGTTGTTTGTAGATTTTCTGATGATGCCGATTCTAACAGGTGTGAGGTGATACCTCATTGTAGTTTGATTTGCATTTCTCTAATAATTAGTGCTGTTGAGCAGCTTTTCATGTGCGTCTTGGCCATCTCTGTGTCTTCTTTGAAGAAACGTCTCTTTAGATCTTCTGCCCATTTCTGTATTGGGTTGTTTGTTTTTTGAATATTAAGCTGCATGAGCTGTTTATATATATATTGGAGATTAAACCTTTGTCCATTGATTCATTTGCAACGATTTTCACCCATTCTGAGGGAAGCCTTTTTCCATTCCCGTTTTTTTAACAAAAAAGGAAAGAAAGAAAAAGAAGCAGAACACTAATGTGCGTAAAATATGCCTTTTGAAATGGTCGTTTTGAAATATGGACGTCCTTTGAATTTTTTGGTCGATATGTGACCCCAGGATTTGTTTTCAGGGCAGGTGTCATTTACAGGCCTGCAATGATTTTGAATATCAACTGACCATTAGCGCTGGGATTAAAGCTGCTGTTGCGTGAAACGGCCACAAGGTGGCAGCAGTTCTCCCTTACCAAATCTGGTTACTAGAGCAACAGAGCCTCAATGGAAGTCGTGTTCTACATTGGAATTTAGAATGGAATGTGCCAGGAGAAAGCACCTCAAGTTTTTCTCACTACTTCTTGTTCGTGTTTTTAATTTTTTTTTTTAATTTTCTATTACAGCAAGTTTGATTACAATGTTTGGCTTGTTGTAGGTGTGGAAGATGTGGTTCTTTTACACATATACAGATGTCTGTTCTTCCTGGGATCCTTTTCCCATGTACGTTAGGACAGAATGTTGAGTAGTCTTCTCTTGGTATTCCGTAGGTCTTTGGTCATTATATATGTCACCTGTGTTTGATTATGTCTGTTAACCCCGATATCGTAATGAAACCAATCCTCACACCTTTCCATTGGTGAACCATAAGTTTGTTTAATGAATCTGTGATTGCCGTTCTCCGTGGAAATATCTGCCCTGGTATCCATTTTTAGGTAACACCTATAAGTGATATGATACGATATGTGTCTTTCACTTTCTGACTTACTCCAAGTCACGTGATTACCTCTAGACTCATTTACGGGCCTGCAAATGGCATTGTGTCCTTTTTTTCCTTGGCTTCTATTCTGCCTTAGCGAGGTCCATTTTCAACAATGTGATTCCCTGAGGGTTGTGGATTAGCTGACCTGGGCAGCCTTACCCTGCCGGCCGGCCCTCCCCAGGTGTGCCTGGTTGAGGTCAATATAAACAGCGCGCCAGGCAGCAATAGCCCCTGAAGTTGTGCCTGACTCCATATTCTCTGCCCCGTCAGCAGTCTAGGGGTTGTGCTGGTGGGAGGGAGTGAGGGGCCAAGGCTTTGTTGGTGGCCCGGTGTGAGTGGGGCTCTGCTGGCCTTTCTGCAGGAGTTGCCAGGCTGCCACCTGTAAAGAAGCGGATGTGTCACTCATAACTTCCGATGGAATTTCTCTCCGGACAGAGGTGAGGAAGGATAAAAGCAGTGGGGGCCGGGACAGGAGGGGTATCTCAGGCAATAGAAAGCTTCCAGAAGAGCGCCCGGGGCCAGGACCATCCTGGCTGACCTGCAGGCACCAAGTTGGCCTGCGTGCTGTGGATGGTGTGGCTCCACGGCCCTTCCTCTAGGCTTTCAAGCCCTTGTACATATTCAGGTGTTTTACCTGGGAAGGGTGGGAACAGTTCAGCAGCAGCTGGCCTGGGGCTCAGCTCACATTTACTCACAGATGCCTCAGAATGGTCCCGAGCTTTGCAATGAGGACGCTCCTTGCATGGGGTGTGGGTTGCTGGCTGTATGGGAGGTGATTCCCCACCTCTGACTAATTTCAGATTTGTTTACCACTGGAGCAAGTGCCCTGATAGGGTTTCCCTCTGTATAACTGGTGGGTTCAGGTTTTTTTTTTCTTTTATGGTTCAAGTTAGATTTGATTCCTCTTTTATGTATTTATAGATATAAGCATGGAAATAATTCATTCCTGTAAATACATCTGTGTGAAGCGAATAACTTTTTTCTGTTTTATTTTAAATTTTTTTTTAAAAAAAATTTGAAATTTAATTGTATTTATTTTTTTATACAGCAGGTTATTATTAGTTATGTATTTTATGCTTATACATGTATACAGGTCAATCCCAATCTCCCAACTCATCCCACCACCACCACCCCATGGCTTCCCACACATGGTGTCCATCCGTATGTTCTATACCTCTGTGTCTCTATTTCTTCCCTGCAAACCAGTTCATCTGTACCATTTTTTAGGTTCCACATATATGCATTAATATACAATATTTGTTTTCCTCTTTCTGACTTACTTCATTCTGTATGACAGTCTCTAGATCCATCGATGTCTCTACAAATGACCCAGTTTCATTCCTTTTTATGGCTGAATAATATTCCATTTTATATATGTACCACATCTTTATCCATTCATCTGTCTGTGGGCATTTAGGTTACTTGCATTACCTGGCTAGTGTAAATAGTGCTGCAATGAACATTGTGGTGAATGTGCCTTTTTGATTTATGGTTTTCTCTGGGTATATGCCCAGAAGTGGGATTGCTGGATCAGATGGTAATTCTATTTCTAGTTTTTTTAAGGAAACTCCATACTGTTCTCCATAGTGACTGTATCAATTTACATCCCCACCAGTAGTGGAAGAGGGCTCCTTTTGTCCACACCCTCCCCAGAATTTGTTGTTTGTAGATTTTCTGATGATGCCGATTCTAACAGGTGTGAGGTGATACCTCATTGTAGTTTGATTTGCATTTCTCTAATAATTAGTGCTGTTGAGCAGCTTTTCATGTGCGTCTTGGCCATCTCTGTGTCTTCTTTGAAGAAACGTCTCTTTAGATCTTCTGCCCATTTCTGTATTGGGTTGTTTGTTTTTTGAATATTAAGCTGCATGAGCTGTTTATATATATATTGGAGATTAAACCTTTGTCCATTGATTCATTTGCAACGATTTTCACCCATTCTGAGGGAAGCCTTTTTCCATTCCCGTTTTTTTAACAAAAAAGGAAAGAAAGAAAAAGAAGCAGAACACTAATGTGCGTAAAATATGCCTTTTGAAATGGTCGTTTTGAAATATGGACGTCCTTTGAATTTTTTGGTCGATATGTGACCCCAGGATTTGTTTTCAGGGCAGGTGTCATTTACAGGCCTGCAATTATTTTGAATATCAACTGACCATTAGCGCTGGGATTAAAGCTGCTGTTGCGTGAAATGGCCACAAGGTGGCAGCAGTTCTCCCTTACCAAATCTGGTTACTAGAGCAACAGAGCCTCAATGGAAGTCGTGTTCTACATTGGAATTTAGAATGGAATGTGCCAGGAGAAAGCCCCTCAAGTTTGTCTCACTACTTGTTGTTCGTGTTTTTAATTTTTTTTTTTATTTTCTATTACAGCAATTTTGATTACAATGTTTGGCTTGTTGTAGGTGTGGAAGATGTGGTTCTTTTACACATATACAGATGTCTGTTCTTCCTGGGATCCTTTTCCCATGTACGTTAGGACAGAATGTTGAGTAGTCTTCTCTTGGTATTCCGTAGGTCTTTGGTCATTATATATGTCACCTGTGTTTGATTATGTCTGTTAACCCCGATATCGTAATGAAACCAATCCTCACACCTTTCCATTGGTGAACCATAAGTTTGTTTAATGAATCTGTGATTGCCCTATTCCGTGGAAATATCTGCCCTGGTATCCATTTTTAGGTAACACCTATAAGTGATATGATACGATATGTGTCTTTCACTTTCTGACTTACTCCAAGTCACGTGATTACCTCTAGACTCATTTACGGGGCTGCAAATGGCATTGTGTCCTTTTTTTCCTTGGCTTCTATTCTGCCTTAGCGAGGTCCATTTTCAACAATGTGATTCCCTGAGGGTTGTGGATTAGCTGACCTGGGCAGCCTTACCCTGCCGGCCGGCCCTCCCCAGGTGTGCCTGGTTGAGGTCAATATAAACAGCGCGCCAGGCAGCAATAGCCCCTGAAGTTGTGCCTGACTCCATATTCTCTGCCCCGTCAGCAGTCTAGGGGTTGTGCTGGTGGGAGGGAGTGAGGGGCCAAGGCTTTGTTGGTGGCCCGGTGTGAGTGGGGCTCTGCTGGCCTTTCTGCAGGAGTTGCCAGGCTGCCACCTGTAAAGAAGCTGATGTGTCACTCATAACTTCCGATGGAATTTCTCTCCGGACAGAGGTGAGGAAGGATAAAAGCAGTGGGTGCCGGGACAGGAGGGGTATCTCAGGCAATAGAAAGCTTCCAGAAGAGCGCCCGGGGCCAGGACCATCCTGGCTGACCTGCAGGCACCAAGTTGGCCTGCATGCTGTGGATGGTGTGGCTCCACGGCCCTTCCTCTAGGCTTTCAAGCCCTTGTACATATTCAGGTGTTTTACCTGGGAAGTGTGGGAACAGTTCAGCAGCAGCTGGCCTGGGGCTCAGCTCACATTTACTCACAGATGCCTCAGAATGGTCCCGAGCTTTGCAATGAGGACGCTCCTTGCATGGGGTGTGGGTTGCTGGCTGTATGGGAGGTGATTCCCCACCTCTGACTAATTTCAGAATTGTTTACCACTGGAGCAAGTGCCCTGATAGGGTTTCCCTCTGTATAACTGGTGGGTTCAGGTTTTTTTTTTTCTTTTATGGTTCAAGTTAGATTTGATTCCTCTTTTATGTATTTATAGATATAAGCATGGAAATAATTCATTCCTGTAAATACATCTGTGTGAAGCGAATAACTTTTTTCTGTTTTATTTTAAATTTTTTTTTAAAAAAAATTTGAAATTTAATTGTATTTATTTTTTTATACAGCAGGTTATTATTAGTTATGTATTTTATGCTTATACATGTATACAGGTCAATCCCAATCTCCCAACTCATCCCACCACCACCACCCCATGGCTTCCCACACTTGGTGTCCATACGTATGTTCTATACCTCTGTGTCTCTATTTCTTCCCTGCAAACCAGTTCATCTGTACCATTTTTTAGGTTCCACATATATGCATTAATATACAATATTTGTTTTCCTCTTTCTGACTTACTTCATTCTGTATGACAGTCTCTAGATCCATCGATGTCTCTACAAATGACCCAGTTTCATTCCTTTTTATGGCTGAATAATATTCCATTTTATATATGTACCACATCTTTATCCATTCATCTGTCTGTGGGCATTTAGGTTACTTGCATTACCTGGCTAGTGTAAATAGTGCTGCAATGAACATTGTGGTGAATGTGCCTTTTTGATTTATGGTTTTCTCTCGGTATATGCCCAGAAGTGGGATTGCTGGATCAGATGGTAATTCTATTTCTAGTTTTTTTAAGGAAACTCCATACTGTTCTCCATAGTGACTGTATCAATTTACATCCCCACCAGTAGTGGAAGAGGGCTCCTTTTGTCCACACCCTCCCCAGAATTTGTTGTTTGTAGATTTTCTGATGATGCCGATTCTAACAAATGTGAGGTGATACCTCATTGTAGTTTTGATTTGCATTTCTCTAATAATTAGTGCTGTTGAGCAGCTTTTCATGTGCGTCTTGGCCATCTCTGTGTCTTCTTTGCAGAAACGTCTCTTTAGATCTTCTGCCCATTTTTGTATTGGGTTGTTTGTTTTTTTTAATATTAAGCTGCATGAGCTGTTTATATATATTGGAGATTAAAACTTTGTCCATTGATTCATTTGCAACGATTTTCGCCCATTGTGAGGGATGCCTTTTTCCATTCCCGTTTTTTTAACAAAAAAGGAAAGAAAGAAAAAGAAGCAGAACACTAATGTGCGTAAAATATGCCTTTTGATATGGTCGTTTTGAAATATGGACGTCCTTTGAATTTTTTGGTCGATATGTGACCCCAGGATTTGTTTTCAGGGCAGGTGTCATTTACAGGCCTGCAATGATTTTGAATATCAACTGACCATTAGCGCTGGGATTAAAGCTGCTGTTGCGTGAAACGGCCACAAGGTGGCAGCAGTTCTCCCTTACCAAATCTGGTAACTACAGCAACAGAGCCTCAATGGAAGTCGTGTTCTAGATTGGAATTTAGAATGGAATGTGCCAGGAGAAAGCCCCTCAAGTTTGTCTCACTACTTCTTGTTCGTGTTTTTAATTTTTTTTTTTTTATTTTCTATTACAGCAAGTTTCATTACAATGTTTGGCTTGTTGTAGGTGTGGAAGATGTGGTTCTTTTACACATATACAGATGTCTGTTCTTCCTGGGATCCTTTTCCCATGTACGTTAGGACAGAATGTTGAGTAGTCTTCTCTTGGTATTCCGTAGATCTTTGGTGATTATATATGTCACCTGTGTTTGATTATATCTGTTAACCCCGAAATCGTAATGAAAACAATCCTCACACCTTTCCATTGGTGAACCATAAGTTTGTTTAATGAATCTGTGATTGCCCTTCTCCGTGGAAATATCTGCCCTGGTATCCATTTTTAGGTAACACCTATAAGTGATATGATACGATATGTGTCTTTCACTTTCTGACTTACTCCAAGTCACGTGATTACATCTAGACTCATCTACGGGGCTGCAAATGGCATTTTTTTTCTGATGATGCCGATTCTAACAGGTGTGAGGTGATACCTCATTGTAGTTTGATTTGCATTTCTCTAATAATTAGTGCTGTTGAGCAGCTTTTCATGTGCGTCTTGGCCATCTCTGTGTCTTCTTTGAAGAAACGTCTCTTTAGATCTTCTGCCCATTTCTGTATTGGGTTGTTTGTTTTTTGAATATTAAGCTGCATGAGCTGTTTTTATATATATTGGAGATTAAACCTTTGTCCATTGATTCATATGCAATGATTTTCGCCCATTCTGAGGGATGCCTTTTTCCATTACCGTTTTTTTAACAAAAAAGGAAATTAAGAAAAAGAAGCAGAACACTAATGTGCGTAAAATATGCCTTTTGAAATGGTCGTTTTGAAATATTGACGTCCTTTGAATTTTTTGGTCGATATGTGACCCCAGGATTTGTTTTCAGGGCAGGTGTCATTTACAGGCCTGCAATGATTTTGAATATCAACTGACCCTTAGCGCTGGGATTAAAGCTGCTGTTGCGTGAAACGGCCACAAGGTGGCAGCAGTTCTCCCATACCAAATCTGGTAACTAGAGCAACAGAGCCTCAATGGAAGTCGTGTTCTAGATTGGAATTTAGAATAGAATGTGCCAGGACAAAGCCCCTCAAGTTTGTCTCACTACTTCTTGTTTGTGTTTTTAATTTTTTTTTTTAATTTTCTGTTACAGCAAGTTTGATTACAATGTTTGGCTTGTTGTAGGTGTGGAAGATGTGGTTCTTTTACACATATACAGATGTCTGTTCTTCCTGGGATCCTTTTCCCATGTACGTTAGGACAGAATGTTGAGTAGTCTTCTCTTGGTATTCCGTAGGTCTTTGGTGATTATATATGTCACCTGTGTTTGATTATGTCTGTTAACCACGAAATCGTAATGAAACCAATCCTCACACCTTTCCATTGGTGAACCATAAGTTTGTTTAATGAATCTGTGATTGCCGTTCTCCGTGGAAATATCTGCCCTGGTATCCATTTTTAGGTAACACCTATAAGTGATATGATACGATATGTGTCTTTCACTTTCTGACTTACTCCAATCACGTGATTACCTCTAGACTCATCTACGGGGCTGCAAATGGCATTGTGTCCTTTTTTTCCTTGGCTTCTATTCTGCCTTAGCGAGGTCTATTTTCAACAATGTGATTCCCTGAGGGTTGTGGATTAGCTGACCAGGGCAGCCTTACTCTGCCGGCCGGCCCTCCCCAGGTGTGCCTGGTTGAGGTCAATATAAACAGCGCTCCAGGCAGCAATAGCCCCTGAAGTTGTGCCTGACTCCATATTCTCTGCCCCGTCAGCAGTCTCGGGGCTGTGCTGGTGGGAGGGAGTGAGGGGCCAAGGCTTTGTTGGTGGCCCGGTATGAGTGGGGCTCTGCTGGCCTTTCTGCAGGAGTTGCCAGGCTGCCACCTGTAAAGAAGAGGATGTGTCACCCATACCTTCCGATGGAATTTCTCTCCGGACAGAGGTGAGGAAGGAAAAAAGCAGTGGGGGCCGGGACAGGAGGGGTATCTCAGGCAGGGCAATAGAAAGCTTCCAGAAGAGCGCACGGGGCCAGGACCATCCTGGCTGGCCTGCAGGCACCAAGTTGGCCTGCGTGCTGTCGCTGGTGTGGCTCCAGGGCCCTTCCTCTAGGCTTTCAAGCCCTTGTACATATTCAGGTGTTTTACCTGGGAAGGGTGGGAACAGTTCAGCAGCAGCTGGCCTGGGGCTCAGCTCACGTTTACTCACAGATGCCTCAGCACGGTCCCCCAGCTTCGCAATGAGGACGCTCCTTGCATGGGGTGTGGGTTGCTGGCTGTATGGGAGGTGATTCCCCACCTCTGACCAATTTCAGAATTGTTTACCGCTGGAGCAAGTGCCCTGATAGGGTTTCCCTCTGTATAACTGGTGGGTTCAGGTATTTTTTTTTCTTTTATGGTTCAAGTTAGATTTTATTCCTCTTTTATGTATTTATAGATATAAGCATGGAAATAATTCATTCCTATAAATACATCTGTGTGAAGGGAAGAACTTTTTTCTGTTTTATTTTAAATTTTTTTTTTAATTTTGAAATTTAATTGTATTTATTTTTTTATACAGTAGGTTATTATTAGTTATGTATTTTATGCATATACATGTATACAGGTCAATCCCAATCTCCCGAATCATCCCACCACCACCACCCCATGGCTTCCCCCACTTGGTGTCCATACGTTTGTTCTCTACCTCTGTGTCTCTATTTCTTCCCTGCAAACCAGTTCATCTGTACCATTTTTTCGGTTCCACATATATGCATTAATATACAATATTTGTTTTCCTCTTTCTGACTTACTTCATTCTGTATGACAGTCTCTAGATCCATCGATGTCTCTACAAATGACCCAGTTTCATTCCTTTTTATGGCTGAGTAATATTCCATTTTATATATGTACCACATCTTTATCCATTCATCTGTCTGTGGGCATTTAGGTTACTTGCATTACCTGGCTATCGTAAATAGTGCTGCAATGAACATTGTGGTGAATGTGCCTTTTTGATTTATGGTTTTCTCTGGGTATATGCCCAGAAGTGGGATTGCTGGATCAGATGGTAATTCTATTTCTAGTTTTTTTAAGGAAACTCCATACTGTTCTCCATAGTGACTGTATCAATTTACATCCCCACCAATAGTGGAAGACGGCTCCTTTTGTCCACACCCTCCCCAGAATTTGTTGTTTGTAGATTTTCTGATGATGCCGATTCTAACAGGTGTGAGGTGATACCTCATTGTAGTTTGATTTGCATTTCTCTAATAATTAGTGCTGTTGAGCAGCTTTTCATGTGCGTCTTGGCCATCTCTGTGTCTTCTTTGAAGAAACGTCTCTTTAGATCTTCTGCCCATTTCTGTATTGGGTTGTTTGTTTTTTGAATATTAAGCTGCATGAGCTGTTTATATATATATTGGAGATTAAACCTTTGTCCATTGATTCATTTGCAATGATTTTCACCCATTCTGAGGGATGCCTTTTTCCATTTCCGTTTTTTTAACAAAAAAGGAACAAAAGAAAAAGAAGCAGAACACTAATGTGCGTAAAATATGCCTTTTGAAATGGTCGTTATGAAATATGGACGTCCTTTGAATTTTTTGGTCGATATGTGACCCCAGGATTTGTTTTCAGGGCAGGTGTCATTTACAGGCCTGCAATGATTTTGAATATCAACTGACCATTAGCGCTGGGATTAAAGCTGCTGTTGCGTGAAACGGCCACAAGGTGGCAGCAGTTCTCCCGTACCAAATCTGGTAACTAGAGCAACAGAGCCTCAATGGAAGTCGTGTTCTAGATTGGAATTTAGAATGGAATGTGCCAGGAGAAAGCCCCTCAAGTTTGTCTCACTACTTCTTGTTTGTGTTTTTAATTTTTTTTATTATTTTCTGTTACAGCAAGTTTGATTACAATGTTTGGCTTGTTGTAGGTGTGGAAGATGTGGTTCTTTTACACATATACAGATGTCTGTTCTTCCTGGGATCCTTTTCCCATGTACGTTAGGACAGAATGTTGAGTAGTCTTCTCCTGGTATTCCGTAGGTCTTTGGTGATTATATATATCACCTGTGTTTGATTATGTCTGTTAACCACGAAATCGTAATGAAAGCAATCCTCACACCTTTCCATTGGTGAACCATAAGTTTGTTTAATGAATCTGTGATTGCCCTTCTCCGTGGAAATATCTGCCCTGGTATCCATTTTTAGGTAACACCTATAAGTGATATGATACGATATGTGTCTTTCACTTTCTGACTTACTCCAATCACGTGATTACCTCTAGACTCATCTACGGGGCTGCAAATGGCATTGTGTCCTTTTTTTCCTTGGCTTATATTCTGCCTTAGCGAGGTCTATTTTCAACAATGTGATTCCCTGAGGGTTGTGGATTAGCTGACCTGGGCAGCCTTACCCTGCCGGCCGGCCCTCCCCAGGTGTGCCTGGTTGAGGTCAATATAAACAGCGCTCCAGGCAGCAATAGCCCCTGAAGTTGTGCCTGACTCCATATTCTCTGCCCCGTCAGCAGTCTCGGGGCTGTGCTGGTGGGAGGGAGTGAGGGGCCAAGGCTTTGTTGGTGGCCTGGTGTGAGTGGGGCTCTGCTGGCCTTTCTGCAGGAGTTGCCAGGCTGCCACCTGTAAAGAAGAGGATGTGTCACACATACCTTCCGATGGAATTTCTCTCCGGACAGAGGTGAGGAAAGAAAAAAGCAGTGGGGGCCGGGACAGGAGGGGTATCTCAGGCAGGGCAATAGAAAGCTTCCAGAAGAGCGCACGGGGCCAGGACCATCCTGGCTGGCCTGCAGGCACCAAGTTGGCCTGCGTGCTGTCGCTGGTGTGGCTCCAGGGCCCTTCCGCTAGGCTTTCAAGCCCTTGTACATATTCAGGTGTTTTACCTGGGAAGGGTGGGCACAGTTCAGTAGCAGCTGGCCTGGGGCTCAGCTCACGTTTACTCACAGATGCCTCAGCATGGTCCCCCAGCTTCGCAATGAGGACGCTCCTTGCATGGGGTGTGGGTTGCTGGCTGTATGGGAGGTGATTCCCCACCTCTGACCAATTTCAGAATTGTTTACCGCTGGAGCAAGTGCCCTGATAGGGTTTCCCTCTGTATAACTGGTGGGTTCAGGTATTTTTTTTCTTTTATGGTTCAAGTTAGATTTTATTCCTCTTTTATGTATTTATAGATATAAGCATGGAAATAATTCATTCCTATAAATACATCTGTGTGAAGGGAAGAACTTTTTTCTGTTTTATTTTAATTTTTTTTTTAATTTTGAAATTTAATTGTATTTATTTTTTTATACAGTAGGTTATTATTAGTTATGTATTTTATGCATATACATGTATACAGGTCAATCCCAATCTCCCAACTCATCCCACCACCACCACCCCATGGCTTCCCCCACTTGGTGTCCATACGTTTGTTCTCTACCTCTGTGTCTCTATTTCTTCCCTGCAAACCAGTTCATCTGTACCATTTTTTCGGTTCCACATATATGCATTAATATACAATATTTGTTTTCCTCTTTCTGACTTACTTCATTCTGTATGACAGTCTCTAGATCCATCGATGTCTCTACAAATGACCCAGTTTCATTCCTTTTTATGGCTGAGTAATATTCCATTTTATATATGTACCACATCTTTATCCATTCATCTGTCTGTGGGCATTTAGGTTACTTGCATTACCTGGCTATTGTAAATAGTGCTGCAATGAACATTGTGGTGAATGTGCCTTTTTGATTTATGGTTTTCTCTGGGTATATGCCCAGAAGTGGGATTGCTGGATCAGATGGTAATTCTATTTCTAGTTTTTTTAAGGAAACTCCATACTGTTCTCCATAGTGACTGTATCAATTTACATCCCCACCAATAGTGGAAGACGGCTCCTTTTGTCCACACCCTCCCCAGAATTTGTTGTTTGTAGGTTTTCTGATGATGCCGATTCTAAGAGGTGTGAGGTGATACCTCATTGTAGTTTGATTTGCATTTCTCTAATAATTAGTGCTGTTGAGCAGCTTTTCAGGTGGGTCTTGGCCATCTCTGTGTCTTCTTTGAAGAAACGTCTCTTTAGATCTTCTGCCCATTTCTGTATTGGGTTGTTTGTTTTTTGAATATTAAGCTGCATGAGCTGTTTATATATATATTGGAGATTAAACCTTTGTCCATTGATTCATTTGCAACGATTTTCAACCATTCTGAGGGATGCCTTTTTCCATTTCCGTTTTTTTAACAAAAAAGGAACAAAAGAAAAAGAAGCAGAACACTAATGTGCGTAAAATATGCCTTTTGAAATGGTCGTTTTGAAATATGGACGTCCTTTGAATTTTTTGGTCGATATGTGACCCCAGGATTTGTTTTCAGGGCAGGTGTCATTTACAGGCCTGCAATGATTTTGAATATCAACTGACCATTAGCGCTGGGATTAAAGCTGCTGTTGCGTGAAAGGGCCACAAGGTGGCAGCAGTTCTCCCATACCAAATCTGGTAACTAGAGCAACAGAGCATCAATGGAAGTCGTGTTCTAGATTGGAATTTAGAATGGAATGTGCCAGGAGAAAGCCCCTCAAGTTTGTCTCACTACTTCTTGTTTGTGTTTTTAATTTTTTTTTTTATTTTCTGTTACAGCAAGTTTGATTACAATGTTTGGCTTGTTGTAGGTGTGGAAGATGTGGTTCTTTTACACATATACAGATGTCTGTTCTTCCTGGGATCCTTTTCCCATGTACGTTAGGACAGAATGTTGAGTAGTCTTCTCTTGTTATTCCGTAGGTCTTTGGTGATTATATATGTCACCTGTGTTTGATTATGTCTGTTAACCCCGATATCGTAATGAAACCAATCCTCACACCTTTCCATTGGTGAACCATAAATTTGTTTAATGAATCTGTGATTGCCCTTCTCCGTGGACATATCTGCCCTGGTATCCATTTTTAGGTAATACCTATAAGTGATATGATACGATATGTGTCTTTCACTTTCTGACTTACTCCAATCACGTGATTACCTCTAGACTCATCTACGGGGCTGCAAATGGCATTGTGTCCTTTTTTTCCTTGGCTTCTATTCTGCCTTAGCGAGGTCCATTTTCAACAATGTGATTCCCTGAGGGTTGTGGATTAGCTGACCTGGGCAGCCTTACCCTGCCGGCCGGCCCTCCCCAGGTGTGCCTGGTTGAGGTCAATATAAACAGCGCTCCAGGCAGCAATAGCCCCTGAAGTTGTGCCTGACTCCATATTCTCTGCCCCGTCAGCAGTCTCGGGGCTGTGCTGGTGGGAGGGAGTGAGGGGCCAAGGCTTTGTTGGTGGCCCGGTGTGAGTGGGGCTCTGCTGGCCTTTCTGCAGGAGTTGCGAGGCTGCCACCTGTAAAGAAGAGGATGTGTCACCCATACCTTCCGATGGAATTTCTCTCCGGACAGAGGTGAGGAAGGAAAAAAGCAGTGGGGGCCGGGACAGGAGGGGTATCTCAGGCAGGGCAATAGAAAGCTTCCAGAAGAGCGCACGGGGCCAGGACCATCCTGGCTGGCCTGCAGGCACCAACTTGGCCTGCGTGCTGTCGCTGGTGTGGCTCCAGGGCCCTTCCTCTAGGCTTTCAAGCTCTTGTACATATTCAGGTGTTTTACCTGGGAAGGGTGGGAACAGTTCAGCAGCAGCTGGCCTGGGGCTCAGCTCACGTTTACTCACAGATGCCTTAGCACGGTCCCCCAGCTTCGCAATGAGGACGCTCCTTGCATGGGGTGTGGGTTGCTGGCTGTATGGGAGGTGATTCCCCACCTCTGACCAATTTCAGAATTGTTTACCGCTGGAGCAAGTGCCCTGATAGGGTTTCCCTCTGTATAACTGGTGGGTTCAGGTATTTTTTTTCTTTTATGGTTCAAGTTAGATTTTATTCCTCTTTTATGTATTTATAGATATAAGCATGGAAATAATTCATTCCTATAAATACATCTGTGTGAAGGGAAGAACTTTTATCTGTTTTATTTCAAATTTTTTTTTTAATTTTGAAATTTAATTGTATTTATTTTTTTATACAGTAGGTTATTATTAGTTATGTATTTTATGCATATACATGTATACAGGTCAATCCCAATCTCCCAACTCATCCCACCACCACCACCACCCCATGGCTTCCCCCACTTGGTGTCCATACGTTTGTTCTCTACCTCTGTGTCTCTATTTCTTCCCTGCAAACCAGTTCATCTGTACCATTTTTTCGGTTCCACATATATGCATTAATATACAATATTTGTTTTCCTCTTTCTGACTTACTTCATTCTGTATGACAGTCTCTAGATCCATCGATGTCTCTACAAATGACCCAGTTTCATTCCTTTTTATGGCTGAGTAATATTCCATTTTATATATGTACCACATCTTTATCCATTCATCTGTCTGTGGGCATTTAGGTTACTTGCATTACCTGGCTATCGTAAATAGTGCTGCAATGAACATTGTGGTGAATGTGCCTTTTTGATTTATGGTTTGCTCTGGGTATATGCCCAGAAGTGGGATTGCTGGATCAGATGGTAATTCTATTTCTAGTTTTTTTAAGGAAACTCCATACTGTTCTCCATAGTGACTGTATCAATTTACATCCCCACCAATAGTGGAAGACGGCTCCTTTTGTCCACACCCTCCCCAGAATTTGTTGTTTGTAGATTTTCTGATGATGCCGATTCTAACAGGTGTGAGGTGATACCTCATTGTAGTTTGATTTGCATTTCTCTAATAATTAGTGCTGTTGAGCAGCTTTTCATGTGCGTCTTGGCCATCTCTGTGTCTTCTTTGAAGAAACGTCTCTTTAGACCTTCTGCCCATTTCTGTATTGGGTTGTTTGCTTTTTGAATATTAAGCTGCATGAGCTGTTTATATATATATATTGGAGATTAAACCTTTGTCCATTGATTCATTTGCAATGATTTTCACCCATTCTGAAGGATGCCTTTTTCCATTTCCGTTTTTTTAACAAAAAAGGAACAAAAGAAAAAGAAGCAGAACACTAATGTGCGTAAAATATGCCTTTTGAAATGGTCGTTATGAAATAAGGACGTCCTTTGAATTTTTTGGTCGATATGTGACCCCAGGATTTGTTTTCAGGGCAGGTGTCATTTACAGGCCTGCAATGATTTTGAATATCAACTGACCATTAGCGCTGGGATTAAAGCTGCTGTTGCGTGAAACGGCCACAAGGTGGCAGCAGTTCTCCCGTACCAAATCTGGTAACTAGAGCAACAGAGCCTCAATGGAAGTCGTGTTCTAGATTGGAATTTAGAATGGAATGTGCCAGGAGAAAGCCCCTCAAGTTTGTCTCACTACTTCTTGTTTGTGTTTTTAATTTTTTTTATTATTTTCTGTTACAGCAAGTTTGATTACAATGTTTGGCTTGTTGTAGGTGTGGAAGATGTGGTTCTTTTACACATATACAGATGTCTGTTCTTCCTGGGATCCTTTTCCCATGTACGTTAGGACAGAATGTTGAGTAGTCTTCTCCTGGTATTCCGTAGGTCTTTGGTGATTATATATGTCACCTGTGTTTGATTATGTCTGTTAACCACGAAATCGTAATGAAAGCAATCCTCACACCTTTCCATTGGTGAACCATAAGTTTGTTTAATGAATCTGTGATTGCCCTTCTCCGTGGAAATATCTGCCCTGGTATCCATTTTTAGGTAACACCTATAAGTGATATGATACGATATGTGTCTTTCACTTTCTGACTTACTCCAAGTCACGTGATTACCTCTAGACTCATCTACGGGGCTGCAAATGGCATTGTGTCCTTTTTTTCCTTGGCTTCTATTCTGCCTTAGCGAGGTCTATTTTCAACAATGTGATTCCCTGAGGGTTGTGGATTAGCTGACCTGGGCAGCCTTACACTGCCGGCCGGCCCTCCCCAGGTGTGCCTGGTTGAGGTCAATATGAACAGCGCTCCAGGCAGCAATAGCCCCTGAAGTTGTGCCTGACTCCATATTCTCTGCCCCGTCAGCAGTCTCGGGGCTGTGCTGGTGGGAGGGAGTGAGGGGCCAAGGCTTTGTTGGTGGCCCGGTGTGAGTGGGGCTCTGCTGGCCTTTCTGCAGGAGTTGCCAGGCTGCCACCTGTAAAGAAGAGGATGTGTCACCCATACCTTCCGATGGAATTTCTCTCCGGACAGAGGTGAGGAAAGAAAAAAGCAGTGGGGGCCGGGACAGGAGGGGTATCTCAGGCAGGGCAATAGAAAGCTTCCAGAAGAGCGCACGGGGCCAGGACCATCCTGGCTGGCCTGCAGGCACCAAGTTGGCCTGCGTGCTGTCGCTGGTGTGGCTCCAGGGCCCTTCCTCTAGGCTTTCAAGCCCTTGTACATATTCAGGTGTTTTACCTGGGAAGGGTGGGCACAGTTCAGTAGCAGCTGGCCTGGGGCTCAGCTCACGTTTACTCACAGATGCCTCAGCACGGTCCCCCAGCTTCGCAATGAGGACGCTCCTTGCATGGGGTGTGGGTTGCTGGCTGTATGGGAGGTGATTCCCCACCTCTGACCAATTTCAGAATTGTTTACCGCTGGAGCAAGTGCCCTGATAGGGTTTCCCTCTGTATAACTGGTGGGTTCAGGTATTTTTTTTCTTTTATGGTTCAAGTTAGATTTTATTCCTCTTTTATATATTTATAGATATAAGCATGGAAATAATTCATTCCTATAAATACATCTGTGTGAAGGGAAGAACTTTTTTCTGTTTTATTTTAAATTTTTTTTTTAATTTTGAAATTTAATTGTATTTATTTTTTTATACAGTAGGTTATTATTAGTTATGTATTTTATGCATATACATGTATACAGGTCAATCCCAATCTCCCAACTCATCCCACCACCACCACCCCATGGCTTCCCCCACTTGGTGTCCATACGTTTGTTCTCTACCTCTGTGTCTCTATTTCTTCCCTGCAAACCAGTTCATCTGTACCATTTTGTAGGTTCCACATATATGCATTAATATACAATATTTGTTTTCCTCTTTCTGACTTACTTCATTCTGTATGACAGTCTCTAGATCCATCGATGTCTCTACAAATGACCCAGTTTCATTCCTTTTTATGGCTGAGTAATATTCCATTTTATATATGTACCACATCTTTATCCATTCATCTGTCTGTGGGCATTTAGGTTACTTGCATTACCTGGCTATTGTAAATAGTGCTGCAATGAACATTGTGGTGAATGTGCCTTTTTGATTTATGGTTTTCTCTGGGTATATGCCCAGAAGTGGGATTGCTGGATCAGATGGTAATTCTATTTCTAGTTTTTTTAAGGAAACTCCATACTGTTCTCCATAGTGACTGTATCAATTTACATCCCCACCAATAGTGGAAGACGGCTCCTTTTGTCCACACCCTCCCCAGAATTTGTTGTTTGTAGGTTTTCTGATGATGCCGATTCTAAGAGGTGTGAGGTGATACCTCATTGTAGTTTGATTTGCATTTCTCTAATAATTAGTGCTGTTGAGCAGCTTTTCAGGTGGGTCTTGGCCATCTCTGTGTCTTCTTTGAAGAAACGTCTCTTTAGATCTTCTGCCCATTTCTGTATTGGGTTGTTTGTTTTTTGAATATTAAGCTGCATGAGCTGTTTATATATATATTGGAGATTAAACCTTTGTCCATTGATTCATTTGCAACGATTTTCAACCATTCTGAGGGATGCCTTTTTCCATTTCCGTTTTTTTAACAAAAAAGGAACAAAAGAAAAAGAAGCAGAACACTAATGTGCGTAAAATATGCCTTTTGAAATGGTCGTTTTGAAATATGGACGTCCTTTGAATTTTTTGGTCGATATGTGACCCCAGGATTTGTTTTCAGGGCAGGTGTCATTTACAGGCCTGCAATGATTTTGAATATCAACTGACCATTAGCGCTGGGATTAAAGCTGCTGTTGCGTGAAAGGGCCACAAGGTGGCAGCAGTTCTCCCATACCAAATCTGGTAACTAGAGCAACAGAGCATCAATGGAAGGCGTGTTCTAGATTGGAATTTAGAATGGAATGTGCCAGGAGAAAGCCCCTCAAGTTTGTCTCACTACTTCTTGTTTGTGTTTTTAATTTTTTTTTTTATTTTCTGTTACAGCAAGTTTGATTACAATGTTTGGCTTGTTGTAGGTGTGGAAGATGTGGTTCTTTTACACATATACAGATGTCTGTTCTTCCTGGGATCCTTTTCCCATGTACGTTAGGACAGAATGTTGAGTAGTCTTCTCTTGGTATTCCGTAGGTCTTTGGTGATTATATATGTCACCTGTGTTTGATTATGTCTGTTAACCCCGATATCGTAATGAAACCAATCCTCACACCTTTCCATTGGTGAACCATAAGTTTGTTTAATGAATCTGTGATTGCCCTTCTCCGTGGACATATCTGCCCTGGTATCCATTTTTAGGTAATACCTATAAGTGATATGATACGATATGTGTCTTTCACTTTCTGACTTACTCCAATCACGTGATTACCTCTAGACTCATCTACGGGGCTGCAAATGGCATTGTGTCCTTTTTTTCCTTGGCTTCTATTCTGCCTTAGCGAGGTCTATTTTCAACAATGTGATTCCCTGAGGGTTGTGGATTAGCTGACCTGGGCAGCCTTACCCTGCCGGCCGGCCCTCCCCAGGTGTGCCTGGTTGAGGTCAATATAAACAGCGCTCCAGGCAGCAATAGCCCCTGAAGTTGTGCCTGACTCCATATTCTCTGCCCCGTCAGCAGTCTCGGGGCTGTGCTGGTGGGAGGGAGTGAGGGGCCAAGGCTTTGTTTGTGGCCCGGTGTGAGTGGGGCTCTGCTGGCCTTTCTGCAGGAGTTGCCAGGCTGCCACCTGTAAAGAAGAGGATGTGTCACCCATACCTTCCGATGGAATTTCTCTCCGGACAGAGGTGAGGAAAGAAAAAAGCAGTGGGGGCCGGGACAGGAGGGGTATCTCAGGCAGGGCAATATAAAGCTTCCAGAAGAGCGCACGGGGCCAGGACCATCCTGGCTGGCCTGCAGGCACCAAGTTGGCCTGCGTGCTGTCGCTGGTGTGGCTCCAGGGCCCTTCCTCTAGGCTTTCAAGCTCTTGTACATATTCAGGTGTTTTACCTGGGAAGGGTGGGAACAGTTCAGCAGCAGCTGGCCTGGGGCTCAGCTCACGTTTACTCACAGATGCCTTAGCACGGTCCCCCAGCTTCGCAATGAGGACGCTCCTTGCATGGGGTGTGGGTTGCTGGCTGTATGGGAGGTGATTCCCCACCTCTGACCAATTTCAGAATTGTTTACCGCTGGAGCAAGTGCCCTGATAGGGTTTCCCTCTGTATAACTGGTGGGTTCAGGTATTTTTTTTCTTTTATGGTTCAAGTTAGATTTTATTCCTCTTTTATGTATTTATAGATATAAGCATGGAAATAATTCATTCCTATAAATACATCTGTGTGAAGGGAAGAACTTTTATCTGTTTTATTTTAAATTTTTTTTTTAATTTTGAAATTTAATTGTATTTATTTTTTTATACAGTAGGTTATTATTAGTTATGTATTTTATGCATATACATGTATACAGGTCAATCCCAATCTCCCAACTCATCCCACCACCACCACCCCATGGCTTCCCCCACTTGGTGTCCATACGTTTGTTCTCTACCTCTGTGTCTCTATTTCTTCCCTGCAAACCAGTTCATCTGTACCATTTTTTCGGTTCCACATATATGCATTAATATACAATATTTGTTTTCCTCTTTCAGACTTACTTCATTCTGTATGACAGTCTCTACATCCATCGATGTCTCTACAAATGACCCAGTTTCATTCCTTTTTATGGCTGAGTAATATTCCATTTTATATATGTACCACATCTTTATCCATTCATCTGTCTGTGGGCATTTAGGTTACTTGCATTACCTGGCTATTGTAAATAGTGCTGCAATGAACATTGTGGTGAATGTGCCTTTTTGATTTATGGTTTTCTCTGGGTATATGCCCAGAAGTGGGATTGCTGGATCAGATGGTAATTCTATTTCTAGTTTTTTTAAGGAAACTCCATACTGTTCTCCATAGTGACTGTATCAATTTACATCCCCACCAATAGTGGAAGCCGGCTCCTTTTGTCCACACCCTCCCCAGAATTTGTTGTTTATAGATTTTCTGATGATGCGGATTCTAACAGGTGTGAGGTGATACCTCATTGTAGTTTGATTTGCATTTCTCTAATAATTAGTGCTGTTGAGCAGCTTTTCATGTGGGTCTTGGCCATCTCTGTGTCTTCTTTGAAGAAACGTCTCTTTAGATCTTCTGCCCATTTCTGTATTGGGTTGTTTGTTTTTTGAATATTAAGCTGCATGAGCTGTTTATATATATATTGGAGATTAAACCTTTGTCCATTGATTCATTTGCAACGATTTTCAACCATTCTGAGGGATGCCTTTTTCCATTTCCGTTTTTTTAACAAAAAAGGAACAAAAGAAAAAGAAGCAGAACACTAATGTGCGTAAAATATGCCTTTTGAAATGGTCGTTTTGAAATATGGACGTCCTTTGAATTTTTTGGTCGATATGTGACCCCAGGATTTGTTTTCAGGGCAGGTGTCATTTACAGGCCTTCAATGATTTTGAATATCAACTGACCATTAGCGCTGGGATTAAAGCTGCTGTTGCGAGAAACGGCCACAAGGTGGCAGCAGTTCTCCCGTACCAAATCTGGTAAATAGAGCAAAAGAGCCTCAATGGAAGTCGTGTTCTAGATTGGAATTTAGAATGGAATGTGCCAGGAGAAAGCCCCTCAAGTTTGTCTCACTACTTCTTGTTTGTGTTTTTAATTTTTTTTTTATTTTCTGTTACAGCAAGTTTGATTACAATGTTTTGCTTGTTGTAGGTGTGGAAGATGTGGTTCTTTTACACATATACAGATGTCTGTTCTTCCTGGGATCCTTTTCCCATGTACGTTAGGACAGAATGTTGAGTAGTCTTCTCTTGGTATTCCGTAGGTCTTTGGTGATTATATATGTCACCTGTGTTTGATTATGTCTGTTAACCCCGATATCGTAATGAAACCAATCCTCACACCTTTCCATTGGTGAACCATAAGTTTGTTTAATGAATCTGTGATTGCCCTTCTCCGTGGAAATATCTGCCCTGGTATCCATTATTAGGTAACACCTATAAGTGATATGATACGATATGTGTCTTTCAATTTCTGACTTACTCCAAGTCTCGTGATTACCTCTAGACTCATCTACGGGGCTGCAAATGGCATTGTGTCCTTTTTTCCCTTGGCTCCTCTTCTGCCTTAGCGAGGTCTATTTTCAACAATGTGATTCCCTGAGGGTTGTGGATTAGCTGACCTGGGCAGCCTTACCCTGCCGGCCGGCCCTCCCCAGGTGTGCCTGGTTGAGGTCAATATAAACAGCGCTCCAGGCAGCAATAGCCCCTGAAGTTGTGCCTGACTCCATATTCTCTGCCCCGGCAGCAGTCTCGGGGCTGTGCTGGTGGGAGGGAGTGAGGGGCCAAGGCTTTGTTGGTGGCCCGGTGTGAGTGGGGCTCTGCTGGCCTTTCTGCAGGAGTTGCCAGGCTGCCACCTGTAAAGAAGAGGATGTGTCACCCATACCTTCCGATGGAATTTCTCTCCGGACAGAGGTGAGGAAAGAAAAAAGCAGTGGGGGCCGGGACAGGAGGGGTATCCCAGGCAGGGCAATAGAAAGCTTCCAGAAGAGTGCAAGGGGCCAGGACCATCCTGGCTGGCCTGCAGGCACCAAGTTGGCCTGCGTGCTGTCGCTGGTGTGGCTCCAGGGCCCTTCCTCTAGGCTTTCAAACCCTTGTACATATTCAGGTGTTTTACCTGGGAAGGGTGGGAACAGTTCAGCAGCAGCTGGCCTGGGGCTCAGCTCACGTTTACTCACAGATGCCTCAGCACGGTTCCCCAGCTTCGCAATGAGGACGCTCCTTGCATGGGGTGTGGGTTGCTGGCTGTATGGGAGGTGATTCCCCACCTCTGACCAATTTCAGAATTGTTTACCGCTGGAGCAAGTGCCCTGATAGGGTTTCCCTCTGTATAACTTGTGTGTTCAGGTTTTTTTTTCTTTTATGGTTCAAGTTAGATTTTATTCCTCTTTTATGTATTTATAGATATAAGCATGGAAATAATTCATTCCTATAAATACATCTGTGTGAAGGGAAGAACTTTTTTCTGTTTTATTTTAAATTTTTTTTTAATTTTGAAATTTAATTGTATTTATTTTTTTATACAGTAGGATATTATTAGTTATGTATTTTATGCATATACATGTATACAGGTCAATCCCAATCTCCCAATTCATCCCACCACCACCACCCCATGGCTTCCCCCACTTGGTGTCCATACGTTTGTTCTCTACCTCTGTGTCTCTATTTCTGCCCTGCAAACCAGTTCATCTGTAACATTTTTTCGGTTCCACATATATGCATTAATATACAATATTTGTTTTCCTCTTTCTGACTTACTTCATTCTGTATGACAGTCTCTAGATCCATCGATGTCTCTACAAATGACCCAGTTTCTTTCCTTTTTATGGCTGAGTAATATTCCATTTTATATATGTACCACATCTTTATCCATTCATCTGTCTGTGGGCATTAAGGTTACTTGTATTACCTGGCTATTGTAAATAGTGCTGCAATGAACATTGTGGTGAATGTGCCTTTTTGATTTATGGTTTTCTCTGGGTATATGCCCAGAAGTGGGATTGCTGGATCAGATGGTAATTCTATTTCTACTTTTTTTACGGAAACTCCATACTGTTCTCCATAGTGACTGTATCAATTTACATCCCCACCTATAGTGGAAGAGGGCTCCTTTTGTCCACACCATCCCCAGAATTTGTTGTTTGTAGATTTTCTGATGATGCCGATTCTAACAGGTGTGAGGTGATACCTCATTGTAGTTTTGATTTGCATTTCTCTAATAATTAGTGCTGTTGATCAGCTTTTCATGTGCGTCTTGGCCATCTCTGTGTCTTCTTTGAAGAAACGTCTCTTTAGATCTTCTGCCCATTTCTGTATTGGGTTGTTTGTTTTTTTAATATTAAGCTGCATGAGCTGTTTATATATATATTGGAGATTGAACCTTTGTCCATTGATTCATTTGCAACGATTTTCGCCCATTCTGAGGGATGCCTTTTTCCATTCCCGTTTTTTTCACAAAAAAGGAAAGAAAGAAAAAGAAGCAGAACACTAATGTGCGTAAAATATGCCTTTTGAAATGGTCGTTTTGAAATATGGACGTCCTTTGAATTTTTTGGTCGATATGTGACCCCAGGATTTGTTTTCAGGGCAGGTGTCATTTACAGGCCTGCAATGATTTTGAATATCAACTGACCATTAGCGCTGGGATTAAAGCTGCTGTTGCGTGAAACGGCCACAAGGTGGCAGCAGTTCTCCCTTACCAAATCTGGTAACTAGAGCAACAGAGCCTCAATGGAAGTCATGTTCTAGATTGGAATTTAGAATGGAATGTGCCAGGAGAAAGCCCCTCAAGTTTGTCTCACTACTTCTTGTTCGTGTTTTTAATTTTTTTTTTATTTTCTATTACAGCAAGTTTGATTACAATGTTTGGCTTGTTGTAGGTGTGGAAGATGTGGTTCTTTTACACATATACAGATGTCTGTTCTTCCTGGGATCCTTTTCCCATGTACGTTAGGACAGAATGTTGAGTAGTCTTCTCTTGGTATTCCGTAGGTCTTTGGAGATTATATATGTCACCTGTGTTTGATTATGTATGTTAACCCCGATATCGTAATGAACCCAGTCCTCACACCTTTCCATTGGTGAACCATAAGTTTGTTTAATGAATCTTTGATTGCCCTTCTCCGTGGACATATCTGCCCTGGTATCCATTTTTAGGTAATACCTATAAGTGAGATGATACGATATGTGTCTTTCACTTTCTGACTTACTCCAAGTCACGTGATTACCTCTAGACTCATCTACGGGGCTGCAAATGGCATTGTGTCCTTTTTTCCCTTGGCTTCTATTCTGCCTTAGTGAGGTCCATTTTCAACAATGTGATTCCCTGAGGGTTGTGGATTAGCTGACCTGGGCAGCCTTACCCTGCCGGCCGGCCCTCCCCAGGTGTGCCAGGTTGAGGTCAATATAGACAGCGCTCCAGGCAGCAATAGCCCCTGAAGTTGTGCCTGACTCCATATTCTCTGCCCCATCAGCAGTCTCGGGGCTGTGATGGTGGGAGGGAGTGAGGGGCCAAGGCTTTGTTGGTGGCCAGGTGTGAGTGGGGCTCTGCTGGCCTTTCTGCAGGAGTTGCCAGGCTGCCACCTGTAAAGAAGAGGATGTGTCACACATAACTTCCGATCGAAGTTCTCTCCGGACAGAGGTGAGGAAGGATAAAAGCAGTGGGGGCCGGGACAGGAGGGGTATCTCAGGCAGGGCAATAGAAAGCTTCCAGAACAGCGCCCGGGGCCAGGACCATCCTGGCTGACCTGCCGGCACCAACTTGGCCTGCGTGCTGTCGCTGGTGTGGCTCCAGGGCCCTTCCTCTAGGCTTTCAAGCCATTGTATATATTCAGGTGTTTTACCTGGGAAGGGTGGGAACAGTTCAGCAGCAGCTGGCCTGGGGCTCAGCTCACGTTTACTCACAGATGCCTCAGCACGGTCCCCCAGCTTTGCAATGAGGACGCTCCTTGCATGGGGGGTGCGTTGCTGGCTGTATGGGAAGTGATTCCCCACCTCTGACCAATTTCAGAATTGTTTACCACTGTAGCAAGTGCCCTGATAGGGTTTCCCTCTCTATAAGTGGTGGGTTCAGTTTTTTTTTCTGTTATGGTTCAAGTTAGATTTGATTCCTCTTTTATGTATTTATAGATATAAGCATGGAAATAATTCATTCCTATAAATACATCTGTGTGAAGGGAAGAAATGTTTTCTGTTTTATTTTAAAATTTTATTTTTTAAAATTTTGAAATTTAATTTTATTTATTTTTTTATACAGCAGGTTATTATTAGTTATGTATTTTATGCATATACATGTATACAGGTCCATCCCAAACTCCCAATTAATCCCACCACCACCACCCCATGGCTTCCCACACTTGGTGTCCATACGTTTGTTCTCTACCTCTGTGTCTCTATTTCTTCCCTGCAAACCAGTTCATCTGTACCATTTTTTAGGTTCCACATATATGCATTAATATACAATATTTGTTTTCCTCTTTCTGACTTACTTCATTCTATATGACAGTCTCTAGATCCATCGATGTCTCTACAAATGACCCAGTTTCATCCCTTTTTATGGCTGAGTAATATTCCATTTTATATATGTACCACATCTTTATCCATTCATCTGTCTGTGGGCATTTAGGTTGCTTGCATTACCTGGCTATGTTAATAGTGCTGCAATGAACATTGTGGTGAATGTGCCTTTTTGATTTATGGTTTTCTCTGGGTATATTCCCAGAAGTGGGATTGCTGGATCAGATGGTAATTCTATTTCTAGTTTTTTTAAGGAAACTCCATAATGTTCTCCATAATGACTGTATCAATTTACATCCCGACGAATAGTGGAAGAGGGCTCCTTTTGTCCACACCCTCCCCAGAATTTGTTGTTTGTAGATATTCTGATGATGCCGATTCTAACAGGTGTGAGGTGATACCTCATTGTAGTTTGACTTGCATTTCTCTAATAATTAGTGCTGTTGAGCAGCTTTTCATGTGCGTCTTGGCCATCTCTGTGTCTTCTTTGAAGAAACGTCTCTTTAGATCTTCTGCCCATTTCTGTATTGGGTTGCTTGTTTTTTTAATATTAAGCTGCATGAGCTGTTTATATATATATTGGAGATTAAACCTTTGACCATTGATTCATTTGCAACGATTTTCGCCCATTCTGAGGGATGCCTTTTTCCATTCCCATTTTTTTAACAAAAAAGGAAGGAAAGAAAAAGGAGCAGAACACTAATGTGCGTAAAATATGCCTTTTGAAATGGTCGTTTTGAAATATGGACGTCCTTTGAATTTTTTGGTCGATATGTGACCCCAGGATTTGTTTTCAGGGCAGGTGTCATTTACAGGCCTGCAATGATTTTGAATATCAACTGACCATTAGCGCTGGGATTAAAGCTGCTGTTGCGTGAAACGGCCACAAGGTGGCAGCAGTTCTCCCTTGCCAAATCTGGTTACTAGAGCAACAGAGCCTCAATGGAAGTCATGTTCTAGATTGGAATTTAGAATGGAATGTGCCAGGAGAAAGCCCCTCAAGTTTGTCTCACTACATCTTGTTCGTGTTTTTAATTTTTTTTTTAATTTTCTATTACAGCAAGTTTGATTACAATGTTTGGCTTGTTGTAGGTGTGGAAGATGTGGTTCTTTTACACATATACAAATGTCTGTTCTTCCTGGGATCCTTTTCCCATGTACGTTAGGACAGAATGTTGAGTAGTCTTCTCTTGGTATTCCGTAGGTCTTTGGTGATTATATATGTCACCTGTGTTTGATTATGTCTGTTAACCCCTGAATCGTAATGAAACCAATCCTCACACCTTTCCATTGGTGAACCATAAGTTTGTTTAATGAATCTGTGATTGCCCTTCTCCGTGGACATATATGCCCTGGTATCCATTTTTAGGTAATACCTATAAGTGAGATGATACGATATGTGTCTTTCACTTTCTGACTTACTCCAAGTCACGTGATTACCTCTAGACTCATCTACAGGGCTGCAAATGGCATTGTGACCTTTTTTTCCTTGGCTTCTATTCTGCCTTTGTGAGGTCCATTTTCAACAATGTGATTCCCTGAGGGTTGTGGATTAGCTGACCTGGGCAGCCTTACCCTGCCGGCCGGCCCTCCCAAGGTGTGCCTGGTTGAGGTCAATATAAACAGCGCTCCAGGCAGCAATAGCCCCTTAAGTTGTGCCTGACTCCATATTCTCTGCCCCGTCAGCAGTCTCGGGGCTGTGCTGGTGGGAGGGAGTGAGGGGCCAAGGCTTTGTTGTTGGCCCGGTGTGAGTGGGGCTCTACTGGCCTTTCTGCAGGAGTTGCCAGGCTGCCACCTGTAAAGAAGAGGATGTGTCACCCATACCTTCCGATGGAATTTCTCTCCGGACAGAGGTGAGGAAAGAAAAAAGCAGTGGGGGCCGGGACAGGAGGGGTATCTCAGGCAGGGCAATAGAAAACTTCCAGAAGAGCGCACGGGGCCAGGACCATCCTGGCTGGCCTGCAGGCACCAACTTGGCCTGCGTGCTGTCGCTGGTGTGGCTCCAGGGCCCTTCCTCTAGGCTTTCAAGCCCTTGTACATATTCAGGTGTTTTACCTGGGAAGGGTGGGAACAGTTCAGCAGCAGCTGGCCTGGGGCTCAGCTCACGTTTACTCACAGAAGCCTCAGCACGGTCCCCCAGCTTCGCAATGAGGACGCTCCTTGCATGGGGGGTGGGTTGCTGGCTGTATGGGAGGTGATTCCCCTCCTCTGACCAATTTCAGAATTGTTTACCGCTGGAGCAAGTGCCCTGATAGGGTTTCCCTCTGTATAACTGGTGGGTTCAGGTATTTTTTTTCTTTTGTGGTTCATGTTAGATTTTATTCCTCTTTTATGTATTTATAGATATAAACATGGAAATAATTCATTCATATAAATACATCTGTGTGAAGGGAAGAACATTTTTCTGTTTTATTTTAAATTTTTTTTTAATTTTGAAATTTAATTGTATTTATTTTTTTATACAGTAGGTTATTATTAGTTATGTATTTTATGCATATACATGTATACAGGTCAATCCCAATCTCCCAACTCATCCCACCACCACCACCCCATGGCTTCCCCCACTTGGTGTACATACGTTTGTTCTCTACCTCTGTGTCTCTATTTCTTCCCTGCAAACCAGTTCATCTGTACCATTTTTTAGGTTCCACATATATGCATTAATATACAATATTTGTTTTCATCTTTCTGACTTACTTCATTCTGTATGACAGTCTCTAGATCCATCGATGTCTCTACAAATGACCCAGTTTCATTCCTTTTTATGGCTGAGTAATATTCCATTTTATATATGTACCACATCTTTATCCATTCATCTGTCTGTGGGCATTTAGGTTGCTTGCATTACCTGGCTATTGTAAATAGTGCTGCAATGAACATTGTGGTGAATGTGCCTTTTTGATTTATGGTTTTCTCTGGGTATATGCCCAGAAGTGGGATTGCTGGATCAGATGGTAATTCTATTTCTAGTTTTAAGGAAACTCCATACTGTTCTCCATAGTGACTGTATCAATTTACATCCCCACCAATAGTGGAAGACGGCTCCTTTTGTCCACACCCTCCCCAGAATTTGTTGTTTGTAGATTTTCTGATGATGCCGATTCTAACAGGTGTGAGGTGATACCTCATTGTAGTTTGATTTGCATTTCTCTAATAATTAGTGCTGTTGAGCAGCTTTTCATGTGCGTCTTGGCCATCTCTGTGTCTTCTTTGAAGAAACGTCTCTTTAGATCTTCTGCCCATTTCTGTATTGGTTTGTTTGTTTTTTGAATATTAAGCTGCATGAGCTGTTTATATATATATTGGAGATTAAACCTTTGTCCATTGATTCATTTGCAACGATTTTCACCCATTCTGAGGGAAGCCTTTTTCCATTCCCTTTTTTTTAACAAAAAAGGAAAGAAAGAAAAAGAAGCAGAACACTAATGTGCGTAAAATATGCCTTTTGAAATGGTCGTTTTGAAATATGGACGTCCTTTGAATTTTTTGGTCCATATGTGACCCCAGGATTTGTTTTCAGGGCAGGTGTCATTTACAGGCCTGCAATGATTTTGAATATCAACTGACCATTAGCGCTGGGATTAAAGCTGCTGTTGCGTGAAACGGCCACAAGGTGGCAGCAGTTCTCCCGTACCAAATCTGGTAACTAGAGCAACAGAGCCTCAATGGAAGTCGTGTTCTAGATTGGAATTTAGAATGGAATGTGCCAGGAGAAAGCCCCTCAAGTTTGTCTCACTACTTCTTGTTCGTGTTTTTAATTTTTTTTTTTATTTTCTATTACAGCAAGTTTGATTACAATGTTTGGCTTGTTGTAGGTGTGGAAGATGTGGTTCTTTTACACATATACAGATGTCTGTTTTTCCTGGGATCCTTTTCCCATGTACGTTAGGACAGAATGTTGAGTAGTCTTCTCTTGGTATTCCGTAGGTCTTTGGTGATTATATATGTCACCTGTGTTTGATTATGTCTGTTAACCACGAAATCGTAATGAAACCAATCCTCACACCTTTCCATTGGTGAACCATAAGTTTGTTTAATGAATCTGTGATTGCCCTTCTCCGTGGAAATATCTGCCCTGGTATCCATTTTTAGGTAACACCTATAAGTGATATGATACGATATGTGTCTTTCACTTTCTGACTTACTCCAAGTCACGTGATTACCTCTAGACTCATCTACGGGGCTGCAAATGGCATTGTGTCCTTTTTTTCCTTGGCTTCTATTCTGCCTTAGCGAAGTCTATTTTCAACAATGTGATTCCCTGAGGGTTGTGGATTAGCTGACCTGGGCAGCCTTACCCTGCCAGCCGGCCCTCCCCAGGTGTGCCTGGTTGAGGTCAATATAAACAGCGCTCCAGGCAGCAATAGCCCCTGAAATTGTGCCTGACTCCATATTCTCTGCCCCGTCAGCAGTCTCGGGGCTGTGCTGGTGGGAGGGAGTGAGGGGCCAAGGCTTTGTTGGTGGCCCAGTGTGGGTGGGGCTCTGCTGGCCTTCTGCAGGAGTTGCCAGGCTGCCACCTGTAAAGAAGAGGATGTGTCACCCATACCTTCCGATGGAATTTCTCTCCGGACAGAGGTGAGGAAGGAAAAAAGCAGTGGGGGCCGGGACAGGAGGGGTATCTCAGGCAGGGCAATAGAAAGCTTCCAGAAGAGCGCACGGGGCCAGGACCATCCTGGCTGGCCTGCAGGCACCAAGTTGGCCTGCGTGCTGTCGCTGGTGTGGCTCCAGGGCCCTTCCTCTAGGCTTTCAAGCCCTTGTACATATTCAGGTGTTTTACCTGGGAAGGGTGGGAACAGTTCAGCAGCAGCTGGCCTGGGGATCAGCTCACGTTCACTCACAGATGCCTCAGCACGGTCCCCCAGCTTCGCAATGAGGACGCTCCTTGCATGGGGTGTGGGTTGCTGGCTGTATGGGAGGTTGATTCCCCACCTCTGACCAATTTCAGACTTGTTTACCACTGGAGCAAGTGCCCTGATAGGGTTTCCCTCTGTAAAACTGGTGGGTTCAGGTATTTTTTTTCTTTTATGGTTCAAGTTAGATTTTATTCCTCTTTTATGTATTTATAGATATAAGCATGGAAATAATTCATTCCTATAAATACATCTGTGTGAAGGGAAGAACTTTTTTCTGTTTTATTTTAATTTTTTTTTTTAATTTTGAAATTTAATTGTATTTATTTTTTTATACAGTAGGTTATTATTAGTTATGTATTTTATGCATATACATGTATACAGGTCAATCCCAATCTCCCAACTCATCCCACCACCACCACCCCATGGCTTCCCCCACTTGGTGTCCATACGTTTGTTCTCTACCTCTGTGTCTCTATTTCTTCCCTGCAAACCAGTTCATCTGTACCATTTTTTCGGTTCCACATATATGCATTAATATACAATATTTGTTTTCCTCTTTCTGACTTACTTCATTCTGTATGACAGTCTCTAGATCCATCGATGTCTCTACAAATGACCCAGTTTCATTCCTTTTTATGGCTAAGTAATATTCCATTTTATATATGTACCACATCTTTATCCATTCATCTGTCTGTGGGCATTTAGGTTACTTGCATTACCTGGCTATCGTAAATAGTGCTGCAATGAACATTGTGGTGAATGTGCCTTTTTGATTTATGGTTTTCTCTGGGTATATGCCCAGAAGTGGGATTGCTGGATCAGATGGTAATTCTATTTCTAGTTTTTTTAAGGAAACTCCATACTGTTCTCCATAGTGACTGTATCAATTTACATCCCCACCAATAGTGGAAGACGGCTCCTTTTGTCCACACCCTCCCCAGAATTTGTTGTTTGTAGATTTTCTGATGATGCCGATTCTAACAGGTGTGAGGTGATACCTCATTGTAGTTTGATTTGCATTTCTCTAATAATTAGTGCTGTTGAGCAGCTTTTCATGTGCGTCTTGGCCATCTCTGTGTCTTCTTTGAAGAAACGTCTCTTTAGATCTTCTGCCCATTTCTGTATTGGGTTGTTTGTTTTTTGAATATTAAGCTGCATGAGCTGTTTATATATATATTGGAGATTAAACCTTTGTCCATTGATTCATTTGCAACGATTTTCACCCATTCCCAGGGATGCCTTTTTCCATTCCCGTTTTTTTAACAAAAAAGGAACAAAAGAAAAAGAAGCAGAACACTAATGTGCGTAAAATATGCCTTTTGAAATGGTCGTTTTGAAATATGGACGTCCTTTGAATTTTTTGGTCGATATGTGACCCCAGGATTTGTTTTCAGGGCAGGTGTCATTTACAGGCCTGCAATGATTTTGAATATCAACTGACCATTAGCGCTGGGATTAAAGCTGCTGTTGCGTGAAACGGCCACAAGGTGGCAGCAGTTCTCCCGTACCAAATCTGGTTACTAGAGCAACAGAGCCTCAATGGAAGGCGTGTTCTAGATTGGAATTTAGAATGGAATGTGCCAGGAGAAAGCCCCTCAAGTTTGTCTCACTACTTCTTGTTTGTGTTTTTAATTTTTTTTTTATTTTCTATTACAGCAAGTTTGATTACAATGTTTGCCTTGTTGTAGGTGTGGAAGATGTGGTTCTTTTACACATATACAGATGTCTGTTCTTCCTGGGATCCTTTTCCCATGTACGTTAGGACAGAATGTTGAGTAGTCTTCTCTTGGTATTCCGTAGGTCTTTGGTGATTATATATGTCACCTGTGTTTGATTATGTCTGTTAACCCCTGAATCGTAATGAAACCAATCCTCACACCTTTCCATTGGTGAACCATAAGTTTGTTTAATGAATCTGTGATTGCCCTTCTCTGTGGACATATATGCCCTGGTATCCATTTTTAGGTAATACCTATAAGTGATATGATACGATATGTGTCTTTCACTTTCTGACTTACTACAAGTCACGTGATTACCTCTAGACTCATCTACGGGGCTGCAAATGGCATTGTGTCCCTTTTTCCCTTGGCTTCTCTTCTGCCTTAGCGAGGTCCATTTTCAACAATGTGATTCCCTGAGGGTTGTGGATTAGCTGACCAGGGCAGCCTTACCCTTCCGGCCGGCCCTCCCAAGGTGTGCCTGGTTGAGGTCAATATAAACAGCGCTCCAGGCAGCAATAGCCCCTGAAGTTGTGCCTGACTCCATATTCTCTGCCCCGTCAGCAGTCTCGGGGCTGTGCTGGTGGGAGGGAGTGAGGGGCAAAGGCTTTGTTGGTGGCCCGTGTGAGTGGGGCTCTGCTGGCCTTTCTGCAGGAGTTTCCAGGCTGCCACCTGTAAAGAAGAGGATGTGTCACTCATAACTTCCGATGGAATTCCTCTCCGGACAGAGGTGAGGAAGCATAAAATCAGTGGGGGCCGGGGCAGGAGGGGTATCTCAGGCAGGGCAATAGAAAGCTTCCAGAAAAGCGCCCGGGGCCAGGACCATCCTGGCTGACCTGCCGGCACCAAGTTGGCCTGCGTGCTGTCGCTGATGTGGCTCCAGAGCCCTTCCTCTAGGCTTTCAAGCCTTTGTACATATACAGGTGTTTTACCTGGGAATGGTGGGAACAGTTCAGCAGCAGCTGGCCTGGGGCTCAGCTCACGTTTACTCACAGATGCCTCAGCACGGTCCCCCAGCTTCGCAATGAGGACGCTCCTTGCATGGGGGGTGGGTTGCTGGCTGTATGGGAGGTGATTCCCCACCTCTGACCAATTTCAGAATTGTTTACCGCTGGAGCAAGAGCCCTGATAGGGTTTCCCTCTGTATAACTGGTGGGTTCAGGTATTTTTTTTCTTTTATGGTTCAAGTTAGATTTTATTCCTCTTTTATGTATTTATAGATATAAGCATGGAAATAATTCATTCCTATAAATACATCTGTGTGAAGGGAAGAACTTTTTTCTGTTTTATTTTAAATTTTTTTTTAATTTTGAAATTTAATTGTATTTATTTTTTTATACAGTAGGATATTATTAGTTATGTATTTTATGCATATACATGTATACAGGTCAATCCCAATCTCCCAATTCATCCCACCACCACCACCCCATGGCTTCCCCCACTTGGTGTCCATACGTTTGTTCTCTACCTCTGTGTCTCTATTTCTTCCCTGCAAACGAGTTCATCTGTAACATTTTTTCGGTTCCACATATATGCATTAATATACAATATTTGTTTTCCTCTTTCTGACTTACTTCATTCTGTATGACAGTCTCTAGATCCATCGATGTCTCTACAAATGACCCAGTTTCTTTCCTTTTTATGGCTGAGTAATATTCCATTTTATATATGTACCACATCTTTATCCATTCATCTGTCTGTGGGCATTAAGGTTACTTGTATTACCTGGCTATTGTAAATAGTGCTGCAATGAACATTGTGGTGAATGTGCCTTTTTGATTTATGGTTTTCTCTGGGTATATGCCCAGAAGTGGGATTGCTGGATCAGATGGTAATTCTATTTCTACTTTTTTTACGGAAACTCCATACTGTTCTCCATAGTGACTGTATCAATTTACATCCCCACCAATAGTGGAAGAGGGCTCCTTTTGTCCACACCCTCCCCAGAATTTGTTGTTTGTAGATTTTCTGATGATGCCGATTCTAACAGGTGTGAGGTGATACCTCATTGTAGTTTTGATTTGCATTTCTCTAATAATTAGTGCTGTTGATCAGCTTTTCATGTGCGTCTTGGCCATCTCTGTGTCTTCTTTGAAGAAACGTCTCTTTAGATCTTCTGCCCATTTCTGTATTGGGTTGTTTGTTTTTTTAATATTAAGCTGCATGAGCTGTTTATATATATATTGGAGATTGAACCTTTGTCCATTGATTCATTTGCAACGATTTTCGCCCATTCTGAGGGATGCCTTTTTCCATTCCCGTTTTTTTAACAAAAAAGGAAAGAAAGAAAAAGAAGCAGAACACTAATGTGCGTAAAATATGCCTTTTGAAATGGTCGTTTTGAAATATGGACGTCCTTTGAATTTTTTGGTCCATATGTGACCCCAGGATTTGTTTTCAGGGCAGGTGTCATTTACAGGCCTGCAATGATTTTGAATATCAACTGACCATTAGCGCTGGGATTAAAGCTGCTGTTGCGTGAAACGGCCACAAGGTGGCAGCAGTTCTCCCGTACCAAATCTGGTAACTAGAGCAACAGAGCCTCAATGGAAGTCGTGTTCTAGATTGGAATTTAGAATGGAATGTGCCAGGAGAAAGCCCCTCAAGTTTGTCTCACTACTTCTTGTTCGTGTTTTTAATTTTTTTTTTATTTTCTATTACAGCAAGTTTGATTACAATGTTTGGCTTGTTGTAGGTGTGGAAGATGTGGTTCTTTTACACATATACAGATGTCTGTTCTTCCTGGGATCCTTTTCCCATGTACGTTAGGACAGAATGTTGAGTAGTCTTCTCTTGGTATTCCGTAGGTCTTTGGAGATTATATATGTCACCTGTGTTTGATTATGTATGTTAACCCCGATATCGTAATGAACCCAGTCCTCACACCTTTCCATTGGTGAACCATAAGTTTGTTTAATGAATCTGTGATTGCCCTTCTCCGTGGACATATCTGCCCTGGTATCCATTTTTAGGTAATACCTATAAGTGAGATGATACGATATGTGTCTTTCACTTTCTGACTTACTCCAAGTCACGTGATTACCTCTAGACTCATCTACGGGGCTGCAAATGGCATTGTGTCCTTTTTTCCCTTGGCTTCTATTCTGCCTTAGTGAGGTCCATTTTCAACAATGTGATTCCCTGAGGGTTGTGGATTAGCTGACCTGGGCAGCCTTACCCTGCCGGCCGGCCCTCCCCAGGTGTGCCAGGTTGAGGTCAATATAGACAGCGCTCCAGGCAGCAATAGCCCCTGAAGTTGTGCCTGACTCCATATTCTCTGCCCCATCAGCAGTCTCGGGGCTGTGATGGTGGGAGGGAGTGAGGGGCCAAGGCTTTGTTGGTGGCCAGGTGTGAGTGGGGCTCTGCTGGCCTTTCTGCAGGAGTTGCCAGGCTGCCACCTGTAAAGAAGAGGATGTGTCACACATAACTTCTGATCGAAGTTCTCTCCGGACAGAGGTGAGGAAGGATAAAAGCAGTGGGGGCCGGGACAGGAGGGGTATCTCAGGCAGGGCAATAGAAAGCTTCCAGAACAGCGCCCGGGGCCAGGACCATCCTGGCTGACCTGCCGGCACCAAGTTGGCCTGCGTGCTGTCGCTGGTGTGGCTCCAGGGCCCTTCCTCTAGGCTTTCAAGCCATTGTATATATTCAGGTGTTTTACCTGGGAAGGGTGGGAACAGTTCAGCAGCAGCTGGCCTGGGGCTCAGCTCACGTTTACTCACAGATGCCTCAGCACGGTCCCCCAGCTTTGCAATGAGGACGCTCCTTGCATGGGGGGTGCGTTGCTGGCTGTATGGGAAGTGATTCCCCACCTCTGACCAATTTCAGAATTGTTTACCACTGTAGCAAGTGCCCTGATAGGGTTTCCCTCTCTATAAGTGGTGGGTTCAGTTTTTTTTTCTGTTATGGTTCAAGTTAGATTTGATTCCTCTTTTATGTATTTATAGATATAAGCATGGAAATAATTCATTCCTATAAATACATCTGTGTGAAGGGAAGAAATGTTTTCTGTTTTATTTTAAAATTTTATTTTTTAAAATTTTGAAATTTAATTTTATTTATTTTTTTATACAGCAGGTTATTATTAGTTATGTATTTTATGCATATACATGTATACAGGTCCATCCCAAACTCCCAATTAATCCCACCACCACCACCCCATGGCTTCCCACACTTGGTGTCCATACGTTTGTTCTCTACCTCTGTGTCTCTATTTCTTCCCTGCAAACCAGTTCATCTGTACCATTTTTTAGGTTCCACATATATGCATTAATATACAATATTTGTTTTCCTCTTTCTGACTTACTTCATTCTATATGACAGTCTCTAGATCCATCGATGTCTCTACAAATGACCCAGTTTCATCCCTTTTTATGGCTGAGTAATATTCCATTTTATATATGTACCACATCTTTATCCATTCATCTGTCTGTGGGCATTTAGGTTGCTTGCATTACCTGGCTATGTTAATAGTGCTGCAATGAACATTGTGGTGAATGTGCCTTTTTGATTTATGGTTTTCTCTGGGTATATTCCCAGAAGTGGGATTGCTGGATCAGATGGTAATTCTATTTCTAGTTTTTTTAAGGAAACTCCATACTGTTCTCCATAATGACTGTATCAATTTACATCCCGACGAATAGTGGAAGAGGGCTCCTTTTGTCCACACCCTCCCCAGAATTTGTTGTTTGTAGATATTCTGATGATGCCGATTCTAACAGGTGTGAGGTGATACCTCATTGTAGTTTGACTTGCATTTCTCTAATAATTAGTGCTGTTGAGCAGCTTTTCATGTGCGTCTTGGCCATCTCTGTGTCTTCTTTGAAGAAACGTCTCTTTAGATCTTCTGCCCATTTCTGTATTGGGTTGCTTGTTTTTTTAATATTAAGCTGCATGAGCTGTTTATATATATATTGGAGATTAAACCTTTGACCATTGATTCATTTGCAACGATTTTCGCCCATTCTGAGGGATGCCTTTTTCCATTCCCATTTTTTTAACAAAAAAGGAAGGAAAGAAAAAGGAGCAGAACACTAATGTGCGTAAAATATGCCTTTTGAAATGGTCGTTTTGAAATATGGACGTCCTTTGAATTTTTTGGTCGATATGTGACCCCAGGATTTGTTTTCAGGGCAGGTGTCATTTACAGGCCTGCAATGATTTTGAATATCAACTGACCATTAGCGCTGGGATTAAAGCTGCTGTTGCGTGAAACGGCCACAAGGTGGCAGCAGTTCTCCCTTGCCAAATCTGGTTACTAGAGCAACAGAGCCTCAATGGAAGTCATGTTCTAGATTGGAATTTAGAATGGAATGTGCCAGGAGAAAGCCCCTCAAGTTTGTCTCACTACATCTTGTTCGTGTTTTTAATTTTTTTTTTAATTTTCTATTACAGCAAGTTTGATTACAATGTTTGGCTTGTTGTAGGTGTGGAAGATGTGGTTCTTTTACACATATACAAATGTCTGTTCTTCCTGGGATCCTTTTCCAATGTACGTTAGGACAGAATGTTGAGTAGTCTTCTCTTGGTATTCCGTAGGTCTTTGGTGATTATATATGTCACCTGTGTTTGATTATGTCTGTTAACCCCGATATCGTAATGAAACCAATCCTCACACCTTTCCATTGGTGAACCATAAGTTTGTTTAATGAATCTGTGATTGCCCTTCTCCGTGGACATATCTGCCCTGGTATCCATTTTTAGGTATTACCTATAAGTGATATGATACGATATGTGTCTTTCACTTTCTGACTTACTCCAAGTCACGTGATTACCTCTAGACTCATCTACGGGGCTGCAAATGGCATTGTGTCCTTTTTTTCCTTGGCTTCTCTTCTGCCTTAGCGAGGTCCATTTTCAACCATGTGATTCCCTGAGGGTTGTGGATTAGCTGACCTGGGCAGCCTTACCCTGCCGGCCGGCCCTCCCTAGGTGTGCCTGGTTGAGGTCAATATAAACAGCGCTCCAGGCAGCAATAGCCCCTGAAGTTGTGCCTGACTCCATATTCTCTTCCCCGTCAGTAGTCTCGGGGCTGTGCTGGTGGGAGGGAGTGAGGGGCCAAGGCTTTGTTGGTGGCCCGGTGTGAGTGGGGATCTGCTGGCCTTTCTGCAGGAGTTGCCAGGCTGCCACCTGTAAAGAAGAGGATGTGTCACCCATACCTTCCGATGGAATTTCTCTCCAGACAGAGGTGAGGAAGGAAAAAAGCAGTGGGGGCCGGGACAGGAGGGGTTTCTCAGGCAGGGCAATAGAAAGCTTCCAGAAGAGCGCCCGGGTCCAGGACCGTCCTGGCTGGCCTGCAGGCACCAAGTTGGCCTGCGTGCTGTCGCTGGTGTGGCTCCACGGCCCTTCCTCTAGGCTTTCAAGCCCTTGTACATATTCAGGTGTTTTACCTGGGAAGGGTGGGAACAGTTCAGCAGCAGCTGGTCTGGGGCTCATCTCACGTTTACTCACAGATGGCTCAGCACGGTCCCCCAGCTTTGCAATGAGGACGCTCCTTGCATGGGGGGTGGGTTGCTGGCTGTATGGGAGGTGAATCCCCACCTCAGACCAATTTCCGAATTGTTTACCGCTGGAGAAAGTGCCCTGATAGGGTTTCCCTCTGTATAACTTGTGTGTTCAGGTTTTTTTTTCTTTTATGGTTCAATTTAGATTTGATTCCTCTTTTATGTATTTATAGATATAAGCATGGAAATAATTCATTCCTATATATACATCTGTGTGAAGGGAAGAACTTTTTTCTGTTTTATATTAAAATTTTTTTAAATAAAATTTGAAATTTAATTGTATTTATTTTTTTATACAGCAGGTTATTATTAGTTATGTATTTTATGCTTATACATGTATACAGGTCAATCCCAATCTGCCAACTCATCCCACCACCATCATCCCATGGCTTCCCACACTTGGTGTACATACGTTTGTTCTCTACCTCTGTGTCTCTATTTCTTCCCTGCAAACCAGTTCATCTGTAACATTTTTTCGGTTCCACATATATGCATTAATATACAATATTTGTTTTCCTCTTTCTGACTTACTTCATTCTGTATGACAGTCTCTAGATCCATCGATGTCTCTACAAATGACCCAGTTTCATTCCTTTTTATGGCTGAGTAATATTCCATTTTATATAAGTACCACATCTTTATCCATTCATCTGTCTGTGGGCATTTAGGTTACTTGCATTACCTGGCTATTGTAAATAGTTCTGCAATGAACATTGTGGTGAATGTGCCTTTTTGATTTATGGTTTTCTCTGGGTTTATGCCCAGAAGTGGGATTGCTGGATCAGATGGTAATTCTATTTCTAGTTTTTTTAAGGAAACTCCATACTGTTCTCCATAGTGACTGTATCAATTTACATCCCCACCAATAGTGGAAGAGGGCTCCTTTTGTCCACACCCTCCCCAGAATTTGTTGTTTGTAGATTTTCTGATGATGCCGATTCTAACAGGTGTGAGGTGATACCTCATTGTAGTTCTGATTTGCATTTCTCTAATAATTAGTGCTGTTGAGCAGCTTTTCATGTGCGTCGTGGCCATCTCTGTGTCTTCTTTGAAGAAACGTCTCTTTAGATCTTCTGCCCATTTTTGTATTGGGTTGTTTATTTTTTTAATATTAAACTGCATGAGCTGTTTATATATATATTGGAGATTAAACCTTTGTCCATTGATTCATTTGCAAAGATTTTCGCCCATTCTGAGGGATGCCTTTTTCCATTCCCGTTTTTTTAACAAAAAAGGAAAGAAAGAAAAAGAAGCAGAACACTAATGTGCGTAAAATATGCCTTTTGAAATGGTCGTTTTGAAATATGGACGTCCTTTGAATTTTTTGGTCGATATGTGACCCCAGGATTTGTTTTCAGGGCAGGTGTCATTTACAGGCCTGCAATGATTTTGAATATCAACTGACCATTAGCGCTGGGATTAAAGCTGCTGTTGCGTGAAATGGCCAAAGGTGGCAGCAGTTCTCCCTTACCAAATCTGGTTACTAGAGCAACAGAGCCTCAATGGAAGTCATGTTCTAGATTGGAATTTAGAATGGAATGTGCCAGGAGAAAGCCCCTCAAGTTTGTCTCACTACTTCTTGTTCGTGTTTTTAATTTTTTTTTTATTTTCTATTACAGCAAGTTTCATTACAATGTTTGGCTTGTTGTAGGTGTGGAAGATGTGGTTCTTTTACACATATACAGATGTCTGTTCTTCCTGGGATCCTTTTCCCATGTACGTTAGGACAGAATGTTGAGTAGTCTTCTCTTGGTATTCCGTAGATCTTTGGTGATTATATATGTCACCTGTGTTTGATTATGTCTGTTAACCCCTGAATCGTAATGAAACCAATACTCACACCTTTCCATTGGTGAACCATAAGTTTGTTTCATGAATCTGTGATTGCCCTTCTCCGTGGACATATATGCCCTGGTATCCATTTTTAGGTAATACCTATAAGTGATATGATACGATATGTGTCTTTCACTTTCTGACTTACTCCAAGTCATGTGATTACCTCTAGACTCATCTACGGGGCTGCAAATGGCATTGTGTCCTTTTTTCCCTTGGCTTCTCTTCTGCCTTAGCGAGGTCCATTTTCAACAATGTGATTCCCTGAGGGTTGTGGATTAGCTGACCTGGGCAGCCTTACCCTGCCGGCCGGCCCTCCCAAGGTGTGCCTGGTTGAGGTCAATATAAACAGCGCTCCAGGCAGCAATAGCCCCTGAAGTTGTGCCTGACTCCATATTCTCTGCCCCGTCAGCAGTCTCGGGGCTGTGCTGGTGGGAGGGAGTGAGGTGCCAAGGCTTTGTTGTTGGCCCGGTGTGAGTGGGGCTCTACTGGCCTTTCTGCAGGAGTTGCCAGGCTGCCACCTGTAAAGAAGAGGATGTGTCACCCATACCTTCCGATGGAATTTCTCTCCGGACAGAGGTGAGGAAAGAAAAAAGCAGTGGGGGCCGGGACAGGATGGGTATCTCAGGCAGGGCAATAGAAAACTTCCAGAAGAGCGCACGGGGCCAGGACCATCCTGGCTGGCCTGCAGGCACCAAGTTGGCCTGCGTGCTGTCGCTGGTGTGGCTCCAGGGCCCTTCCTCTAGGCTTTTAAGCCCTTGTACATATTCAGGTGTTTTACCTGGGAAGGGTGGGAACAGTTCAGCAGCAGCTGGCCTGGGGCTCATCTCACGTTTACTCACAGATGGCTCAGCACGGTCCCCCAGCTTTGCAATGAGGACGCTCCTTGCATGGGGGGTGGGTTGCTGGCTGTATGGGAGGTGATTCCCCTCCTCTGACCAATTTCAGAATTGTTTACCGCTGGAGCAAGTGCCCTGATAGGGTTTCCCTCTGTATAACTGGTGGGTTCAGGTATTTTTTTTCTTTTGTGGTTCATGTTAGATTTTATTCCTCTTTTATGTATTTATAGATATAAACATGGAAATAATTCATTCATATAAATACATCTGTGTGAAGGGAAGAACATTTTTCTGTTTTATTTTAAATTTTTTTTTAATTTTGAAATTTAATTGTATTTATTTTTTTATACAGTAGGTTATTATTAGTTATGTATTTTATGCATATACATGTATACAGGTCAATCCCAATCTCCCAACTCATCCCACCACCACCACCCCATGGCTTCCCCCACTTGGTGTACATACGTTTGTTCTCTACCTCTGTGTCTCTATTTCTTCCCTGCAAACCAGTTCATCTGTACCATTTTTTAGGTTCCACATATATGCATTAATATACAATATTTGTTTTCCTCTTTCTGACTTACTTCATTCTGTATGACAGTCTCTAGATCCATCGATGTCTCTACAAATGACCCAGTTTCATTCCTTTTTATGGCTGAGTAATATTCCATTTTATATATGTACCACATCTTTATCCATTCATCTGTCTGTGGGCATTTAGGTTGCTTGCATTACCTGGCTATTGTAAATAGTGCTGCAATGAACATTGTGGTGAATGTGCCTTTTTGATTTATGGTTTTCTCTGGGTATATGCCCAGAAGTGGGATTGCTGGATCAGATGGTAATTCTATTTCTAGTTTTAAGGAAACTCCATACTGTTCTCCATAGTGACTGTATCAATTTACATCCCCACCAATAGTGGAAGACGGCTCCTTTTGTCCACACCCTCCCCAGAATTTGTTGTTTGTAGATTTTCTGATGATGCCGATTCTAACAGGTGTGAGGTGATACCTCATTGTAGTTTGATTTGCATTTCTCTAATAATTAGTGCTGTTGAGCAGCTTTTCATGTGCGTCTTGGCCATCTCTGTGTCTTCTTTGAAGAAACGTCTCTTTAGATCTTCTGCCCATTTCTGTATTGGGTTGTTTGTTTTTTGAATATTAAGCTGCATGAGCTGTTTATATATATATTGGAGATTAAACCTTTGTCCATTGATTCATTTGCAACGATTTTCACCAATTCTGAGGGAAGCCTTTTTCCATTCCCGTTTTTTTAACAAAAAAGGAAAGAAAGAAAAAGAAGCAGAACACTAATGTGCGTAAAATATGCCTTTTGAAATGGTCGTTTTGAAATATGGACGTCCTTTGAATTTTTTGGTTGATATGTGACCCCAGGATTTGTTTTCAGGGCAGGTGTCATTTACAGGCCTGCAATGATTTTGAATATCAACTGACCATTAGCGCTGGGATTAAAGCTGCTGTTGCGTGAAACGGCCACAAGGTGGCAGCAGTTCTCCCTTACCAAATCTGGTAACTAGAGCAACAGAGCCTCAATGGAAGTCGTGTTCTAGATTGGAATTTAGAATGGAATGTGCCAGGAGAAAGCCCCTCAAGTTTGTCTCACTACTTCTTGTTCGTGTTTTTAATTTTTTTTTTTTATTTTCTATTACAGCAAGTTTGATTACAATGTTTGGCTTGTTGTAGGTGTGGAAGATGTGGTTCTTTTACACATATACAGATGTCTGTTTTTCCTGGGATCCTTTTCCCATGTACGTTAGGACAGAATGTTGAGTAGTCTTCTCTTGGTATTCCGTAGGTCTTTGGTGATTATATATGTCACCTGTGTTTGATTATGTCTGTTAACCACGAAATCGTAATGAAACCAATCCTCACACCTTTCCATTGGTGAACCATAAGTTTGTTTAATGAATCTGTGATTGCCCTTCTCCGTGGAAATATCTGCCCTGGTATCCATTTTTAGGTAACACCTATAAGTGATATGATACGATATGTGTCTTTCACTTTCTGACTTACTCCAAGTCACGTGATTACCTCTAGACTCATCTACGGGGCTGCAAATGGCATTGTGTCCTTTTTTTCCTTGGCTTCTATTCTGCCTTAGCGAAGTCTATTTTCAACAATGTGATTCCCTGAGGGTTGTGGATTAGCTGACCTGGGCAGCCTTACCCTGCCAGCCGGCCCTCCCCAGGTGTGCCTGGTTGAGGTCAATATAAACAGCGCTCCAGGCAGCAATAGCCCCTGAAGTTGTGCCTGACTCCATATTCTCTGCCCCGTCAGCAGTCTCGGGGCTGTGCTGGTGGGAGGGAGTGAGGGGCCAAGGCTTTGTTGGTGGCCCGGTGTCAGTGGGGCTCTGCTGGCCTTTCTGCAGGAGTTGCCAGGCTGCCACCTGTAAAGAAGAGGATGTGTCCCCCATACCTTCCGATGGAATTTCTCTCCGGACAGAGGTGAGGAAGGAAAAAAGCAGTGGGGGCCGGGACAGGAGGGGTATCTCAGGCAGGGCAATAGAAAGCTTTCAGAAGAGCGCACGGGTCCAGGACCATCCTGGCTGGCCTGCAGGCACCAAGTTGGCCTGCGTGCTGTCGCTGGTGTGGCTCCAGGGCCCTTCCTCTAGGCTTTCAAGCCCTTGTACATATTCAGGTGTTTTACCTGGGAAGGGTGGGAACAGTTCAGCAGCAGCTGGCCTGGGGCTCAGCTCACGTTCACTCACAGATGCCTCAGCACGGTCCCCCAGCTTCGCAATGAGGATGCTCCTTGCATGGGGTGTGGGTTGCTGGCTGTATGGGAGGTTGATTCCCCACCTCTGACCAATTTCAGACTTGTTTACCACTGGAGCAAGTGCCCTGATAGGGTTTCCCTCTGTAAAACTGGTGGGTTCAGGTATTTTTTTTCTTTTATGGTTCAAGTTAGATTTTATTCCTCTTTTATGTATTTATAGATATAAGCATGGAAATAATTCATTCCTATAAATACATCTGTGTGAAGGGAAGAACTTTTTTCTGTTTTATTTTAATTTTTTTTTTTAATTTTGAAATTTAATTGTATTTATTTTTTTCTACAGTAGGTTATTATTAGTTATGTATTTTATGCATATACATGTATACAGGTCAATCCCAATCTCCCAACTCATCCCACCACCACCACCCCATGGCTTCCCCCACTTGGTGTACATACGTTTGTTCTCTACCTCTGTGTCTCTATTTCTTCCCTGCAAACCAGTTCATCTGTACCATTTTTTCGGTTCCACATATATGCATTAATATACAATATTTGTTTTCCTCTTTCTGACTTACTTCATTCTGTATGACAGTCTCTAGATCCATCGATGTCTCTACAAATGACCCAGTTTCATTCCTTTTTATGGCTGAGTAATATTCCATTTTATATATGTACCACATCTTTATCCATTCATCTGTCTGTGGGCATTTAGGTTGCTTGCATTACCTGGCTATTGTAAATAGTGCTGCAATGAACATTGTGGTGAATGTGCCTTTTTGATTTATGGTTTTCTCTGGGTATATGCCCAGAAGTGGGATTGCTGGATCAGATGGTAATTCTATTTCTAGTTTTAAGGAAACTCCATACTGTTCTCCATAGTGACTGTATCAATTTACATCCCCACCAATAGTGGAAGAAGGCTCCTTTTGTCCACACCCTCCCCAGAATTTGTTGTTTGTAGATTTTCTGATGATGACAATTCTAACAGGTGTGAGGTGATACCTCATTGTAGTTTGATTTGCATTTCTCTAATAATTAGTGCTGTTGAGCAGCTTTTCATGTGCGTCTTGGCCATCTCTGTGTCTTCTTTGAAGAAACGTCTCTTTAGATCTTCTGCCCATTTCTGTATTGGGTTGTTTGTTTTTTGAATATTAAGCTGCATGAGCTGTTTATATATATATTGGAGATTAAACCTTTGTCCATTGATTCATTTGCAACGATTTTCACCCATTCTGAGGGAAGCCTTTTTCCATTCCCGTTTTTTTAACAAAAAAGGAAAGAAAGAAAAAGAAGCAGAACACTAATGTGCGTAAAATATGCCTTTTGAAATGGTCGTTTTGAAATATGGACGTCCTTTGAATTTTTTGGTCGATATGTGACCCCAGGATTTGTTTTCAGGGCAGGTGTCATTTACAGGCCTGCAATGATTTTGAATATCAACTGACCATTAGCGCTGGGATTAAAGCTGCTGTTGCGTGAAACGGCCACAAGGTGGCAGCAGTTCTCCCTTACCAAATCTGGTAACTACAGCAACAGAGCCTCAATGGAAGTCGTGTTCTAGATTGGAATTTAGAATGGAATGTGCCAGGAGAAAGCCCCTCAAGTTTGTCTCACTACTTCTTGTTCGTGTTTTTAATTTTTTTTTTTATTTTCTATTACAGCAAGTTTGATTACAATGTTTGGCTTGTTGTAGGTGTGGAAGATGTGGTTCTTTTACACATATACAGATGTCTGTTTTTCCTGGGATCCTTTTCCCATGTACGTTAGGACAGAATGTTGAGTAGTCTTCTCTTGGTATTCCGTAGGTCTTTGGTGATTATATATGTCACCTGTGTTTGATTATGTCTGTTAACCACGAAATCGTAATGAAACCAATCCTCACACCTTTCCATTGGTGAACCATAAGTTTGTTTAATGAATCTGTGATTGCCCTTCTCCGTGGAAATATCTGCCCTGGTATCCATTTTTAGGTAACACCTATAAGTGATATGATACGATATGTGTCTTTCACTTTCTGACTTACTCCAAGTCACGTGATTACCTCTAGACTCATCTACGGGGCTGCAAATGGCATTGTGTCCTTTTTTTCCTTGGCTTCTATTCTGCCTTAGCGAAGTCTATTTTCAACAATGTGATTCCCTGAGGGTTGTGGATTAGCTGACCTGGGCAGCCTTACCCTGCCAGCCGGCCCTCCCCAGGTGTGCCTGGTTGAGGTCAATATAAACAGCGCTCCAGGCAGCAATAGCCCCTGAAGTTGTGCCTGACTCCATATTCTCTGCCCCGTCAGCAGTCTCGGGGCTGTGCTGGTGGGAGGGAGTGAGGGGCCAAGGCTTTGTTGCTGGCCCGGTGTGAGTGGGTCTCTGCTGGCCTTTCTGCAGGAGTTGCCAGGCTGCCACCTGTAAAGAAGAGGATGTGTCACCCATACCTTCCGATGGAATTTCTCTCCGGACAGAGGTGAGGAAGGAAAAAAGCAGTGGGGGCCAGGACAGGAGGGGTATCTCAGGCAGGGCAATAGAAAGCTTCCAGAAGAGCGCACGGGTCCAGGACCATCCTGGCTGGCCTGCAGGCACCAAGTTGGCCTGCGTGCTGTCGCTGGTGTGGCTCCAGGGCCCTTCCTCTAGGCTTTCAAGCCCTTGTACATATTCAGGTGTTTTACCTGGGAAGGGTGGGAACAGTTCAGCAGCAGCTGGCCTGGGGCTCAGCTCACGTTCACTCACAGATGCCTCAGCACGGTCCCCCAGCTTCGCAATGAGGACGCTCCTTGCATGGGGGGTGGGTTGCTGGCTGTATGGGAGGTGATTCCCCTCCTCTGACCAATTTCAGAATTGTTTACCGCTGGAGCAAGTGCCCTGATAGGGTTTCCCTCTGTATAACTGGTGGGTTCAGGTATTTTTTTTCTTTTGTGGTTCATGTTAGATTTTATTCCTCTTTTATGTATTTATAGATATAAACATGGAAATAATTCATTCATATAAATACATCTGTGTGAAGGGAAGAACATTTTTCTGTTTTATTTTAAATTTTTTTTTAATTTTGAAATTTAATTGTATTTATTTTTTTATACAGTAGGTTATTATTAGTTATGTATTTTATGCATATACATGTATACAGGTCAATCCCAATCTCCCAACTCATCCCACCACCACCACCCCATGGCTTCCCCCACTTGGTGTCCATACGTTTGTTCTCTACCTCTGTGTCTCTATTTCTTCCCTGCAAACCAGTTCATCTGTACCATTTTTTAGGTTCCACATATATGCATTAATATACAATATTTGTTTTCCTCTTTCTGACTTACTTCATTCTGTATGACAGTCTCTAGATCCATCGATGTCTCTACAAATGACCCAGTTTCATTCCTTTTTATGGCTGAGTAATATTCCATTTTATATATGTACCACATCTTTATCCATTCATCTGTCTGTGGGCATTTAGGTTGCTTGCATTACCTGGCTATTGTAAATAGTGCTGCAATGAACATTGTGGTGAATGTGCCTTTTTGATTTATGGTTTTCTCTGGGTATATGCCCAGAAGTGGGATTGCTGGATCAGATGGTAATTCTATTTCTAGTTTTAAGGAAACTCCATACTGTTCTCCATAGTGACTGTATCAATTTACATCCCCACCAATAGTGGAAGACGGCTCCTTTTGTCCACACCCTCCCCAGAATTTGTTGTTTGTAGATTTTCTGATGATGCCGATTCTAACAGGTGTGAGGTGATACCTCATTGTAGTTTGATTTGCATTTCTCTAATAATTAGTGCTGTTGAGCAGCTTTTCATGTGCGTCTTGGCCATCTCTGTGTCTTCTTTGAAGAAACGTCTCTTTAGATCTTCTGCCCATTTCTGTATTGGGTTGTTTGTTTTTTGAATATTAAGCTGCATGAGCTGTTTATATATATATTGGAGATTAAACCTTTGTCCATTGATTCATTTGCAACGATTTTCAACCATTCTGAGGGATGCCTTTTTCCATTTCCGTTTTTTTAACAAAAAAGGAACAAAAGAAAAAGAAGCAGAACACTAATGTGCGTAAAATATGCCTTTTGAAATGGTCGTTTTGAAATATGGACGTCCTTTGAATTTTTTGGTCGATATGTGACCCCAGGATTTGTTTTCAGGAAAGGTGTCATTTACAGGCCTGCAATGATTTTGAATATCAACTGACCATTAGCGCTGGGATTAAAGCTGCTGTTGCGTGAAACGGCCACAAGGTGGCAGCAGTTCTCCCGTACCAAATCTGGTTACTAGAGCAACAGAGCCTCAATGGAAGGCGTGTTCTAGATTGGAATTTAGAATGGAATGTGCCAGGAGAAAGCCCCTCAAGTTTGTCTCACTACTTCTTGTTTGTGTTTTTAATTTTTTTTTATTTTCTATTACAGCAAGTTTGATTACAATGTTTGGCTTGTTGTAGGTGTGGAAGATGTGGTTCTTTTACACATATACAGATGTCTGTTCTTCCTGGGATCCTTTTCCCATGTACGTTAGGACAGAATGTTGAGTAGTCTTCTCTTGGTATTCCGTAGGTCTTTGGTGATTATATATGTCACCTGTGTTTGATTATGTCTGTTAACCCCTGAATCGTAATGAAACCAATCCTCACACCTTTCCATTGGTGAACCATAAGTTTGTTTAATGAATCTGTGATTGCCCTTCTCTGTGGACATATATGCCCTGGTATCCATTTTTAGGTAATACCTATAAGTGATATGATACGATATGTGTCTTTCACTTTCTGACTTACTACAAGTCACGTGATTACCTCTAGACTCATCTACGGGGCTGCAAATGGCATTGTGTCCTTTTTTCCCTTGGCTTCTCTTCTGCCTTAGCGAGGTCCATTTTCAACAATGTGATTCCCTGAGGGTTGTGGATTAGCTGACCAGGGCAGCCTTACCCTTCCGGCCGGCCCTCCCAAGGTGTGCCTGGTTGAGGTCAATATAAACAGCGCTCCAGGCAGCAATAGCCCCTGAAGTTGTGCCTGACTCCACATTCTCTGCCCCGTCAGCAGTCTCGGGGCTGTGCTGGTGGGAGGGAATGAGGGGCCAAGGCTTTGTTGGTGGCCCGGTGTGAGTGGGGCTCTGCTGGCCTTTCTGCAGGAGTTGCCAGGCTGCCACCTGTAAAGAAGAGGATGTGTCACACATACCTTCCGATGGAATTTCGCTCCAGACAGAGGTGAGTTAGGAAAAAAACAGTGGGGGCCGGGACAGGAGGGGTATCTCAGGCAGGGCAATAGAAAGCTTCCAGAACAGCTCCCGGGGCCAGGACCATCCTGGCTGGCCTGCAGGCACCAAGTTGGCCTGCGTGCTGTCGCTGGTGTGGCTCCAGGGTCCTTCCTCTAGGCTTTCAAGCCCTTGTACATATTCAGGTGTTTTACCTGGGAAGGGTGGGAACAGTTCAGCAGCAGCTGGCCTGGGGCTCAGCTCACGTTTACTCACAGATGCCTCAGCACGGTCCCCCAGCTTTGCAATGAGGACGCTCCTTGCATGGGGGGTGGGTTGCTGGATGTATGGGAGGTGATTCCCCACGTCTGACCAATTTCAAAATTGTTTACCGCTGGAGCAAGTGCCCTGATAGGGTTTCCCTCTGTATAACTGGTGGGTTCAGGTTTTTTTTTCTTTTATGGTTCAAGTTAGATTTTATTCCTCTTTTATGCATTTATAGATATAAGCATGGAAATAATTCATTCCTATAAATACATCTGTGTGAAGGGAAGAACTTTTTTCTGTTTTATTTTAAAATTTTATTTTTTAAAATTTTGAAATTTAGTTTTATTTATTTTTTTATACAGCAGGTTATTATTTGTTATGTATTTTATGCATATACATGTATACAGGTCAATCCCAATCTCCCAACTCATCCCACCACCACCACCCAATGGCTTCCCACACTTGGTGTCCATACGTTTGTTCTCTACCTCTGTCTCTCTATTTCTTCCCTGCAAACCAGTTCATCTGTACCATTTTGTAGGTTCCACATATATGCATTAATATACAATATTTGTTTTCCTCTTTCTGACTTACTTCATTCTGTATGACAGTCTCTAGATCCATCGATGTGTCTACAATTGACCCAGTTTCATCCCTTTTTATGGCTGAGTAATATTCCATTTTATATATGTACCACATCTTTATCCATTCATCTGTCTGTGGGCATTTAGGTTGCTTGCATTACCTGGCTATTGTAAATAGTGCTGCAATGAACATTGTGGTGAATGTGCCTTTTTGGTTTACGGTTTGCTCTGGGTATATGCCCAGAAGTGGGATTGCTGGATCAGATGGTAATTCTATTTCTAGTTTTTTTAAGGAAACTCCATACTGTTCTCCATAGTGACTGTATCAATTTACATCCCCACCAATAGTGGAAGAGGGCTCCTTTTGTCCACACCCTCCCCAGAATTTGTTGTTTGTAGATTTTCTGATGATGCCGATTCTAACAGGTGTGAGGTGATACCTCATTGTAGTTTTGATTTGCATTTCTCTAATAATTAGTGCTGTTGAGCAGCTTTTCATGTGCGTCTTGGCCATCTCTGTGTCTTCTTTGAAGAAACGTCTCTTTAGATCTTCTGCCCATTTTTGTATTGGGTTGTTTTTTTTTTGAATATTAAGCTGCATGAGCTGTTTATATATATATTGGAGATTGAACCTTTGTCCATTGATTCATTTGCAACGATTTTCGCCCATTCTGAGGGATGCCTTTTTCCATTCCCATTTTTTTAACAAAAAAGGAAAGAAAGAAAAAGAAGCAGAACACTAATGTGCGTAAAATATGCCTTTTGAAATGGTCGTTTTGAAATATGGACGTCCTTTGAATTTTTTGGTCGATATGTGACCCCAGGATTTGTTTTCAGGGCAGGTGTCATTTACAGGCCTGCAATGATTTTGAATATCAACTGACCATTAGCGCTGGGATTAAAGCTGCTGTTGCGTGAAACGGCCACAAGGTGGCAGCAGTTCTCCCTTACCAAATCTGGTTACTAGAGCAACAGAGCCTCAATGGAAGTCATGTTCTAGATTGGAATTTAGAATGGAATGTGCCAGGAGAAAGCCCCTCAAGTTTGTCTCACTACTTCTTGTTGGTGTTTTTAATTTTTTTTTAATTTTCTATTACAGCAAGTTTCATTACAATGTTTGGCTTGTTGTAGGTGTGGAAGATGTGGTTCTTTTACACATATACAGATGTCTGTTCTTCCTGGGATCCTTTTCCCATGTCCGTTAGGACAGAATGTTGAGTAGTCTTCTCTTGGTATTCCGTAGGTCTTTGGAGATTATATATGTCACCTCTGTTTGATTATGTCTGTTAACCCCGATATCGTAATGAAACCAATCCTCACACCTTTCCATTGGTGAACCATAAGTTTGTTTAATGAATCTGTGATTGCCCTTCTCCGTGGAAATATCTGCCCTGGTATCCATTTTTAGGTAACACCTATAAGTGATATGATACGATATGTGTCTTTCACGTTCTGACTTACTCCAAGTCACGTGATTACGTCTAGACTCATCTACGGGGCTGCAAATGGCATTGTGTCCTTTTTTTCCTTGGCTTCTATTCTGCCTTAGCGAGGTCCATTTTCAACAATGTGATTCCCTGAGGGTTGTGGATTAGCTGACCTGGGCAGCCTTACCCTGCCGGCCGGCCCTCCCCAGGTGTGCCTGGTTGAGGTCAATATAAACAGCGCTCCAGGCAGCAATAGCCCCTGAAGTTGTGCCTGACTCCACATTCTCTGCCCCGTCAGCAGTCTCGGGTCTGTGCTGGTGGGAGGGAGTGAGGGGCCAAGGCTTTGTTGGTGGCCCGGTGTGAGTGGGGCTCTGCTGGCCTTTCTGCAGGAGTTGCCAGGCTGCCACCTGTAAAGAAGAGGATGTGTCACACATACCTTCCAATGGAATTTCTCTCCAGACAGAGGTGAGGAAGGAAAAAAACAGTGGGGGCCGGGACAGGAGGGGTATCTCAGGCAGGGCAATAGAAAGCTTCCAGAACAGCGCCCGGGGCCAGGACCATCCTGGCTGGCCTGCAGGCACCAAGTTGGCCTGCGTGCTGTCGCTGGTGTGGCTCCAGGGTCCTTCCTCTAGGCTTTCAAGCCCTTGTACATATTCAGGTGTTTTACCTGGGAAGGGTGGGAACAGTTCAGCAGCAGCTGGCCTGGGGCTCAGCTCACGTTTACTCACAGATGCCTCAGCACGGTCCCCCAGCTTTGCAATGAGGACGCTCCTTGCATGGGGGGTGGGTTGCTGGATGTATGGGAGGTGATTCCCCACGTCTGACCAATTTCAGAATTGTTTACCGCTGGAGCAAGTGCCCTGATAGGGTTTCCCTCTGTATAACTGGTGGGTTCAGGTTTTTTTTTCTTTTATGGTTCAAGTTAGATTTTATTCCTCTTTTATGCATTTATAGATATAAGCATGGAAATAATTCATTCCTATAAATACATCTGTGTGAAGGGAAGAACTTTTTTCTGTTTTATTTTAAAATTTTATTTTTTAAAATTTTGAAATTTAGTTTTATTTATTTTTTTATACAGCAGGTTATTATTTGTTATGTATTTTATGCATATACATGTATACAGGTCAATCCCAATCTCCCAACTCATCCCACCACCACCACCCAATGGCTTCCCACACTTGGTGTCCATACGTTTGTTCTCTACCTCTGTCTCTCTATTTCTTCCCTGCAAACCAGTTCATCTGTACCAATTTGTAGGTTCCACATATATGCATTAATATACAATATTTGTTTTCCTCTTTCTGACTTACTTCATTCTGTATGACAGTCTCTAGATCCATCGATGTGTCTACAATTGACCCAGTTTCATCCCTTTTTATGGCTGAGTAATATTCCATTTTATATATGTACCACATCTTTATCCATTCATCTGTCTGTGGGCATTTAGGTTGCTTGCATTACCTGGCTATTGTAAATAGTGCTGCAATGAACATTGTGGTGAATGTGCCTTTTTGGTTTACGGTTTGCTCTGGGTATATGCCCAGAAGTGGGATTGCTGGATCAGATGGTAATTCTATTTCTAGTTTTTTTAAGGAAACTCCATACTGTTCTCCATAGTGACTGTATCAATTTACATCCCCACCAATAGTGGAAGAGGGCTCCTTTTGTCCACATCCTCCCCAGAATTTGTTGTTTGTAGATTTTCTGATGATGCCGATTCTAACAGGTGTGAGGTGATACCTCATTGTAGTTTTGATTTGCATTTATCTAATAATTAGTGCTGTTGAGCAGCTTTTCATGTGCGTCTTGGCCATCTCTGTGTCTTCTTTGAAGAAACGTCTCTTTAGATCTTCTGCCCATTTTTGTATTGGGTTGTTTGTTTTCTTAATATTAAGCTGCATGAGCTGTTTATATATATATTGGAGATTAAACCTTTGTCCATTGATTCATTTGCAACGATTTTCGCCCATTCTGAGGGATGCCTTTTTCCATTCCCATTTTTTTAACAAAAAAGGAAAGAAAGAAAAAGAAGCAGAACACTAATGTGCGTAAAATATGCCTTTTGAAATGGTCGTTTTGAAATATGGACGTCCTTTGAATTTTTTGGTCGATATGTGACCCCAGGATTTGTTTTCAGGGCAGGTGTCATTTACAGGCCTGCAATGATTTTGAATATCAACTGACCATTAGCGCTGGGATTAAAGCTGCTGTTGCGTGAAACGGCCACAAGGTGGCAGCAGTTCTCCCTTACAAAATCTGGTTACTAGAGCAACAGAGCCTCAATGGAAGTCGTGTTCTACATTGGAATTTAGAATGGAATGTGCCAGGAGAAAGCCCCTCAAGTTTGTCTCACTACTTCTTGTTCGTGTTTTTAATTTTTTTTAAATTTTCTATTACAGCAAGTTTCATTACAATGTTTGGCTTGTTGTAGGTGTGGAAGATGTGGTTCTTTTACACATATACAGATGTCTGTTCTTCCTGGGATCCTTTTCCCATGTCCGTTAGGACAGAATGTTGAGTAGTCTTCTCTTGGTATTCCGTAGGTCTTTGGAGATTATATATGTCACCTCTGTTTGATTATGTCTGTTAACCCCGATATCGTAATGAAACCAATCCTCACACCTTTCCATTGGTGAACCATAAGTTTGTTTAATGAATCTGTGATTGCCCTTCTCCGTGGAAATATCTGCCCTGGTATCCATTTTTAGGTAACACCTATAAGTGATATGATACGATATGTGTCTTTCACGTTCTGACTTACTCCAAGTCAGGTGATTACTTCTAGACTCATCTACGGGGCTGCAAATGGCATTGTGTCCTTTTTTTCCTTGGCTTCTATTCTGCCTTAGCGAGGTCCATTTTCAACATTGTGATTCCCTGAGGGTTGTGGATTAGCTGACCTGGGCAGCCTTACACTGCCGACCGGCCCTCCCCAGGTGTGCCTGGTTGAGGTCAATATAAACAGCGCTCCAGGCAGCAATAGGCCCTGAAGTTGTGCCTGACTCCACATTCTCTGCCCCGTCAGCAGTCTCGGGGCTGTGCTGGTGGGAGGGAATGAGGGGCCAAGGCTTTGTTGGTGGCCCGGTGTGAGTGGGGCTCTGCTGGCCTTTCTGCAGGAGTTGCCAGCCTGCCACCTGTAAAGAAGAGGATGTGTCACACATACCTTCCGATGGAATTTCGCTCCAGACAGAGGTGAGTTAGGAAAAAAACAGTGGGGGCCGGGACAGGAGGGGTATCTCAGGCAGGGCAATAGAAAGCTTCCAGAACAGCGCCCGGGGCCAGGACCATCCTGGCTGGCCTGCAGTCACCAAGTTGGCCTGCGTGCTGTCGCTGGTGTGGCTCCAGGGTCCTTCCTCTAGGCTTTCAAGCCCTTGTACATATTCAGGTGTTTTACCTGGGAAGGGTGGGAACAGTTCAGCAGCAGCTGGCCTGGGGCTCAGCTCACGTTTACTCACAGATGCCTCAGCACGGTCCCCCAGCTTTGCAATGAGGACGCTCCTTGCATGGGGGGTGGGTTGCTGGATGTATGGGAGGTGATTCCCCACGTCTGACCAATTTCAGAATTGTTTACCGCTGGAGCAAGTGCCCTGATAGGGTTTCCCTCTGTATAACTGGTGGGTTCAGGTTTTTTTTTCTTTTATGGTTCAAGTTAGATTTTATTCCTCTTTTATGCATTTATAGATATAAGCATGGAAATAATTCATTCCTATAAATACATCTGTGTGAAGGGAAGAACTTTTTTCTGTTTTATTTTAAAATTTTATTTTTTAAAATTTTGAAATTTAGTTTTATTTATTTTTTTATACAGCAGGTTATTATTTGTTATGTATTTTATGCATATACATGTATACAGGTCAATCCCAATCTCCCAACTCATCCCACCACCACCACCCAATGGCTTCCCACACTTGGTGTCCATACGTTTGTTCTCTACCTCTGTCTCTCTATTTCTTCCCTGCAAACCAGTTCATCTGTACCAATTTGTAGGTTCCACATATATGCATTAATATACAATATTTGTTTTCCTCTTTCTGACTTACTTCATTCTGTATGACAGTCTCTAGATCCATCGATGTGTCTACAATTGACCCAGTTTCATCCCTTTTTATGGCTGAGTAATATTCCATTTTATATATGTACCACATCTTTATCCATTCATCTGTCTGTGGGCATTTAGGTTGCTTGCATTACCTGGCTATTGTAAATAGTGCTGCAATGAACATTGTGGTGAATGTGCCTTTTTGGTTTACGGTTTGCTCTGGGTATATGCCCAGAAGTGGGATTGCTGGATCAGATGGTAATTCTATTTCTAGTTTTTTTAAGGAAACTCCATACTGTTTTCCATAGTGACTGTATCAATTTACATCCCCACCAATAGTGGAAGAGGGCTCCTTTTGTCCACACCCTCCCCAGAATTTGTTGTTTGTAGATTTTCTGATGATGCCGATTCTAACAGGTGTGAGGTGATACCTCATTGTAGTTTTGATTTGCATTTATCTAATAATTAGTGCTGTTGAGCAGCTTTTCATGTGCGTCTTGGCCATCTCTGTGTCTTCTTTGAAGAAACGTCTCTTTAGATCTTCTGCCCATTTTTGTATTGGGTTGTTTGTTTTCTTAATATTAAGCTGCATGAGCTGTTTATATATATATTGGAGATTAAACCTTTGTCCATTGATTCATTTGCAACGATTTTCGCCCATTCTGAGGGATGCCTTTTTCCATTCCCATTTTTTTAACAAAAAAGGAAAGAAAGAAAAAGAAGCAGAACACTAATGTGCGTAAAATATGCCTTTTGAAATGGTCGTTTTGAAATATGGACGTCCTTTGAATTTTTTGGTCGATATGTGACCCCAGGATTTGTTTTCAGGGCAGGTGTCATTTACAGGCCTGCAATGATTTTGAATATCAACTGACCATTAGCGCTGGGATTAAAGCTGCTGTTGCGTGAAACGGCCACAAGGTGGCAGCAGTTCTCCCTTACAAAATCTGGTTACTAGAGCAACAGAGCCTCAATGGAAGTCGTGTTCTACATTGGAATTTAGAATGGAATGTGCCAGGAGAAAGCCCCTCAAGTTTGTCTTACTACTTCTTGTTCGTGTTTTTAATTTTTTTTTAATTTTCTATTACAGCAAGTTTCATTACAATGTTTGGCTTGTTGTAGGTGTGGAAGATGTGGTTCTTTTACACATATACAGATGTCTGTTCTTCCTGGGATCCTTTTCCCATGTCCGTTAGGACAGAATGTTGAGTAGTCTTCTCTTGGTATTCCGTAGGTCTTTGGAGATTATATATGTCACCTCTGTTTGATTATGTCTCTTAACCCCGATATCGTAATGAAACCAATCCTCACACCTTTCCATTGGTGAACCATAAGTTTGTTTAATGAATCTGTGATTGCCCTTCTCCGTGGAAATATCTGCCCTGGTATCCATTTTTAGGTAACACCTATAAGTGATATGATACGATATGTGTCTTTCACGTTCTGACTTACTCCAAGTCACGTGATTACCTCTAGACTCATCTACGGGGCTGCAAATGGCATTGTGTCCTTTTTTTCCTTGGCTTCTATTCTGCCTTAGCGAGGTCCATTTTCAACATTGTGATTCCCTGAGGGTTGTGGATTAGCTGACCTGGGCAGCCTTACACTGCCGACCGGCCCTCCCCAGGTGTGCCTGGTTGAGGTCAATATAAACAGCGCTCCAGGCAGCAATAGGCCCTGAAGTTGTGCCTGACTCCACATTCTCTGCCCCGTCAGCAGTCTCGGGGCTGTGCTGGTGGGAGGGAATGAGGGGCCAAGGCTTTGTTGGTGGCCCGGTGTGAGTGGGGCTCTGCTGGCCTTTCTGCAGGAGTTGCCAGGCTGCCACCTGTAAAGAAGAGGATGTGTCACACATACCTTCCGATGGAATTTCGCTCCAGACAGAGGTGAGTTAGGAAAAAAACAGTGGGGGCCGGGACAGGAGGGGTATCTCAGGCAGGGCAATAGAAAGCTTCCAGAACAGCTCCCGGGGCCAGGACCATCCTGGCTGGCCTGCAGGCACCAAGTTGGCCTGCGTGCTGTCGCTGGTGTGGCTCCAGGGTCCTTCCTCTAGGCTTTCAAGCCCTTGTACATATTCAGGTGTTTTACCTGGGAAGGGTGGGAACAGTTCAGCAGCAGCTGGCCTGGGGCTCAGCTCACGTTTACTCACAGATGCCTCAGCACGGTCCCCCAGCTTTGCAATGAGGACGCTCCTTGCATGGGGGGTGGGTTGCTGGATGTATGGGAGGTGATTCCCCACGTCTGACCAATTTCAGAATTGTTTACCGCTGGAGCAAGTGCCCTGATAGGGTTTCCCTCTGTATAACTGGTGGGTTCAGGTTTTTTTTTCTTTTATGGTTCAAGTTAGATTTTATTCCTCTTTTATGCATTTATAGATATAAGCATGGAAATAATTCATTCCTATAAATACATCTGTGTGAAGGGAAGAACTTTTTTCTGTTTTATTTTAAAATTTTATTTTTTAAAATTTTGAAATTTAGTTTTATTTATTTTTTTATACAGCAGGTTATTATTTGTTATGTATTTTATGCATATACATGTATACAGGTCAATCCCAATCTCCCAACTCATCCCACCACCACCACCCAATGGCTTCCCACACTTGGTGTCCATACGTTTGTTCTCTACCTCTGTGTCTCTATTTCTTCCCTGCAAACCAGTTCATCTGTACCATTTTGTAGGTTCCACATATATGCATTAATATACAATATTTGTTTTCCTCTTTCTGACTTACTTCATTCTGTATGACAGTCTCTAGATCCATCGATGTGTCTACAATTGACCCAGTTTCATCCCTTTTTATGGCTGAGTAATATTCCATTTTATATATGTACCACATCTTTATCCATTCATCTGTCTGTGGGCATTTAGGTTGCTTGCATTACCTGGCTATTGTAAATAGTGCTGCAATGAACATTGTGGTGAATGTGCCTTTTTGGTTTATGGATTGCTCTGGGTATATGCCCAGAAGTGGGATTGCTGGATCAGATGGTAATTCTATTTCTAGTTTTTTTAAGGAAACTCCATACTGTTCTCCATAGTGACTGTATCAATTTACATCCCCACCAATAGTGGAAGACGGCTCCTTTTGTCCACACCCTCCCCAGAATTTGTTGTTTGTAGATTTTCTGATGATGCCGATTCTAACAGGTGTGAGGTGATACCTCATTGTAGTTTTGATTTGCATTTCTCTAATAATTAGTGCTGTTGAGCAGCTTTTCATGTGCGTCTTGGCCATCTCTGTGTCTTCTTTGAAGAAACGTCTCTTTAGATCTTCTGCCCATTTTTGTATTGGGTTGTTTGTTTTCTTAATATTAAGCTGCATGAGCTGTTTATATATATATTGGAGATTGAACCTTTGTCCATTGATTCATTTGCAACGATTTTCGCCCATTCTGAGGGATGCCTTTTTCCATTCCCATTTTTTTAACAAAAAAGGAAAGAAAGAAAAAGAAGCAGAACACTAATGTGCGTAAAATATGCCTTTTGAAATGGTCGTTTTGAAATATGGACATCCTTTGAATTTTTTGGTCGATATGTGACCCCAGGATTTGTTTTCAGGGCAGGTGTCATTTACAGGCCTGCAATGATTTTGAATATCAACTGACCATTAGCGCTGGGATTAAAGCTGCTGTTGCGTGAAACGGCCACAAGGTGGCAGCAGTTCTCCCTTACCAAATCTGGTTACTAGAGCAACAGAGCCTCAATGGAAGTCGTGTTCTAGATTGGAATTTAGAATGGAATGTGCCAGGAGAAAGCCCCTCAAGTTTGTCTCACTACTTCTTGTTCGTGTTTTTAATTTTTTTTAAATTTTCTATTACAGCAAGTTTCATTACAATGTTTGGCTTGTTGTAGGTGTGGAAGATGTGGTTCTTTTACACATATACAGATGTCTGTTCTTCCTGGGATCCTTTTCCCATGTCCGTTAGGACAGAATGTTGAGTAGTCTTCTCTTGGTATTCCGTAGGTCTTTGGAGATTATATATGTCACCTCTGTTTGATTATGTCTCTTAACCCCGATATCGTAATGAAACCAATCCTCACACCTTTCCATTGGTGAACCATAAGTTTGTTTAATGAATCTGTGATTGCCCTTCTCCGTGGAAATATCTGCCCTGGTATCCATTTTTAGGTAACACCTATAAGTGATATGATACGATATGTGTCTTTCACGTTCTGACTTACTCCAAGTCACGTGATTACCTCTAGACTCATCTACGGGGCTGCAAATGGCATTGTGTCCTTTTTTTCCTTGGCTTCTATTCTGCCTTAGCGAGGTTCATTTTCAACATTGTGATTCCCTGAGGGTTGTGGATTAGCTGACCTGGGCAGCCTTACCCTGCCGGCCGGCCCTCCCCAGGTGTGCCTGGTTGAGGTCAATATAAACAGCGCTCCAGGCAGCAATAGCCCCTGAAGTTGTGCCTGACTCCACATTCTCTGCCCCGTCAGCAGTCTCGGGGCTGTGCTGGTGGGAGGGAGTGAGGGGCCAAGGCTTTGTTGGTGGCCCGGTGTGAGTGGGGCTCTGCTGGCCTTTCTGCAGGAGTTTCCAGGCTGCCACCTGTAAAGAAGAGGATGTGTCACACATACCTTCCGATGGAATTTCGCTCCAGACAGAGGTGAGGAAGGAAAAAAACAGTGGGGGCCGGGACAGGAGGGGTATCTCAGGCAGGGCAATAGAAAGCTTCCAGAACAGCGCCCGGGGCCAGGACCATCCTGGCTGGCCTGCAGGCACCAAGTTGGCCTGCGTGCTGTCGCTGGTGTGGCTCCAGGGTCCTTCCTCTAGGCTTTCAAGCCCTTGTACATATTCAGGTGTTTTACCTGGGAAGGGTGGGAACAGTTCAGCAGCAGCTGGCCTGGGGCTCAGCTCACGTTTACTCACAGATGCCTCAGCACGGTCCCCCAGCTTTGCAATGAGGACGCTCCTTGCATGGGGGGTGGGTTGCTGGATGTATGGGAGGTGATTCCCCACGTCTGACCAATTTCAGAATTGTTTACCGCTGGAGCAAGTGCCCTGATAGGGTTTCCCTCTGTATAACTGGTGGGTTCAGGTTTTTTTTTCTTTTATGGTTCAAGTTAGATTTTATTCCTCTTTTATGCATTTATAGATATAAGCATGGAAATAATTCATTCCTATAAATACATCTGTGTGAAGGGAAGAACTTTTTTCTGTTTTATTTTAAAATTTTATTTTTTAAAATTTTGAAATTTAGTTTTATTTATTTTTTTATACAGCAGGTTATTATTTGTTATGTATTTTATGCATATACATGTATACAGGTCAATCCCAATCTCCCAACTCATCCCACCACCACCACCCAATGGCTTCCCACACTTGGTGTCCATACGTTTGTTCTCTACCTCTGTGTCTCTATTTCTTCCCTGCAAACCAGTTCATCTGTACCATTTTGTAGGTTCCACATATATGCATTAATATACAATATTTGTTTTCCTCTTTCTGACTTACTTCATTCTGTATGACAGTCTCTAGATCCATCGATGTGTCTACAATTGACCCAGTTTCATCCCTTTTTATGGCTGAGTAATATTCCATTTTATATATGTACCACATCTTTATCCATTCATCTGTCTGTGGGCATTTAGGTTGCTTGCATTACCTGGCTATTGTAAATAGTGCTGCAATGAACATTGTGGTGAATGTGCCTTTTTGGTTTATGGATTGCTCTGGGTATATGCCCAGAAGTGGGATTGCTGGATCAGATGGTAATTCTATTTCTAGTTTTTTTAAGGAAACTCCATACTGTTCTCCATAGTGACTGTATCAATTTACATCCCCACCAATAGTGGAAGACGGCTCCTTTTGTCCACACCCTCCCCAGAATTTGTTGTTTGTAGATTTTCTGATGATGCCGATTCTAACAGGTGTGAGGTGATACCTCATTGTAGTTTTGATTTGCATTTCTCTAATAATTAGTGCTGTTGAGCAGCTTTTCATGTGCGTCTTGGCCATCTCTGTGTCTTCTTTGAAGAAACGTCTCTTTAGATCTTCTGCCCATTTTTGTATTGGGTTGTTTGTTTTCTTAATATTAAGCTGCATGAGCTGTTTATATATATATTGGAGATTGAACCTTTGTCCATTGATTCATTTGCAACGATTTTCGCCCATTCTGAGGGATGCCTTTTTCCATTCCCATTTTTTTTAACAAAAAAGGAAAGAAAGAAAAAGAAGCAGAACACTAATGTGCGTAAAATATGCCTTTTGAAATGGTCGTTTTGAAATATGGACATCCTTTGAATTTTTTGGTCGATATGTGACCCCAGGATTTGTTTTCAGGGCAGGTGTCATTTACAGGCCTGCAATGATTTTGAATATCAACTGACCATTAGCGCTGGGATTAAAGCTGCTGTTGCGTGAAACGGCCACAAGGTGGCAGCAGTTCTCCCTTACCAAATCTGGTTACTAGAGCAACAGAGCCTCAATGGAAGTCGTGTTCTAGATTGGAATTTAGAATGGAATGTGCCAGGAGAAAGCCCCTCAAGTTTGTCTCACTACTTCTTGTTCGTGTTTTTAATTTTTTTTAAATTTTCTATTACAGCAAGTTTCATTACAATGTTTGGCTTGTTGTAGGTGTGGAAGATGTGGTTCTTTTACACATATACAGATGTCTGTTCTTCCTGGGATCCTTTTCCCATGTCCGTTAGGACAGAATGTTGAGTAGTCTTCTCTTGGTATTCCGTAGGTCTTTGGAGATTATATATGTCACCTCTGTTTGATTATGTCTCTTAACCCCGATATCGTAATGAAACCAATCCTCACACCTTTCCATTGGTGAACCATAAGTTTGTTTAATGAATCTGTGATTGCCCTTCTCCGTGGAAATATCTGCCCTGGTATCCATTTTTAGGTAACACCTATAAGTGATATGATACGATATGTGTCTTTCACGTTCTGACTTACTCCAAGTCACGTGATTACCTCTAGACTCATCTATGGGGCTGCAAATGGCATTGTGTCCTTTTTTTCCTTGGCTTCTATTCTGCCTTAGCGAGGTCCATTTTCAACAATGTGATTCCCTGAGGGTTGTGGATTAGCTGACCTGGGCAGCCTTACCCTGCCGGCCGGCCCTCCCCAGGTGTGCCTGGTTGAGGTCAATATAAACAGCGCTCCAGGCAGCAATAGCCCCTGAAGTTGTGCCTGACTCCACATTCTCTGCCCCGTCAGCAGTCTCGGGGCTGTGCTGGTGGGAGGGAGTGAGGGGCCAAGGCTTTGTTGGTGGCCCGGTGTGAGTGGGGCTCTGCTGGCCTTTCTGCAGGAGTTTCCAGGCTGCCACCTGTAAAGAAGAGGATGTGTCACACATACCTTCCGATGGAATTTCGCTCCAGACAGAGGTGAGGAAGGAAAAAAACAGTGGGGGCCGGGACAGGAGGGGTATCTCAGGCAGGGCAATAGAAAGCTTCCAGAACAGCGCCCGGGGCCAGGACCATCCTGGCTGGCCTGCAGGCACCAAGTTGGCCTGCGTGCTGTCGCTGGTGTGGCTCCAGGGTCCTTCCTCTAGGCTTTCAAGCCCTTGTACATATTCAGGTGTTTTACCTGGGAAGGGTGGGAACAGTTCAGCAGCAGCTGGCCTGGGGCTCAGCTCACGTTTACTCACAGATGCCTCAGCACGGTCCCCCAGCTTTGCAATGAGGACGCTCCTTGCATGGGGGGTGGGTTGCTGGATGTATGGGAGGTGATTCCCCACGTCTGACCAATTTCAGAATTGTTTACCGCTGGAGCAAGTGCCCTGATAGGGTTTCCCTCTGTATAACTGGTGGGTTCAGGTTTTTTTTTCTTTTATGGTTCAAGTTAGATTTTATTCCTCTTTTATGCATTTATAGATATAAGCATGGAAATAATTCATTCCTATAAATACATCTGTGTGAAGGGAAGAACTTTTTTCTGTTTTATTTTAAAATTTTATTTTTTAAAATTTTGAAATTTAGTTTTATTTATTTTTTTATACAGCAGGTTATTATTTGTTATGTATTTTATGCATATACATGTATACAGGTCAATCCCAATCTCCCAACTCATCCCACCACCACCACCCAATGGCTTCCCACACTTGGTGTCCATACGTTTGTTCTCTACCTCTGTGTCTCTATTTCTTCCCTGCAAACCAGTTCATCTGTACCATTTTGTAGGTTCCACATATATGCATTAATATACAATATTTGTTTTCCTCTTTCTGACTTACTTCATTCTGTATGACAGTCTCTAGATCCATCGATGTGTCTACAATTGACCCAGTTTCATCCCTTTTTATGGCTGAGTAATATTCCATTTTATATATGTACCACATCTTTATCCATTCATCTGTCTGTGGGCATTTAGGTTGCTTGCATTACCTGGCTATTGTAAATAGTGCTGCAATGAACATTGTGGTGAATGTGCCTTTTTGGTTTACGGTTTGCTCTGGGTATATGCCCAGAAGTGGGATTGCTGGATCAGATGGTAATTCTATTTCTAGTTTTTTTAAGGAAAGTCCATACTGTTCTCCATAGTGACTGTATCAATTTACATCCCCACCAATAGTGGAAGAGGGCTCCTTTTGTCCACACCCTCCCCAGAATTTGTTGTTTGTAGATTTTCTGATGATGCCGATTCTAACAGGTGTGAGGTGATACCTCATTGTAGTTTTGATTTGCATTTCTCTAATAATTAGTGCTGTTGAGCAGCTTCTCATGTGCGTCTTGGCCATCTCTTTGTCTTCTTTGAAGAAACGTCTCTTTAGATCTTCTGCCCATTTTTGTATTGGGTTGTTTTTTTTTTGAATATTAAGCTGCATGAGCTGTTTATATATATATTGGAGATTGAACCTTTGTCCATTGATTCATTTGCAACGATTTTCGCCCATTCTGAGGGATGCCTTTTTCCATTCCCATTTTTTTAACAAAAAAGGAAAGAAAGAAAAAGAAGCAGAACACTAATGTGCGTAAAATATGCCTTTTGAAATGGTCGTTTTGAAATATGGACGTCCTTTGAATTTTTTGGTCGATATGTGACCCCAGGATTTGTTTTCAGGGCAGGTGTCATTTACAGGCCTGCAATGATTTTGAATATCAACTGACCATTAGCGCTGGGATTAAAGCTGCTGTTGCGTGAAACGGCCACAAGGTGGCAGCAGTTCTCCCTTACCAAATCTGGTTACTAGAGCAACAGAGCCTCAATGGAAGTCATGTTCTAGATTGGAATTTAGAATGGAATGTGCCAGGAGAAAGCCCCTCAAGTTTGTCTCACTACTTCTTGTTGGTGTTTTTAATTTTTTTTTAATTTTCTATTACAGCAAGTTTCATTACAATGTTTGGCTTGTTGTAGGTGTGGAAGATGTGGTTCTTTTACACATATACAGATGTCTGTTCTTCCTGGGATCTTTTCCCATGTCCGTTAGGACAGAATGTTGAGTAGTCTTCTCTTGGTATTCCGTAGGTCTTTGGAGATTATATATGTCACCTCTGTTTGATTATGTCTGTTAACCCCGATATCGTAATGAAACCAATCCTCACACCTTTCCATTGGTGAACCATAAGTTTGTTTAATGAATCTGTGATTGCCCTTCTCCGTGGAAATATCTGCCCTGGTATCCATTTTTAGGTAACACCTATAAGTGATATGATACGATATGTGTCTTTCACGTTCTGACTTACTCCAAGTCACGTGATTACGTCTAGACTCATCTACGGGGCTGCAAATGGCATTGTGTCCTTTTTTTCCTTGGCTTCTATTCTGCCTTAGCGAGGTCCATTTTCAACAATGTGATTCCCTGAGGGTTGTGGATTAGCTGACCTGGGCAGCCTTACCCTGCCGGCCGGCCCTCCCCAGGTGTGCCTGGTTGAGGTCAATATAAACAGCGCTCCAGGCAGCAATAGCCCCTGAAGTTGTGCCTGACTCCACATTCTCTGCCCCGTCAGCAGTCTCGGGTCTTTGCTGGTGGGAGGGAGTGAGGGGCCAAGGCTTTGTTGGTGGCCCGGTGTGAGTGGGGCTCTGCTGGCCTTTCTGCAGGAGTTGCCAGGCTGCCACCTGTAAAGAAGAGGATGTGTCACACATACCTTCCGATGGAATTTCGCTCCAGACAGAGGTGAGGAAGGAAAAAAACAGTGGGGGCCGGGACAGGAGGGGTATCTCAGGCAGGGCAATAGAAAGCTTCCAGAACAGCGCCCGGGGCCAGGACCATCCTGGCTGGCCTGCAGGCACCAAGTTGGCCTGCGTGCTGTCGCTGGTGTGGCTCCAGGGTCCTTCCTCTAGGCTTTCAAGCCCTTGTACATATTCAGGTGTTTTACCTGGGAAGGGTGGGAACAGTTCAGCAGCAGCTGGCCTGGGGCTCAGCTCACGTTTACTCACAGATGCCTCAGCACGGTCCCCCAGCTTTGCAATGAGGACGCTCCTTGCATGGGGGGTGGGTTGCTGGATGTATGGGAGGTGATTCCCCACGTCTGACCAATTTCAGAATTGTTTACCGCTGGAGCAAGTGCCCTGATAGGGTTTCCCTCTGTATAACTGGTGGGTTCAGGTTTTTTTTTTCTTTTATGGTTCAAGTTAGATTTTATTCCTCTTTTATGCATTTATAGATATAAGCATGGAAATAATTCATTCCTATAAATACATCTGTGTGAAGGGAAGAACTTTTTTCTGTTTTATTTTAAAATTTTATTTTTTAAAATTTTGAAATTTAGTTTTATTTATTTTTTTATACAGCAGGTTATTATTTGTTATGTATTTTATGCATATACATGTATACAGGTCAATCCCAATCTCCCAACTCATCCCACCACCACCACCCAATGGCTTCCCACACTTGGTGTCCATAATTTGTTCTCTACCTCTGTCTCTCTATTTCTTCCCGGCAAACCAGTTCATCTGTACCATTTTGTAGGTTCCACATATATGCATTAATATACAATATTTGTTTTCCTCTTTCTGACTTACTTCATTCTGTATGACAGTCTCTAGATCCATCGATGTGTCTACAATTGACCCAGTTTCATCCCTTTTTATGGCTGAGTAATATTCCATTTTATATATGTACCACATCTTTATCCATTCATCTGTCTGTGGGCATTTAGGTTGCTTGCATTACCTGGCTATTGTAAATAGTGCTGCAATGAACATTGTGGTGAATGTGCCTTTTTGGTTTACGGTTTGCTCTGGGTATATGCCCAGAAGTGGGATTGCTGGATCAGATGGTAATTCTATTTCTAGTTTTTTTAAGGAAACTCCATACTGTTCTCCATAGTGACTGTATCAATTTACATCCCCACCAATAGTGGAAGAGGGCTCCTTTTGTCCACACCCTCCCCAGAATTTGTTGTTTGTAGATTTTCTGATGATGCCGATTCTAACAGGTGTGAGGTGATACCTCATTGTAGTTTTGATTTGCATTTCTCTAATAATTAGTGCTGTTGAGCAGCTTTTCATGTGCATCTTGGCCATCTCTGTGTCTTCTTTGAAGAAACGTCTCTTTAGATCTTCTGCCCATTTTTGTATTGGGTTGTTTGTTTTCTTAATATTAAGCTGCATGAGCTGTTTATATATATATTGGAGATTAAACCTTTGTCCATTGATTCATTTGCAACGATTTTCGCCCATTCTGAGGGATGCCTTTTTCCATTCCCATTTTTTTAACAAAAAAGGAAAGAAAGAAAAAGAAGCAGAACACTAATGTGCGTAAAATATGCCTTTTGAAATGGTCGTTTTGAAATATGGACGTCCTTTGAATTTTTTGGTCGATATGTGACCCCAGGATTTGTTTTCAGGGCAGGTGTCATTTACAGGCCTGCAATGATTTTGAATATCAACTGACCATTAGCGCTGGGATTAAAGCTGCTGTTGCGTGAAACGGCCACAAGGTGGCAGCAGTTCTCCCTTACCAAATCTGGTTACTAGAGCAACAGAGCCTCAATGGAAGTCGTGTTCTACATTGGAATTTAGAATGGAATGTGCCAGGAGAAAGCCCCTCAAGTTTGTCTCACTACTTCTTGTTCGTGTTTTTAATTTTTTTTTAATTTTCTATTACAGCAAGTTTCATTACAATGTTTGGCTTGTTGTAGGTGTGGAAGATGTGGTTCTTTTACACATATACAGATGTCTGTTCTTCCTGGGATCCTTTTCCCATGTCCGTTAGGACAGAATGTTGAGTAGTCTTCTCTTGGTATTCCGTAGGTCTTTGGAGATTATATATGTCACCTCTGTTTGATTATGTCTCTTAACCCCGATATCGTAATGAAACCAATCCTCACACCTTTCCATTGGTGAACCATAAGTTTGTTTAATGAATCTGTGATTGCCCTTCTCCGTGGAAATATCTGCCCTGGTATCCATTTTTAGGTAACACCTATAAGTGATATGATACGATATGTGTCTTTCACGTTCTGACTTACTCCAAGTCACGTGATTACCTCTAGACTCATCTACGGGGCTGCAAATGGCATTGTGTCCTTTTTTTCCTTGGCTTCTATTCTGCCTTAGCGAGGTCCATTTTCAACAATGTGATTCCCTGAGGGTTGTGGATTAGCTGACCTGGGCAGCCTTACCCTGCCGGCCGGCCCTCCCCAGGTGTGCCTGGTTGAGGTCAATATAAACAGCGCTCCAGGCAGCAATAGGCCCTGAAGTTGTGCCTGACTCCACATTCTCTGCCCCGTCAGCAGTCTCGGGGCTGTGCTGGTGGGAGGGAGTGAGGGGCCAAGGCTTTGTTGGTGGCCCGGTGTGAGTGGGGCTCTGCTGGCCTTTCTGCAGGAGTTGCCAGGCTGCCACCTGTAAAGAAGAGGATGTGTCACACATACCTTCCGATGGAATTTCGCTCCAGACAGAGGTGAGGAAGGAAAAAAACAGTGGGGGCCGGGACAGGAGGGGTATCTCAGGCAGGGCAATAGAAAGCTTCCAGAACAGCGCCCGGGGCCAGGACCATCCTGGCTGGCCTGCAGGCACCAAGTTGGCCTGCTTGCTGTCGCTGGTGTGGCTCCAGGGTCCTTCCTCTAGGCTTTCAAGCCCTTGTACATATTCAGGTGTTTTACCTGGGAAGGGTGGGAACAGTTCAGCAGCAGCTGGCCTGGGGCCCAGCTCACGTTTACTCACAGATGCCTCAGCACGGTCCCCCAGCTTTGCAATGAGGACGCTCCTTGCATGGGGGGTGGGTTGCTGGATGTATGGGAGGTGATTCCCCACGTCTGACCAATTTCAGAATTGTTTACCGCTGGAGCAAGTGCCCTGATAGGGTTTCCCTCTGTATAACTGGTGGGTTCAGGTTTTTTTTTCTTTTATGGTTCAAGTTAGATTTTATTCCTCTTTTATGCATTTATAGATATAAGCATGGAAATAATTCATTCCTATAAATACATCTGTGTGAAGGGAAGAACTTTTTTCTGTTTTATTTTAAAATTTTATTTTTAAAAATTTTGAAATTTAGTTTTATTTATTTTTTTATACAGCAGGTTATTATTTGTTATGTATTTTATGCATATACATGTATACAGGTCAATCCCAATCTCCCAACTCATCCCACCACCACCACCCAATGGCTTCCCACACTTGGTGTCCATACGTTTGTTCTCTACCTCTGTGTCTCTATTTCTTCCCTGCAAACCAGTTCATCTGTACCATTTTGTAGGTTCCACATATATGCATTAATATACAATATTTGTTTTCCTCTTTCTGACTTACTTCATTCTGTATGACAGTCTCTAGATCCATCGATGTGTCTACAATTGACCCAGTTTCATCCCTTTTTATGGCTGAGTAATATTCCATTTTATATATGTACCACATCTTTATCCATTCATCTGTCTGTGGGCATTTAGGTTGCTTGCATTACCTGGCTATTGTAAATAGTGCTGCAATGAACATTGTGGTGAATGTGCCTTTTTGGTTTACGGTTTGCTCTGGGTATATGCCCAGAATTGGGATTGCTGGATCAGATGGTAATTCTATTTCTAGTTTTTTTAAGGAAACTCCATACTGTTCTCCATAGTGACTGTATCAATTTACATCCCCACCAATAGTGGAAGAGGGCTCCTTTTGTCCACACCCTCCCCAGAATTTGTTATTTGTAGATTTTCTGATGATGCCGATTCTAACAGGTGTGAGGTGATACCTCATTGTAGTTTTGATTTGCATTTCTCTAATAATTAGTGCTGTTGAGCAGCTTTTCATGTGCGTCTTGGCCATCTCTGTGTCTTCTTTGAAGAAACGTCTCTTTAGATCTTCTGCCCATTTTTGTATTGGGTTTTTTTTTTGAATATTAAGCTGCATGAGCTGTTTATATATATATTGGAGATTGAACCTTTGTCCATTGATTCATTTGCAACGATTTTCGCCCATTCTGAGGGATGCCTTTTTCCATTCCCATTTTTTTAACAAAAAAGGAAAGAAAGAAAAAGAAGCAGAACACTAATGTGCGTAAAATATGCCTTTTGAAATGGTCGTTTTGAAATATGGACGTCCTTTGAATTTTTTGGTCGATATGTGACCCCAGGATTTGTTTTCAGGGCAGGTGTCATTTACAGGCCTGCAATGATTTTGAATATCAACTGACCATTAGCGCTGGGATTAAAGCTGCTGTTGCGTGAAACGGCCACAAGGTGGCAGCAGTTCTCCCTTACCAAATCTGGTTACTAGAGCAACAGAGCCTCAGTGGAAGTCATGTTCTAGATTGGAATTTAGAATGGAATGTGCCAGGAGAAAGCCCCTCAAGTTTGTCTCACTACTTCTTGTTGGTGTTTTTAATTTTTTTTTAATTTTCTATTACAGCAAGTTTCATTACAATGTTTGGCTTGTTGTAGGTGTGGAAGATGTGGTTCTTTTACACATATACAGATGTCTGTTCTTCCTGGGATCCTTTTCCCATGTCCGTTAGGACAGAATGTTGAGTAGTCTTCTCTTGGTATTCCGTAGGTCTTTGGAGATTATATATGTCACCTCTGTTTGATTATGTCTGTTAACCCCGATATCGTAATGAAACCAATCCTCACACCTTTCCATTGGTGAACCATAAGTTTGTTTAATGAATCTGTGATTGCCCTTCTCCGTGGAAATATCTGCCCTGGTATCCATTTTTAGGTAACACCTATAAGTGATATGATACGATATGTGTCTTTCACGTTCTGACTTACTCCAAGTCACGTGATTACGTCTAGACTCATCTACGGGGCTGCAAATGGCATTGTGTCCTTTTTTTCCTTGGCTTCTATTCTGCCTTAGCGAGGTCCATTTTCAACAATGTGATTCCCTGAGGGTTGTGGATTAGCTGACCTGGGCAGCCTTACCCTGCCGGCCGGCCCTCCCCAGGTGTGCCTGGTTGAGGTCAATATAAACAGCGCTCCAGGCAGCAATAGCCAATGAAGTTGTGCCTGACTCCACATTCTCTGCCCCGTCAGCAGTCTCGGGGCTGTGCTGGTGGGAGGGAGTGAGGGGCCAAGGCTTTGTTGGTGGCCCGGTGTGAGTGGGGCTCTGCTGGCCTTTCTGCAGGAGTTGCCAGGCTGCCACCTGTAAAGAAGAGGATGTGTCACACATACCTTCCGATGGAATTTCGCTCCAGACAGAGGTGAGGAAGGAAAAAAACAGTGGGGGCCGGGACAGGAGGGGTATCTCAGGCAGGGCAATAGAAAGCTTCCAGAACAGCGCCCGGGGCCAGGACCATCCTGGCTGGCCTGCAGGCACCAAGTTGGCCTGCGTGCTGTCGCTGGTGTGGCTCCAGGGTCCTTCCTCTAGGCTTTCAAGCCCTTGTACATATTCAGGTGTTTTACCTGGGAAGGGTGGGAACAGTTCAGCAGCAGCTGGCCTGGGGCTCAGCTCACGTTTACTCACAGATGCCTCAGCACGGTCCCCCAGCTTTGCAATGAGGACGCTCCTTGCATGGGGGGTGGGTTGCTGGATGTATGGGAGGTGATTCCCCACGTCTGACCAATTTCAGAATTGTTTACCGCTGGAGCAAGTGCCCTGATAGGGTTTCCCTCTGTATAACTGGTGGGTTCAGGTTTTTTTTTCTTTTATGGTTCAAGTTAGATTTTATTCCTCTTTTATGCATTTATAGATATAAGCATGGAAATAATTCATTCCTATAAATACATCTGTGTGAAGGGAAGAACTTTTTTCTGTTTTATTTTAAAATTTTATTTTTTAAAATTTTGAAATTTAGTTTTATTTATTTTTTTATACAGCAGGTTATTATTTGTTATGTATTTTATGCATATACATGTATACAGGTCAATCCCAATCTCCCAACTCATCCCACCACCACCACCCAATGGCTTCCCACACTTGGTGTCCATACGTTTGTTCTCTACCTCTGTGTCTCTATTTCTTCCCTGCAAACCAGTTCATCTGTACCATTTTGTAGGTTCCACATATATGCATTAATATACAATATTTGTTTTCCTCTTTCTGACTTACTTCATTCTGTATGACAGTCTCTAGATCCATCGATGTGTCTACAATTGACCCAGTTTCATCCCTTTTTATGGCTGAGTAATATTCCATTTTATATATGTACCACATCTTTATCCATTCATCTGTCTGTGGGCATTTAGGTTGCTTGCATTACCTGGCTATTGTAAATAGTGCTGCAATGAACATTGTGGTGAATGTGCCTTTTTGGTTTACGGTTTGCTCTGGGTATATGCCCAGAAGTGGGATTGCTGGATCAGATGGTAATTCTATTTCTAGTTTTTTTAAGGAAACTCCATACTGTTCTCCATAGTGACTGTATCAATTTACATCCCCACCAATAGTGGAAGAGGGCTCCTTTTGTCCACACCCTCCCCAGAATTTGTTGTTTGTAGATTTTCTGATGATGCCGATTCTAACAGGTGTGAGGTGATACCTCATTGTAGTTTTGATTTGCATTTCTCTAATAATTAGTGCTGTTGAGCAGCTTTTCATGTGCGTCTTGGCCATCTCTGTGTCTTCTTTGAAGAAACGTCTCTTTAGATCTTCTGCCCATTTTTGTATTGGGTTGTTTGTTTTCTTAATATTAAGCTGCATGAGCTGTTTATATATATATTGGAGATTAAACCTTTGTCCATTGATTCATTTGCAACGATTTTCGCCCATTCTGAGGGATGCCTTTTTCCATTCCCATTTTTTTAACAAAAAAGGAAAGAAAGAAAAAGAAGCAGAACACTAATGTGCATAAAATATGCCTTTTGAAATGGTCGTTTTGAAATATGGACGTCCTTTGAATTTTTTGGTCGATATGTGACCCCAGGATTTGTTTTCAGGGCAGGTGTCATTTACAGGCCTGCAATGATTTTGAATATCAACTGACCATTAGCGCTGGGATTAAAGCTGCTGTTGCGTGAAACGGCCACAAGGTGGCAGCAGTTCTCCCTTACCAAATCTGGTTACTAGAGCAACAGAGCCTCAATGGAAGTCGTGTTCTACATTGGAATTTAGAATGGAATGTGCCAGGAGAAAGCCCCTCAAGTTTGTCTCACTACTTCTTGTTCGTGTTTTTAATTTTTTTTAAATTTTCTATTACAGCAAGTTTCATTACAATGTTTGGCTTGTTGTGGGTGTGGAAGATGTGGTTCTTTTACACATATACAGATGTCTGTTCTTCCTGGGATCCTTTTCCCATGTCCGTTAGGACAGAATGTTGAGTAGTCTTCTCTTGGTATTCCGTAGGTCTTTGGAGATTATATATGTCACCTCTGTTTGATTATGTCTCTTAACCCCGATATCGTAATGAAACCAATCCTCACACCTTACCATTGGTGAACCATAAGTTTGTTTAATGAATCTGTGATTGCCCTTCTCCGTGGAAATATCTGCCCTGGTATCCATTTTTAGGTAACACCTATAAGTGATATGATACGATATGTGTCTTTCACGTTCTGACTTACTCCAAGTCACGTGATTACCTCTAGACTCATCTACGGGGCTGCAAATGGCATTGTGTCCTTTTTTTCCTTGGCTTCTATTCTGCCTTAGCGAGGTCCATTTTCAACATTGTGATTCCCTGAGGGTTGTGGATTAGCTGACCTGGGCAGCCTTACACTGCCGACCGGCCCTCCCCAGGTGTGCCTGGTTGAGGTCAATATAAACAGCGCTCCAGGCAGCAATAGGCCCTGAAGTTGTGCCTGACTCCACATTCTCTGCCCCGTCAGCAGTCTCGGGGCTGTGCTGGTGGGAGGGAATGAGGGGCCAAGGCTTTGTTGGTGGCCCAGTGTGAGTGGGGCTCTGCTGGCCTTTCTGCAGGAGTTGCCAGGCTGCCACCTGTAAAGAAGAGGATGTGTCACACATACCTTCCGATGGAATTTCGCTCCAGACAGAGGTGAGGAAGGAAAAAAACAGTGGGGGCCGGGACAGGAGGGGTATCTCAGGCAGGGCAATAGAAAGCTTCCAGAACAGCGCCCGGGGCCAGGACCATCCTGGCTGGCCTGCAGGCACCAAGTTGGCCTGCGTGCTGTCGCTGGTGTGGCTCCAGGGTCCTTCCTCTAGGCTTTCAAGCCCTTGTACATATTCAGGTGTTTTACCTGGGAAGGGTGGGAACAGTTCAGCAGCAGCTGGCCTGGGGCTCAGCTCACGTTTACTCACAGATGCCTCAGCACGGTCCCCCAGCTTTGCAATGAGGACGCTCCTTGCATGGGGGGTGGGTTGCTGGATGTATGGGAGGTGATTCCCCACGTCTGACCAATTTCAGAATTGTTTACCGCTGGAGCAAGTGCCCTGATAGGGTTTCCCTCTGTATAACTGGTGGGTTCAGGTTTTTTTTTCTTTTATGGTTCAAGTTAGATTTTATTCCTCTTTTATGCATTTATAGATATAAGCATGGAAATAATTCATTCCTATAAATACATCTGTGTGAAGGGAAGAACTTTTTTCTGTTTTATTTTAAAATTTTATTTTTTAAAATTTTGAAATTTAGTTTTATTTATTTTTTTATACAGCAGGTTATTATTTGTTATGTATTTTATGCATATACATGTATACAGGTCAATCCCAATCTCCCAACTCATCCCACCACCACCACCCAATGGCTTCCCACACTTGGTGTCCATACGTTTGTTCTCTACCTCTGTGTCTCTATTTCTTCCCTGCAAACCAGTTCATCTGTACCATTTTGTAGGTTCCACATATATGCATTAATATACAATATTTGTTTTCCTCTTTCTGACTTACTTCATTCTGTATGACAGTCTCTAGATCCATCGATGTGTCTACAATTGACCCAGTTTCATCCCTTTTTATGGCTGAGTAATATTCCATTTTATATATGTACCACATCTTTATCCATTCATCTGTCTGTGGGCATTTAGGTTGCTTGCATTACCTGGCTATTGTAAATAGTGCTGCAATGAACATTGTGGTGAATGTGCCTTTTTGGTTTATGGATTGCTCTGGGTATATGCCCAGAAGTGGGATTGCTGGATCAGATGGTAATTCTATTTCTAGTTTTTTTAAGGAAACTCCATACTGTTCTCCATAGTGACTGTATCAATTTACATCCCCACCAATAGTGGAAGACGGCTCCTTTTGTCCACACCCTCCCCAGAATTTGTTGTTTGTAGATTTTCTGATGATGCCGATTCTAACAGGTGTGAGGTGATACCTCATTGTAGTTTTGATTTGCATTTCTCTAATAATTAGTGCTGTTGAGCAGCTTTTCATGTGCGTCTTGGCCATCTCTGTGTCTTCTTTGAAGAAACATCTCTTTAGATCTTCTGCCCATTTTTGTATTGGGTTGTTTGTTTTCTTAATATTAAGCTGCATGAGCTGTTTATATATATATTGGAGATTGAACCTTTGTCCATTGATTCATTTGCAACGATTTTCGCCCATTCTGAGGGATGCCTTTTTCCATTCCCATTTTTTTAACAAAAAAGGAAAGAAAGAAAAAGAAGCAGAACACTAATGTGCGTAAAATATGCCTTTTGAAATGGTCGTTTTGAAATATGGACATCCTTTGAATTTTTTGGTCGATATGTGACCCCAGGATTTGTTTTCAGGGCAGGTGTCATTTACAGGCCTGCAATGATTTTGAATATCAACTGACCATTAGCGCTGGGATTAAAGCTGCTGTTGCGTGAAACGGCCACAAGGTGGCAGCAGTTCTCCCTTACCAAATCTGGTTACTAGAGCAACAGAGCCTCAATGGAAGTCGTGTTCTAGATTGGAATTTAGAATGGAATGTGCCAGGAGAAAGCCCCTCAAGTTTGTCTCACTACTTCTTGTTCGTGTTTTTAATTTTTTTTTAATTTTCTATTACAGCAAGTTTCATTACAATGTTTGGCTTGTTGTAGGTGTGGAAGATGTGGTTCTTTTACACATATACAGATGTCTGTTCTTCCTGGGATCCTTTTCCCATGTCCGTTAGGACAGAATGTTGAGTAGTCTTCTCTTGGTATTCCGTAGGTCTTTGGAGATTATATATGTCACCTCTGTTTGATTATGTCTCTTAACCCCGATATCGTAATGAAACCAATCCTCACACCTTTCCATTGGTGAACCATAAGTTTGTTTAATGAATCTGTGATTGCCCTTCTCCGTGGAAATATCTGCCCTGGTATCCATTTTTAGGTAACACCTATAAGTGATATGATACGATATGTGTCTTTCACGTTCTGACTTACTCCAAGTCACGTGATTACCTCTAGACTCATCTACGGGGCTGCAAATGGCATTGTGTCCTTTTTTTCCTTGGCTTCTATTCTGCCTTAGCGAGGTCCATTTTCAACAATGTGATTCCCTGAGGGTTGTGGATTAGCTGACCTGGGCAGCCTTACCCTGCCGGCCGGCCCTCCCCAGGTGTGCCTGGTTGAGGTCAATATAAACAGCGCTCCAGGCAGCAATAGCCCCTGAAGTTGTGCCTGACTCCACATTCTCTGCCCCGTCAGCAGTCTCGGGGCTGTGCTGGTGGGAGGGAGTGAGGGGCCAAGGCTTTGTTGGTGGCCCGGTGTGAGTGGGGCTCTGCTGGCCTTTCTGCAGGAGTTTCCAGGCTGCCACCTGTAAAGAAGAGGATGTGTCACACATACCTTCCGATGGAATTTCGCTCCAGACAGAGGTGAGGAAGGAAAAAAACAGTGGGGGCCGGGACAGGAGGGGTATCTCAGGCAGGGCAATAGAAAGCTTCCAGAACAGCGCCCGGGGCCAGGACCATCCTGGCTGGCCTGCAGGCACCAAGTTGGCCTGCGTGCTGTCGCTTGTGTGGCTCCAGGGTCCTTCCTCTAGGCTTTCAAGCCCTTGTACATATTCAGGTGTTTTACCTGGGAAGGGTGGGAACAGTTCAGCAGCAGCTGGCCTGGGGCTCAGCTCACGTTTACTCACAGATGCCTCAGCACGGTCCCCCAGCTTTGCAATGAGGACGCTCCTTGCATGGGGGGTGGGTTGCTGGATGTATGGGAGGTGATTCCCCACGTCTGACCAATTTCAGAATTGTTTACCGCTGGAGCAAGTGCCCTGATAGGGTTTCCCTCTGTATAACTGGTGGGTTCAGGTTTTTTTTTCTTTTATGGTTCAAGTTAGATTTTATTCCTCTTTTATGCATTTATAGATATAAGCATGGAAATAATTCATTCCTGTAAATACATCTGTGTGAAGCGAATAACTTTTTTCTGTTTTATTTTAAATTTTTTTTTAAAAAAAATTTGAAATTTAATTGTATTTATTTTTTTATACAGCAGGTTATTATTAGTTATGTATTTTATGCTTATACATGTATACAGGTCAATCCCAATCTCCCAACTCATCCCACCACCACCACCCCATGGCTTCCCACACTTGGTGTCCATACGTATGTTCTATACCTCTGTGTCTCTATTTCTTCCCTGCAAACCAGTTCATCTGTACCATTTTTTAGGTTCCACATATATGCATTAATATACAATATTTGTTTTCCTCTTTCTGACTTACTTCATTCTGTATGACAGTCTCTAGATCCATCGATGTCTCTACAAATGACCCAGTTTCATTCCTTTTTATGGCTGAATAATATTCCATTTTATATATGTACCACATCTTTATCCATTCATCTGTCTGTGGGCATTTAGGTTACTTGCATTACCTGGCTAGTGTAAATAGTGCTGCAATGAACATTGTGGTGAATGTGCCTTTTTGATTTATGGTTTTCTCTGGGTATATGCCCAGAAGTGGGATTGCTGGATCAGATGGTAATTCTATTTCTAGTTTTTTTAAGGAAACTCCATACTGTTCTCCATAGTGACTGTATCAATTTACATCCCCACCAGTAGTGGAAGAGGGCTCCTTTTGTCCACACCCTCCCCAGAATTTGTTGTTTGTAGATTTTCTGATGATGCCGATTCTAACAAATGTGAGGTGATACCTCATTGTAGTTTTGATTTGCATTTCTCTAATAATTAGTGCTGTTGAGCAGCTTTTCATGTGCGTCTTGGCCATCTCTGTGTCTTCTTTGCAGAAACGTCTCTTTAGATCTTCTGCCCATTTTTGTATTGGGTTGTTTGTTTTTTTAATATTAAGCTGCATGAGCTGTTTATATATATTGGAGATTAAAACTTTGTCCATTGATTCATTTGCAACGATTTTCGCCCATTGTGAGGGATGCCTTTTTCCATTCCCGTTTTTTTAACAAAAAAGGAAAGAAAGAAAAAGAAGCAGAACACTAATGTGCGTAAAATATGCCTTTTGATATGGTCGTTTTGAAATATGGACGTCCTTTGAATTTTTTGGTCGATATGTGACCCCAGGATTTGTTTTCAGGGCAGGTGTCATTTACAGGCCTGCAATGATTTTGAATATCAACTGACCATTAGCGCTGGGATTAAAGCTGCTGTTGCGTGAAACGGCCACAAGGTGGCAGCAGTTCTCCCTTACCAAATCTGGTAACTACAGCAACAGAGCCTCAATGGAAGTCGTGTTCTAGATTGGAATTTAGAATGGAATGTGCCAGGAGAAAGCCCCTCAAGTTTGTCTCACTACTTCTTGTTCGTGTTTTTAATTTTTTTTTTTTTTATTTTCTATTACAGCAAGTTTCATTACAATGTTTGGCTTGTTGTAGGTGTGGAAGATGTGGTTCTTTTACACATATACAGATGTCTGTTCTTCCTGGGATCCTTTTCCCATGTACGTTAGGACAGAATGTTGAGTAGTCTTCTCTTGGTATTCCGTAGATCTTTGGTGATTATATATGTCACCTGTGTTTGATTATATCTGTTAACCCCGAAATCATAATGAAACCAATCCTCACACCTTTCCATTGGTGAACCATAAGTTTGTTTAATGAATCTGTGATTGCCCTTCTCCGTGGAAATATCTGCCCTGGTATCCATTTTTAGGTAACACCTATAAGTGATATGATACGATATGTGTCTTTCACTTTCTGACTTACTCCAAGTCACGTGATTACATCTAGACTCATCTACGGGGCTGCAAAAGGCATTGATTTTCTGATGATGCCGATTCTAACAGGTGTGCGGTGATACCTCATTGTAGTTTGATTTGCATTTCTCTAATAATTAGTGCTGTTGAGCAGCTTTTCAGGTGCGTCTTGGCCATCTCTGTGTCTTCTTTGAAGAAACGTCTCTTTAGATCTTCTGCCCATTTCTGTATTGGGTTGTATGTTTTTTGAATATTAAGCTGCATGAGCTGTTTATATATATATTGGAGATTAAACCTTTGTCCATTGATTCATTTGCAATGATTTTCACCCATTCTGAGGGATGCCTTTTTCCATTTCCGTTTTTTTAACAAAAAAGGAACAAAAGAAAAAGAAGCAGAACACTAATGTGCGTAAAATATGCCTTTTGAAATGGTCGTTTTGAAATATGGACGTCCTTTGAATTTTTTGGTCGATATGTGACCCCAGGATTTGTTTTCAGGGCAGGTGTCATTTACAGGCCTGCAATGATTTTGAATATCAACTGACCATTAGCGCTGGGATTAAAGCTGCTGTTGCGTGAAACGGCCACAAGGTGGCAGCAGTTCTCCCGTACCAAATCTGGTAACTAGAGCAACAGTGCCTCAATTGAAGTCGTGTTCTAGATTGGAATTTAGAATAGAATGTGCCAGGAGAAAGCCCCTCAAGTTTGTCTCACTACTTCTTGTTTGTGTTTTTAATTTTTTTTTTTAATTTTCTGTTACAGCAAGTTTGATTACAATGTTTGGCTTGTTGTAGGTGTGGAAGATGTGGTTCTTTTACACATATACAGATGTCTGTTCTTCCTGGGATCCTTTTCCCATGTACGTTAGGACAGAATGTTGAGTAGTCTTCTCTTGGTATTCCGTAGGTCTTTGGTGATTATATATGTCACCTGTGTTTGATTATGTCTGTTAACCACGAAATCGTAATGAAACCAATCCTCACACCTTTCCATTGGTGAACCATAAGTTTGTTTAATGAATCTGTGATTGCCGTTCTCCGTGGAAATATCTGCCCTGGTATCCATTTTTAGGTAACACCTATAAGTGATATGATACGATATGTGTCTTTCACTTTCTGACTTACTCCAATCACGTGATTACCTCTAGACTCATCTACGGGGCTGCAAATGGCATTGTGTCCTTTTTTTCCTTGGCTTCTATTCTGCCTTAGCGAGGTCTATTTTCAACAATGTGATTCCCTGAGGGTTGTGGATTAGCTGACCAGGGCAGCCTTACCCTGCCGGCCGGCCCTCCCCAGGTGTGCCTGGTTGAGGTCAATATAAACAGCGCTCCAGGCAGCAATAGCCCCTGAAGTTGTGCCTGACTCCATATTCTCTGCCCCGTCAGCAGTCTCGGGGCTGTGCTGGTGGGAGGGAGTGAGGGGCCAAGGCTTTGTTGGTGGCCCGGTGTGAGTGGGGCTCTGCTGGCCTTTCTGCAGGAGTTGCCAGGCTGCCACCTGTAAAGAAGAGGATGTGTCACCCATACCTTCCGATGGAATTTCTCTCCGGACAGAGGTGAGGAAGGAAAAAAGCAGTGGGGGCCGGGACAGGAGGGGTATCTCAGGCAGGGCAATAGAAAGCTTCCAGAAGAGCGCACGGGGCCAGGACCATCCTGGCTGGCCTGCAGGCACCAAGTTGGCCTGCGTGCTGTCGCTGGTGTGGCTCCAGGGCCCTTCCTCTAGGCTTTCAAGCCCTTGTACATATTCAGGTGTTTTACCTGGGAAGGGTGGGAACAGTTCAGCAGCAGCTGGCCAGGGGCTCAGCTCACGTTTACTCACAGATGCCTCAGCACGGTCCCCCAGCTTCGCAATGAGGACGCTCCTTGCATGGGGTGTGGGTTGCTGGCTGTATGGGAGGTGATTCCCCACCTCTGACCAATTTCAGAATTGTTTACCGCTGGAGCAAGTGCCCTGATAGGGTTTCCCTCTGTATAACTGGTGGGTTCAGGTATTTTTTTTCTTTTATGGTTCAAGTTAGATTTTATTCCTCTTTTATGTATTTATAGATATAAGCATGGAAATAATTCATTCCTATAAATACATCTGTGTGAAGGGAAGAACTTTTTTCTGTTTTATTTTAAATTTTTTTTTAATTTTGAAATTTAATTGTATTTATTTTTTTATACAGTAGGTTATTATTAGTTATGTATTTTATGCATATACATGTATACAGGTCAATCCCAATCTCCCGAATCATCCCACCACCACCACCCCATGGCTTCCCCCACTTGGTGTCCATACGTTTGTTCTCTACCTCTGTGTCTCTATTTCTTCCCTGCAAACCAGTTCATCTGTACCATTTTTTCGGTTCCACATATATGCATTAATATACAATATTTGTTTTCCTCTTTCTGACTTACTTCATTCTGTATGACAGTCTCTAGATCCATCGATGTCTCTACAAATGACCCAGTTTCATTCCTTTTTATGGCTGAGTAATATTCCATTTTATATATGTACCACATCTTTATCCATTCATCTGTCTGTGGGCATTTAGGTTACTTGCATTACCTGGCTATCGTAAATAGTGCTGCAATGAACATTGTGGTGAATGTGCCTTTTTGATTTATGGTTTTCTCTGGGTATATGCCCAGAAGTGGGATTGCTGGATCAGATGGTAATTCTATTTCTAGTTTTTTTAAGGAAACTCCATACTGTTCTCCATAGTGACTGTATCAATTTACATCCCCACCAATAGTGGAAGACGGCTCCTTTTGTCCACACCCTCCCCAGAATTTGTTGTTTGTAGGTTTTCTGATGATGCCGATTCTAAGAGGTGTGAGGTGATACCTCATTGTAGTTTGATTTGCATTTCTCTAATAATTAGTGCTGTTGAGCAGCTTTTCAGGTGGGTCTTGGCCATCTCTGTGTCTTCTTTGAAGAAACGTCTCTTTAGATCTTCTGCCCATTTCTGTATTGGGTTGTTTGTTTTTTGAATATTAAGCTGCATGAGCTGTTTATATATATATATTGGAGATTAAACCTTTGTCCATTGATTCATTTGCAACGATTTTCAACCATTCTGAGGGATGCCTTTTTCCATTTCCGTTTTTTTAACAAAAAAGGAACAAAAGAAAAAGAAGCAGAACACTAATGTGCGTAAAATATGCCTTTTGAAATGGTCGTTTTGAAATATGGACGTCCTTTGAATTTTTTGGTCGATATGTGACCCCAGGATTTGTTTTCAGGGCAGGTGTCATTTACAGGCCTGCAATGATTTTGAATATCAACTGACCATTAGCGCTGGGATTAAAGCTGCTGTTGCGTGAAAGGGCCACAAGGTGGCAGCAGTTCTCCCATACCAAATCTGGTAACTAGAGCAACAGAGCATCAATGGAAGTCGTGTTCTAGATTGGAATTTAGAATGGAATGTGCCAGGAGAAAGCCCCTCAAGTTTGTCTCACTACTTCTTGTTTGTGTTTTTAATTTTTTTTTTTATTTTCTGTTACAGCAAGTTTGATTACAATGTTTGGCTTGTTGTAGGTGTGGAAGATGTGGTTCTTTTACACATATACAGATGTCTGTTCTTCCTGGGATCCTTTTCCCATGTACGTTAGGACAGAATGTTGAGTAGTCTTCTCTTGGTATTCCGTAGGTCTTTGGTGATTATATATGTCACCTGTGTTTGATTATGTCTGTTAACCACGAAATCGTAATGAAACCAATCCTCACACCTTTCCATTGGTGAACCATAAGTTTGTTTAATGAATCTGTGATTGCCGTTCTCCGTGGAAATATCTGCCCTGGTATCCATTTTTAGGTAACACCTATAAGTGATATGATACGATATGTGTCTTTCACTTTCTGACTTACTCCAATCACGTGATTACCTCTAGACTCATCTACGGGGCTGCAAATGGCATTGTGTCCTTTTTTTCCTTGGCTTCTATTCTGCCTTAGCGAGGTCTATTTTCAACAATGTGATTCCCTGAGGGTTGTGGATTAGCTGACCTGGGCAGCCTTCCCCTGCCGGCCGGCCCTCCCCAGGTGTGCCTGGTTGAGGTCAATATAAACAGCGCTCCAGGCAGCAATAGCCCCTGAAGTTGTGCCTGACTCCATATTCTCTGCCCCGTCAGCAGTCTCGGGGCTGTGCTGGTGGGAGGGAGTGAGGGGCCAAGGCTTTGTTGGTGGCCCGGTGTGAGTGGGGCTCTGCTGGCCTTTCTGCAGGAGTTGCGAGGCTGCCACCTGTAAAGAAGAGGATGTGTCACCCATACCTTCCGATGGAATTTCTCTCCGGACAGAGGTGAGGAAGGAAAAAAGCAGTGGGGGCCGGGACAGGAGGGGTATCTCAGGCAGGGCAATAGAAAGCTTCCAGAAGAGCGCACGGGGCCAGGACCATCCTGGCTGGCCTGCAGGCACCAACTTGGCCTGCGTGCTGTCGCTGGTGTGGCTCCAGGGCCCTTCCTCTAGGCTTTCAAGCTCTTGTACATATTCAGGTGTTTTACCTGGGAAGGGTGGGAACAGTTCAGCAGCAGCTGGCCTGGGGCTCAGCTCACGTTTACTCACAGATGCCTTAGCACGGTCCCCCAGCTTCGCAATGAGGACGCTCCTTGCATGGGGTGTGGGTTGCTGGCTGTATGGGAGGTGATTCCCCACCTCTGACCAATTTCAGAATTGTTTACCGCTGGAGCAAGTGCCCTGATAGGGTTTCCCTCTGTATAACTGGTGGGTTCAGGTATTTTTTTTCTTTTATGGTTCAAGTTAGATTTTATTCCTCTTTTATGTATTTATAGATATAAGCATGGAAATAATTCATTCCTATAAATACATCTGTGTGAAGGGAAGAACTTTTATCTGTTTTATTTTAAATTTTTTTTTTAATTTTGAAATTTAATTGTATTTATTTTTTTATACAGTAGGTTATTATTAGTTATGTATTTTATGCATATACATGTATACAGGTCAATCCCAATCTCCCAACTCATCCCACCACCACCACCACCCCATGGCTTCCCCCACTTGGTGTCCATACGTTTGTTCTCTACCTCTGTGTCTCTATTTCTTCCCTGCAAACCAGTTCATCTGTACCATTTTTTCGGTTCCACATATATGCATTAATATACAATATTTGTTTTCCTCTTTCTGACTTACTTCATTCTGTATGACAGTCTCTAGATCCATCGATGTCTCTACAAATGACCCAGTTTCATTCCTTTTTATGGCTGAGTAATATTCCATTTTATATATGTACCACATCTTTATCCATTCATCTGTCTGTGGGCATTTAGGTTACTTGCATTACCTGGCTATCGTAAATAGTGCTGCAATGAACATTGTGGTGAATGTGCCTTTTTGATTTATGGTTTTCTCTGGGTATATGCCCAGAAGTGGGATTGCTGGATCAGATGGTAATTCTATTTCTAGTTTTTTTAAGGAAACTCCATACTGTTCTCCATAGTGACTGTATCAATTTACATCCCCACCAATAGTGGAAGACGGCTCCTTTTGTCCACACCCTCCCCAGAATTTGTTGTTTGTAGATTTTCTGATGATGCCGATTCTGACAGGTGTGAGGTGATACCTCATTGTAGTTTGATTTGCATTTCTCTAATAATTAGTGCTGTTGAGCAGCTTTTCAGGTGGGTCTTGGCCATCTCTGTGTCTTCTTTGAAGAAACGTCTCTTTAGATCTTCTGCCCATTTCTGTATTGGGTTGTTTGTTTTTTGAATATTAAGCTGCATGAGCTGTTTATATATATATTGGAGATTAAACCTTTGTCCATTGATTCATTTGCAATGATTTTCACCCATTCTGAGGGATGCCTTTTTCCATTTCCGTTTTTTTAACAAAAAAGGAACAAAAGAAAAAGAAGCAGAACACTAATGTGCGTAAAATATGCCTTTTGAAATGGTCGTTTTGAAATTTGGACGTCCTTTGAATTTTTTGGTCGATATGTGACCCCAGGATTTGTTTTCAGGGCAGGTGTCATTTACAGGCCTGCAATGATTTTGAATATCAACTGACCATTAGCGCTGGGATTAAAGCTGCTGTTGCGTGAAACGGCCACAAGGTGGCAGCAGTTCTCCCGTACCAAATCTGGTAACTAGAGCAACAGAGCCTCAATGGAAGTCGTGTTCTAGATTGGAATTTAGAATAGAATGTGCCAGGACAAAGCCCCTCAAGTTTGTCTCACTACTTCTTGTTTGTGTTTTTAATTTTTTTTTTAAATTTTCTGTTACAGCAAGGTTGATTACAATGTTTGGCTTGTTGTAGGTGTGGAAGATGTGGTTCTTTTACACATATACAGATGTCTGTTCTTCCTGGGATCCTTTTCCCATGTACGTTAGGACAGAATGTTGAGTAGTCTTCTCTTGGTATTCCGTAGGTCTTTGGTTATTATATATGTCACCTGTGTTTGATTATGTCTGTTAACCACGAAATCGTAATGAAACCAATCCTCACACCTTTCCATTGGTGAACCATAAGTTTGTTTAATGAATCTGTGATTGCCGTTCTCCGTGGAAATATCTGCCCTGGTATCCATTTTTAGGTAACACCTATAAGTGATATGATACGATATGTGTCTTTCACTTTCTGACTTACTCCAATCACGTGATTACCTCTAGACTCATCTACGGGGCTGCAAATGGCATTGTGTCCTTTTTTTCCTTGGCTTCTATTCTGCCTTAGCGAGGTCTATTTTCAACAATGTGATTCCCTGAGGGTTGTGGATTAGCTGACCTGGGCAGCCTTACCCTGCCGGCCGGCCCTCCCCAGGTGTGCCTGGTTGAGGTCAATATAAACAGCGCTCCAGGCAGCAATAGCCCCTGAAGTTGTGCCTGACTCCATATTCTCTGCCCCGTCAGCAGTCTCGGGGCTGTGCTGGTGGGAGGGAGTGAGGGGCCAAGGCTTTGTTGGTGGCCCGGTATGAGTGGGGCTCTGCTGGCCTTTCTGCAGGAGTTGCGAGGCTGCCACCTGTAAAGAAGAGGATGTGTCACCCATACCTTCCGATGGAATTTCTCTCCGGACAGAGGTGAGGAAGGAAAAAAGCAGTGGGGGCCGGGACAGGAGGGGTATCTCAGGCAGGGCAATAGAAAGCTTCCAGAAGAGCGCACGGGGCCAGGACCATCCTGGCTGGCCTGCAGGCACCAAGTTGGCCTGCGTGCTGTCGCTGGTGTGGCTCCAGGGCCCTTCCTCTAGGCTTTCAAGGCCTTGTACATATTCAGGTGTTTTACCTGGGAAGGGTGGGAACAGTTCAGCAGCAGCTGGCCAGGGGCTCAGCTCACGTTTACTCACAGATGCCTCAGCACGGTCCCCCAGCTTCGCAATGAGGACGCTCCTTGCATGGGGTGTGGGTTGCTGGCTGTATGGGAGGTGATTCCCCACCTCTGACCAATTTCAGAATTGTTTACCGCTGGAGCAAGTGCCCTGATAGGGTTTCCCTCTGTATAACTGGTGGGTTCAGGTTTTTTTTTTCTTTTATGGTTCAAGTTAGATTTTATTCCTCTTTTATGTATTTATAGATATAAGCATGGAAATAATTCATTCCTATAAATACATCTGTGTGAAGGGAAGAACTTTTTTCTGTTTTATTTTAAATTTTTTTTTAATTTTGAAATTTAATTGTATTTATTTTTTTATACAGTAGGTTATTATTAGTTATGTATTTTATGCATATACATGTATACAGGTCAATCCCAATCTCCCGAATCATCCCACCACCACCACCCCATGGCTTCCCCCACTTGGTGTCCATACGTTTGTTCTCTACCTCTGTGTCTCTATTTCTTCCCTGCAAACCAGTTCATCTGTACCATTTTTTAGGTTTCACATATATGCATTAATATACAATATTTGTTTTCCCTCTTTCTGACTTACTTCATTCTGTATGACAGTCTCTACATCCATCGATGTCTCTACCAATGACCCAGTTTCATCCCTTTTTATGACTGAGTAATATTCCATTTTATATATGTACCACATCTTTATCCATTCATCTGTCTGTGGGCATTTAGGTTACTTGCATTACCTGGCTAGTGTAAATAGTGCTGCAATGAACATTGTGGTGAATGTGCCTTTTTGATTTATGGTTTTCTCTGGGTATATGCCCAGAAGTGGGATTGCTGGATCAGATGGTAATTCTATTTCTAGTTTTTTTAAGGAAACTCCATACTGTTCTCCATAGTGACTGTATCAATTTACATCCCCACCAGTAGTGGAAGAGGGCTCCTTTTGTCCACACCCTCCCCAGAATTTGTTGTTTGTAGATTTTCTGATGATGCCGATTCTAACAAATGTGAGGTGATACCTCATTGTAGTTTTGATTTGCATTTCTCTAATAATTAGTGCTGTTGAGCAGCTTTTCATGTGCGTCTTGGCCATCTCTGTGTCTTCTTTGCAGAAACGTCTCTTTAGATCTTCTGCCCATTTTTGTATTGGGTTGTTTGTTTTTTTAATATTAAGCTGCATGAGCTGTTTATATATATTGGAGATTAAAACTTTGTCCATTGATTCATTTGCAACGATTTTCGCCCATTGTGAGGGATGCCTTTTTCCATTCCCGTTTTTTTAACAAAAAAGGAAAGAAAGAAAAAGAAGCAGAACACTAATGTGCGTAAAATATGCCTTTTGATATGGTCGTTTTGAAATATGGACGTCCTTTGAATTTTTTGGTCGATATGTGACCCCAGGATTTGTTTTCAGGGCAGGTGTCATTTACAGGCCTGCAATGATTTTGAATATCAACTGACCATTAGCGCTGGGATTAAAGCTGCTGTTGCGTGAAACGGCCACAAGGTGGCAGCAGTTCTCCCTTACCAAATCTGGTAACTAGAGCAACAGAGCCTCAATGGAAGTCGTGTTCTAGATTGGAATTTAGAATGGAATGTGCCAGGAGAAAGCCCCTCAAGTTTGTCTCACTACTTCTTGTTCGTGTTTTTAATTTTTTTTTTTATTTTCTATTACAGCAAGTTTCATTACAATGTTTGGCTTGTTGTAGGTGTGGAAGATGTGGTTCTTTTACACATATACAGATGTCTGTTCTTCCTGGGATCCTTTTCCCATGTACGTTAGGACAGAATGTTGAGTAGTCTTCTCTTGGTATTCCGTAGATCTTTGGTGATTATATATGTCACCTGTGTTTGATTATATCTGTTAACCCCGAAATCGTAATGAAACCAATCCTCACACCTTTCCATTGGTGAACCATAAGTTTGTTTAATGAATCTGTGATTGCCCTTCTCCGTGGAAATATCTGCCCTGGTATCCATTTTTAGGTAACACCTATAAGTGATATGATACGATATGTGTCTTTCACTTTCTGACTTACTCCAAGTCACGTGATTACATCTAGACTCATCTACGGGGCTGCAAATGGCATTGTGTCCTTTTTTTCTTGGCTTCTATTCTGCCTTAGCGAGGTCCATTTTCAACAATGTGATTCCTTGAGGGTTGTGGATTAGCTGACCTGGGCAGTCTTACCCTGCCGGCTCGCCCTCCCAAGGTGTGCCTGGTTGAGGTCAATATAAACAGCGCTCCAGGCAGCAATAGCCCCTGAAGTTGTGCCTGACTCCATATTCTCTGCCCCGTCAGCAGTCTCGGGGCTGTGCTGGTGGGAGGGAGTGAGGGGCCAAGGCTTTGTTGGTGGCCCGGTGTGAGTGGGGCTCTGCTGGCCTTTCTGCAGGAGTTGCCAGGCTGCCACCTGTAAAGAAGAGGATGTGTCATCCATACCTTGTGATGGAATTTCTCTCCAGACAGAGGTGAGGAAGGAAAAAAGCAGTGGGGGCCGGGACAGGAGGGGTATCTCAGGCAGGGCAATAGAAAGCTTCCAGAAGAGCGCCCGGGGCCAGGACAGTCCTGGCTGACCTGCAGGCACCAAGTTGGCCTGCGTGCTGTCGCTGGTGTGGCTCCACGGCCCTTCCTCTAGGCTTTCAACCCTCGTACATATTCAGGTGTTTTACCTGGGAAGTGTGGGAACAGTTCAGCAGCAGCTGGCCTGGGGCTCAGCTCACGTTTACTCACAGATTCCTCAGCAGGGTCCCCCAGCTTCGCAATGAGGACGCTCCTTGCATGGGGTGTGGGTTGCTGGCTGTATGGGAGGTGATTCCCCACCTCTGACCAATTTCAGAATTGTTTACCGCTGGAGCAAGTGCCCTGATAGGGTTTCCCTCTGTATAACTGGTGGGTTCAGGTATTTTTTTTCTTTTATGGTTCAAGTTAGATTTTATTCCTCTTTTATGTATTTATAGATATAAGCATGGAAATAATTCATTCCTATAAATACATCTGTGTGAAGGGAAGAACTTTTTTCTGTTTTATTTTAAATTTGTTTTTAATTTTGAAATTTAATTGTATTTATTTTTTTATACAGTAGGTTATTATTAGTTATGTATTTTATGCATATACATGTATACAGGTCAATCCCAATCTCCCGAATCATCCCACCACCACCACCCCATGGCTTCCCCCACTTGGTGTCCATACGTTTGTTCTCTACCTCTGTGTCTCTATTTCTTCCCTGCAAACCAGTTCATCTGTACCATTTTTTCGGTTCCACATATATGCATTAATATACAATATTTGTTTTCCTCTTTCTGACTTACTTCATTCTGTATGACAGTCTCTAGATCCATCGATGTCTCTACAAATGACCCAGTTTCATTCCTTTTTATGGCTGAGTAATATTCCATTTTATATATGTACCACATCTTTATCCATTCGTCTGTCTGTGGGCATTTAGGTTGCTTGCATTACCTGGCTATGTTAATAGTGCTGCAATGAACATTGTGGTGAATGTGCCTTTTTGATTTATGGTTTTCTCTGGGTATATGCCCAGAAGTGGGATTGCTGGATCAGATGGTAATTCTATTTCTAGTTTTAAGGAAACTCCATACTGTTCTCCATAGTGACTGTATCAATTTACATCCCCACCAATAGTGGAAGATGGCTCCTTTTGTCCACACCCTCCCCAGAATTTGTTGTTTGTAGATTTTCTGATGATGCCGATTCTAACAGGTGTGAGGTGATACCTCATTGTAGTTTGATTTGCATTTCTCTAATAATTAGTGCTGTTGAGCAGCTTTTCATGTGCGTCTTGGCCATCTCTGTGTCTTCTTTGAAGAAACGTCTCTTTAGATCTTCTGCCCATTTCTGTATTGGGTTGTTTGTTTTTTGAATATTAAGCTGCATGAGCTGTTTATATATATATTGGAGATTAAACCTTTGTCCATTGATTCATTTGCAACGATTTTCACCCATTCTGAGGGAAGCCTTTTTCCATTCCCGTTTTTTTAACAAAAAAGGAAAGAAAGAAAAAGAAGCAGAACACTAATGTGCGTAAAATATGCCTTTTGAAATGGTCGTTTTGAAATATGGACGTCCTTTGAATTTTTTGGTCGATATGTGACCCCAGGATTTGTTTTCAGGGCAGGTGTCATTTACAGGCCTGCAATGATTTTGAATATCAACTGACCATTAGCGCTGGGATTAAAGCTGCTGTTGCGTGAAACGGCCACAAGGTGGCAGCAGTTCTCCCTTACCAAATCTGGTTACTAGAGCAACAGAGCCTCAATGGAAGTCGTGTTCTACATTGGAATTTAGAATGGAATGTGCCAGGAGAAAGCACCTCAAGTTTTTCTCACTACTTCTTGTTCGTGTTTTTAATTTTTTTTTTTAATTTTCTATTACAGCAAGTTTGATTACAATGTTTGGCTTGTTGTAGGTGTGGAAGATGTGGTTCTTTTACACATATACAGATGTCTGTTCTTCCTGGGATCCTTTTCCCATGTACGTTAGGACAGAATGTTGAGTAGTCTTCTCTTGGTATTCCGTAGGTCTTTGGTCATTATATATGTCACCTGTGTTTGATTATGTCTGTTAACCCCGATATCGTAATGAAACCAATCCTCACACCTTTCCATTGGTGAACCATAAGTTTGTTTAATGAATCTGTGATTGCCGTTCTCCGTGGAAATATCTGCCCTGGTATCCATTTTTAGGTAACACCTATAAGTGATATGATACGATATGTGTCTTTCACTTTCTGACTTACTCCAAGTCACGTGATTACCTCTAGACTCATTTACGGGGCTGCAAATGGCATTGTGTCCTTTTTTTCCTTGGCTTCTATTCTGCCTTAGCGAGGTCCATTTTCAACAATGTGATTCCCTGAGGGTTGTGGATTAGCTGACCTGGGCAGCCTTACCCTGCCGGCCGGCCCTCCCCAGGTGTGCCTGGTTGAGGTCAATATAAACAGCGCGCCAGGCAGCAATAGCCCCTGAAGTTGTGCCTGACTCCATATTCTCTGCCCCGTCAGCAGTCTAGGGGTTGTGCTGGTGGGAGGGAGTGAGGGGCCAAGGCTTTGTTGGTGGCCCGGTGTGAGTGGGGCTCTGCTGGCCTTTCTGCAGGAGTTGCCAGGCTGCCACCTGTAAAGAAGCGGATGTGTCACTCATAACTTCCGATGGAATTTCTCTCCGGACAGAGGTGAGGAAGGATAAAAGCAGTGGGGGCCGGGACAGGAGGGGTATCTCAGGCAATAGAAAGCTTCCAGAAGAGCGCCCGGGGCCAGGACCATCCTGGCTGACCTGCAGGCACCAAGTTGGCCTGCGTGCTGTGGATGGTGTGGCTCCACGGCCCTTCCTCTAGGCTTTCAAGCCCTTGTACATATTCAGGTGTTTTACCTGGGAAGGGTGGGAACAGTTCAGCAGCAGCTGGCCTGGGGCTCAGCTCACATTTACTCACAGATGCCTCAGAATGGTCCCGAGCTTTGCAATGAGGACGCTCCTTGCATGGGGTGTGGGTTGCTGGCTGTATGGGAGGTGATTCCCCACCTCTGACTAATTTCAGAATTGTTTACCACTGGAGCAAGTGCCCTGATAGGGTTTCCCTCTGTATAACTGGTGGGTTCAGGTTTTTTTTTTCTTTTATGGTTCAAGTTAGATTTGATTCCTCTTTTATGTATTTATAGATATAAGCATGGAAATAATTCATTCCTGTAAATACATCTGTGTGAAGCGAATAACTTTTTTCTGTTTTATTTTAAATTTTTTTTTAAAAAAAATTTGAAATTTAATTGTATTTATTTTTTTATACAGCAGGTTATTATTAGTTATGTATTTTATGCTTATACATGTATACAGGTCAATCCCAATCTCCCAACTCATCCCACCACCACCACCCCATGGCTTCCCACACATGGTGTCCATCCGTATGTTCTATACCTCTGTGTCTCTATTTCTTCCCTGCAAACCAGTTCATCTGTACCATTTTTTAGGTTCCACATATATGCATTAATATACAATATTTGTTTTCCTCTTTCTGACTTACTTCATTCTGTATGACAGTCTCTAGATCCATCGATGTCTCTACAAATGACCCAGTTTCATTCCTTTTTATGGCTGAATAATATTCCATTTTATATATGTACCACATCTTTATCCATTCATCTGTCTGTGGGCATTTAGGTTACTTGCATTACCTGGCTAGTGTAAATAGTGCTGCAATGAACATTGTGGTGAATGTGCCTTTTTGATTTATGGTTTTCTCTGGGTATATGCCCAGAAGTGGGATTGCTGGATCAGATGGTAATTCTATTTCTAGTTTTTTTAAGGAAACTCCATACTGTTCTCCATAGTGACTGTATCAATTTACATCCCCACCAGTAGTGGAAGAGGGCTCCTTTTGTCCACACCCTCCCCAGAATTTGTTGTTTGTAGATTTTCTGATGATGCCGATTCTAACAGGTGTGAGGTGATACCTCATTGTAGTTTGATTTGCATTTCTCTAATAATTAGTGCTGTTGAGCAGCTTTTCATGTGCGTCTTGGCCATCTCTGTGTCTTCTTTGAAGAAACGTCTCTTTAGATCTTCTGCCCATTTCTGTATTGGGTTGTTTGTTTTTTGAATATTAAGCTGCATGAGCTGTTTATATATATATTGGAGATTAAACCTTTGTCCATTGATTCATTTGCAACGATTTTCACCCATTCTGAGGGAAGCCTTTTTCCATTCCCGTTTTTTTAACAAAAAAGGAAAGAAAGAAAAAGAAGCAGAACACTAATGTGCGTAAAATATGCCTTTTGAAATGGTCGTTTTGAAATATGGACGTCCTTTGAATTTTTTGGTCGATATGTGACCCCAGGATTTGTTTTCAGGGCAGGTGTCATTTACAGGCCTGCAATTATTTTGAATATCAACTGACCATTAGCGCTGGGATTAAAGCTGCTGTTGCGTGAAATGGCCACAAGGTGGCAGCAGTTCTCCCTTACCAAATCTGGTTACTAGAGCAACAGAGCCTCAATGGAAGTCGTGTTCTACATTGGAATTTAGAATGGAATGTGCCAGGAGAAAGCCCCTCAAGTTTGTCTCACTACTTGTTGTTCGTGTTTTTAATTTTTTTTTTTTATTTTCTATTACAGCAAGTTTGATTACAATGTTTGGCTTGTTGTAGGTGTGGAAGATGTGGTTCTTTTACACATATACAGATGTCTGTTCTTCCTGGGATCCTTTTCCCATGTACGTTAGGACAGAATGTTGAGTAGTCTTCTCTTGGTATTCCGTAGGTCTTTGGTCATTATATATGTCACCTGTGTTTGATTATGTCTGTTAACCCCGATATCGTAATGAAACCAATCCTCACACCTTTCCATTGGTGAACCATAAGTTTGTTTAATGAATCTGTGATTGCCCTTCTCCGTGGAAATATCTGCCCTGGTATCCATTTTTAGGTAACACCTATAAGTGATATGATACGATATGTGTCTTTCACTTTCTGACTTACTCCAAGTCACGTGATTACCTCTAGACTCATTTACGGGGCTGCAAATGGCATTGTGTCCTTTTTTTCCTTGGCTTCTATTCTGCCTTAGCGAGGTCCATTTTCAACAATGTGATTCCCTGAGGGTTGTGGATTAGCTGACCTGGGCAGCCTTACCCTGCCGGCCGGCCCTCCCCAGGTGTGCCTGGTTGAGGTCAATATAAACAGCGCGCCAGGCAGCAATAGCCCCTGAAGTTGTGCCTGACTCCATATTCTCTGCCCCGTCAGCAGTCTAGGGGTTGTGCTGGTGGGAGGGAGTGAGGGGCCAAGGCTTTGTTGGTGGCCCGGTGTGAGTGGGGCTCTGCTGGCCTTTCTGCAGGAGTTGCCAGGCTGCCACCTGTAAAGAAGCTGATGTGTCACTCATAACTTCCGATGGAATTTCTCTCCGGACAGAGGTGAGGAAGGATAAAAGCAGTGGGGGCCGGGACAGGAGGGGTATCTCAGGCAATAGAAAGCTTCCAGAAGAGCGCCCGGGGCCAGGACCATCCTGGCTGACCTGCAGGCACCAAGTTGGCCTGCATGCTGTGGATGGTGTGGCTCCACGGCCCTTCCTCTAGGCTTTCAAGCCCTTGTACATATTCAGGTGTTTTACCTGGGAAGTGTGGGAACAGTTCAGCAGCAGCTGGCCTGGGGCTCAGCTCACATTTACTCACAGATGCCTCAGAATGGTCCCGAGCTTTGCAATGAGGACGCTCCTTGCATGGGGTGTGGGTTGCTGGCTGTATGGGAGGTGATTCCCCACTTCTGACTAATTTCAGAATTGTTTACCACTGGAGCAAGTGCCCTGATAGGGTTTCCCTCTGTATAACTGGTGGGTTCAGGTTTTTTTTTTTCTTTTATGGTTCAAGTTAGATTTGATTCCTCTTTTATGTATTTATAGATATAAGCATGGAAATAATTCATTCCTGTAAATACATCTGTGTGAAGCGAATAACTTTTTTCTGTTTTATTTTAAATTTTTTTAAAAAAAAATTTGAAATTTAATTGTATTTATTTTTTTATACAGCAGGTTATTATTAGTTATGTATTTTATGCTTATACATGTATACAGGTCAATCCCAATCTCCCAACTCATCCCACCACCACCACCCCATGGCTTCCCACACTTGGTGTCCATACGTATGTTCTATACCTCTGTGTCTCTATTTCTTCCCTGCAAACCAGTTCATCTGTACCATTTTTTAGGTTCCACATATATGCATTAATATACAATATTTGTTTTCCTCTTTCTGACTTACTTCATTCTGTATGACAGTCTCTAGATCCATCGATGTCTCTACAAATGACCCAGTTTCATTCCTTTTTATGGCTGAATAATATTCCATTTTATATATGTACCACATCTTTATCCATTCATCTGTCTGTGGGCATTTAGGTTACTTGCATTACCTGGCTAGTGTAAATAGTGCTGCAATGAACATTGTGGTGAATGTGCCTTTTTGATTTATGGTTTTCTCTCGGTATATGCCCAGAAGTGGGATTGCTGGATCAGATGGTAATTCTATTTCTAGTTTTTTTAAGGAAACTCCATACTGTTCTCCATAGTGACTGTATCAATTTACATCCCCACCAATAGTGGAAGAGGGCTCCTTTTGTCCACACCCTCCCCAGAATTTGTTGTTTGTAGATTTTCTGATGATGCCGATTCTAACAAATGTGAGGTGATACCTCATTGTAGTTTTGATTTGCATTTCTCTAATAATTAGTGCTGTTGAGCAGCTTTTCATGTGCGTCTTGGCCATCTCTGTGTCTTCTTTGCAGAAACGTCTCTTTAGATCTTCTGCCCATTTTTGTATTGGGTTGTTTGTTTTTTTTAATATTAAGCTGCATGAGCTGTTTATATATATTGGAGATTAAAACTTTGTCCATTGATTCATTTGCAACGATTTTCGCCCATTGTGAGGGATGCCTTTTTCCATTCCCGTTTTTTTAACAAAAAAGGAAAGAAAGAAAAAGAAGCAGAACACTAATGTGCGTAAAATATGCCTTTTGATATGGTCGTTTTGAAATATGGACGTCCTTTGAATTTTTTGGTCGATATGTGACCCCAGGATTTGTTTTCAGGGCAGGTGTCATTTACAGGCCTGCAATGATTTTGAATATCAACTGACCATTAGCGCTGGGATTAAAGCTGCTGTTGCGTGAAACGGCCACAAGGTGGCAGCAGTTCTCCCTTACCAAATCTGGTAACTACAGCAACAGAGCCTCAATGGAAGTCGTGTTCTAGATTGGAATTTAGAATGGAATGTGCCAGGAGAAAGCCCCTCAAGTTTGTCTCACTACTTCTTGTTCGTGTTTTTAATTTTTTTTTTTTTATTTTCTATTACAGCAAGTTTCATTACAATGTTTGGCTTGTTGTAGGTGTGGAAGATGTGGTTCTTTTACACATATACAGATGTCTGTTCTTCCTGGGATCCTTTTCCCATGTACGTTAGGACAGAATGTTGAGTAGTCTTCTCTTGGTATTCCGTAAATCTTTGGTGATTATATATGTCACCTGTGTTTGATTATATCTGTTAACCCCGAAATCGTAATGAAAACAATCCTCACACCTTTCCATTGGTGAACCATAAGTTTGTTTAATGAATCTGTGATTGCCCTTCTCCGTGGAAATATCTGCCCTGGTATCCATTTTTAGGTAACACCTATAAGTGATATGATACGATATGTGTCTTTCACTTTCTGACTTACTCCAAGTCACGTGATTACATCTAGACTCATCTACGGGGCTGCAAATGGCATTGATTTTCTGATGATGCCGATTCTAACAGGTGTGAGGTGATACCTCATTGTAGTTTGATTTGCATTTCTCTAATAATTAGTGCTGTTGAGCAGCTTTTCATGTGCGTCTTGGCCATCTCTGTGTCTTCTTTGAAGAAACGTCTCTTTAGATCTTCTGCCCATTTCTGTATTGGGTTGTTTGTTTTTTGAATATTAAGCTGCATGAGCTGTTTTTATATATATTGGAGATTAAACCTTTGTCCATTGATTCATATGCAATGATTTTCGCCCATTCTGAGGGATGCCTTTTTCCATTACCGTTTTTTTAACAAAAAAGGAAATTAAGAAAAAGAAGCAGAACACTAATGTGCGTAAAATATGCCTTTTGAAATGGTCGTTTTGAAATATTGACGTCCTTTGAATTTTTTGGTCGATATGTGACCCCAGGATTTGTTTTCAGGGCAGGTGTCATTTACAGGCCTGCAATGATTTTGAATATCAACTGACCATTAGCGCTGGGATTAAAGCTGCTGTTGCGTGAAACGGCCACAAGGTGGCAGCAGTTCTCCCGTACCAAATCTGGTAACTAGAGCAACAGAGCCTCAATGGAAGTCGTGTTCTAGATTGGAATTTAGAATAGAATGTGCCAGGACAAAGCCCCTCAAGTTTGTCTCACTACTTCTTGTTTGTGTTTTTAATTTTTTTTTTAAATTTTCTGTTACAGCAAGTTTGATTACAATGTTTGGCTTGTTGTAGGTGTGGAAGATGTGGTTCTTTTACACATATACAGATGTCTGTTCTTCCTGGGATCCTTTTCCCATGTACGTTAGGACAGAATGTTGAGTAGTCTTCTCTTGGTATTCCGTAGGTCTTTGGTGATTATATATGTCACCTGTGTTTGATTATGTCTGTTAACCACGAAATCGTAATGAAACCAATCCTCACACCTTTCCATTGGTGAACCATAAGTTTGTTTAATGAATCTGTGATTGCCGTTCTCCGTGGAAATATCTGCCCTGGTATCCATTTTTAGGTAACACCTATAAGTGATATGATACGATATGTGTCTTTCACTTTCTGACTTACTCCAATCACGTGATTACCTCTAGACTCATCTACGGGGCTGCAAATGGCATTGTGTCCTTTTTTTCCTTGGCTTCTATTCTGCCTTAGCGAGGTCTATTTTCAACAATGTGATTCCCTGAGGGTTGTGGATTAGCTGACCAGGGCAGCCTTACTCTGCCGGCCGGCCCTCCCCAGGTGTGCCTGGTTGAGGTCAATATAAACAGCGCTCCAGGCAGCAATAGCCCCTGAAGTTGTGCCTGACTCCATATTCTCTGCCCCGTCAGCAGTCTCGGGGCTGTGCTGGTGGGAGGGAGTGAGGGGCCAAGGCTTTGTTGGTGGCCCGGTATGAGTGGGGCTCTGCTGGCCTTTCTGCAGGAGTTGCCAGGCTGCCACCTGTAAAGAAGAGGATGTGTCACCCATACCTTCCGATGGAATTTCTCTCCGGACAGAGGTGAGGAAGGAAAAAAGCAGTGGGGGCCGGGACAGGAGGGGTATCTCAGGCAGGGCAATAGAAAGCTTCCAGAAGAGCGCACGGGGCCAGGACCATCCTGGCTGGCCTGCAGGCACCAAGTTGGCCTGCGTGCTGTCGCTGGTGTGGCTCCAGGGCCCTTCCTCTAGGCTTTCAAGCCCTTGTACATATTCAGGTGTTTTACCTGGGAAGGGTGGGAACAGTTCAGCAGCAGCTGGCCTGGGGCTCAGCTCACGTTTACTCACAGATGCCTCAGCACGGTCCCCCAGCTTCGCAATGAGGACGCTCCTTGCATGGGGTGTGGGTTGCTGGCTGTATGGGAGGTGATTCCCCACCTCTGACCAATTTCAGAATTGTTTACCGCTGGAGCAAGTGCCCTGATAGGGTTTCCCTCTGTATAACTGGTGGGTTCAGGTATTTTTTTTTCTTTTATGGTTCAAGTTAGATTTTATTCTTCTTTTATGTATTTATAGATATAAGCATGGAAATAATTCATTCCTATAAATACATCTGTGTGAAGGGAAGAACTTTTTTCTGTTTTATTTTAAATTTTTTTTTAATTTTGAAATTTAATTGTATTTATGTTTTTTATACAGTAGGTTATTATTAGTTATGTATTTTATGCATATACATGTATACAGGTCAATCCCAATCTCCCAACTCATCCCACCACCACCACCACCCCATGGCTTCCCCCACTTGGTGTCCATACGTTTGTTCTCTACCTCTGTGTCTCTATTTCTTCCCTGCAAACCAGTTCATCTGTACCATTTTTTCGGTTCCACATATATGCATTAATATACAATATTTGTTTTCCTCTTTCTGACTTACTTCATTCTGTATGACAGTCTCTAGATCCATCGATGTCTCTACAAATGACCCAGTTTCATTCCTTTTTATGGCTGAGTAATATTCCATTTTATATATGTACCACATCTTTATCCATTCATCTGTCTGTGGGCATTTAGGTTACTTGCATTACCTGGCTATCGTAAATAGTGCTGCAATGAACATTGTGGTGAATGTGCCTTTTTGATTTATGGTTTTCTCTGGGTATATGCCCAGAAGTGGGATTGCTGGATCAGATGGTAATTCTATTTCTAGTTTTTTTAAGGAAACTCCATACTGTTCTCCATAGTAACTGTATCAATTTACATCCCCACCAATAGTGGAAGACGGCTCCTTTTGTCCACACCCTCCCCAGAATTTGTTGTTTGTAGATTTTCTGATGATGCCGATTCTGACAGGTGTGAGGTGATACCTCATTGTAGTTTGATTTGCATTTCTCTAATAATTAGTGCTGTTGAGCAGCTTTTCAGGTGGGTCTTGGCCATCTCTGTGTCTTCTTTGAAGAAACGTCTCTTTAGATCTTCTGCCCATTTCTGTATTGGGTTGTTTGTTTTTTGAATATTAAGCTGCATGAGCTATTTATATATATATTGGAGATTAAACCTTTGTCCATTGATTCATTTGCAATGATTTTCACCCATTCTGAGGGATGCCTTTTTCCATTTCCGTTTTTTTAACAAAAAAGGAACAAAAGAAAAAGAAGCAGAACACTAATGTGCGTAAAATATGCCTTTTGAAATGGTCGTTTTGAAATTTGGACGTCCTTTGAATTTTTTGGTCGATATGTGACCCCAGGATTTGTTTTCAGGGCAGGTGTCATTTACAGGCCTGCAATGATTTTGAATATCAACTGACCATTAGCGCTGGGATTAAAGCTGCTGTTGCGTGAAACGGCCACAAGGTGGCAGCAGTTCTCCCGTACCAAATCTGGTAACTAGAGCAACAGAGCCTCAATGGAAGTCGTGTTCTAGATTGGAATTTAGAATAGAATGTGCCAGGACAAAGCCCCTCAAGTTTGTCTCACTACTTCTTGTTTGTGTTTTTAATTTTTTTTTTAAATTTTCTGTTACAGCAAGGTTGATTACAATGTTTGGCTTGTTGTAGGTGTGGAAGATGTGGTTCTTTTACACATATACAGATGTCTGTTCTTCCTGGGATCCTTTTCCCATGTACGTTAGGACAGAATGTTGAGTAGTCTTCTCTTGGTATTCCGTAGGTCTTTGGTTATTATATATGTCACCTGTGTTTGATTATGTCTGTTAACCACGAAATCGTAATGAAACCAATCCTCACACCTTTCCATTGGTGAACCATAAGTTTGTTTAATGAATCTGTGATTGCCGTTCTCCGTGGAAATATCTGCCCTGGTATCCATTTTTAGGTAACACCTATAAGTGATATGATACGATATGTGTCTTTCACTTTCTGACTTACTCCAATCACGTGATTACCTCTAGACTCATCTACGGGGCTGCAAATGGCATTGTGTCCTTTTTTTCCTTGGCTTCTATTCTGCCTTAGCGAGGTCTATTTTCAACAATGTGATTCCCTGAGGGTTGTGGATTAGCTGACCTGGGCAGCCTTACCCTGCCGGCCGGCCCTCCCCAGGTGTGCCTGGTTGAGGTCAATATAAACAGCGCTCCAGGCAGCAATAGCCCCTGAAGTTGTGCCTGACTCCATATTCTCTGCCCCGTCAGCAGTCTCGGGGCTGTGCTGGTGGGAGGGAGTGAGGGGCCAAGGCTTTGTTGGTGGCCCGGTATGAGTGGGGCTCTGCTGGCCTTTCTGCAGGAGTTGCCAGGCTGCCACCTGTAAAGAAGAGGATGTGTCACCCATACCTTCCGATGGAATTTCTCTCCGGACAGAGGTGAGGAAGGAAAAAAGCAGTGGGGGCCGGGACAGGAGGGGTATCTCAGGCAGGGCAATAGAAAGCTTCCAGAAGAGCGCACGGGGCCAGGACCATCCTGGCTGGCCTGCAGGCACCAAGTTGGCCTGCGTGCTGTCGCTGGTGTGGCTCCAGGGCCCTTCCTCTAGGCTTTCAAGGCCTTGTACATATTCAGGTGTTTTACCTGGGAAGGGTGGGAACAGTTCAGCAGCAGCTGGCCAGGGGCTCAGCTCACGTTTACTCACAGATGCCTCAGCACGGTCCCCCAGCTTCGCAATGAGGACGCTCCTTGCATGGGGTGTGGGTTGCTGGCTGTATGGGAGGTGATTCCCCACCTCTGACCAATTTCAGAATTGTTTACCGCTGGAGCAAGTGCCCTGATAGGGTTTCCCTCTGTATAACTGGTGGGTTCAGGTTTTTTTTTTCTTTTATGGTTCAAGTTAGATTTTATTCCTCTTTTATGTATTTATAGATATAAGCATGGAAATAATTCATTCCTATAAATACATCTGTGTGAAGGGAAGAACTTTTTTCTGTTTTATTTTAAATTTTTTTTTAATTTTGAAATTTAATTGTATTTATTTTTTTATACAGTAGGTTATTATTAGTTATGTATTTTATGCATATACATGTATACAGGTCAATCCCAATCTCCCGAATCATCCCACCACCACCACCCCATGGCTTCCCCCACTTGGTGTCCATACGTTTGTTCTCTACCTCTGTGTCTCTATTTCTTCCCTGCAAACCAGTTCATCTGTACCATTTTTTAGGTTTCACATATATGCATTAATATACAATATTTGTTTTCCCTCTTTCTGACTTACTTCATTCTGTATGACAGTCTCTACATCCATCGATGTCTCTACCAATGACCCAGTTTCATCCCTTTTTATGACTGAGTAATATTCCATTTTATATATGTACCACATCTTTATCCATTCATCTGTCTGTGGGCATTTAGGTTACTTGCATTACCTGGCTAGTGTAAATAGTGCTGCAATGAACATTGTGGTGAATGTGCCTTTTTGATTTATGGTTTTCTCTGGGTATATGCCCAGAAGTGGGATTGCTGGATCAGATGGTAATTCTATTTCTAGTTTTTTTAAGGAAACTCCATACTGTTCTCCATAGTGACTGTATCAATTTACATCCCCACCAGTAGTGGAAGAGGGCTCCTTTTGTCCACACCCTCCCCAGAATTTGTTGTTTGTAGATTTTCTGATGATGCCGATTCTAACAAATGTGAGGTGATACCTCATTGTAGTTTTGATTTGCATTTCTCTAATAATTAGTGCTGTTGAGCAGCTTTTCATGTGCGTCTTGGCCATCTCTGTGTCTTCTTTGCAGAAACGTCTCTTTAGATCTTCTGCCCATTTTTGTATTGGGTTGTTTGTTTTTTTAATATTAAGCTGCATGAGCTGTTTATATATATTGGAGATTAAAACTTTGTCCATTGATTCATTTGCAACGATTTTCGCCCATTGTGAGGGATGCCTTTTTCCATTCCCGTTTTTTTAACAAAAAAGGAAAGAAAGAAAAAGAAGCAGAACACTAATGTGCGTAAAATATGCCTTTTGATATGGTCGTTTTGAAATATGGACGTCCTTTGAATTTTTTGGTCGATATGTGACCCCAGGATTTGTTTTCAGGGCAGGTGTCATTTACAGGCCTGCAATGATTTTGAATATCAACTGACCATTAGCGCTGGGATTAAAGCTGCTGTTGCGTGAAACGGCCACAAGGTGGCAGCAGTTCTCCCTTACCAAATCTGGTAACTAGAGCAACAGAGCCTCAATGGAAGTCGTGTTCTAGATTGGAATTTAGAATGGAATGTGCCAGGAGAAAGCCCCTCAAGTTTGTCTCACTACTTCTTGTTCGTGTTTTTAATTTTTTTTTTTATTTTCTATTACAGCAAGTTTCATTACAATGTTTGGCTTGTTGTAGGTGTGGAAGATGTGGTTCTTTTACACATATACAGATGTCTGTTCTTCCTGGGATCCTTTTCCCATGTACGTTAGGACAGAATGTTGAGTAGTCTTCTCTTGGTATTCCGTAGATCTTTGGTGATTATATATGTCACCTGTGTTTGATTATATCTGTTAACCCCGAAATCGTAATGAAACCAATCCTCACACCTTTCCATTGGTGAACCATAAGTTTGTTTAATGAATCTGTGATTGCCCTTCTCCGTGGAAATATCTGCCCTGGTATCCATTTTTAGGTAACACCTATAAGTGATATGATACGATATGTGTCTTTCACTTTCTGACTTACTCCAAGTCACGTGATTACATCTAGACTCATCTACGGGGCTGCAAATGGCATTGTGTCCTTTTTTTCTTGGCTTCTATTCTGCCTTAGCGAGGTCCATTTTCAACAATGTGATTCCTTGAGGGTTGTGGATTAGCTGACCTGGGCAGTCTTACCCTGCCGGCTCGCCCTCCCAAGGTGTGCCTGGTTGAGGTCAATATAAACAGCGCTCCAGGCAGCAATAGCCCCTGAAGTTGTGCCTGACTCCATATTCTCTGCCCCGTCAGCAGTCTCGGGGCTGTGCTGGTGGGAGGGAGTGAGGGGCCAAGGCTTTGTTGGTGGCCCGGTGTGAGTGGGGCTCTGCTGGCCTTTCTGCAGGAGTTGCCAGGCTGCCACCTGTAAAGAAGAGGATGTGTCATCCATACCTTGTGATGGAATTTCTCTCCAGACAGAGGTGAGGAAGGAAAAAAGCAGTGGGGGCCGGGACAGGAGGGGTATCTCAGGCAGGGCAATAGAAAGCTTCCAGAAGAGCGCCCGGGGCCAGGACCGTCCTGGCTGACCTGCAGGCACCAAGTTGGCCTGCGTGCTGTCGCTGGTGTGGCTCCACGGCCCTTCCTCTAGGCTTTCAACCCTCGTACATATTCAGGTGTTTTACCTGGGAAGTGTGGGAACAGTTCAGCAGCAGCTGGCCTGGGGCTCAGCTCACGTTTACTCACAGATTCCTCAGCAGGGTCCCCCAGCTTCGCAATGAGGACGCTCCTTGCATGGGGTGTGGGTTGCTGGCTGTATGGGAGGTGATTCCCCACCTCTGACCAATTTCAGAATTGTTTACCGCTGGAGCAAGTGCCCTGATAGGGTTTCCCTCTGTATAACTGGTGGGTTCAGGTATTTTTTTTCTTTTATGGTTCAAGTTAGATTTTATTCCTCTTTTATGTATTTATAGATATAAGCATGGAAATAATTCATTCCTATAAATACATCTGTGTGAAGGGAAGAACTTTTTTCTGTTTTATTTTAAATTTGTTTTTAATTTTGAAATTTAATTGTATTTATTTTTTTATACAGTAGGTTATTATTAGTTATGTATTTTATGCATATACATGTATACAGGTCAATCCCAATCTCCCGAATCATCCCACCACCACCACCCCATGGCTTCCCCCTCTTGGTGTCCATACGTTTGTTCTCTACCTCTGTGTCTCTATTTCTTCCCTGCAAACCAGTTCATCTGTACCATTTTTTCGGTTCCACATATATGCATTAATATACAATATTTGTTTTCCTCTTTCTGACTTACTTCATTCTGTATGACAGTCTCTAGATCCATCGATGTCTCTACAAATGACCCAGTTTCATTCCTTTTTATGGCTGAGTAATATTCCATTTTATATATGTACCACATCTTTATCCATTCGTCTGTCTGTGGGCATTTAGGTTGCTTGCATTACCTGGCTATGTTAATAGTGCTGCAATGAACATTGTGGTGAATGTGCCTTTTTGATTTATGGTTTTCTCTGGGTATATGCCCAGAAGTGGGATTGCTGGATCAGATGGTAATTCTATTTCTAGTTTTAAGGAAACTCCATACTGTTCTCCATAGTGACTGTATCAATTTACATCCCCACCAATAGTGGAAGATGGCTCCTTTTGTCCACACCCTCCCCAGAATTTGTTGTTTGTAGATTTTCTGATGATGCCGATTCTAACAGGTGTGAGGTGATACCTCATTGTAGTTTGATTTGCATTTCTCTAATAATTAGTGCTGTTGAGCAGCTTTTCATGTGCGTCTTGGCCATCTCTGTGTCTTCTTTGAAGAAACGTCTCTTTAGATCTTCTGCCCATTTCTGTATTGGGTTGTTTGTTTTTTGAATATTAAGCTGCATGAGCTGTTTATATATATATTGGAGATTAAACCTTTGTCCATTGATTCATTTGCAACGATTTTCACCCATTCTGAGGGAAGCCTTTTTCCATTCCCGTTTTTTTAACAAAAAAGGAAAGAAAGAAAAAGAAGCAGAACACTAATGTGCGTAAAATATGCCTTTTGAAATGGTCGTTTTGAAATATGGACGTCCTTTGAATTTTTTGGTCGATATGTGACCCCAGGATTTGTTTTCAGGGCAGGTGTCATTTACAGGCCTGCAATGATTTTGAATATCAACTGACCATTAGCGCTGGGATTAAAGCTGCTGTTGCGTGAAACGGCCACAAGGTGGCAGCAGTTCTCCCTTACCAAATCTGGTTACTAGAGCAACAGAGCCTCAATGGAAGTCGTGTTCTACATTGGAATTTAGAATGGAATGTGCCAGGAGAAAGCACCTCAAGTTTTTCTCACTACTTCTTGTTCGTGTTTTTAATTTTTTTTTTTATTTTCTATTACAGCAAGTTTGATTACAATGTTTGGCTTGTTGTAGGTGTGGAAGATGTGGTTCTTTTACACATATACAGATGTCTGTTCTTCCTGGGATCCTTTTCCCATGTACGTTAGGACAGAATGTTGAGTAGTCTTCTCTTGGTATTCCGTAGGTCTTTGGTCATTATATATGTCACCTGTGTTTGATTATGTCTGTTAACCCCGATATCGTAATGAAACCAATCCTCACACCTTTCCATTGGTGAACCATAAGTTTGTTTAATGAATCTGTGATTGCCGTTCTCCGTGGAAATATCTGCCCTGGTATCCATTTTTAGGTAACACCTATAAGTGATATGATACGATATGTGTCTTTCACTTTCTGACTTACTCCAAGTCACGTGATTACCTCTAGACTCATTTACGGGGCTGCAAATGGCATTGTGTCCTTTTTTTCCTTGGCTTCTATTCTGCCTTAGCGAGGTCCATTTTCAACAATGTGATTCCCTGAGGGTTGTGGATTAGCTGACCTGGGCAGCCTTACCCTGCCGGCCGGCCCTCCCCAGGTGTGCCTGGTTGAGGTCAATATAAACAGCGCGCCAGGCAGCAATAGCCCCTGAAGTTGTGCCTGACTCCATATTCTCTGCCCCGTCAGCAGTCTAGGGGTTGTGCTGGTGGGAGGGAGTGAGGGGCCAAGGCTTTGTTGGTGGCCCGGTGTGAGTGGGGCTCTGCTGGCCTTTCTGCAGGAGTTGCCAGGCTGCCACCTGTAAAGAAGCGGATGTGTCACTCATAACTTCCGATGGAATTTCTCTCCGGACAGAGGTGAGGAAGGATAAAAGCAGTGGGGGCCGGGACAGGAGGGGTATCTCAGGCAATAGAAAGCTTCCAGAAGAGCGCCCGGGGCCAGGACCATCCTGGCTGACCTGCAGGCACCAAGTTGGCCTGCGTGCTGTGGATGGTGTGGCTCCACGGCCCTTCCTCTAGGCTTTCAAGCCCTTGTACATATTCAGGTGTTTTACCTGGGAAGGGTGGGAACAGTTCAGCAGCAGCTGGCCTGGGGCTCAGCTCACATTTACTCACAGATGCCTCAGAATGGTCCCGAGCTTTGCAATGAGGACGCTCCTTGCATGGGGTGTGGGTTGCTGGCTGTATGGGAGGTGATTCCCCACCTCTGACTAATTTCAGAATTGTTTACCACTGGAGCAAGTGCCCTGATAGGGTTTCCCTCTGTATAACTGGTGGGTTCAGGTTTTTTTTTTCTTTTATGGTTCAAGTTAGATTTTATTCCTCTTTTATGTATTTATAGATATAAGCATGGAAATAATTCATTCCTGTAAATACATCTGTGTGAAGCGAATAACTTTTTTCTGTTTTATTTTAAATTTTTTTTTAAAAAAAATTTGAAATTTAATTGTATTTATTTTTTTATACAGCAGGTTATTATTAGTTATGTATTTTATGCTTATACATGTATACAGGTCAATCCCAATCTCCCAACTCATCCCACCACCACCACCCCATGGCTTCCCACACATGGTGTCCATCCGTATGTTCTATACCTCTGTGTCTCTATTTCTTCCCTGCAAACCAGTTCATCTGTACCATTTTTTAGGTTCCACATATATGCATTAATATACAATATTTGTTTTCCTCTTTCTGACTTACTTCATTCTGTATGACAGTCTCTAGATCCATCGATGTCTCTACAAATGACCCAGTTTCATTCCTTTTTATGGCTGAATAATATTCCATTTTATATATGTACCACATCTTTATCCATTCATCTGTCTGTGGGCATTTAGGTTACTTGCATTACCTGGCTAGTGTAAATAGTGCTGCAATGAACATTGTGGTGAATGTGCCTTTTTGATTTATGGTTTTCTCTGGGTATATGCCCAGAAGTGGGATTGCTGGATCAGATGGTAATTCTATTTCTAGTTTTTTTAAGGAAACTCCATACTGTTCTCCATAGTGACTGTATCAATTTACATCCCCACCAGTAGTGGAAGAGGGCTCCTTTTGTCCACACCCTCCCCAGAATTTGTTGTTTGTAGATTTTCTGATGATGCCGATTCTAACAGGTGTGAGGTGATACCTCATTGTAGTTTGATTTGCATTTCTCTAATAATTAGTGCTGTTGAGCAGCTTTTCATGTGCGTCTTGGCCATCTCTGTGTCTTCTTTGAAGAAACGTCTCTTTAGATCTTCTGCCCATTTCTGTATTGGGTTGTTTGTTTTTTGAATATTAAGCTGCATGAGCTGTTTATATATATATTGGAGATTAAACCTTTGTCCATTGATTCATTTGCAACGATTTTCACCCATTCTGAGGGAAGCCTTTTTCCATTCCCGTTTTTTTAACAAAAAAGGAAAGAAAGAAAAAGAAGCAGAACACTAATGTGCGTAAAATATGCCTTTTGAAATGGTCGTTTTGAAATATGGACGTCCTTTGAATTTTTTGGTCGATATGTGACCCCAGGATTTGTTTTCAGGGCAGGTGTCATTTACAGGCCTGCAATTATTTTGAATATCAACTGACCATTAGCGCTGGGATTAAAGCTGCTGTTGCGTGAAATGGCCACAAGGTGGCAGCAGTTCTCCCTTACCAAATCTGGTTACTAGAGCAACAGAGCCTCAATGGAAGTCGTGTTCTACATTGGAATTTAGAATGGAATGTGCCAGGAGAAAGCCCCTCAAGTTTGTCTCACTACTTGTTGTTCGTGTTTTTAATTTTTTTTTTTTATTTTCTATTACAGCAAGTTTGATTACAATGTTTGGCTTGTTGTAGGTGTGGAAGATGTGGTTCTTTTACACATATACAGATGTCTGTTCTTCCTGGGATCCTTTTCCCATGTACGTTAGGACAGAATGTTGAGTAGTCTTCTCTTGGTATTCCGTAGGTCTTTGGTCATTATATATGTCACCTGTGTTTGATTATGTCTGTTAACCCCGATATCGTAATGAAACCAATCCTCACACCTTTCCATTGGTGAACCATAAGTTTGTTTAATGAATCTGTGATTGCCCTTCTCCGTGGAAATATCTGCCCTGGTATCCATTTTTAGGTAACACCTATAAGTGATATGATACGATATGTGTCTTTCACTTTCTGACTTACTCCAAGTCACGTGATTACCTCTAGACTCATTTACGGGGCTGCAAATGGCATTGTGTCCTTTTTTTCCTTGGCTTCTATTCTGCCTTAGCGAGGTCCATTTTCAACAATGTGATTCCCTGAGGGTTGTGGATTAGCTGACCTGGGCAGCCTTACCCTGCCGGCCGGCCCTCCCCAGGTGTGCCTGGTTGAGGTCAATATAAACAGCGCGCCAGGCAGCAATAGCCCCTGAAGTTGTGCCTGACTCCATATTCTCTGCCCCGTCAGCAGTCTAGGGGTTGTGCTGGTGGGAGGGAGTGAGGGGCCAAGGCTTTGTTGGTGGCCCGGTGTGAGTGGGGCTCTGCTGGCCTTTCTGCAGGAGTTGCCAGGCTGCCACCTGTAAAGAAGCTGATGTGTCACTCATAACTTCCGATGGAATTTCTCTCCGGACAGAGGTGAGGAAGGATAAAAGCAGTGGGGGCCGGGACAGGAGGGGTATCTCAGGCAATAGAAAGCTTCCAGAAGAGCGCCCGGGGCCAGGACCATCCTGGCTGACCTGCAGGCACCAAGTTGGCCTGCATGCTGTGGATGGTGTGGCTCCACGGCCCTTCCTCTAGGCTTTCAAGCCCTTGTACATATTCAGGTGTTTTACCTGGGAAGTGTGGGAACAGTTCAGCAGCAGCTGGCCTGGGGCTCAGCTCACATTTACTCACAGATGCCTCAGAATGGTCCCGAGCTTTGCAATGAGGACGCTCCTTGCATGGGGTGTGGGTTGCTGGCTGTATGGGAGGTGATTCCCCACCTCTGACTAATTTCAGAATTGTTTACCACTGGAGCAAGTGCCCTGATAGGGTTTCCCTCTGTATAACTGGTGGGTTCAGGTTTTTTTTTTTCTTTTATGGTTCAAGTTAGATTTGATTCCTCTTTTATGTATTTATAGATATAAGCATGGAAATAATTCATTCCTGTAAATACATCTGTGTGAAGCGAATAACTTTTTTCTGTTTTATTTTAAATTTTTTTTTAAAAAAAATTTGAAATTTAATTGTATTTATTTTTTTATACAGCAGGTTATTATTAGTTATGTATTTTATGCTTATACATGTATACAGGTCAATCCCAATCTCCCAACTCATCCCACCACCACCACCCCATGGCTTCCCACACTTGGTGTCCATACGTATGTTCTATACCTCTGTGTCTCTATTTCTTCCCTGCAAACCAGTTCATCTGTACCATTTTTTAGGTTCCACATATATGCATTAATATACAATATTTGTTTTCCTCTTTCTGACTTACTTCATTCTGTATGACAGTCTCTAGATCCATCGATGTCTCTACAAATGACCCAGTTTCATTCCTTTTTATGGCTGAATAATATTCCATTTTATATATGTACCACATCTTTATCCATTCATCTGTCTGTGGGCATTTAGGTTACTTGCATTACCTGGCTAGTGTAAATAGTGCTGCAATGAACATTGTGGTGAATGTGCCTTTTTGATTTATGGTTTTCTCTCGGTATATGCCCAGAAGTGGGATTGCTGGATCAGATGGTAATTCTATTTCTAGTTTTTTTAAGGAAACTCCATACTGTTCTCCATAGTGACTGTATCAATTTACATCCCCACCAATAGTGGAAGAGGGCTCCTTTTGTCCACACCCTCCCCAGAATTTGTTGTTTGTAGATTTTCTGATGATGCCGATTCTAACAAATGTGAGGTGATACCTCATTGTAGTTTTGATTTGCATTTCTCTAATAATTAGTGCTGTTGAGCAGCTTTTCATGTGCGTCTTGGCCATCTCTGTGTCTTCTTTGCAGAAACGTCTCTTTAGATCTTCTGCCCATTTTTGTATTGGGTTGTTTGTTTTTTTTAATATTAAGCTGCATGAGCTGTTTATATATATTGGAGATTAAAACTTTGTCCATTGATTCATTTGCAACGATTTTCGCCCATTGTGAGGGATGCCTTTTTCCATTCCCGTTTTTTTAACAAAAAAGGAAAGAAAGAAAAAGAAGCAGAACACTAATGTGCGTAAAATATGCCTTTTGATATGGTCGTTTTGAAATATGGACGTCCTTTGAATTTTTTGGTCGATATGTGACCCCAGGATTTGTTTTCAGGGCAGGTGTCATTTACAGGCCTGCAATGATTTTGAATATCAACTGACCATTAGCGCTGGGATTAAAGCTGCTGTTGCGTGAAACGGCCACAAGGTGGCAGCAGTTCTCCCTTACCAAATCTGGTAACTACAGCAACAGAGCCTCAATGGAAGTCGTGTTCTAGATTGGAATTTAGAATGGAATGTGCCAGGAGAAAGCCCCTCAAGTTTGTCTCACTACTTCTTGTTCGTGTTTTTAATTTTTTTTTTTTTATTTTCTATTACAGCAAGTTTCATTACAATGTTTGGCTTGTTGTAGGTGTGGAAGATGTGGTTCTTTTACACATATACAGATGTCTGTTCTTCCTGGGATCCTTTTCCCATGTACGTTAGGACAGAATGTTGAGTAGTCTTCTCTTGGTATTCCGTAGATCTTTGGTGATTATATATGTCACCTGTGTTTGATTATATCTGTTAACCCCGAAATCGTAATGAAAACAATCCTCACACCTTTCCATTGGTGAACCATAAGTTTGTTTAATGAATCTGTGATTGCCCTTCTCCGTGGAAATATCTGCCCTGGTATCCATTTTTAGGTAACACCTATAAGTGATATGATACGATATGTGTCTTTCACTTTCTGACTTACTCCAAGTCACGTGATTACATCTAGACTCATCTACGGGGCTGCAAATGGCATTGATTTTCTGATGATGCCGATTCTAACAGGTGTGAGGTGATACCTCATTGTAGTTTGATTTGCATTTCTCTAATAATTAGTGCTGTTGAGCAGCTTTTCATGTGCGTCTTGGCCATCTCTGTGTCTTCTTTGAAGAAACGTCTCTTTAGATCTTCTGCCCATTTCTGTATTGGGTTGTTTGTTTTTTGAATATTAAGCTGCATGAGCTGTTTTTATATATATTGGAGATTAAACCTTTGTCCATTGATTCATATGCAATGATTTTCGCCCATTCTGAGGGATGCCTTTTTCCATTACCGTTTTTTTAACAAAAAAGGAAATTAAGAAAAAGAAGCAGAACACTAATGTGCGTAAAATATGCCTTTTGAAATGGTCGTTTTGAAATATTGACGTCCTTTGAATTTTTTGGTCGATATGTGACCCCAGGATTTGTTTTCAGGGCAGGTGTCATTTACAGGCCTGCAATGATTTTGAATATCAACTGACCATTAGCGCTGGGATTAAAGCTGCTGTTGCGTGAAACGGCCACAAGGTGGCAGCAGTTCTCCCGTACCAAATCTGGTAACTAGAGCAACAGAGCCTCAATGGAAGTCGTGTTCTAGATTGGAATTTAGAATAGAATGTGCCAGGACAAAGCCCCTCAAGTTTGTCTCACTACTTCTTGTTTGTGTTTTTAATTTTTTTTTTTAATTTTCTGTTACAGCAAGTTTGATTACAATGTTTGGCTTGTTGTAGGTGTGGAAGATGTGGTTCTTTTACACATATACAGATGTCTGTTCTTCCTGGGATCCTTTTCCCATGTACGTTAGGACAGAATGTTGAGTAGTCTTCTCTTGGTATTCCGTAGGTCTTTGGTGATTATATATGTCACCTGTGTTTGATTATGTCTGTTAACCACGAAATCGTAATGAAACCAATCCTCACACCTTTCCATTGGTGAACCATAAGTTTGTTTAATGAATCTGTGATTGCCGTTCTCCGTGGAAATATCTGCCCTGGTATCCATTTTTAGGTAACACCTATAAGTGATATGATACGATATGTGTCTTTCACTTTCTGACTTACTCCAATCACGTGATTACCTCTAGACTCATCTACGGGGCTGCAAATGGCATTGTGTCCTTTTTTTCCTTGGCTTCTATTCTGCCTTAGCGAGGTCTATTTTCAACAATGTGATTCCCTGAGGGTTGTGGATTAGCTGACCAGGGCAGCCTTACTCTGCCGGCCGGCCCTCCCCAGGTGTGCCTGGTTGAGGTCAATATAAACAGCGCTCCAGGCAGCAATAGCCCCTGAAGTTGTGCCTGACTCCATATTCTCTGCCCCGTCAGCAGTCTCGGGGCTGTGCTGGTGGGAGGGAGTGAGGGGCCAAGGCTTTGTTGGTGGCCCGGTATGAGTGGGGCTCTGCTGGCCTTTCTGCAGGAGTTGCCAGGCTGCCACCTGTAAAGAAGAGGATGTGTCACCCATACCTTCCGATGGAATTTCTCTCCGGACAGAGGTGAGGAAGGAAAAAAGCAGTGGGGGCCGGGACAGGAGGGGTATCTCAGGCAGGGCAATAGAAAGCTTCCAGAAGAGCGCACGGGGCCAGGACCATCCTGGCTGGCCTGCAGGCACCAAGTTGGCCTGCGTGCTGTCGCTGGTGTGGCTCCAGGGCCCTTCCTCTAGGCTTTCAAGCCCTTGTACATATTCAGGTGTTTTACCTGGGAAGGGTGGGAACAGTTCAGCAGCAGCTGGCCTGGGGCTCAGCTCACGTTTACTCACAGATGCCTCAGCACGGTCCCCCAGCTTCGCAATGAGGACGCTCCTTGCATGGGGTGTGGGTTGCTGGCTGTATGGGAGGTGATTCCCCACCTCTGACCAATTTCAGAATTGTTTACCGCTGGAGCAAGTGCCCTGATAGGGTTTCCCTCTGTATAACTGGTGGGTTCAGGTATTTTTTTTTCTTTTATGGTTCAAGTTAGATTTTATTCTTCTTTTATGTATTTATAGATATAAGCATGGAAATAATTCATTCCTATAAATACATCTGTGTGAAGGGAAGAACTTTTTTCTGTTTTATTTTAAATTTTTTTTTAATTTTGAAATTTAATTGTATTTATTTTTTTATACAGTAGGTTATTATTAGTTATGTATTTTATGCATATACATGTATACAGGTCAATCCCAATCTCCCGAATCATCCCACCACCACCACCCCATGGCTTCCCCCACTTGGTGTCCATACGTTTGTTCTCTACCTCTGTGTCTCTATTTATTCCCTGCAAACCAGTTCATCTGTACCATTTTTTCGGTTCCACATATATGCATTAATATACAATATTTGTTTTCCTCTTTCTGACTTACTTCATTCTGTATGACAGTCTCTAGATCCATCGATGTCTCTACAAATGACCCAGTTTCATTCCTTTTTATGGCTGAGTAATATTCCATTTTATATATGTACCACATCTTTATCCATTCATCTGTCTGTGGGCATTTAGGTTACTTGCATTACCTGGCTATCGTAAATAGTGCTGCAATGAACATTGTGGTGAATGTGCCTTTTTGATTTATGGTTTTCTCTGGGTATATGCCCAGAAGTGGGATTGCTGGATCAGATGGTAATTCTATTTCTAGTTTTTTTAAGGAAACTCCATACTGTTCTCCATAGTGACTGTATCAATTTACATCCCCACCAATAGTGGAAGACGGCTCCTTTTGTCCACACCCTCCCCAGAATTTGTTGTTTGTAGATTTTCTGATGATGCCGATTCTAACAGGTGTGAGGTGATACCTCATTGTAGTTTGATTTGCATTTCTCTAATAATTAGTGCTGTTGAGCAGCTTTTCATGTGCGTCTTGGCCATCTCTGTGTCTTCTTTGAAGAAACGTCTCTTTAGATCTTCTGCCCATTTCTGTATTGGGTTGTTTGTTTTTTGAATATTAAGCTGCATGAGCTGTTTTTATATATATTGGAGATTAAACCTTTGTCCATTGATTCATATGCAATGATTTTCGCCCATTCTGAGGGATGCCTTTTTCCATTACCGTTTTTTTAACAAAAAAGGAAATTAAGAAAAAGAAGCAGAACACTAATGTGCGTAAAATATGCCTTTTGAAATGGTCGTTTTGAAATATGGACGTCCTTTGAATTTTTTGGTCGATATGTGACCCCAGGATTTGTTTTCAGGGCAGGTGTCATTTACAGGCCTGCAATGATTTTGAATATCAACTGACCATTAGCGCTGGGATTAAAGCTGCTGTTGCGTGAAACGGCCACAAGGTGGCAGCAGTTCTCCCGTACCAAATCTGGTAACTAGAGCAACAGAGCCTCAATGGAAGTCGTGTTCTAGATTGGAATTTAGAATAGAATGTGCCAGGACAAAGCCCCTCAAGTTTGTCTCACTACTTCTTGTTTGTGTTTTTAATTTTTTTTTTTAATTTTCTGTTACAGCAAGTTTGATTACAATGTTTGGCTTGTTGTAGGTGTGGAAGATGTGGTTCTTTTACACATATACAGATGTCTGTTCTTCCTGGGATCCTTTTCCCATGTACGTTAGGACAGAATGTTGAGTAGTCTTCTCTTGGTATTCCGTAGGTCTTTGGTGATTATATATGTCACCTGTGTTTGATTATGTCTGTTAACCACGAAATCGTAATGAAACCAATCCTCACACCTTTCCATTGGTGAACCATAAGTTTGTTTAATGAATCTGTGATTGCCGTTCTCCGTGGAAATATCTGCCCTGGTATCCATTTTTAGGTAACACCTATAAGTGATATGATACGATATGTGTCTTTCACTTTCTGACTTACTCCAATCACGTGATTACCTCTAGACTCATCTACGGGGCTGCAAATGGCATTGTGTCCTTTTTTTCCTTGGCTTCTATTCTGCCTTAGCGAGGTCTATTTTCAACAATGTGATTCCCTGAGGGTTGTGGATTAGCTGACCAGGGCAGCCTTACTCTGCCGGCCGGCCCTCCCCAGGTGTGCCTGGTTGAGGTCAATATAAACAGCGCTCCAGGCAGCAATAGCCCCTGAAGTTGTGCCTGACTCCATATTCTCTGCCCCGTCAGCAGTCTCGGGGCTGTGCTGGTGGGAGGGAGTGAGGGGCCAAGGCTTTGTTGGTGGCCCGGTATGAGTGGGGCTCTGCTGGCCTTTCTGCAGGAGTTGCCAGGCTGCCACCTGTAAAGAAGAGGATGTGTCACCCATACCTTCCGATGGAATTTCTCTCCGGACAGAGGTGAGGAAGGAAAAAAGCAGTGGGGGCCGGGACAGGAGGGGTATCTCAGGCAGGGCAATAGAAAGCTTCCAGAAGAGCGCACGGGGCCAGGACCATCCTGGCTGGCCTGCAGGCACCAAGTTGGCCTGCGTGCTGTCGCTGGTGTGGCTCCAGGGCCCTTCCTCTAGGCTTTCAAGCCCTTGTACATATTCAGGTGTTTTACCTGGGAAGGGTGGGAACAGTTCAGCAGCAGCTGGCCTGGGGCTCAGCTCACGTTTACTCACAGATGCCTCAGCACGGTCCCCCAGCTTCGCAATGAGGACGCTCCTTGCATGGGGTGTGGGTTGCTGGCTGTATGGGAGGTGATTCCCCACCTCTGACCAATTTCAGAATTGTTTACCGCTGGAGCAAGTGCCCTGATAGGGTTTCCCTCTGTATAACTGGTGGGTTCAGGTATTTTTTTTTCTTTTATGGTTCAAGTTAGATTTTATTCTTCTTTTATGTATTTATAGATATAAGCATGGAAATAATTCATTCCTATAAATACATCTGTGTGAAGGGAAGAACTTTTTTCTGTTTTATTTTAAATTTTTTTTTAATTTTGAAATTTAATTGTATTTATTTTTTTATACAGTAGGTTATTATTAGTTATGTATTTTATGCATATACATGTATACAGGTCAATCCCAATCTCCCGAATCATCCCACCACCACCACCCCATGGCTTCCCCCACTTGGTGTCCATACGTTTGTTCTCTACCTCTGTGTCTCTATTTATTCCCTGCAAACCAGTTCATCTGTACCATTTTTTCGGTTCCACATATATGCATTAATATACAATATTTGTTTTCCTCTTTCTGACTTACTTCATTCTGTATGACAGTCTCTAGATCCATCGATGTCTCTACAAATGACCCAGTTTCATTCCTTTTTATGGCTGAGTAATATTCCATTTTATATATGTACCACATCTTTATCCATTCATCTGTCTGTGGGCATTTAGGTTACTTGCATTACCTGGCTATCGTAAATAGTGCTGCAATGAACATTGTGGTGAATGTGCCTTTTTGATTTATGGTTTTCTCTGGGTATATGCCCAGAAGTGGGATTGCTGGATCAGATGGTAATTCTATTTCTAGTTTTTTTAAGGAAACTCCATACTGTTCTCCATAGTGACTGTATCAATTTACATCCCCACCAATAGTGGAAGACGGCTCCTTTTGTCCACACCCTCCCCAGAATTTGTTGTTTGTAGATTTTCTGATGATGCCGATTCTAACAGGTGTGAGGTGATACCTCATTGTAGTTTGATTTGCATTTCTCTAATAATTAGTGCTGTTGAGCAGCTTTTCATGTGCGTCTTGGCCATCTCTGTGTCTTCTTTGAAGAAACGTCTCTTTAGATCTTCTGCCCATTTCTGTATTGGGTTGTTTGTTTTTTGAATATTAAGCTGCATGAGCTGTTTATATATATATTGGAGATTAAACCTTTGTCCATTGATTCATTTGCAATGATTTTCACCCATTCTGAGGGATGCCTTTTTCCATTTCCGTTTTTTTAACAAAAAAGGAACAAAAGAAAAAGAAGCAGAACACTAATGTGCGTAAAATATGCCTTTTGAAATGGTCGTTATGAAATATGGACGTCCTTTGAATTTTTTGGTCGATATGTGACCCCAGGATTTGTTTTCAGGGCAGGTGTCATTTACAGGCCTGCAATGATTTTGAATATCAACTGACCATTAGCGCTGGGATTAAAGCTGCTGTTGCGTGAAACGGCCACAAGGTGGCAGCAGTTCTCCCTTACCAAATCTGGTAACTAGAGCAACAGAGCCTCAATGGAAGTCGTGTTCTAGATTGGAATTTAGAATGGAATGTGCCAGGAGAAAGCCCCTCAAGTTTGTCTCACTACTTCTTGTTTGTGTTTTTAATTTTTTTTATTATTTTCTGTTACAGCAAGTTTGATTACAATGTTTGGCTTGTTGTAGGTGTGGAAGATGTGGTTCTTTTACACATATACAGATGTCTGTTCTTCCTGGGATCCTTTTCCCATGTACGTTAGGACAGAATGTTGAGTAGTCTTCTCCTGGTATTCCGTAGGTCTTTGGTGATTATATATATCACCTGTGTTTGATTATGTCTGTTAACCACGAAATCGTAATGAAAGCAATCCTCACACCTTTCCATTGGTGAACCATAAGTTTGTTTAATGAATCTGTGATTGCCCTTCTCCGTGGAAATATCTGCCCTGGTATCCATTTTTAGGTAACACCTATAAGTGATATGATACGATATGTGTCTTTCACTTTCTGACTTACTCCAAGTCACGTGATTACCTCTAGACTCATCTACGGGGCTGCAAATGGCATTGTGTCCTTTTTTTCCTTGGCTTCTATTCTGCCTTAGCGAGGTCTATTTTCAACAATGTGATTCCCTGAGGGTTGTGGATTAGCTGACCTGGGCAGCCTTACCCTGCCGGCCGGCCCTCCCCAGGTGTGCCTGGTTGAGGTCAATATAAACAGCGCTCCAGGCAGCAATAGCCCCTGAAGTTGTGCCTGACTCCATATTCTCTGCCCCGTCAGCAGTCTCGGGGCTGTGCTGGTGGGAGGGAGTGAGGGGCCAAGGCTTTGTTGGTGGCCTGGTGTGAGTGGGGCTCTTCTGGCCTTTCTGCAGGAGTTGCCAGGCTGCCACCTGTAAAGAAGAGGATGTGTCACACATACCTTCCGATGGAATTTCTCTCCGGACAGAGGTGAGGAAAGAAAAAAGCAGTGGGGCCCGGGACAGGAGGGGTATCTCAGGCAGGGCAATAGAAAGCTTCCAGAAGAGCGCACGGGGCCAGGACCATCCTGGCTGGCCTGCAGGCACCAAGTTGGCCTGCGTGCTGTCGCTGGTGTGGCTCCAGGGCCCTTCCGCTAGGCTTTCAAGCCCTTGTACATATTCAGGTGTTTTACCTGGGAAGGGTGGGCACAGTTCAGTAGCAGCTGGCCTGGGGCTCAGCTCACGTTTACTCACAGATGCCTCAGTATGGTCCCCCAGCTTCGCAATGAGGACGCTCCTTGCATGGGGTGTGGGTTGCTGGCTGTATGGGAGGTGATTCCCCACCTCTGACCAATTTCAGAATTGTTTACCGCTGGAGCAAGTGCCCTGATAGGGTTTCCCTCTGTATAACTGGTGGGTTCAGGTATTTTTTTTCTTTTATGGTTCAAGTTAGATTTTATTCCTCTTTTATGTATTTATAGATATAAGCATGGAAATAATTCATTCCTATAAATACATCTGTGTGAAGGGAAGAACTTTTTTCTGTTTTATTTTAAATTTTTTTTTAATTTTGAAATTTAATTGTATTTATTTTTTTATACAGTAGGTTATTATTAGTTATGTATTTTATGCATATACATGTATACAGGTCAATCCCAATCTCCCGAATCATCCCACCACCACCACCCCATGGCTTCCCCCACTTGGTGTCCATACGTTTGTTCTCTACCTCTGTGTCTCTATTTCTTCCCTGCAAACCAGTTCATCTGTACCATTTTTTCGGTTCCACATATATGCATTAATATACAATATTTGTTTTCCTCTTTCTGACTTACTTCATTCTGTATGACAGTCTCTAGATCCATCGATGTCTCTACAAATGACCCAGTTTCATTCCTTTTTATGGCTGAGTAATATTCCATTTTATATATGTACCACATCTTTATCCATTCATCTGTCTGTGGGCATTTAGGTTACTTGCATTACCTGGCTATTGTAAATAGTGCTGCAATGAACATTGTGGTGAATGTGCCTTTTTGATTTATGGTTTTCTCTGGGTATATGCCCAGAAGTGGGATTGCTGGATCAGATGGTAATTCTATTTCTAGTTTTTTTAAGGAAACTCCATACTGTTCTCCATAGTGACTGTATCAATTTACATCCCCACCAATAGGGGAAGACGGCTCCTTTTGTCCACACCCTCCCCAGAATTTGTTGTTTGTAGGTTTTCTGATGATGCCGATTCTAAGAGGTGTGAGGTGATACCTCATTGTAGTTTGATTTGCATTTCTCTAATAATTAGTGCTGTTGAGCAGCTTTTCAGGTGGGTCTTGGCCATCTCTGTGTCTTCTTTGAAGAAACGTCTCTTTAGATCTTCTGCCCATTTCTGTATTGGGTTGTTTGTTTTTTGAATATTAAGCTGCATGAGCTGTTTATATATATATTGGAGATTAAACCTTTGTCCATTGATTCATTTGCAACGATTTTCAACCATTCTGAGGGATGCCTTTTTCCATTTCCGTTTTTTTAAAAAAAAAGGAACAAAAGAAAAAGAAGCAGAACACTAATGTGCGTAAAATATGCCTTTTGAAATGGTCGTTTTGAAATATGGACGTCCTTTGAATTTTTTGGTCGATATGTGACCCCAGGATTTGTTTTCAGGGCAGGTGTCATTTACAGGCCTGCAATGATTTTGAATATCAACTGACCATTAGCGCTGGGATTAAAGCTGCTGTTGCGTGAAAGGGCCACAAGGTGGCAGCAGTTCTCCCATACCAAATCTGGTAACTAGAGCAACAGAGCATCAATGGAAGTCGTGTTCTAGATTGGAATTTAGAATGGAATGTGCCAGGAGAAAGCCCCTCAAGTTTGTCTCACTACTTCTTGTTTGTGTTTTTAATTTTTTTTTTTATTTTCTGTTACAGCAAGTTTGATTACAATGTTTGGCTTGTTGTAGGTGTGGAAGATGTGGTTCTTTTACACATATACAGATGTCTGTTCTTCCTGGGATCCTTTTCCCATGTACGTTAGGACAGAATGTTGAGTAGTCTTCTCTTGGTATTCCGTAGGTCTTTGGTGATTATATATGTCACCTGTGTTTGATTATGTCTGTTAACCCCGATATCGTAATGAAACCAATCCTCACACCTTTCCATTGGTGAACCATAAATTTGTTTAATGAATCTGTGATTGCCCTTCTCCGTGGACATATCTGCCCTGGTATCCATTTTTAGGTAATACCTATAAGTGATATGATACGATATGTGTCTTTCACTTTCTGACTTACTCCAATCACGTAATTACCTCTAGACTCATCTACGGGGCTGCAAATGGCATTGTGTCCTTTTTTTCCTTGGCTTCTATTCTGCCTTAGCGAGGTCCATTTTCAACAATGTGATTCCCTGAGGGTTGTGGATTAGCTGACCTGGGCAGCCTTACCCTGCCGGCCGGCCCTCCCCAGGTGTGCCTGGTTGAGGTCAATATAAACAGCGCTCCAGGCAGCAATAGCCCCTGAAGTTGTGCCTGACTCCATATTCTCTGCCCCGTCAGCAGTCTCGGGGCTGTGCTGGTGGGAGGGAGTGAGGGGCCAAGGCTTTGTTGGTGGCCCGGTGTGAGTGGGGCTCTGCTGGCCTTTCTGCAGGAGTTGCGAGGCTGCCACCTGTAAAGAAGAGGATGTGTCACCCATACCTTCCGATGGAATTTCTCTCCGGACAGAGGTGAGGAAGGAAAAAAGCAGTGGGGGCCGGGACAGGAGGGGTATCTCAGGCAGGGCAATAGAAAGCTTCCAGAAGAGCGCACGGGGCCAGGACCATCCTGGCTGGCCTGCAGGCACCAACTTGGCCTGCGTGCTGTCGCTGGTGTGGCTCCAGGGCCCTTCCTCTAGGCTTTCAAGCTCTTGTACATATTCAGGTGTTTTACCTGGGAAGGGTGGGAACAGTTCAGCAGCAGCTGGCCTGGGGCTCAGCTCACGTTTACTCACAGATGCCTTAGCACGGTCCCCCAGCTTCGCAATGAGGACGCTCCTTGCATGGGGTGTGGGTTGCTGGCTGTATGGGAGGTGATTCCCCACCTCTGACCAATTTCAGAATTGTTTACCGCTGGAGCAAGTGCCCTGATAGGGTTTCCCTCTGTATAACTGGTGGGTTCAGGTATTTTTTTTCTTTTATGGTTCAAGTTAGATTTTATTCCTCTTTTATGTATTTATAGATATAAGCATGGAAATAATTCATTCCTATAAATACATCTGTGTGAAGGGAAGAACTTTTATCTGTTTTATTTCAAATTTTTTTTTTAATTTTGAAATTTAATTGTATTTATTTTTTTATACAGTAGGTTATTATTAGTTATGTATTTTATGCATATACATGTATACAGGTCAATCCCAATCTCCCAACTCATCCCACCACCACCACCACCCCATGGCTTCCCCCACTTGGTGTCCATACGTTTGTTCTCTACCTCTGTGTCTCTATTTCTTCCCTGCAAACCAGTTCATCTGTACCATTTTTTCGGTTCCACATATATGCATTAATATACAATATTTGTTTTCCTCTTTCTGACTTACTTCATTCTGTATGACAGTCTCTAGATCCATCGATGTCTCTACAAATGACCCAGTTTCATTCCTTTTTATGGCTGAGTAATATTCCATTTTATATATGTACCACATCTTTATCCATTCATCTGTCTGTGGGCATTTAGGTTACTTGCATTACCTGGCTATCGTAAATAGTGCTGCAATGAACATTGTGGTGAATGTGCCTTTTTGATTTATGGTTTTCTCTGGGTATATGCCCAGAAGTGGGATTGCTGGATCAGATGGTAATTCTATTTCTAGTTTTTTTAAGGAAACTCCATACTGTTCTCCATAGTGACTGTATCAATTTACATCCCCACCAATAGTGGAAGACGGCTCCTTTTGTCCACACCCTCCCCAGAATTTGTTGTTTGTAGATTTTCTGATGATGCCGATTCTAACAGGTGTGAGGTGATACCTCATTGTAGTTTGATTTGCATTTCTCTAATAATTAGTGCTGTTGAGCAGCTTTTCATGTGCGTCTTGGCCATCTCTGTGTCTTCTTTGAAGAAACGTCTCTTTAGACCTTCTGCCCATTTCTGTATTGGGTTGTTTGTTTTTTGAATATTAAGCTGCATGAGCTGTTTATATATATATATTGGAGATTAAACCTTTGTCCATTGATTCATTTGCAATGATTTTCACCCATTCTGAAGGATGCCTTTTTCCATTTCCGTTTTTTTAACAAAAAAGGAACAAAAGAAAAAGAAGCAGAACACTAATGTGCGTAAAATATGCCTTTTGAAATGGTCGTTATGAAATATGGACGTCCTTTGAATTTTTTGGTCGATATGTGACCCCAGGATTTGTTTTCAGGGCAGGTGTCATTTACAGGCCTGCAATGATTTTGAATATCAACTGACCATTAGCGCTGGGATTAAAGCTGCTGTTGCGTGAAACGGCCACAAGGTGGCAGCAGTTCTCCCGTACCAAATCTGGTAACTAGAGCAACAGAGCCTCAATGGAAGTCGTGTTCTAGATTGGAATTTAGAATGGAATGTGCCAGGAGAAAGGCCCTCAAGTTTGTCTCACTACTTCTTGTTTGTGTTTTTAATTTTTTTTATTATTTTCTGTTACAGCAAGTTTGATTACAATGTTTGGCTTGTTGTAGGTGTGGAAGATGTGGTTCTTTTACACATATACAGATGTCTGTTCTTCCTGGGATCCTTTTCCCATGTACGTTAGGACAGAATGTTGAGTAGTCTTCTCCTGGTATTCCGTAGGTCTTTGGTGATTATATATGTCACCTGTGTTTGATTATGTCTGTTAACCACGAAATCGTAATGAAAGCAATCCTCACACCTTTCCATTGGTGAACCATAAGTTTGTTTAATGAATCTGTGATTGCCCTTCTCCGTGGAAATATCTGCCCTGGTATCCATTTTTAGGTAACACCTATAAGTGATATGATACGATATGTGTCTTTCACTTTCTGACTTACTCCAAGTCACGTGATTACCTCTAGACTCATCTACGGGGCTGCAAATGGCATTGTGTCCTTTTTTTCCTTGGCTTCTATTCTGCCTTAGCGAGGTCTATTTTCAACAATGTGATTCCCTGAGGGTTGTGGATTAGCTGACCTGGGCAGCCTTACACTGCCGGCCGGCCCTCCCCAGGTGTGCCTGGTTGAGGTCAATATAAACAGCGCTCCAGGCAGCAATAGCCCCTGAAGTTGTGCCTGACTCCATATTCTCTGCCCCGTCAGCAGTCTCGGGGCTGTGCTGGTGGGAGGGAGTGAGGGGCCAAGGCTTTGTTGGTGGCCCGGTGTGAGTGGGGCTCTGCTGGCCTTTCTGCAGGAGTTGCCAGGCTGCCACCTGTAAAGAAGAGGATGTGTCACCCATACCTTCCGATGGAATTTCTCTCCGGACAGAGGTGAGGAAAGAAAAAAGCAGTGGGGGCCGGGACAGGAGGGGTATCTCAGGCAGGGCAATAGAAAGCTTCCAGAAGAGCGCACGGGGCCAGGACCATCCTGGCTGGCCTGCAGGCACCAAGTTGGCCTGCGTGCTGTCGCTGGTGTGGCTCCAGGGCCCTTCCTCTAGGCTTTCAAGCCCTTGTACATATTCAGGTGTTTTACCTGGGAAGGGTGGGCACAGTTCAGTAGCAGCTGGCCTGGGGCTCAGCTCACGTTTACTCACAGATGCCTCAGCACGGTCCCCCAGCTTCGCAATGAGGACGCTCCTTGCATGGGGTGTGGGTTGCTGGCTGTATGGGAGGTGATTCCCCACCTCTGACCAATTTCAGAATTGTTTACCGCTGGAGCAAGTGCCCTGATAGGGTTTCCCTCTGTATAACTGGTGGGTTCAGGTATTTTTTTTCTTTTATGGTTCAAGTTAGATTTTATTCCTCTTTTATATATTTATAGATATAAGCATGGAAATAATTCATTCCTATAAATACATCTGTGTGAAGGGAAGAACTTTTTTCTGTTTTATTTTAAATTTTTTTTTTAATTTTGAAATTTAATTGTATTTATTTTTTTATACAGTAGGTTATTATTAGTTATGTATTTTATGCATATACATGTATACAGGTCAATCCCAATCTCCCAACTCATCCCACCACCACCACCCCATGGCTTCCCCCACTTGGTGTCCATACGTTTGTTCTCTACCTCTGTGTCTCTATTTCTTCCCTGCAAACCAGTTCATCTGTACCATTTTTTCGGTTCCACATATATGCATTAATATACAATATTTGTTTTCCTCTTTCTGACTTACTTCATTCTGTATGACAGTCTCTAGATCCATCGATGTCTCTACAAATGACCCAGTTTCATTCCTTTTTATGGCTGAGTAATATTCCATTTTATATATGTACCACATCTTTATCCATTCATCTGTCTGTGGGCATTTAGGTTACTTGCATTACCTGGCTATTGTAAATAGTGCTGCAATGAACATTGTGGTGAATGTGCCTTTTTGATTTATGGTTTTCTCTGGGTATATGCCCAGAAGTGGGATTGCTGGATCAGATGGTAATTCTATTTCTAGTTTTTTTAAGGAAACTCCATACTGTTCTCCATAGTGACTGTATCAATTTACATCCCCACCAATAGTGGAAGACGGCTCCTTTTGTCCACACCCTCCCCAGAATTTGTTGTTTGTAGGTTTTCTGATGATGCCGATTCTAAGAGGTGTGAGGTGATACCTCATTGTAGTTTGATTTGCATTTCTCTAATAATTAGTGCTGTTGAGCAGCTTTTCAGGTGGGTCTTGGCCATCTCTGTGTCTTCTTTGAAGAAACGTCTCTTTAGATCTTCTGCCCATTTCTGTATTGGGTTGTTTGTTTTTTGAATATTAAGCTGCATGAGCTGTTTATATATATATTGGAGATTAAACCTTTGTCCATTGATTCATTTGCAACGATTTTCAACCATTCTGAGGGATGCCTTTTTCCATTTCCGTTTTTTTAACAAAAAAGGAACAAAAGAAAAAGAAGCAGAACACTAATGTGCGTAAAATATGCCTTTTGAAATGGTCGTTTTGAAATATGGACGTCCTTTGAATTTTTTGGTCGATATGTGACCCCAGGATTTGTTTTCAGGGCAGGTGTCATTTACAGGCCTGCAATGATTTTGAATATCAACTGACCATTAGCGCTGGGATTAAAGCTGCTGTTGCGTGAAAGGGCCACAAGGTGGCAGCAGTTCTCCCATACCAAATCTGGTAACTAGAGCAAAGGAGCATCAATGGAAGGCGTGTTCTAGATTGGAATTTAGAATGGAATGTGCCAGGAGAAAGCCCCTCAAGTTTGTCTCACTACTTCTTGTTTGTGTTTTTAATTTTTTTTTTTATTTTCTGTTACAGCAAGTTTGATTACAATGTTTGGCTTGTTGTAGGTGTGGAAGATGTGGTTCTTTTACACATATACAGATGTCTGTTCTTCCTGGGATCCTTTTCCCATGTACGTTAGGACAGAATGTTGAGTAGTCTTCTCTTGGTATTCCGTAGGTCTTTGGTGATTATATATGTCACCTGTGTTTGATTATGTCTGTTAACCCCGATATCGTAATGAAACCAATCCTCACACCTTTCCATTGGTGAACCATAAGTTTGTTTAATGAATCTGTGATTGCCCTTCTCCGTGGACATATCTGCCCTGGTATCCATTTTTAGGTAATACCTATAAGTGATATGATACGATATGTGTCTTTCACTTTCTGACTTACTCCAATCACGTGATTACCTCTAGACTCATCTACGGGGCTGCAAATGGCATTGTGTCCTTTTTTTCCTTGGCTTCTATTCTGCCTTAGCGAGGTCTATTTTCAACAATGTGATTCCCTGAGGGTTGTGGATTAGCTGACCTGGGCAGCCTTACCCTGCCGGCCGGCCCTCCCCAGGTGTGCCTGGTTGAGGTCAATATAAACAGCGCTCCAGGCAGCAATAGCCCCTGAATTTGTGCCTGACTCCATATTCTCTGCCCCGTCAGCAGTCTCGGGGCTGTGCTGGTGGGAGGGAGTGAGGGGCCAAGGCTTTGTTTGTGGCCCGGTGTGAGTGGGGCTCTGCTGGCCTTTCTGCAGGAGTTGCCAGGCTGCCACCTGTAAAGAAGAGGATGTGTCACCCATACCTTCCGATGGAATTTCTCTCCGGACAGAGGTGAGGAAAGAAAAAAGCAGTGGGGGCCGGGACAGGAGGGGTATCTCAGGCAGGGCAATAGAAAGCTTCCAGAAGAGCGCACGGGGCCAGGACCATCCTGGCTGGCCTGCAGGCACCAAGTTGGCCTGCGTGCTGTCGCTGGTGTGGCTCCAGGGCCCTTCCTCTAGGCTTTCAAGCTCTTGTACATATTCAGGTGTTTTACCTGGGAAGGGTGGGAACAGTTCAGCAGCAGCTGGCCTGGGGCTCAGCTCACGTTTACTCACAGATGCCTTAGCACGGTCCCCCAGCTTCGCAATGAGGACGCTCCTTGCATGGGGTGTGGGTTGCTGGCTGTATGGGAGGTGATTCCCCACCTCTGACCAATTTCAGAATTGTTTACCGCTGGAGCAAGTGCCCTGATAGGGTTTCCCTCTGTATAACTGGTGGGTTCAGGTATTTTTTTTCTTTTATGGTTCAAGTTAGATTTTATTCCTCTTTTATGTATTTATAGATATAAGCATGGAAATAATTCATTCCTATAAATACATCTGTGTGAAGGGAAGAACTTTTATCTGTTTTATTTTAAATTTTTTTTTTAATTTTGAAATTTAATTGTATTTATTTTTTTATACAGTAGGTTATTATTAGTTATGTATTTTATGCATATACATGTATACAGGTCAATCCCAATCTCCCAACTCATCCCACCACCACCACCCCATGGCTTCCCCCACTTGGTGTCCATACGTTTGTTCTCTACCTCTGTGTCTCTATTTCTTCCCTGCAAACCAGTTCATCTGTACCATTTTTTCGGTTCCACATATATGCATTAATATACAATATTTGTTTTCCTCTTTCAGACTTACTTCATTCTGTATGACAGTCTCTACATCCATCGATGTCTCTACAAATGACCCAGTTTCATTCCTTTTTATGGCTGAGTAATATTCCATTTTATATATGTACCACATCTTTATCCATTCATCTGTCTGTGGGCATTTAGGTTACTTGCATTACCTGGCTATTGTAAATAGTGCTGCAATGAACATTGTGGTGAATGTGCCTTTTTGATTTATGGTTTTCTCTGGGTATATGCCCAGAAGTGGGATTGCTGGATCAGATGGTAATTCTATTTCTAGTTTTTTTAAGGAAACTCCATACTGTTCTCCATAGTGACTGTATCAATTTACATCCCCACCAATAGTGGAAGACGGCTCCTTTTGTCCACACCCTCCCCAGAATTTGTTGTTTATAGATTTTCTGATGATGCGGATTCTAACAGGTGTGAGGTGATACCTCATTGTAGTTTGATTTGCATTTCTCTAATAATTAGTGCTGTTGAGCAGCTTTTCATGTGGGTCTTGGCCATCTCTGTGTCTTCTTTGAAGAAACGTCTCTTTAGATCTTCTGCCCATTTCTGTATTGGGTTGTTTGTTTTTTGAATATTAAGCTGCATGAGCTGTTTATATATATATTGGAGATTAAACCTTTGTCCATTGATTCATTTGCAACGATTTTCAACCATTCTGAGGGATGCCTTTTTCCATTTCCGTTTTTTTAACAAAAAAGGAACAAAAGAAAAAGAAGCAGAACACTAATGTGCGTAAAATATGCCTTTTGAAATGGTCGTTTTGAAATATGGACGTCCTTTGAATTTTTTGGTCGATATGTGACCCCAGGATTTGTTTTCAGGGCAGGTGTCATTTACAGGCCTGCAATGATTTTGAATATCAACTGACCATTAGCGCTGGGATTAAAGCTGCTGTTGCGAGAAACGGCCACAAGGTGGCAGCAGTTCTCCCGTACCAAATCTGGTAAATAGAGCAAAAGAGCCTCAATGGAAGTCGTGTTCTAGATTGGAATTTAGAATGGAATGTGCCAGGAGAAAGCCCCTCAAGTTTGTCTCACTACTTCTTGTTTGTGTTTTTAATTTTTTTTTTATTTTCTGTTACAGCAAGTTTGATTACAATGTTTTGCTTGTTGTAGGTGTGGAAGATGTGGTTCTTTTACACATATACAGATGTCTGTTCTTCCTGGGATCCTTTTCCCATGTACGTTAGGACAGAATGTTGAGTAGTCTTCTCTTGGTATTCCGTAGGTCTTTGGTGATTATATATGTCACCTGTGTTTGATTATGTCTGTTAACCCCGATATCGTAATGAAACCAATCCTCACACCTTTCCATTGGTGAACCATAAGTTTGTTTAATGAATCTGTGATTGCCGTTCTCCGTGGAAATATCTGCCCTGGTATCCATTATTAGGTAACACCTATAAGTGATATGATACGATATGTGTCTTTCAATTTCTGACTTACTCCAAGTCTCGTGATTACCTCTAGACTCATCTACGGGGCTGCAAATGGCATTGTGTCCTTTTTTCCCTTGGCTCCTCTTCTGCCTTAGCGAGGTCTATTTTCAACAATGTGATTCCCTGAGGGTTGTGGATTAGCTGACCTGGGCAGCCTTACCCTGCCGGCCGGCCCTCCCCAGGTGTGCCTGGTTGAGGTCAATATAAACAGCGCTCCAGGCAGCAATAGCCCCTGAAGTTGTGCCTGACTCCATATTCTCTGCCCCGGCAGCAGTCTCGGGGCTGTGCTGGTGGGAGGGAGTGAGGGGCCAAGGCTTTGTTGGTGGCCCGGTGTGAGTGGGGCTCTGCTGGCCTTTCTGCAGGAGTTGCCAGGCTGCCACCTGTAAAGAAGAGGATGTGTCACCCATACCTTCCGATGGAATTTCTCTCCGGACAGAGGTGAGGAAAGAAAAAAGCAGTGGGGGCCGGGACAGGAGGGGTATCCCAGGCAGGGCAATAGAAAGCTTCCAGAAGAGTGCAAGGGGCCAGGACCATCCTGGCTGGCCTGCAGGCACCAAGTTGGCCTGCGTGCTGTCGCTGGTGTGGCTCCAGGGCCCTTCCTCTAGGCTTTCAAATCCTTGTACATATTCAGGTGTTTTACCTGGGAAGGGTGGGAACAGTTCAGCAGCAGCTGGCCTGGGGCTCAGCTCACGTTTACTCACAGATGCCTCAGCACGGTTCCCCAGCTTCGCAATGAGGACGCTCCTTGCATGGGGTGTGGGTTGCTGGCTGTATGGGAGGTGATTCCCCACCTCTGACCAATTTCAGAATTGTTTACCGCTGGAGCAAGTGCCCTGATAGGGTTTCCCTCTGTATAACTTGTGTGTTCAGGTTTTTTTTTCTTTTATGGTTCAATTTAGATTTGATTCCTCTTTTATGTATTTATAGATATAAGCATGGAAATAATTCATTCCTATATATACATCTGTGTGAAGGGAAGAACTTTTTTCTGTTTTATATTAAAATTTTTTTAAATAAAATTTGAAATTTAATTGTATTTATTTTTTTATACAGCAGGTTATTATTAGTTATGTATTTTATGCTTATACATGTATACAGGTCAATCCCAAGCTCCCAACTCATCCCACCACCATCATCCCATGGTTTCCCACACTTGGTGTCCATACGTTTGTTCTATACCTCTGTGTCTCTATTTCTTCCCTGCAAACCAGTTCATCTGTACCATTTTATCGGTTCCACATATATTCATTAATATACAATATTTGTTTTCCTCTTTCTGACTTACTTCATTCTGTATTACATTCTCTAGATCCATCGATGTCTCTACAAATGACCCAGTTTCATTCCTTTTTATGGCTGAGTAATATTCCATTTTACATAAGTACCACATCTTTATCCATTCATCTGTCTGTGGGCATTTAGATTACTTGCATTACCTGGCTATTGTAAATAGTTCTGCAATGAACATTGTGGTGAATGTGCCTTTTTGATTTATGGTTTTCTCTGGGTTTATGCCCAGAAGTGGGATTGCTGGATCAGATGGTAATTCTATTTCTAGTTTTTTTAAGGAAACTCCATACTGTTCTCCATAGTGACTGTATCAATTTACATCCCCACCAATAGTGGAAGAGGGCTCCTTTTGTCCACACCCTCCCCAGAATTTGTTGTTTGTAGATTTTCTGATGATGCCGATTCTAACAGGTGTGAGGTGATACCTCATTGTAGTTCTGATTTGCATTTCTCTAATAATTAGTGCTGTTGAGCAGCTTTTCATGTGCGTCTTGGCCATCTCTGTGTCTTCTTTGAAGAAACGTCTCTTTAGATCTTCTGCCCATTTTTGTATTGGGTTGTTTATTTTTTTAATATTAAGCTGCATGAGCTGTTTATATATATATTGGAGATTAAACCTTTGTCCATTGATTCATTTGCAAAGATTTTCGCCCATTCTGAGGGATGCCTTTTTCCATTCCCGTTTTTTTAACAAAAAAGGAAAGAAAGAAAAAGAAGCAGAACACTAATGTGCGTAAAATATGCCTTTTGAAATGGTCGTTTTGAAATATGGACGTCCTTTGAATTTTTTGGTCGATATGTGACCCCAGGATTTGTTTTCAGGGCAGGTGTCATTTACAGGCCTGCAATGATTTTGAATATCAACTGACCATTAGCGCTGGGATTAAAGCTGCTGTTGCGTGAAATGGCCAAAGGTGGCAGCAGTTCTCCCTTACCAAATCTGGTTACTAGAGCAACAGAGCCTCAATGGAAGTCATGTTCTAGTTTGGAATTTAGAATGGAATGTGCCAGGAGAAAGCCCCTCAAGTTTGTCTCACTACTTCTTGTTCGTGTTTTTAATTTTTTTTTTATTTTCTATTACAGCAAGTTTCATTACAATGTTTGGCTTGTTGTAGGTGTGGAAGATGTGGTTCTTTTACACATATACAGATGTCTGTTCTTCCTGGGATCCTTTTCCCATGTACGTTAGGACAGAATGTTGAGTAGTCTTCTCTTGGTATTCCGTAGATCTTTGGTGATTATATATGTCACCTGTGTTTGATTATGTCTGTTAACCCCTGAATCGTAATGAAACCAATCCTCACACCTTTCCATTGGTGAACCATAAATTTGTTTAATGAATCTGTGATTGCCCTTCTCCGTGGACATATATGCCCTGGTATCCATTTTTAGGTAATACCTATAAGTGATATGATACGATATGTGTCTTTCACTTTCTGACTTACTCCAAGTCATGTGATTACCTCTAGACTCATCTACGGGGCTGCAAATGGCATTGTGTCCTTTTTTCCCTTGGCTTCTCTTCTGCCTTAGCGAGGTCCATTTTCAACAATGTGATTCCCTGAGGGTTGTGGATTAGCTGACCTGGGCAGCCTTACCCTGCCGGCCGGCCCTCCCAAGGTGTGCCTGGTTGAGGTCAATATAAACAGCGCTCCAGGCAGCAATAGCCCCTGAAGTTGTGCCTGACTCCATATTCTCTGCCCCGTCAGCAGTCTCGGGGCTGTGCTGGTGGGAGGGAGTGAGGGGCCAAGGCTTTGTTGTTGGCCCGGTGTGAGTGGGGCTCTACTGGCCTTTCTGCAGGAGTTGCCAGGCTGCCACCTGTAAAGAAGAGGATGTGTCACCCATACCTTCCGATGGAATTTCTCTCCGGACAGAGGTGAGGAAAGAAAAAAGCAGTGGGGGCCGGGACAGGAGGGGTATCTCAGGCAGGGCAATAGAAAGCTTCCAGAAGAGCGCACGGGGCCAGGACCATCCTGGCTGGCCTGCAGGCACCAAGTTGGCCTGCGTGCTGTCGCTGGTGTGGCTCCAGGGCCCTTCCTCTAGGCTTTCAAGCCCTTGTACATATTCAGGTGTTTTACCTGGGAAGGGTGGGAACAGTTCAGCAGCAGCTGGCCTGGGGCTCAGCTCACGTTTACTCACAGATGCCTCAGCACGGTCCCCCAGCTTCGCAATGAGGACGCTCCTTGCATGGGGGGTGGGTTGCTGGCTGTATGGGAGGTGATTCCCCTCCTCTGACCAATTTCAGAATTGTTTACCGCTGGAGCAAGTGCCCTGATAGGGTTTCCCTCTGTATAACTGGTGGGTTCAGGTATTTTTTTTCTTTTGTGGTTCATGTTAGATTTTATTCCTCTTTTATGTATTTATAGATATAAACATGGAAATAATTCATTCATATAAATACATCTGTGGGAAGGGAAGAACATTTTTCTGTTTTATTTTAAATTTTTTTTTAATTTTGAAATTTAATTGTATTTATTTTTTTATACAGTAGGTTATTATTAGTTATGTATTTTATGCATATACATGTATACAGGTCAATCCCAATCTCCCAACTCATCCCACCACCACCACCCCATGGCTTCCCCCACTAGGTGTACATACGTTTGTTCTCTACCTCTGTGTCTCTATTTCTTCCCTGCAAACCAGTTCATCTGCACCATTTTTTAGGTTCCACATATATGCATTAATATACAATATTTGTTTTCCTCTTTCTGACTTACTTCATTCTGTATGACAGTCTCTAGATCCATCGATGTCTCTACAAATGAACCAGTTTCATTCCTTTTTATGGCTGAGTAATATTCCATTTTATATATGTACCACATCTTTATCCATTCATCTGTCTGTGGGCATTTAGGTTGCTTGCATTACCTGGCTATTGTAAATAGTGCTGCAATGAACATTGTGGTGAATGTGCCTTTTTGATTTATGGTTTTCTCTGGGTATATGCCCAGAAGTGGGATTGCTGGATCAGATGGTAATTCTATTTCTAGTTTTTTTAAGGAAACTCCATACTGTTCTCCATAGTGACTGTATCAATTTACATCCCCACCAATATTGGAAGAGGGCTCCTTTTGTCCACACCCTCCCCAGAATTTGTTGTTTGTAGGTTTTCTGATGATGCCGATTCTAACAGGTGTGAGGTGATACCTCATTGTAGTTTTGATTTGCATTTCTCTAATAATTAGTGCTGTTGAGCAGCTTTTCAGGTGGGTCTTGGCCATCTCTGTGTCTTCTTTGAAGAAACGTCTCTTTAGATCTTCTGCCCATTTCTGTATTGGGTTGTTTGTTTTTTTAATATTAAGCTGCATGAGCTGTTTTTATATATATTGGAGATTAAACCTTTGTCCATTGATTCATATGCAATGATTTTCGCCCATTCTGAGGGATGCCTTTTTCCATTACCGTTTTTTTAACAAAAAAGGAAAGAAAGAAAAAGAAGCAGAACACTAATGTGCGTAAAATATGCCTTTTGAAATGGTCGTTTTGAAATATTGACGTCCTTTGAATTTTTTGGTCGATATGTGACCCCAGGATTTGTTTTCAGGGCAGGTGTCATTTACAGGCCTGCAATGATTTTGAATATCAACTGACCATTAGCGCTGGGATTAAAGCTGCTGTTGCGTGAAATGGCCACAAGGTGGCAGCAGTTCTCCCTTACCAAATCAGGTTACTAGAGCAACAGAGCTTCAATGGAAGTCGTGTTCTAGATTGGAATTTAGAATGGAATGTGCCAGGAGAAAGCCCTTCAAGTTTGTCTCACTACTTCTTGTTTGTGTTTTTAATTTTTTTTTTTATTTTCTATTACAGCAAGTTTGATTACAATGTTTGGCTTGTTGTAGGTGTGGAAGATGTGGTTCTTTTACACATATACAGATGTCTGTTCTTCCTGGGATCCTTTTCCCATGTACGTTAGGACAGAATGTTGAGTAGTCTTCTCTTGGTATTCCGTAGGTCTTTGGTGATTATATATGTCACCTGTGTTTGATTATGTCTGTTAACCCCGATATCGTAATGAAACCAATCCTCACACCTTTCCATTGGTGAACCATAAGTTTGTTTAATGAATCTGTGATTGCCCTTCTCCGTGGACATATCTGCCCTGGTATCCATTTTTAGGAATTACCTATAAGTGATATGATACGATATGTGTCTTTCACTTTCTGACTTACTCCAAGTCACTTGATTACCTCTAGACTCATCTACGGGGCTGCAAATGGCATTTGTCCTTTTTTTCCTTGGCTTCTCTTCTGCCTTAGCGAGGTCCATTTTCAACCATGTGATTCCCTGAGGGTTGTGGATTAGCTGACCTGGGCAGCCTTACCCTGCCGGCCGGCCCTCCCTAGGTGTGCCTGGTTGAGGTCAATATAAACAGCGCTCCAGGCAGCAATAGCCCCTGAAGTTGTGCCTGACTCCATATTCTCTTCCCCGTCAGTAGTCTCGGGGCTGTGCTGGTGGGAGGGAGTGAGGGGCCAAGGCTTTGTTGGTGGCCCGGTGTGAGTGGGGCTCTGCTGGCCTTTCTGCAGGAGTTGCCAGGCTGCCACCTGTAAAGAAGAGGATGTGTCACCCATACCTTCCGATGGAATTTCTCTCCAGACAGAGGTGAGGAAGGAAAAAAGCAGTGGGGGCCGGGACAGGAGGGGTTTCTCAGGCAGGGCAATAGAAAGCTTCCAGAAGAGCGCCCGGATCCAGGACCGTCCTGGCTGGCCTGCAGGCACCAAGTTGGCCTGCGTGCTGTCGCTGGTGTGGCTCCACGGCCCTTCCTCTAGGCTTTCAAGCCCTTGTACATATTCAGGTGTTTTACCTGGGAAGGGTGGGAACAGTTCAGCAGCAGCTGGTCTGGGGCTCATCTCACGTTTACTCACAGATGGCTCAGCACGGTCCCCCAGCTTTGCAATGAGGACGCTCCTTGCATGGGGGGTGGGTTGCTGGCTGTATGGGAAGTGAATCCCCACCTCTGACCAATTTCCGAATTGTTTACCGCTGGAGCAAGTGCCCTGATAGGGTTTCCCTCTGTATAACTTGTGTGTTCAGGTTTTTTTTTCTTTTATGGTTCAATTTAGATTTGATTCCTCTTTTATGTATTTATAGATATAAGCATGGAAATAATTCATTCCTATATATACATCTGTGTGAAGGGAAGAACTTTTTTCTGTTTTGTATTAAAATTTTTTTAAATAAAATTTGAAATTTAATTGTATTTATTTTTTTATACAGCAGGTTATTATTAGTTATGTATTTTATGCTTATACATGTATACAGGTCAATCCCAATCTCCCAACTCATCCCACCACCATCATCCCATGGCTTCCCACACTTGGTGTCCATACGTTTGTTTTCTACCTCTGTGTCTCTATTTCTTCCCTGCAAACCAGTTCATCTGTACCATTTTTTCGGTTCCACATATATGCATTAATATACAATATTTGTTTTCCTCTTTCTGACTTACTTCATTCTGTATGACAGTCTCTAGATCCATCGATGTCTCTACAAATGACCCAGTTTCATTCCTTTTTATGGCTGAGTAATATTCCATTTTATATAAGTACCACATCTTTATCCATTCATCTGTCTGTGGGCATTTAGGTTACTTGCATTACCTGGCTATTGTAAATAGTTCTGCAATGAACATTGTGGTGAATGTGCCTTTTTGATTTATGGTTTTCTCTGGGTTTATGCCCAGAAGTGGGATTGCTGGATCAGATGGTAATTCTATTTCTAGTTTTTTTAAGGAAACTCCATACTGTTCTCCATAGTGACTGTATCAATTTACATCCCCACCAATAGTGGAAGAGGGCTCCTTTTGTCCACACCCTCCCCAGAATTTGTTGTTTGTAGATTTTCTGATGATGCCGATTCTAACAGGTGTGAGGTGATACCTCATTGTAGTTCTGATTTGCATTTCTCTAATAATTAGTGCTGTTGAGCAGCTTTTCATGTGCGTCTTGGCCATCTCTGTGTCTTCTTTGAAGAAACGTCTCTTTAGATCTTCTGCCCATTTTTGTATTGGGTTGTTTATTTTTTTAATATTAAGCTGCATGAGCTGTTTATATATATATTGGAGATTAAACCTTTGTCCATTGATTCATTTGCAAAGATTTTCGCCCATTGTGAGGGATGCCTTTTTCCATTCCCGTTTTTTTAACAAAAAAGGAAAGAAAGAAAAAGAAGCAGAACACTAATGTGCGTAAAATATGCCTTTTGAAATGGTCGTTTTGAAATATGGACGTCCTTTGAATTTTTTGGTCGATATGTGACCCCAGGATTTGTTTTCAGGGCAGGTGTCATTTACAGGCCTGCAATGATTTTGAATATCAACTGACCATTAGCGCTGGGATTAAAGCTGCTGTTGCGTGAAATGGCCAAAGGTGGCAGCAGTTCTCCCTTACCAAATCTGGTTACTAGAGCAACAGAGCCTCAATGGAAGTCATGTTCTAGATTGGAATTTAGAATGGAATGTGCCAGGAGAAAGCCCCTCAAGTTTGTCTCACTACTTCTTGTTCGTGTTTTTAATTTTTTTTTTATTTTCTATTACAGCAAGTTTCATTACAATGTTTGGCTTGTTGTAGGTGTGGAAGATGTGGTTCTTTTACACATATACAGATGTCTGTTCTTCCTGGGATCCTTTTCCCATGTACGTTAGGACAGAATGTTGAGTAGTCTTCTCTTGGTATTCCGTAGATCTTTGGTGATTATATATGTCACCTGTGTTTGATTATGTCTGTTAACCCCTGAATCGTAATGAAACCAATCCTCACACCTTTCCATTGGTGAACCATAAGTTTGTTTAATGAATCTGTGATTGCCCTTCTCCGTGGACATATATGCCCTGGTATCCATTTTTAGGTAATACCTATAAGTGATATGATACGATATGTGTCTTTCACTTTCTGACTTACTCCAAGTCATGTGATTACCTCTAGACTCATCTACGGGGCTGCAAATGGCATTGTGTCCTTTTTTCCCTTGGCTTCTCTTCTGCCTTAGCGAGGTCCATTTTCAACAATGTGATTCCCTGAGGGTTGTGGATTAGCTGACCTGGGCAGCCTTACCCTGCCGGCCGGCCCTCCCTAGGTGTGCCTGGTTGAGGTCAATATAAACAGCGCTCCAGGCAGCAATAGCCCCTGAAGTTGTGCCTGACTCCATATTCTCTTCCCCGTCAGTAGTCTCGGGGCTGTGCTGGTGGGAGGGAGTGAGGGGCCAAGGCTTTGTTGGTGGCCCGGTGTGAGTGGGGCTCTGCTGGCCTTTCTGCAGGAGTTGCCAGGCTGCCACCTGTAAAGAAGAGGATGTGTCACCCATACCTTCCGATGGAATTTCTCTCCAGACAGAGGTGAGGAAGGAAAAAAGCAGTGGGGGCCGGGACAGGAGGGGTTTCTCAGGCAGGGCAATAGAAAGCTTCCAGAAGAGCGCCCGGATCCAGGACCGTCCTGGCTGGCCTGCAGGCACCAAGTTGGCCTGCGTGCTGTCGCTGGTGTGGCTCCACGGCCCTTCCTCTAGGCTTTCAAGCCCTTGTACATATTCAGGTGTTTTACCTGGGAAGGGTGGGAACAGTTCAGCAGCAGCTGGTCTGGGGCTCATCTCACGTTTACTCACAGATGGCTCAGCACGGTCCCCCAGCTTTGCAATGAGGACGCTCCTTGCATGGGGGGTGGGTTGCTGGCTGTATGGGAAGTGAATCCCCACCTCTGACCAATTTCCGAATTGTTTACCGCTGGAGCAAGTGCCCTGATAGGGTTTCCCTCTGTATAACTTGTGTGTTCAGGTTTTTTTTTCTTTTATGGTTCAATTTAGATTTGATTCCTCTTTTATGTATTTATAGATATAAGCATGGAAATAATTCATTCCTATATATACATCTGTGTGAAGGGAAGAACTTTTTTCTGTTTTGTATTAAAATTTTTTTAAATAAAATTTGAAATTTAATTGTATTTATTTTTTTATACAGCAGGTTATTATTAGTTATGTATTTTATGCTTATACATGTATACAGGTCAATCCCAATCTCCCAACTCATCCCACCACCATCATCCCATGGCTTCCCACACTTGGTGTCCATACGTTTGTTTTCTACCTCTGTGTCTCTATTTCTTCCCTGCAAACCAGTTCATCTGTACCATTTTTTCGGTTCCACATATATGCATTAATATACAATATTTGTTTTCCTCTTTCTGACTTACTTCATTCTGTATGACAGTCTCTAGATCCATCGATGTCTCTACAAATGACCCAGTTTCATTCCTTTTTATGGCTGAGTAATATTCCATTTTATATAAGTACCACATCTTTATCCATTCATCTGTCTGTGGGCATTTAGGTTACTTGCATTACCTGGCTATTGTAAATAGTTCTGCAATGAACATTGTGGTGAATGTGCCTTTTTGATTTATGGTTTTCTCTGGGTTTATGCCCAGAAGTGGGATTGCTGGATCAGATGGTAATTCTATTTCTAGTTTTTTTAAGGAAACTCCATACTGTTCTCCATAGTGACTGTATCAATTTACATCCCCACCAATAGTGGAAGAGGGCTCCTTTTGTCCACACCCTCCCCAGAATTTGTTGTTTGTAGATTTTCTGATGATGCCGATTCTAACAGGTGTGAGGTGATACCTCATTGTAGTTCTGATTTGCATTTCTCTAATAATTAGTGCTGTTGAGCAGCTTTTCATGTGCGTCTTGGCCATCTCTGTGTCTTCTTTGAAGAAACGTCTCTTTAGATCTTCTGCCCATTTTTGTATTGGGTTGTTTATTTTTTTAATATTAAGCTGCATGAGCTGTTTATATATATATTGGAGATTAAACCTTTGTCCATTGATTCATTTGCAAAGATTTTCGCCCATTCTGAGGGATGCCTTTTTCCATTCCCGTTTTTTTAACAAAAAAGGAAAGAAAGAAAAAGAAGCAGAACACTAATGTGCGTAAAATATGCCTTTTGAAATGGTCGTTTTGAAATATGGACGTCCTTTGAATTTTTTGGTCGATATGTGACCCCAGGATTTGTTTTCAGGGCAGGTGTCATTTACAGGCCTGCAATGATTTTGAATATCAACTGACCATTAGCGCTGGGATTAAAGCTGCTGTTGCGTGAAATGGCCAAAGGTGGCAGCAGTTCTCCCTTACCAAATCTGGTTACTAGAGCAACAGAGCCTCAATGGAAGTCATGTTCTAGATTGGAATTTAGAATGGAATGTGCCAGGAGAAAGCCCCTCAAGTTTGTCTCACTACTTCTTGTTCGTGTTTTTAATTTTTTTTTTATTTTCTATTACAGCAAGTTTCATTACAATGTTTGGCTTGTTGTAGGTGTGGAAGATGTGGTTCTTTTACACATATACAGATGTCTGTTCTTCCTGGGATCCTTTTCCCATGTACGTTAGGACAGAATGTTGAGTAGTCTTCTCTTGGTATTCCGTAGATCTTTGGTGATTATATATGTCACCTGTGTTTGATTATGTCTGTTAACCCCTGAATCGTAATGAAACCAATCCTCACACCTTTCCATTGGTGAACCATAAGTTTGTTTAATGAATCTATGATTGCCCTTCTCCGTGGACATATATGCCCTGGTATCCATTTTTAGGTAATACCTATAAGTGATATGATACGATATGTGTCTTTCACTTTCTGACTTACTCCAAGTCATGTGATTACCTCTAGACTCATCTACGGGGCTGCAAATGGCATTGTGTCCTTTTTTCCCTTGGCTTCTCTTCTGCCTTAGCGAGGTCCATTTTCAACAATGTGATTCCCTGAGGGTTGTGGATTAGCTGACCTGGGCAGCCTTACCCTGCCGGCCGGCCCTCCCAAGGTGTGCCTGGTTGAGGTCAATATAAACAGCGCTCCAGGCAGCAATAGCCCCTGAAGTTGTGCCTGACTCCATATTCTCTGCCCCGTCAGCAGTCTCGGGGCTGTGCTGGTGGGAGGGAGTGAGGGGCCAAGGCTTTGTTGTTGGCCCGGTGTGAGTGGGGCTCTACTGGCCTTTCTGCAGGAGTTGCCAGGCTGCCACTTGTAAAGAAGAGGATGTGTCACCCATACCTTCCGATGGAATTTCTCTCCGGACAGAGGTGAGGAAAGAAAAAAGCAGTGGGGGCCGGGACAGGAGGGGTATCTCAGGCAGGGCAATAGAAAACTTCCAGAAGAGCGCACGGGGCCAGGACCATCCTGGCTGGCCTGCAGGCACCAAGTTGGCCTGCGTGCTGTCGCTGGTGTGGCTCCAGGGCCCTTCCTCTAGGCTTTCAAGCCCTTGTACATATTCAGGTGTTTTACCTGGGAAGGGTGGGAACAGTTCAGCAGCAGCTGGCCTGGGGCTCAGCTCACGTTTACTCACAGATGCCTCAGCACGGTCCCCCAGCTTCGCAATGAGGACGCTCCTTGCATGGGGGGTGGGTTGCTGGCTGTATGGGAGGTGATTCCCCTCCTCTGACCAATTTCAGAATTGTTTACCGCTGGAGCAAGTGCCCTGATAGGGTTTCCCTCTGTATAACTGGTGGGTTCAGGTATTTTTTTTCTTTTGTGGTTCATGTTAGATTTTATTCCTCTTTTATGTATTTATAGATATAAACATGGAAATAATTCATTCATATAAATACATCTGTGTGAAGGGAAGAACATTTTTCTGTTTTATTTTAAATTTTTTTTTAATTTTGAAATTTAATTGTATTTATTTTTTTATACAGTAGGTTATTATTAGTTATGTATTTTATGCATATACATGTATACAGGTCAATCCCAATCTCCCAACTCATCCCACCACCACCACCCCATGGCTTCCCCCACTTGGTGTCCATACGTTTGTTCTCTACCTCTGTGTCTCTATTTCTTCCCTGCAAACCAGTTCATCTGTACCATTTTTTAGGTTCCACATATATGCATTAATATACAATATTTGTTTTCATCTTTCTGACTTACTTCATTCTGTATGACAGTCTCTAGATCCATCGATGTCTCTACAAATGACCCAGTTTCATTCCTTTTTATGGCTGAGTAATATTCCATTTTATATATGTACCACATCTTTATCCATTCATCTGTCTGTGGGCATTTAGGTTGCTTGCATTACCTGGCTATTGTAAATAGTGCTGCAATGAACATTGTGGTGAATGTGCCTTTTTGATTTATGGTTTTCTCTGGGTATATGCCCAGAAGTGGGATTGCTGGATCAGATGGTAATTCTATTTCTAGTTTTAAGGAAACTCCATACTGTTCTCCATAGTGACTGTATCAATTTACATCCCCACCAATAGTGGAAGACGGCTCCTTTTGTCCACACCCTCCCCAGAATTTGTTGTTTGTAGATTTTCTGATGATGCCGATTCTAACAGGTGTGAGGTGATACCTCATTGTAGTTTGATTTGCATTTCTCTAATAATTAGTGCTGTTGAGCAGCTTTTCATGTGCGTCTTGGCCATCTCTGTGTCTTCTTTGAAGAAACGTCTCTTTAGATCTTCTGCCCATTTCTGTATTGGTTTGTTTGTTTTTTGAATATTAAGCTGCATGAGCTGTTTATATATATATTGGAGATTAAACCTTTGTCCATTGATTCATTTGCAACGATTTTCACCCATTCTGAGGGAAGCCTTTTTCCATTCCCTTTTTTTTAACAAAAAAGGAAAGAAAGAAAAAGAAGCAGAACACTAATGTGCGTAAAATATGCCTTTTGAAATGGTCGTTTTGAAATATGGACGTCCTTTGAATTTTTTGGTCGATATGTGACCCCAGGATTTGTTTTCAGGGCAGGTGTCATTTACAGGCCTGCAATGATTTTGAATATCAACTGACCATTAGCGCTGGGATTAAAGCTGCTGTTGCGTGAAACGGCCACAAGGTGGCAGCAGTTCTCCCGTACCAAATCTGGTTACTAGAGCAACAGAGCCTCAATGGAAGTCGTGTTCTAGATTGGAATTTAGAATGGAATGTGCCAGAAGAAAGCCCCTCAAGTTTGTCTCACTACTTCTTGTTCGTGTTTTTAATTTTTTTTTTTATTTTCTATTACAGCAAGTTTGATTACAATGTTTGGCTTGTTGTAGGTGTGGAAGATGTGGTTCTTTTACACATATACAGATGTCTGTTTTTCCTGGGATCCTTTTCCCATGTACGTTAGGACAGAATGTTGAGTAGTCTTCTCTTGGTATTCCGTAGGTCTTTGGTGATTATATATGTCACCTGTGTTTGATTATGTCTGTTAACCACGAAATCGTAATGAAACCAATCCTCACACCTTTCCATTGGTGAACCATAAGTTTGTTTAATGAATCTGTGATTGCCCTTCTCCGTGGAAATATCTGCCCTGGTATCCATTTTTAGGTAACACCTATAAGTGATATGATACGATATGTGTCTTTCACTTTCTGACTTACTCCAAGTCACGTGATTACCTCTAGACTCATCTACGGGGCTGCAAATGGCATTGTGTCCTTTTTTTCCTTGGCTTCTATTCTGCCTTAGCGAAGTCTATTTTCAACAATGTGATTCCCTGAGGGTTGTGGATTAGCTGACCTGGGCAGCCTTACCCTGCCAGCCGGCCCTCCCCAGGTGTGCCTGGTTGAGGTCAATATAAACAGCGCTCCAGGCAGCAATAGCCCCTGAAATTGTGCCTGACTCCATATTCTCTGCCCCGTCAGCAGTCTCGGGGCTGTGCTGGTGGGAGGGAGTGAGGGGCCAAGGCTTTGTTGGTGGCCCAGTGTGGGTGAGGCTCTGCTGGCCTTCTGCAGGAGTTGCCAGGCTGCCACCTGTAAAGAAGAGGATGTGTCACCCATACCTTCCGATGGAATTTCTCTCCGGACAGAGGTGAGGAAGGAAAAAAGCAGTGGGGGCCGGGACAGGAGGGGTATCTCAGGCAGGGCAATAGAAAGCTTCCAGAAGAGCGCACGGGGCCAGGACCATCCTGGCTGGCCTGCAGGCACCAAGTTGGCCTGCGTGCTGTCGCTGGTGTGGCTCCAGGGCCCTTCCTCTAGGCTTTCAAGCCCTTGTACATATTCAGGTGTTTTACCTGGGAAGGGTGGGAACAGTTCAGCAGCAGCTGGCCGGGGGCTCAGCTCACGTTCACTCACAGATGCCTCAGCACGGTCCCCCAGCTTCGCAATGAGGACGCTCCTTGCATGGGGTGTGGGTTGCTGGCTGTATGGGAGGTTGATTCCCCACCTCTGACCAATTTCAGACTTGTTTACCACTGGAGCAAGTGCCCTGATAGGGTTTCCCTCTGTAAAACTGGTGGGTTCAGGTATTTTTTTTCTGTTATGGTTCAAGTTAGATTTTATTCCTCTTTTATGTATTTATAGATATAAGCATGGAAATAATTCATTCCTATAAATACATCTGTGTGAAGGGAAGAACTTTTTTCTGTTTTATTTTAATTTTTTTTTTAATTTTGAAATTTAATTGTATTTATTTTTTTATACAGTAGGTTATTATTAGTTATGTATTTTATGCATATACATGTATACAGGTCAATCCCAATCTCCCAACTCATCCCACCACCACCACCCCATGGCTTCCCCCACTTGGTGTCCATACGTTTGTTCTCTACCTCTGTGTCTCTATTTCTTCCCTGCAAACCAGTTCATCTGTACCATTTTTTCGGTTCCACATATATGCATTAATATACAATATTTGTTTTCCTCTTTCTGACTTACTTCATTCTGTATGACAGTCTCTAGATCCATCGATGTCTCTACAAATAACCCAGTTTCATTCCTATTTATGGCTAAGTAATATTCCATTTTATATATGTACCACATCTTTATCCATTCATCTGTCTGTGGGCATTTAGGTTACTTGCATTACCTGGCTATCGTAAATAGTGCTGCAATGAACATTGTGGTGAATGTGCCTTTTTGATTTATGGTTTTCTCTGGGTATATGCCCAGAAGTGGGATTGCTGGATCAGATGGTAATTCTATTTCTAGTTTTTTTAAGGAAACTCCATACTGTTCTCCATAGTGACTGTATCAATTTACATCCCCACCAATAGTGGAAGATGGCTCCTTTTGTCCACACCCTCCCCAGAATTTGTTGTTTGTAGATTTTCTGATGATGCCGATTCTAACAGGTGTGAGGTGATACCTCATTGTAGTTTGATTTGCATTTCTCTAATAATTAGTGCTGTTGAGCAGCTTTTCATGTGCGTCTTGGCCATCTCTGTGTCTTCTTTGAAGAAACGTCTCTTTAGATCTTCTGCCCATTTCTGTATTGGGTTGTTTGTTTTTTGAATATTAAGCTGCATGAGCTGTTTATATATATATTGGAGATTAAACCTTTGTCCATTGATTCATTTGCAACGATTTTCACCCATTCCCAGGGATGCCTTTTTCCATTCCCGTTTTTTTAACAAAAAAGGAACAAAAGAAAAAGAAGCAGAACACTAATGTGCGTAAAATATGCCTTTTGAAATGGTCGTTTTGAAATATGGACGTCCTTTGAATTTTTTGGTCGATATGTGACCCCAGGATTTGTTTTCAGGGCAGGTGTCATTTACAGGCCTGCAATGATTTTGAATATCAACTGACCATTAGCGCTGGGATTAAAGCTGCTGTTGCGTGAAACGGCCACAAGGTGGCAGCAGTTCTCCCGTACCAAATCTGGTTACTAGAGCAACAGAGCCTCAATGGAAGGCGTGTTCTAGATTGGAATTTAGAATGGAATGTGCCAGGAGAAAGCCCCTCAAGTTTGTCTCACTACTTCTTGTTTGTGTTTTTAATTTTTTTTTTATTTTCTATTACAGCAAGTTTGATTACAATGTTTGCCTTGTTGTAGGTGTGGAAGATGTGGTTCTTTTACACATATACAGATGTCTGTTCTTCCTGGGATCCTTTTCCCATGTACGTTAGGACAGAATGTTGAGTAGTCTTCTCTTGGTATTCCGTAGGTCTTTGGTGATTATATATGTCACCTGTGTTTGATTATGTCTGTTAACCCCTGAATCGTAATGAAACCAATCCTCACACCTTTCCATTGGTGAACCATAAGTTTGTTTAATGAATCTGTGATTGCCCTTCTCTGTGGACATATATGCCCTGGTATCCATTTTTAGGTAATACCTATAAGTGATATGATACGATATGTGTCTTTCACTTTCTGACTTACTACAAGTCACGTGATTACCTCTAGACTCATCTACGGGGCTGCAAATGGCATTGTGTCCTTTTTTCCCTTGGCTTCTCTTCTGCCTTAGCGAGGTCCATTTTCAACAATGTGATTCCCTGAGGGTTGTGGATTAGCTGACCAGGGCAGCCTTACCCTTCCGGCCGGCCCTCCCAAGGTGTGCCTGGTTGAGGTCAATATAAACAGCGCTCCAGGCAGCAATAGCCCCTGAAGTTGTGCCTGACTCCATATTCTCTGCCCCGTCAGCAGTCTCGGGGCTGTGCTGGTGGGAGGGAGTGAGGGGCAAAGGCTTTGTTGGTGGCCCGTGTGAGTGGGGCTCTGCTGGCCTTTCTGCAGGAGTTTCCAGGCTGCCACCTGTAAAGAAGAGGATGTGTCACTCATAACTTCCGATGGAATTCCTCTCCGGACAGAGGTGAGGAAGCATAAAATCAGTGGGGGCCGGGGCAGGAGGGGTATCTCAGGCAGGGCAATAGAAAGCTTCCAGAAAAGCGCCCGGGGCCAGGACCATCCTGGCTGACCTGCCGGCACCAAGTTGGCCTGCGTGCTGTCGCTGATGTGGCTCTAGAGCCCTTCCTCTAGGCTTTCAAGCCTTTGTACATATACAGGTGTTTTACCTGGGAATGGTGGGAACAGTTCAGCAGCAGCTGGCCTGGGGCTCAGCTCACGTTTACTCACAGATGCCTCAGCACGGTCCCCCAGCTTCGCAATGAGGACGCTCCTTGCATGGGGGGTGGGTTGCTGGCTGTATGGGAGGTGATTCCCCACCTCTGACCAATTTCAGAATTGTTTACCGCTGGAGCAAGAGCCCTGATAGGGTTTCCCTCTGTATAACTGGTGTGTTCAGGTATTTTTTTTCTTTTATGGTTCAAGTTAGATTTTATTCCTCTTTTATGTATTTATAGATATAAGCATGGAAATAATTCATTCCTATAAATACATCTGTGTGAAGGGAAGAACTTTTTTCTGTTTTATTTTAAATTTTTTTTTAATTTTGAAATTTAATTGTATTTATTTTTTTATACAGTAGGATATTATTAGTTATGTATTTTATGCATATACATGTATACAGGTCAATCCCAATCTCCCAATTCATCCCACCACCACCACCCCATGGCTTCCCCCACTTGGTGTCCATACGTTTGTTCTCTACCTCTGTGTCTCTATTTCTTCCCTGCAAACCAGTTCATCTGTAACATTTTTTCGGTTCCACATATATGCATTAATATACAATATTTGTTTTCCTCTTTCTGACTTACTTCATTCTGTATGACAGTCTCTAGATCCATCGATGTCTCTACAAATGACCCAGTTTCTTTCCTTTTTATGGCTGAGTAATATTCCATTTTATATATGTACCACATCTTTATCCATTCATCTGTCTGTGGGCATTAAGGTTACTTGTATTACCTGGCTATTGTAAATAGTGCTGCAATGAACATTGTGGTGAATGTGCCTTTTTGATTTATGGTTTTCTCTGGGTATATGCCCAGAAGTGGGATTGCTGGATCAGATGGTAATTCTATTTCTACTTTTTTTACGGAAACTCCATACTGTTCTCCATAGTGACTGTATCAATTTACATCCCCACCTATAGTGGAAGAGGGCTCCTTTTGTCCACACCATCCCCAGAATTTGTTGTTTGTAGATTTTCTGATGATGCCGATTCTAACAGGTGTGAGGTGATACCTCATTGTAGTTTTGATTTGCATTTCTCTAATAATTAGTGCTGTTGATCAGCTTTTCATGTGCGTCTTGGCCATCTCTGTGTCTTCTTTGAAGAAACGTCTCTTTAGATCTTCTGCCCATTTCTGTATTGGGTTGTTTGTTTTTTTAATATTAAGCTGCATGAGCTGTTTATATATATATTGGAGATTGAACCTTTGTCCATTGATTCATTTGCAACGATTTTCGCCCATTCTGAGGGATGCCTTTTTCCATTCCCGTTTTTTTAACAAAAAAGGAAAGAAAGAAAAAGAAGCAGAACACTAATGTGCGTAAAATATGCCTTTTGAAATGGTCGTTTTGAAATATGGACGTCCTTTGAATTTTTTGGTCGATATGTGACCCCAGGATTTGTTTTCAGGGCAGGTGTCATTTACAGGCCTGCAATGATTTTGAATATCAACTGACCATTAGCGCTGGGATTAAAGCTGCTGTTGCGTGAAACGGCCACAAGGTGGCAGCAGTTCTCCCATACCAAATCTGGTAACTAGAGCAACAGAGCATCAATGGAAGTCGTGTTCTAGATTGGAATTTAGAATGGAATGTGCCAGGAGAAAGCCCCTCAAGTTTGTCTCACTACTTCTTGTTTGTGTTTTTAATTTTTTTTTTTATTTTCTGTTACAGCAAGTTTGATTACAATGTTTGGCTTGTTGTAGGTGTGGAAGATGTGGTTCTTTTACACATATACAGATGTCTGTTCTTCCTGGGATCCTTTTCCCATGTACGTTAGGACAGAATGTTGAGTAGTCTTCTCTTGGTATTCCGTAGGTCTTTGGTGATTATATATGTCACCTGTGTTTGATTATGTCTGTTAACCCCGATATCGTAATGAAACCAATCCTCACACCTTTCCATTGGTGAACCATAAATTTGTTTAATGAATCTGTGATTGCCCTTCTCCGTGGACATATCTGCCCTGGTATCCATTTTTAGGTAATACCTATAAGTGATATGATACGATATGTGTCTTTCACTTTCTGACTTACTCCAATCACGTGATTACCTCTAGACTCATCTACGGGGCTGCAAATGGCATTGTGTCCTTTTTTTCCTTGGCTTCTATTCTGCCTTAGCGAGGTCCATTTTCAACAATGTGATTCCCTGAGGGTTGTGGATTAGCTGACCTGGGCAGCCTTACCCTGCCGGCCGGCCCTCCCCAGGTGTGCCTGGTTGAGGTCAATATAAACAGCGCTCCAGGCAGCAATAGCCCCTGAAGTTGTGCCTGACTCCATATTCTCTGCCCCGTCAGCAGTCTCGGGGCTGTGCTGGTGGGAGGGAGTGAGGGGCCAAGGCTTTGTTGGTGGCCCGGTGTGAGTGGGGCTCTGCTGGCCTTTCTGCAGGAGTTGCGAGGCTGCCACCTGTAAAGAAGAGGATGTGTCACCCATACCTTCCGATGGAATTTCTCTCCGGACAGAGGTGAGGAAGGAAAAAAGCAGTGGGGGCCGGGACAGGAGGGGTATCTCAGGCAGGGCAATAGAAAGCTTCCAGAAGAGCGCACGGGGCCAGGACCATCCTGGCTGGCCTGCAGGCACCAACTTGGCCTGCGTGCTGTCGCTGGTGTGGCTCCAGGGCCCTTCCTCTAGGCTTTCAAGCTCTTGTACATATTCAGGTGTTTTACCTGGGAAGGGTGGGAACAGTTCAGCAGCAGCTGGCCTGGGGCTCAGCTCACGTTTACTCACAGATGCCTTAGCACGGTCACCCAGCTTCGCAATGAGGACGCTCCTTGCATGGGGTGTGGGTTGCTGGCTGTATGGGGGGTGATTCCCCACCTCTGACCAATTTCAGAATTGTTTACCGCTGGAGCAAGTGCCCTGATAGGGTTTCCCTCTGTATAACTGGTGGGTTCAGGTATTTTTTTTCTTTTATGGTTCAAGTTAGATTTTATTCCTCTTTTATGTATTTATAGATATAAGCATGGAAATAATTCATTCCTATAAATACATCTGTGTGAAGGGAAGAACTTTTATCTGTTTTATTTCAAATTTTTTTTTTAATTTTGAAATTTAATTGTATTTATTTTTTTATACAGTAGGTTATTATTAGTTATGTATTTTATGCATATACATGTATACAGGTCAATCCCAATCTCCCAACTCATCCCACCACCACCACCACCCCATGGCTTCCCCCACTTGGTGTCCATACGTTTGTTCTCTACCTCTGTGTCTCTATTTCTTCCCTGCAAACCAGTTCATCTGTACCATTTTTTCGGTTCCACATATATGCATTAATATACAATATTTGTTTTCCTCTTTCTGACTTACTTCATTCTGTATGACAGTCTCTAGATCCATCGATGTCTCTACAAATGACCCAGTTTCATTCCTTTTTATGGCTGAGTAATATTCCATTTTATATATGTACCACATCTTTATCCATTCATCTGTCTGTGGGCATTTAGGTTACTTGCATTACCTGGCTATCGTAAATAGTGCTGCAATGAACATTGTGGTGAATGTGCCTTTTTGATTTATGGTTTTCTCTGGGTATATGCCCAGAAGTGGGATTGCTGGATCAGATGGTAATTCTATTTCTAGTTTTTTTAAGGAAACTCCATACTGTTCTCCATAGTGACTGTATCAATTTACATCCCCACCAATAGTGGAAGACGGCTCCTTTTGTCCACACCCTCCCCAGAATTTGTTGTTTGTAGATTTTCTGATGATGCCGATTCTAACAGGTGTGAGGTGATACCTCATTGTAGTTTGATTTGCATTTCTCTAATAATTAGTGCTGTTGAGCAGCTTTTCATGTGCGTCTTGGCCATCTCTGTGTCTTCTTTGAAGAAACGTCTCTTTAGACCTTCTGCCCATTTCTGTATTGGGTTGTTTGTTTTTTGAATATTAAGCTGCATGAGCTGTTTATATATATATATTGGAGATTAAACCTTTGTCCATTGATTCATTTGCAATGATTTTCACCCATTCTGAAGGATGCCTTTTTCCATTTCCGTTTTTTTAACAAAAAAGGAACAAAAGAAAAAGAAGCAGAACACTAATGTGCGTAAAATATGCCTTTTGAAATGGTCGTTATGAAATATGGACGTCCTTTGAATTTTTTGGTCGATATGTGACCCCAGGATTTGTTTTCAGGGCAGGTGTCATTTACAGGCCTGCAATGATTTTGAATATCAACTGACCATTAGCGCTGGGATTAAAGCTGCTGTTGCGTGAAACGGCCACAAGGTGGCAGCAGTTCTCCCGTACCAAATCTGGTAACTAGAGCAACAGAGCCTCAATGGAAGTCGTGTTCTAGATTGGAATTTAGAATGGAATGTGCCAGGAGAAAGCCCCTCAAGTTTGTCTCACTACTTCTTGTTTGTGTTTTTAATTTTTTTTATTATTTTCTGTTACAGCAAGTTTGATTACAATGTTTGGCTTGTTGTAGGTGTGGAAGATGTGGTTCTTTTACACATATACAGATGTCTGTTCTTCCTGGGATCCTTTTCCCATGTACGTTAGGACAGAATGTTGAGTAGTCTTCTCCTGGTATTCCGTAGGTCTTTGGTGATTATATATGTCACCTGTGTTTGATTATGTCTGTTAACCACGAAATCGTAATGAAAGCAATCCTCACACCTTTCCATTGGTGAACCATAAGTTTGTTTAATGAATCTGTGATTGCCCTTCTCCGTGGAAATATCTGCCCTGGTATCCATTTTTAGGTAACACCTATAAGTGATATGATACGATATGTGTCTTTCACTTTCTGACTTACTCCAAGTCACGTGATTACCTCTAGACTCATCTACGGGGCTGCAAATGGCATTGTGTCCTTTTTTTCCTTGGCTTCTATTCTGCCTTAGCGAGGTCTATTTTCAACAATGTGATTCCCTGAGGGTTGTGGATTAGCTGACCTGGGCAGCCTTACACTGCCGGCCGGCCCTCCCCAGGTGTGCCTGGTTGAGGTCAATATAAACAGCGCTCCAGGCAGCAATAGCCCCTGAAGTTGTGCCTGACTCCATATTCTCTGCCCCGTCAGCAGTCTCGGGGCTGTGCTGGTGGGAGGGAGTGAGGGGCCAAGGCTTTGTTGGTGGCCCGGTGTGAGTGGGGCTCTGCTGGCCTTTCTGCAGGAGTTGCCAGGCTGCCACCTGTAAAGAAGAGGATGTGTCACCCATACCTTCCGATGGAATTTCTCTCCGGACAGAGGTGAGGAAAGAAAAAAGCAGTGGGGGCCGGGACAGGAGGGGTATCTCAGGCAGGGCAATAGAAAGCTTCCAGAAGAGCGCACGGGGCCAGGACCATCCTGGCTGGCCTGCAGGCACCAAGTTGGCCTGCGTGCTGTCGCTGGTGTGGCTCCAGGGCCCTTCCTCTAGGCTTTCAAGCCCTTGTACATATTCAGGTGTTTTACCTAGGAAGGGTGGGCACAGTTCAGTAGCAGCTGGCCTGGGGCTCAGCTCACGTTTACTCACAGATGCCTCAGCACGGTCCCCCAGCTTCGCAATGAGGACGCTCCTTGCATGGGTTGTGGGTTGCTGGCTGTATGGGAGGTGATTCCCCACCTCTGACCAATTTCAGAATTGTTTACCGCTGGAGCAAGTGCCCTGATAGGGTTTCCCTCTGTATAACTGGTGGGTTCAGGTATTTTTTTTCTTTTATGGTTCAAGTTAGATTTTATTCCTCTTTTATATATTTATAGATATAAGCATGGAAATAATTCATTCCTATAAATACATCTGTGTGAAGGGAAGAACTTTTTTCTGTTTTATTTTAAATTTTTTTTTTAATTTTGAAATTTAATTGTATTTATTTTTTTATACAGTAGGTTATTATTAGTTATGTATTTTATGCATATACATGTATACAGGTCAATCCCAATCTCCCAACTCATCCCACCACCACCACCCCATGGCTTCCCCCACTTGGTGTCCATACGTTTGTTCTCTACCTCTGTGTCTCTATTTCTTCCCTGCAAACCAGTTCATCTGTACCATTTTTTCGGTTCCACATATATGCATTAATATACAATATTTGTTTTCCTCTTTCTGACTTACTTCATTCTGTATGACAGTCTCTAGATCCATCGATGTCTCTACAAATGACCCAGTTTCATTCCTTTTTATGGCTGAGTAATATTCCATTTTATATATGTACCACATCTTTATCCATTCATCTGTCTGTGGGCATTTAGGTTACTTGCATTACCTGGCTATTGTAAATAGTGCTGCAATGAACATTGTGGTGAATGTGCCTTTTTGATTTATGGTTTTCTCTGGGTATATGCCCAGAAGTGGGATTGCTGGATCAGATGGTAATTCTATTTCTAGTTTTTTTAAGGAAACTCCATACTGTTCTCCATAGTGACTGTATCAATTTACATCCCCACCAATAGTGGAAGACGGCTCCTTTTGTCCACACCCTCCCCAGAATTTGTTGTTTGTAGGTTTTCTGATGATGCCGATTCTAAGAGGTGTGAGGTGATACCTCATTGTAGTTTGATTTGCATTTCTCTAATAATTAGTGCTGTTGAGCAGCTTTTCAGGTGGGTCTTGGCCATCTCTGTGTCTTCTTTGAAGAAACGTCTCTTTAGATCTTCTGCCCATTTCTGTATTGGGTTGTTTGTTTTTTGAATATTAAGCTGCATGAGCTGTTTATATATATATTGGAGATTAAACCTTTGTCCATTGATTCATTTGCAACGATTTTCAACCATTCTGAGGGATGCCTTTTTCCATTTCCGTTTTTTTAACAAAAAAGGAACAAAAGAAAAAGAAGCAGAACACTAATGTGCGTAAAATATGCCTTTTGAAATGGTCGTTTTGAAATATGGACGTCCTTTGAATTTTTTGGTCGATATGTGACCCCAGGATTTGTTTTCAGGGCAGGTGTCATTTACAGGCCTGCAATGATTTTGAATATCAACTGACCATTAGCGCTGGGATTAAAGCTGCTGTTGCGTGAAAGGGCCACAAGGTGGCAGCAGTTCTCCCATACCAAATCTGGTAACTAGAGCAACAGAGCATCAATGGAAGGCGTGTTCTAGATTGGAATTTAGAATGGAATGTGCCAGGAGAAAGCCCCTCAAGTTTGTCTCACTACTTCTTGTTTGTGTTTTTAATTTTTTTTTTTATTTTCTGTTACAGCAAGTTTGATTACAATGTTTGGCTTGTTGTAGGTGTGGAAGATGTGGTTCTTTTACACATATACAGATGTCTGTTCTTCCTGGGATCCTTTTCCCATGTACGTTAGGACAGAATGTTGAGTAGTCTTCTCTTGGTATTCCGTAGGTCTTTGGTGATTATATATGTCACCTGTGTTTGATTATGTCTGTTAACCCCGATATCGTAATGAAACCAATCCTCACACCTTTCCATTGGTGAACCATAAGTTTGTTTAATGAATCTGTGATTGCCCTTCTCCGTGGACATATCTGCCCTGGTATCCATTTTTAGGTAATACCTATAAGTGATATGATACGATATGTGTCTTTCACTTTCTGACTTACTCCAATCACGTGATTACCTCTAGACTCATCTACGGGGCTGCAAATGGCATTGTGTCCTTTTTTTCCTTGGCTTCTATTCTGCCTTAGCGAGGTCTATTTTCAACAATGTGATTCCCTGAGGGTTGTGGATTAGCTGACCTGGGCAGCCTTACCCTGCCGGCCGGCCCTCCCCAGGTGTGCCTGGTTGAGGTCAATATAAACAGCGCTCCAGGCAGCAATAGCCCCTGAATTTGTGCCTGACTCCATATTCTCTGCCCCGTCAGCAGTCTCGGGGCTGTGCTGGTGGGAGGGAGTGAGGGGCCAAGGCTTTGTTTGTGGCCCGGTGTGAGTGGGGCTCTGCTGGCCTTTCTGCAGGAGTTGCCAGGCTGCCACCTGTAAAGAAGAGGATGTGTCACCCATACCTTCCGATGGAATTTCTCTCCGGACAGAGGTGAGGAAAGAAAAAAGCAGTGGGGGCCGGGACAGGAGGGGTATCTCAGGCAGGGCAATAGAAAGCTTCCAGAAGAGCGCACGGGGCCAGGACCATCCTGGCTGGCCTGCAGGCACCAAGTTGGCCTGCGTGCTGTCGCTGGTGTGGCTCCAGGGCCCTTCCTCTAGGCTTTCAAGCTCTTGTACATATTCAGGTGTTTTACCTGGGAAGGGTGGGAACAGTTCAGCAGCAGCTGGCCTGGGGCTCAGCTCACGTTTACTCACAGATGCCTTAGCACGGTCCCCCAGCTTCGCAATGAGGACGCTCCTTGCATGGGGTGTGGGTTGCTGGCTGTATGGGAGGTGATTCCCCACCTCTGACCAATTTCAGAATTGTTTACCGCTGGAGCAAGTGCCCTGATAGGGTTTCCCTCTGTATAACTGGTGGGTTCAGGTATTTTTTTTCTTTTATGGTTCAAGTTAGATTTTATTCCTCTTTTATGTATTTATAGATATAAGCATGGAAATAATTCATTCCTATAAATACATCTGTGTGAAGGGAAGAACTTTTATCTGTTTTATTTTAAATTTTTTTTTTAATTTTGAAATTTAATTGTATTTATTTTTTTATACAGTAGGTTATTATTAGTTATGTATTTTATGCATATACATGTATACAGGTCAATCCCAATCTCCCAACTCATCCCACCACCACCACCCCATGGCTTCCCCCACTTGGTGTCCATACGTTTGTTCTCTACCTCTGTGTCTCTATTTCTTCCCTGCAAACCAGTTCATCTGTACCATTTTTTCGGTTCCACATATATGCATTAATATACAATATTTGTTTTCCTCTTTCAGACTTACTTCATTCTGTATGACAGTCTCTACATCCATCGATGTCTCTACAAATGACCCAGTTTCATTCCTTTTTATGGCTGAGTAATATTCCATTTTATATATGTACCACATCTTTATCCATTCATCTGTCTGTGGGCATTTAGGTTACTTGCATTACCTGGCTATTGTAAATAGTGCTGCAATGAACATTGTGGTGAATGTGCCTTTTTGATTTATGGTTTTCTCTGGGTATATGCCCAGAAGTGGGATTGCTGGATCAGATGGTAATTCTATTTCTAGTTTTTTTAAGGAAACTCCATACTGTTCTCCATAGTGACTGTATCAATTTACATCCCCACCAATAGTGGAAGACGGCTCCTTTTGTCCACACCCTCCCCAGAATTTGTTGTTTATAGATTTTCTGATGATGCGGATTCTAACAGGTGTGAGGTGATACCTCATTGTAGTTTGATTTGCATTTCTCTAATAATTAGTGCTGTTGAGCAGCTTTTCATGTGGGTCTTGGCCATCTCTGTGTCTTCTTTGAAGAAACGTCTCTTTAGATCTTCTGCCCATTTCTGTATTGGGTTGTTTGTTTTTTGAATATTAAGCTGCATGAGCTGTTTATATATATATTGGAGATTAAACCTTTGTCCATTGATTCATTTGCAACGATTTTCAACCATTCTGAGGGATGCCTTTTTCCATTTCCGTTTTTTTAACAAAAAAGGAACAAAAGAAAAAGAAGCAGAACACTAATGTGCGTAAAATATGCCTTTTGAAATGGTCGTTTTGAAATATGGACGTCCTTTGAATTTTTTGGTCGATATGTGACCCCAGGATTTGTTTTCAGGGCAGGTGTCATTTACAGGCCTGCAATGATTTTGAATATCAACTGACCATTAGCGCTGGGATTAAAGCTGCTGTTGCGTGAAAGGGCCACAAGGTGGCAGCAGTTCTCCCATACCAAATCTGGTAACTAGAGCAACAGAGCATCAATGGAAGGCGTGTTCTAGATTGGAATTTAGAATGGAATGTGCCAGGAGAAAGCCCCTCAAGTTTGTCTCACTACTTCTTGTTTGTGTTTTTAATTTTTTTTTTTATTTTCTGTTACAGCAAGTTTGATTACAATGTTTGGCTTGTTGTAGGTGTGGAAGATGTGGTTCTTTTACACATATACAGATGTCTGTTCTTCCTGGGATCCTTTTCCCATGTACGTTAGGACAGAATGTTGAGTAGTCTTCTCTTGGTATTCCGTAGGTCTTTGGTGATTATATATGTCACCTGTGTTTGATTATGTCTGTTAACCCCGATATCGTAATGAAACCAATCCTCACACCTTTCCATTGGTGAACCATAAGTTTGTTTAATGAATCTGTGATTGCCCTTCTCCGTGGACATATCTGCCCTGGTATCCATTTTTAGGTAATACCTATAAGTGATATGATACGATATGTGTCTTTCACTTTCTGACTTACTCCAATCACGTGATTACCTCTAGACTCATCTACGGGGCTGCAAATGGCATTGTGTCCTTTTTTTCCTTGGCTTCTATTCTGCCTTAGCGAGGTCTATTTTCAACAATGTGATTCCCTGAGGGTTGTGGATTAGCTGACCTGGGCAGCCTTACCCTGCCGGCCGGCCCTCCCCAGGTGTGCCTGGTTGAGGTCAATATAAACAGCGCTCCAGGCAGCAATAGCCCCTGAATTTGTGCCTGACTCCATATTCTCTGCCCCGTCAGCAGTCTCGGGGCTGTGCTGGTGGGAGGGAGTGAGGGGCCAAGGCTTTGTTTGTGGCCCGGTGTGAGTGGGGCTCTGCTGGCCTTTCTGCAGGAGTTGCCAGGCTGCCACCTGTAAAGAAGAGGATGTGTCACCCATACCTTCCGATGGAATTTCTCTCCGGACAGAGGTGAGGAAAGAAAAAAGCAGTGGGGGCCGGGACAGGAGGGGTATCTCAGGCAGGGCAATAGAAAGCTTCCAGAAGAGCGCACGGGGCCAGGACCATCCTGGCTGGCCTGCAGGCACCAAGTTGGCCTGCGTGCTGTCGCTGGTGTGGCTCCAGGGCCCTTCCTCTAGGCTTTCAAGCTCTTGTACATATTCAGGTGTTTTACCTGGGAAGGGTGGGAACAGTTCAGCAGCAGCTGGCCTGGGGCTCAGCTCACGTTTACTCACAGATGCCTTAGCACGGTCCCCCAGCTTCGCAATGAGGACGCTCCTTGCATGGGGTGTGGGTTGCTGGCTGTATGGGAGGTGATTCCCCACCTCTGACCAATTTCAGAATTGTTTACCGCTGGAGCAAGTGCCCTGATAGGGTTTCCCTCTGTATAACTGGTGGGTTCAGGTATTTTTTTTCTTTTATGGTTCAAGTTAGATTTTATTCCTCTTTTATGTATTTATAGATATAAGCATGGAAATAATTCATTCCTATAAATACATCTGTGTGAAGGGAAGAACTTTTATCTGTTTTATTTTAAATTTTTTTTTTAATTTTGAAATTTAATTGTATTTATTTTTTTATACAGTAGGTTATTATTAGTTATGTATTTTATGCATATACATGTATACAGGTCAATCCCAATCTCCCAACTCATCCCACCACCACCACCCCATGGCTTCCCCCACTTGGTGTCCATACGTTTGTTCTCTACCTCTGTGTCTCTATTTCTTCCCTGCAAACCAGTTCATCTGTACCATTTTTTCGGTTCCACATATATGCATTAATATACAATATTTGTTTTCCTCTTTCAGACTTACTTCATTCTGTATGACAGTCTCTACATCCATCGATGTCTCTACAAATGACCCAGTTTCATTCCTTTTTATGGCTGAGTAATATTCCATTTTATATATGTACCACATCTTTATCCATTCATCTGTCTGTGGGCATTTAGGTTACTTGCATTACCTGGCTATTGTAAATAGTGCTGCAATGAACATTGTGGTGAATGTGCCTTTTTGATTTATGGTTTTCTCTGGGTATATGCCCAGAAGTGGGATTGCTGGATCAGATGGTAATTCTATTTCTAGTTTTTTTAAGGAAACTCCATACTGTTCTCCATAGTGACTGTATCAATTTACATCCCCACCAATAGTGGAAGACGGCTCCTTTTGTCCACACCCTCCCCAGAATTTGTTGTTTATAGATTTTCTGATGATGCGGATTCTAACAGGTGTGAGGTGATACCTCATTGTAGTTTGATTTGCATTTCTCTAATAATTAGTGCTGTTGAGCAGCTTTTCATGTGGGTCTTGGCCATCTCTGTGTCTTCTTTGAAGAAACGTCTCTTTAGATCTTCTGCCCATTTCTGTATTGGGTTGTTTGTTTTTTGAATATTAAGCTGCATGAGCTGTTTATATATATATTGGAGATTAAACCTTTGTCCATTGATTCATTTGCAACGATTTTCAACCATTCTGAGGGATGCCTTTTTCCATTTCCGTTTTTTTAACAAAAAAGGAACAAAAGAAAAAGAAGCAGAACACTAATGTGCGTAAAATATGCCTTTTGAAATGGTCGTTTTGAAATATGGACGTCCTTTGAATTTTTTGGTCGATATGTGACCCCAGGATTTGTTTTCAGGGCAGGTGTCATTTACAGGCCTGCAATGATTTTGAATATCAACTGACCATTAGCGCTGGGATTAAAGCTGCTGTTGCGAGAAACGGCCACAAGGTGGCAGCAGTTCTCCCGTACCAAATCTGGTAAATAGAGCAAAAGAGCCTCAATGGAAGTCGTGTTCTAGATTGGAATTTAGAATGGAATGTGCCAGGAGAAAGCCCCTCAAGTTTGTCTCACTACTTCTTGTTTGTGTTTTTAATTTTTTTTTTATTTTCTGTTACAGCAAGTTTGATTACAATGTTTTGCTTGTTGTAGGTGTGGAAGATGTGGTTCTTTTACACATATACAGATGTCTGTTCTTCCTGGGATCCTTTTCCCATGTACGTTAGGACAGAATGTTGAGTAGTCTTCTCTTGGTATTCCGTAGGTCTTTGGTGATTATATATGTCACCTGTGTTTGATTATGTCTGTTAACCCCGATATCGTAATGAAACCAATCCTCACACCTTTCCATTGGTGAACCATAAGTTTGTTTAATGAATCTGTGATTGCCCTTCTCCGTGGAAATATCTGCCCTGGTATCCATTATTAGGTAACACCTATAAGTGATATGATACGATATGTGTCTTTCAATTTCTGACTTACTCCAAGTCTCGTGATTACCTCTAGACTCATCTACGGGGCTGCAAATGGCATTGTGTCCTTTTTTCCCTTGGCTCCTCTTCTGCCTTAGCGAGGTCTATTTTCAACAATGTGATTCCCTGAGGGTTGTGGATTAGCTGACCTGGGCAGCCTTACCCTGCCGGCCGGCCCTCCCCAGGTGTGCCTGGTTGAGGTCAATATAAACAGCGCTCCAGGCAGCAATAGCCCCTGAAGTTGTGCCTGACTCCATATTCTCTGCCCCGGCAGCAGTCTCGGGGCTGTGCTGGTGGGAGGGAGTGAGGGGCCAAGGCTTTGTTGGTGGCCCGGTGTGAGTGGGGCTCTGCTGGCCTTTCTGCAGGAGTTGCCAGGCTGCCACCTGTAAAGAAGAGGATGTGTCACCCATACCTTCCGATGGAATTTCTCTCCGGACAGAGGTGAGGAAAGAAAAAAGCAGTGGGGGCCGGGAGAGGAGGGGTATCCCAGGCAGGGCAATAGAAAGCTTCCAGAAGAGTGCAAGGGGCCAGGACCATCCTGGCTGGCCTGCAGGCACCAAGTTGGCCTGCGTGCTGTCGCTGGTGTGGCTCCAGGGCCCTTCCTCTAGGCTTTCAAATCCTTGTACATATTCAGGTGTTTTACCTGGGAAGGGTGGGAACAGTTCAGCAGCAGCTGGCCTGGGGCTCAGCTCACGTTTACTCACAGATGCCTCAGCACGGTTCCCCAGCTTCGCAATGAGGACGCTCCTTGCATGGGGTGTGGGTTGCTGGCTGTATGGGAGGTGATTCCCCACCTCTGACCAATTTCAGAATTGTTTACCGCTGGAGCAAGTGCCCTGATAGGGTTTCCCTCTGTATAACTTGTGTGTTCAGGTTTTTTTTTCTTTTATGGTTCAATTTAGATTTGATTCCTCTTTTATGTATTTATAGATATAAGCATGGAAATAATTCATTCCTATATATACATCTGTGTGAAGGGAAGAACTTTTTTCTGTTTTATATTAAAATTTTTTTAAATAAAATTTGAAATTTAATTGTATTTATTTTTTTATACAGCAGGTTATTATTAGTTATGTATTTTATGCTTATACATGTATACAGGTCAATCCCAAGCTCCCAACTCATCCCACCACCATCATCCCATGGTTTCCCACACTTGGTGTCCATACGTTTGTTCTATACCTCTGTGTCTCTATTTCTTCCCTGCAAACCAGTTCATCTGTACCATTTTATCGGTTCCACATATATTCATTAATATACAATATTTGTTTTCCTCTTTCTGACTTACTTCATTCTGTATTACATTCTCTAGATCCATCGATGTCTCTACAAATGACCCAGTTTCATTCCTTTTTATGGCTGAGTAATATTCCATTTTACATAAGTACCACATCTTTATCCATTCATCTGTCTGTGGGCATTTAGATTACTTGCATTACCTGGCTATTGTAAATAGTTCTGCAATGAACATTGTGGTGAATGTGCCTTTTTGATTTATGGTTTTCTCTGGGTTTATGCCCAGAAGTGGGATTGCTGGATCAGATGGTAATTCTATTTCTAGTTTTTTTAAGGAAACTCCATACTGTTCTCCATAGTGACTGTATCAATTTACATCCCCACCAATAGTGGAAGAGGGCTCCTTTTGTCCACACCCTCCCCAGAATTTGTTGTTTGTAGATTTTCTGATGATGCCGATTCTAACAGGTGTGAGGTGATACCTCATTGTAGTTCTGATTTGCATTTCTCTAATAATTAGTGCTGTTGAGCAGCTTTTCATGTGCGTCTTGGCCATCTCTGTGTCTTCTTTGAAGAAACGTCTCTTTAGATCTTCTGCCCATTTTTGTATTGGGTTGTTTATTTTTTTAATATTAAGCTGCATGAGCTGTTTATATATATATTGGAGATTAAACCTTTGTCCATTGATTCATTTGCAAAGATTTTCGCCCATTCTGAGGGATGCCTTTTTCCATTCCCGTTTTTTTAACAAAAAAGGAAAGAAAGAAAAAGAAGCAGAACACTAATGTGCGTAAAATATGCCTTTTGAAATGGTCGTTTTGAAATATGGACGTCCTTTGAATTTTTTGGTCGATATGTGACCCCAGGATTTGTTTTCAGGGCAGGTGTCATTTACAGGCCTGCAATGATTTTGAATATCAACTGACCATTAGCGCTGGGATTAAAGCTGCTGTTGCGTGAAATGGCCAAAGGTGGCAGCAGTTCTCCCTTACCAAATCTGGTTACTAGAGCAACAGAGCCTCAATGGAAGTCATGTTCTAGTTTGGAATTTAGAATGGAATGTGCCAGGAGAAAGCCCCTCAAGTTTGTCTCACTACTTCTTGTTCGTGTTTTTAATTTTTTTTTTATTTTCTATTACAGCAAGTTTCATTACAATGTTTGGCTTGTTGTAGGTGTGGAAGATGTGGTTCTTTTACACATATACAGATGTCTGTTCTTCCTGGGATCCTTTTCCCATGTACGTTAGGACAGAATGTTGAGTAGTCTTCTCTTGGTATTCCGTAGATCTTTGGTGATTATATATGTCACCTGTGTTTGATTATGTCTGTTAACCCCTGAATCGTAATGAAACCAATCCTCACACCTTTCCATTGGTGAACCATAAATTTGTTTAATGAATCTGTGATTGCCCTTCTCCGTGGACATATATGCCCTGGTATCCATTTTTAGGTAATACCTATAAGTGATATGATACGATATGTGTCTTTCACTTTCTGACTTACTCCAAGTCATGTGATTACCTCTAGACTCATCTACGGGGCTGCAAATGGCATTGTGTCCTTTTTTCCCTTGGCTTCTCTTCTGCCTTAGCGAGGTCCATTTTCAACAATGTGATTCCCTGAGGGTTGTGGATTAGCTGACCTGGGCAGCCTTACCCTGCCGGCCGGCCCTCCCAAGGTGTGCCTGGTTGAGGTCAATATAAACAGCGCTCCAGGCAGCAATAGCCCCTGAAGTTGTGCCTGACTCCATATTCTCTGCCCCGTCAGCAGTCTCGGGGCTGTGCTGGTGGGAGGGAGTGAGGGGCCAAGGCTTTGTTGTTGGCCCGGTGTGAGTGGGGCTCTACTGGCCTTTCTGCAGGAGTTGCCAGGCTGCCACCTGTAAAGAAGAGGATGTGTCACCCATACCTTCCGATGGAATTTCTCTCCGGACAGAGGTGAGGAAAGAAAAAAGCAGTGGGGGCCGGGACAGGAGGGGTATCTCAGGCAGGGCAATAGAAAACTTCCAGAAGAGCGCACGGGGCCAGGACCATCCTGGCTGGCCTGCAGGCACCAAGTTGGCCTGCGTGCTGTCGCTGGTGTGGCTCCAGGGCCCTTCCTCTAGGCTTTCAAGCCCTTGTACATATTCAGGTGTTTTACCTGGGAAGGGTGGGAACAGTTCAGCAGCAGCTGGCCTGGGGCTCAGCTCACGTTTACTCACAGATGCCTCAGCACGGTCCCCCAGCTTCGCAATGAGGACGCTCCTTGCATGGGGGGTGGGTTGCTGGCTGTATGGGAGGTGATTCCCCTCCTCTGACCAATTTCAGAATTGTTTACCGCTGGAGCAAGTGCCCTGATAGGGTTTCCCTCTGTATAACTGGTGGGTTCAGGTATTTTTTTTCTTTTGTGGTTCATGTTAGATTTTATTCCTCTTTTATGTATTTATAGATATAAACATGGAAATAATTCATTCATATAAATACATCTGTGGGAAGGGAAGAACATTTTTCTGTTTTATTTTAAATTTTTTTTTAATTTTGAAATTTAATTGTATTTATTTTTTTATACAGTAGGTTATTATTAGTTATGTATTTTATGCATATACATGTATACAGGTCAATCCCAATCTCCCAACTCATCCCACCACCACCACCCCATGGCTTCCCCCACTAGGTGTACATACGTTTGTTCTCTACCTCTGTGTCTCTATTTCTTCCCTGCAAACCAGTTCATCTGCACCATTTTTTAGGTTCCACATATATGCATTAATATACAATATTTGTTTTCCTCTTTCTGACTTACTTCATTCTGTATGACAGTCTCTAGATCCATCGATGTCTCTACAAATGAACCAGTTTCATTCCTTTTTATGGCTGAGTAATATTCCATTTTATATATGTACCACATCTTTATCCATTCATCTGTCTGTGGGCATTTAGGTTGCTTGCATTACCTGGCTATTGTAAATAGTGCTGCAATGAACATTGTGGTGAATGTGCCTTTTTGATTTATGGTTTTCTCTGGGTATATGCCCAGAAGTGGGATTGCTGGATCAGATGGTAATTCTATTTCTAGTTTTTTTAAGGAAACTCCATACTGTTCTCCATAGTGACTGTATCAATTTACATCCCCACCAATATTGGAAGAGGGCTCCTTTTGTCCACACCCTCCCCAGAATTTGTTGTTTGTAGGTTTTCTGATGATGCCGATTCTAACAGGTGTGAGGTGATACCTCATTGTAGTTTTGATTTGCATTTCTCTAATAATTAGTGCTGTTGAGCAGCTTTTCAGGTGGGTCTTGGCCATCTCTGTGTCTTCTTTGAAGAAACGTCTCTTTAGATCTTCTGCCCATTTCTGTATTGGGTTGTTTGTTTTTTGAATATTAAGCTGCATGAGCTGTTTTTATATATATTGGAGATTAAACCTTTGTCCATTGATTCATATGCAATGATTTTCGCCCATTCTGAGGGATGCCTTTTTCCATTACCGTTTTTTTAACAAAAAAGGAAAGAAAGAAAAAGAAGCAGAACACTAATGTGCGTAAAATATGCCTTTTGAAATGGTCGTTTTGAAATATTGACGTCCTTTGAATTTTTTGGTCGATATGTGACCCCAGGATTTGTTTTCAGGGCAGGTGTCATTTACAGGCCTGCAATGATTTTGAATATCAACTGACCATTAGCGCTGGGATTAAAGCTGCTGTTGCGTGAAATGGCCACAAGGTGGCAGCAGTTCTCCCTTACCAAATCAGGTTACTAGAGCAACAGAGCTTCAATGGAAGTCGTGTTCTAGATTGGAATTTAGAATGGAATGTGCCAGGAGAAAGCCCTTCAAGTTTGTCTCACTACTTCTTGTTTGTGTTTTTAATTTTTTTTTTTATTTTCTATTACAGCAAGTTTGATTACAATGTTTGGCTTGTTGTAGGTGTGGAAGATGTGGTTCTTTTACACATATACAGATGTCTGTTCTTCCTGGGATCCTTTTCCCATGTACGTTAGGACAGAATGTTGAGTAGTCTTCTCTTGGTATTCCGTAGGTCTTTGGTGATTATATATGTCACCTGTGTTTGATTATGTCTGTTAACCCCGATATCGTAATGAAACCAATCCTCACACCTTTCCATTGGTGAACCATAAGTTTGTTTAATGAATCTGTGATTGCCCTTCTCCGTGGACATATCTGCCCTGGTATCCATTTTTAGGAATTACCTATAAGTGATATGATACGATATGTGTCTTTCACTTTCTGACTTACTCCAAGTCACTTGATTACCTCTAGACTCATCTACGGGGCTGCAAATGGCATTTGTCCTTTTTTTCCTTGGCTTCTCTTCTGCCTTAGCGAGGTCCATTTTCAACCATGTGATTCCCTGAGGGTTGTGGATTAGCTGACCTGGGCAGCCTTACCCTGCCGGCCGGCCCTCCCTAGGTGTGCCTGGTTGAGGTCAATATAAACAGCGCTCCAGGCAGCAATAGCCCCTGAAGTTGTGCCTGACTCCATATTCTCTTCCCCGTCAGTAGTCTCGGGGCTGTGCTGGTGGGAGGGAGTGAGGGTCCAAGGCTTTGTTGGTGGCCCGGTGTGAGTGGGGCTCTGCTGGCCTTTCTGCAGGAGTTGCCAGGCTGCCACCTGTAAAGAAGAGGATGTGTCACCCATACCTTCCGATGGAATTTCTCTCCAGACAGAGGTGAGGAAGGAAAAAAGCAGTGGGGGCCGGGACAGGAGGGGTTTCTCAGGCAGGGCAATAGAAAGCTTCCAGAAGAGCGCCCGGATCCAGGACCGTCCTGGCTGGCCTGCAGGCACCAAGTTGGCCTGCGTGCTGTCGCTGGTGTGGCTCCACGGCCCTTCCTCTAGGCTTTCAAGCCCTTGTACATATTCAGGTGTTTTACCTGGGAAGGGTGGGAACAGTTCAGCAGCAGCTGGTCTGGGGCTCATCTCACGTTTACTCACAGATGGCTCAGCACGGTCCCCCAGCTTTGCAATGAGGACGCTCCTTGCATGGGGGGTGGGTTGCTGGCTGTATGGGAAGTGAATCCCCACCTCTGACCAATTTCCGAATTGTTTACCGCTGGAGCAAGTGCCCTGATAGGGTTTCCCTCTGTATAACTTGTGTGTTCAGGTTTTTTTTTCTTTTATGGTTCAATTTAGATTTGATTCCTCTTTTATGTATTTATAGATATAAGCATGGAAATAATTCATTCCTATATATACATCTGTGTGAAGGGAAGAACTTTTTTCTGTTTTGTATTAAAATTTTTTTAAATAAAATTTGAAATTTAATTGTATTTATTTTTTTATACAGCAGGTTATTATTAGTTATGTATTTTATGCTTATACATGTATACAGGTCAATCCCAATCTCCCAACTCATCCCACCACCATCATCCCATGGCTTCCCACACTTGGTGTCCATACGTTTGTTTTCTACCTCTGTGTCTCTATTTCTTCCCTGCAAACCAGTTCATCTGTACCATTTTTTCGGTTCCACATATATGCATTAATATACAATATTTGTTTTCCTCTTTCTGACTTACTTCATTCTGTATGACAGTCTCTAGATCCATCGATGTCTCTACAAATGACCCAGTTTCATTCCTTTTTATGGCTGAGTAATATTCCATTTTATATAAGTACCACATCTTTATCCATTCATCTGTCTGTGGACATTTAGGTTACTTGCATTACCTGGCTATTGTAAATAGTTCTGCAATGAACATTGTGGTGAATGTGCCTTTTTGATTTATGGTTTTCTCTGGGTTTATGCCCAGAAGTGGGATTGCTGGATCAGATGGTAATTCTATTTCTAGTTTTTTTAAGGAAACTCCATACTGTTCTCCATAGTGACTGTATCAATTTACATCCCCACCAATAGTGGAAGAGGGCTCCTTTTGTCCACACCCTCCCCAGAATTTGTTGTTTGTAGATTTTCTGATGATGCCGATTCTAACAGGTGTGAGGTGATACCTCATTGTAGTTCTGATTTGCATTTCTCTAATAATTAGTGCTGTTGAGCAGCTTTTCATGTGCGTCTTGGCCATCTCTGTGTCTTCTTTGAAGAAACGTCTCTTTAGATCTTCTGCCCATTTTTGTATTGGGTTGTTTATTTTTTTAATATTAAGCTGCATGAGCTGTTTATATATATATTGGAGATTAAACCTTTGTCCATTGATTCATTTGCAAAGATTTTCGCCCATTCTGAGGGATGCCTTTTTCCATTCCCGTTTTTTTAACAAAAAAGGAAAGAAAGAAAAAGAAGCAGAACACTAATGTGCGTAAAATATGCCTTTTGAAATGGTCGTTTTGAAATATGGACGTCCTTTGAATTTTTTGGTCGATATGTGACCCCAGGATTTGTTTTCAGGGCAGGTGTCATTTACAGGCCTGCAATGATTTTGAATATCAACTGACCATTAGCGCTGGGATTAAAGCTGCTGTTGCGTGAAATGGCCAAAGGTGGCAGCAGTTCTCCCTTACCAAATCTGGTTACTAGAGCAACAGAGCCTCAATGGAAGTCATGTTCTAGATTGGAATTTAGAATGGAATGTGCCAGGAGAAAGCCCCTCAAGTTTGTCTCACTACTTCTTGTTCGTGTTTTTAATTTTTTTTTTATTTTCTATTACAGCAAGTTTCATTACAATGTTTGGCTTGTTGTAGGTGTGGAAGATGTGGTTCTTTTACACATATACAGATGTCTGTTCTTCCTGGGATCCTTTTCCCATGTACGTTAGGACAGAATGTTGAGTAGTCTTCTCTTGGTATTCCGTAGATCTTTGGTGATTATATATGTCACCTGTGTTTGATTATGTCTGTTAACCCCTGAATCGTAATGAAACCAATCCTCACACCTTTCCATTGGTGAACCATAAGTTTGTTTAATGAATCTGTGATTGCCCTTCTCCGTGGACATATATGCCCTGGTATCCATTTTTAGGTAATACCTATAAGTGATATGATACGATATGTGTCTTTCACTTTCTGACTTACTCCAAGTCATGTGATTACCTCTAGACTCATCTACGGGGCTGCAAATGGCATTGTGTCCTTTTTTCCCTTGGCTTCTCTTCTGCCTTAGCGAGGTCCATTTTCAACAATGTGATTCCCTGAGGGTTGTGGATTAGCTGACCTGGGCAGCCTTACCCTGCCGGCCGGCCCTCCCAAGGTGTGCCTGGTTGAGGTCAATATAAACAGCGCTCCAGGCAGCAATAGCCCCTGAAGTTGTGCCTGACTCCATATTCTCTGCCCCGTCAGCAGTCTCGGGGCTGTGCTGGTGGGAGGGAGTGAGGGGCCAAGGCTTTGTTGTTGGCCCGGTGTGAGTGGGGCTCTACTGGCCTTTCTGCAGGAGTTGCCAGGCTGCCACCTGTAAAGAAGAGGATGTGTCACCCATACCTTCCGATGGAATTTCTCTCCGGACAGAGGTGAGGAAAGAAAAAAGCAGTGGGGGCCGGGACAGGAGGGGTATCTCAGGCAGGGCAATAGAAAACTTCCAGAAGAGCGCACGGGGCCAGGACCATCCTGGCTGGCCTGCAGGCACCAAGTTGGCCTGCGTGCTGTCGCTGGTGTGGCTCCAGGGCCCTTCCTCTAGGCTTTCAAGCCCTTGTACATATTCAGGTGTTTTACCTGGGAAGGGTGGGAACAGTTCAGCAGCAGCTGGCCTGGGGCTCAGCTCACGTTTACTCACAGATGCCTCAGCACGGTCCCCCAGCTTCGCAATGAGGACGCTCCTTGCATGGGGGGTGGGTTGCTGGCTGTATGGGAGGTGATTCCCCTCCTCTGACCAATTTCAGAATTGTTTACCGCTGGAGCAAGTGCCCTGATAGGGTTTCCCTCTGTATAACTGGTGGGTTCAGGTATTTTTTTTCTTTTGTGGTTCATGTTAGATTTTATTCCTCTTTTATGTATTTATAGATATAAACATGGAAATAATTCATTCATATAAATACATCTGTGTGAAGGGAAGAACATTTTTCTGTTTTATTTTAAATTTTTTTTTAATTTTGAAATTTAATTGTATTTATTTTTTTATACAGTAGGTTATTATTAGTTATGTATTTTATGCATATACATGTATACAGGTCAATCCCAATCTCCCAACTCATCCCACCACCACCACCCCATGGCTTCCCCCACTTGGTGTACATACGTTTGTTCTCTACCTCTGTGTCTCTATTTCTTCCCTGCAAACCAGTTCATCTGTACCATTTTTTAGGTTCCACATATATGCATTAATATACAATATTTGTTTTCATCTTTCTGACTTACTTCATTCTGTATGACAGTCTCTAGATCCATCGATGTCTCTACAAATGACCCAGTTTCATTCCTTTTTATGGCTGAGTAATATTCCATTTTATATATGTACCACATCTTTATCCATTCATCTGTCTGTGGGCATTTAGGTTGCTTGCATTACCTGGCTATTGTAAATAGTGCTGCAATGAACATTGTGGTGAATGTGCCTTTTTGATTTATGGTTTTCTCTGGGTATATGCCCAGAAGTGGGATTGCTGGATCAGATGGTAATTCTATTTCTAGTTTTAAGGAAACTCCATACTGTTCTCCATAGTGACTGTATCAATTTACATCCCCACCAATAGTGGAAGACGGCTCCTTTTGTCCACACCCTCCCCAGAATTTGTTGTTTGTAGATTTTCTGATGATGCCGATTCTAACAGGTGTGAGGTGATACCTCATTGTAGTTTGATTTGCATTTCTCTAATAATTAGTGCTGTTGAGCAGCTTTTCATGTGCGTCTTGGCCATCTCTGTGTCTTCTTTGAAGAAACGTCTCTTTAGATCTTCTGCCCATTTCTGTATTGGTTTGTTTGTTTTTTGAATATTAAGCTGCATGAGCTGTTTATATATATATTGGAGATTAAACCTTTGTCCATTGATTCATTTGCAACGATTTTCACCCATTCTGAGGGAAGCCTTTTTCCATTCCCTTTTTTTTAACAAAAAAGGAAAGAAAGAAAAAGAAGCAGAACACTAATGTGCGTAAAATATGCCTTTTGAAATGGTCGTTTTGAAATATGGACGTCCTTTGAATTTTTTGGTCGATATGTGACCCCAGGATTTGTTTTCAGGGCAGGTGTCATTTACAGGCCTGCAATGATTTTGAATATCAACTGACCATTAGCGCTGGGATTAAAGCTGCTGTTGCGTGAAACGGCCACAAGGTGGCAGCAGTTCTCCCGTACCAAATCTGGTTACTAGAGCAACAGAGCCTCAATGGAAGTCGTGTTCTAGATTGGAATTTAGAATGGAATGTGCCAGAAGAAAGCCCCTCAAGTTTGTCTCACTACTTCTTGTTCGTGTTTTTAATTTTTTTTTTTATTTTCTATTACAGCAAGTTTGATTACAATGTTTGGCTTGTTGTAGGTGTGGAAGATGTGGTTCTTTTACACATATACAGATGTCTGTTTTTCCTGGGATCCTTTTCCCATGTACGTTAGGACAGAATGTTGAGTAGTCTTCTCTTGGTATTCCGTAGGTCTTTGGTGATTATATATGTCACCTGTGTTTGATTATGTCTGTTAACCACGAAATCGTAATGAAACCAATCCTCACACCTTTCCATTGGTGAACCATAAGTTTGTTTAATGAATCTGTGATTGCCCTTCTCCGTGGAAATATCTGCCCTGGTATCCATTTTTAGGTAACACCTATAAGTGATATGATACGATATGTGTCTTTCACTTTCTGACTTACTCCAAGTCACGTGATTACCTCTAGACTCATCTACGGGGCTGCAAATGGCATTGTGTCCTTTTTTTCCTTGGCTTCTATTCTGCCTTAGCGAAGTCTATTTTCAACAATGTGATTCCCTGAGGGTTGTGGATTAGCTGACCTGGGCAGCCTTACCCTGCCAGCCGGCCCTCCCCAGGTGTGCCTGGTTGAGGTCAATATAAACAGCGCTCCAGGCAGCAATAGCCCCTGAAATTGTGCCTGACTCCATATTCTCTGCCCCGTCAGCAGTCTCGGGGCTGTGCTGGTGGGAGGGAGTGAGGGGCCAAGGCTTTGTTGGTGGCCCAGTGTGGGTGAGGCTCTGCTGGCCTTCTGCAGGAGTTGCCAGGCTGCCACCTGTAAAGAAGAGGATGTGTCACCCATACCTTCCGATGGAATTTCTCTCCGGACAGAGGTGAGGAAGGAAAAAAGCAGTGGGGGCCGGGACAGGAGGGGTATCTCAGGCAGGGCAATAGAAAGCTTCCAGAAGAGCGCACGGGGCCAGGACCATCCTGGCTGGCCTGCAGGCACCAAGTTGGCCTGCGTGCTGTCGCTGGTGTGGCTCCAGGGCCCTTCCTCTAGGCTTTCAAGCCCTTGTACATATTCAGGTGTTTTACCTGGGAAGGGTGGGAACAGTTCAGCAGCAGCTGGCCTGGGGCTCAGCTCACGTTCACTCACAGATGCCTCAGCACGGTCCCCCAGCTTCGCAATGAGGACGCTCCTTGCATGGGGTGTGGGTTGCTGGCTGTATGGGAGGTTGATTCCCCACCTCTGACCAATTTCAGACTTGTTTACCACTGGAGCAAGTGCCCTGATAGGGTTTCCCTCTGTAAAACTGGTGGGTTCAGGTATTTTTTTTCTGTTATGGTTCAAGTTAGATTTTATTCCTCTTTTATGTATTTATAGATATAAGCATGGAAATAATTCATTCCTATAAATACATCTGTGTGAAGGGAAGAACTTTTTTCTGTTTTATTTTAATTTTTTTTTTTAATTTTGAAATTTAATTGTATCTATTTTTTTATACAGTAGGTTATTATTAGTTATGTATTTTATGCATATACATGTATACAGGTCAATCCCAATCTCCCAACTCATCCCACCACCACCACCCCATGGCTTCCCCCACTTGGTGTCCATACGTTTGTTCTCTACCTCTGTGTCTCTATTTCTTCCCTGCAAACCAGTTCATCTGTACCATTTTTTCGGTTCCACATATATGCATTAATATACAATATTTGTTTTCCTCTTTCTGACTTACTTCATTCTGTATGACAGTCTCTAGATCCATCGATGTCTCTACAAATAACCCAGTTTCATTCCTATTTATGGCTAAGTAATATTCCATTTTATATATGTACCACATCTTTATCCATTCATCTGTCTGTGGGCATTTAGGTTACTTGCATTACCTGGCTATCGTAAATAGTGCTGCAATGAACATTGTGGTGAATGTGCCTTTTTGATTTATGGTTTTCTCTGGGTATATGCCCAGAAGTGGGATTGCTGGATCAGATGGTAATTCTATTTCTAGTTTTTTTAAGGAAACTCCATACTGTTCTCCATAGTGACTGTATCAATTTACATCCCCACCAATAGTGGAAGACGGCTCCTTTTGTCCACACCCTCCCCAGAATTTGTTGTTTGTAGATTTTCTGATGATGCCGATTCTAACAGGTGTGAGGTGATACCTCATTGTAGTTTGATTTGCATTTCTCTAATAATTAGTGCTGTTGAGCAGCTTTTCATGTGCGTCTTGGCCATCTCTGTGTCTTCTTTGAAGAAACGTCTCTTTAGATCTTCTGCCCATTTCTGTATTGGGTTGTTTGTTTTTTGAATATTAAGCTGCATGAGCTGTTTATATATATATTGGAGATTAAACCTTTGTCCATTGATTCATTTGCAACGATTTTCACCCATTCCCAGGGATGCCTTTTTCCATTCCCGTTTTTTTAACAAAAAAGGAACAAAAGAAAAAGAAGCAGAACACTAATGTGCGTAAAATATGCCTTTTGAAATGGTCGTTTTGAAATATGGACGTCCTTTGAATTTTTTGGTCGATATGTGACCCCAGGATTTGTTTTCAGGGCAGGTGTCATTTACAGGCCTGCAATGATTTTGAATATCAACTGACCATTAGCGCTGGGATTAAAGCTGCTGTTGCGTGAAACGGCCACAAGGTGGCAGCAGTTCTCCCGTACCAAATCTGGTTACTAGAGCAACAGAGCCTCAATGGAAGGCGTGTTCTAGATTGGAATTTAGAATGGAATGTGCCAGGAGAAAGCCCCTCAAGTTTGTCTCACTACTTCTTGTTCGTGTTTTTAATTTTTTTTTTATTTTCTATTACAGCAAGTTTGATTACAATGTTTGCCTTGTTGTAGGTGTGGAAGATGTGGTTCTTTTACACATATACAGATGTCTGTTCTTCCTGGGATCCTTTTCCCATGTACGTTAGGACAGAATGTTGAGTAGTCTTCTCTTGGTATTCCGTAGGTCTTTGGTGATTATATATGTCACCTGTGTTTGATTATGTCTGTTAACCCCTGAATCGTAATGAAACCAATCCTCACACCTTTCCATTGGTGAACCATAAGTTTGTTTAATGAATCTGTGATTGCCCTTCTCTGTGGACATATATGCCCTGGTATCCATTTTTAGGTAATACCTATAAGTGATATGATACGATATGTGTCTTTCACTTTCTGACTTACTACAAGTCACGTGATTACCTCTAGACTCATCTACGGGGCTGCAAATGGCATTGTGTCCTTTTTTCCCTTGGCTTCTCTTCTGCCTTAGCGAGGTCCATTTTCAACAATGTGATTCCCTGAGGGTTGTGGATTAGCTGACCAGGGCAGCCTTACCCTTCCGGCCGGCCCTCCCAAGGTGTGCCTGGTTGAGGTCAATATAAACAGCGCTCCAGGCAGCAATAGCCCCTGAAGTTGTGCCTGACTCCATATTCTCTGCCCCGTCAGCAGTCTCGGGGCTGTGCTGGTGGGAGGGAGTGAGGGGCAAAGGCTTTGTTGGTGGCCCGTGTGAGTGGGGCTCTGCTGGCCTTTCTGCAGGAGTTTCCAGGCTGCCACCTGTAAAGAAGAGGATGTGTCACTCATAACTTCCGATGGAATTCCTCTCCGGACAGAGGTGAGGAAGCATAAAATCAGTGGGGGCCGGGGCAGGAGGGGTATCTCAGGCAGGGCAATAGAAAGCTTCCAGAAAAGCGCCCGGGGCCAGGACCATCCTGGCTGACCTGCCGGCACCAAGTTGGCCTGCGTGCTGTCGCTGATGTGGCTCCAGAGCCCTTCCTCTAGGCTTTCAAGCCTTTGTACATATACAGGTGTTTTACCTGGGAATGGTGGGAACAGTTCAGCAGCAGCTGGCCTGGGGCTCAGCTCACGTTTACTCACAGATGCCTCAGCACGGTCCCCCAGCTTCGCAATGAGGACGCTCCTTGCATGGGGGGTGGGTTGCTGGCTGTATGGGAGGTGATTCCCCACCTCTGACCAATTTCAGAATTGTTTACCGCTGGAGCAAGAGCCCTGATAGGGTTTCCCTCTGTATAACTGGTGTGTTCAGGTATTTTTTTTCTTTTATGGTTCAAGTTAGATTTTATTCCTCTTTTATGTATTTATAGATATAAGCATGGAAATAATTCATTCCTATAAATACATCTGTGTGAAGGGAAGAACTTTTTTCTGTTTTATTTTAAATTTTTTTTTAATTTTGAAATTTAATTGTATTTATTTTTTTATACAGTAGGATATTATTAGTTATGTATTTTATGCATATACATGTATACAGGTCAATCCCAATCTCCCAATTCATCCCACCACCACCACCCCATGGCTTCCCCCACTTGGTGTCCATACGTTTGTTCTCTACCTCTGTGTCTCTATTTCTTCCCTGCAAACCAGTTCATCTGTAACATTTTTTCGGTTCCACATATATGCATTAATATACAATATTTGTTTTCCTCTTTCTGACTTACTTCATTCTGTATGACAGTCTCTAGATCCATCGATGTCTCTACAAATGACCCAGTTTCTTTCCTTTTTATGGCTGAGTAATATTCCATTTTATATATGTACCACATCTTTATCCATTCATCTGTCTGTGGGCATTAAGGTTACTTGTATTACCTGGCTATTGTAAATAGTGCTGCAATGAACATTGTGGTGAATGTGCCTTTTTGATTTATGGTTTTCTCTGGGTATATGCCCAGAAGTGGGATTGCTGGATCAGATGGTAATTCTATTTCTACTTTTTTTACGGAAACTCCATACTGTTCTCCATAGTGACTGTATCAATTTACATCCCCACCTATAGTGGAAGAGGGCTCCTTTTGTCCACACCATCCCCAGAATTTGTTGTTTGTAGATTTTCTGATGATGCCGATTCTAACAGGTGTGAGGTGATACCTCATTGTAGTTTTGATTTGCATTTCTCTAATAATTAGTGCTGTTGATCAGCTTTTCATGTGCGTCTTGGCCATCTCTGTGTCTTCTTTGAAGAAACGTCTCTTTAGATCTTCTGCCCATTTCTGTATTGGGTTGTTTGTTTTTTTAATATTAAGCTGCATGAGCTGTTTATATATATATTGGAGATTGAACCTTTGTCCATTGATTCATTTGCAACGATTTTCGCCCATTCTGAGGGATGCCTTTTTCCATTCCCGTTTTTTTAACAAAAAAGGAAAGAAAGAAAAAGAAGCAGAACACTAATGTGCGTAAAATATGCCTTTTGAAATGGTCGTTTTGAAATATGGACGTCCTTTGAATTTTTTGGTCGATATGTGACCCCAGGATTTGTTTTCAGGGCAGGTGTCATTTACAGGCCTGCAATGATTTTGAATATCAACTGACCATTAGCGCTGGGATTAAAGCTGCTGTTGCGTGAAACGGCCACAAGGTGGCAGCAGTTCTCCCTTACCAAATCTGGTAACTAGAGCAACAGAGCCTCAATGGAAGTCATGTTCTAGATTGGAATTTAGAATGGAATGTGCCAGGAGAAAGCCCCTCAAGTTTGTCTCACTACTTCTTGTTCGTGTTTTTAATTTTTTTTTTATTTTCTATTACAGCAAGTTTGATTACAATGTTTGGCTTGTTGTAGGTGTGGAAGATGTGGTTCTTTTACACATATACAGATGTCTGTTCTTCCTGGGATCCTTTTCCCATGTACGTTAGGACAGAATGTTGAGTAGTCTTCTCTTGGTATTCCGTAGGTCTTTGGAGATTATATGTCACCTGTGTTTGATTATGTATGTTAACCCCGATATCGTAATGAACCCAGTCCTCACACCTTTCCATTGGTGAACCATAAGTTTGTTTAATGAATCTTTGATTGCCCTTCTCCGTGGACATATCTGCCCTGGTATCCATTTTTAGGTAATACCTATAAGTGAGATGATACGATATGTGTCTTTCACTTTCTGACTTACTCCAAGTCACGTGATTACCTCTAGACTCATCTACGGGGCTGCAAATGGCATTGTGTCCTTTTTTCCCTTGGCTTCTATTCTGCCTTAGTGAGGTCCATTTTCAACAATGTGATTCCCTGAGGGTTGTGGATTAGCTGACCTGGGCAGCCTTACCCTGCCGGCCGGCCCTCCCCAGGTGTGCCAGGTTGAGGTCAATATAGACAGCGCTCCAGGCAGCAATAGCCCCTGAAGTTGTGCCTGACTCCATATTCTCTGCCCCATCAGCAGTCTCGGGGCTGTGATGGTGGGAGGGAGTGAGGGGCCAAGGCTTTGTTGGTGGCCAGGTGTGAGTGGGGCTCTGCTGGCCTTTCTGCAGGAGTTGCCAGGCTGCCACCTGTAAAGAAGAGGATGTGTCACACATAACTTCCGATCGAAGTTCTCTCCGGACAGAGGTGAGGAAGGATAAAAGCAGTGGGGGCCGGGACAGGAGGGGTATCTCAGGCAGGGCAATAGAAAGCTTCCAGAACAGCGCCCGGGGCCAGGACCATCCTGGCTGACCTGCCGGCACCAACTTGGCCTGCGTGCTGTCGCTGGTGTGGCTCCAGGGCCCTTTCTCTAGGCTTTCAAGCCATTGTATATATTCAGGTGTTTTACCTGGGAAGGGTGGGAACAGTTCAGCAGCAGCTGGCCTGGGGCTCAGCTCACGTTTACTCACAGATGCCTCAGCACGGTCCCCCAGCTTTGCAATGAGGACGCTCCTTGCATGGGGGGTGCGTTGCTGGCTGTATGGGAAGTGATTCCCCACCTCTGACCAATTTCAGAATTGTTTACCACTGTAGCAAGTGCCCTGATAGGGTTTCCCTCTCTATAAGTGGTGGGTTCAGTTTTTTTTTCTGTTATGGTTCAAGTTAGATTTGATTCCTCTTTTATGTATTTATAGATATAAGCATGGAAATAATTCATTCCTATAAATACATCTGTGTGAAGGGAAGAAATGTTTTCTGTTTTATTTTAAAATTTTATTTTTTAAAATTTTGAAATTTAATTTTATTTATTTTTTTATACAGCAGGTTATTATTAGTTATGTATTTTATGCATATACATGTATACAGGTCCATCCCAAACTCCCAATTAATCCCACCACCACCACCCCATGGCTTCCCACACTTGGTGTCCATACGTTTGTTCTCTACCTCTGTGTCTCTATTTCTTCCCTGCAAACCAGTTCATCTGTACCATTTTTTAGGTTCCACATATATGCATTAATATACAATATTTGTTTTCCTCTTTCTGACTTACTTCATTCCATATGACAGTCTCTAGATCCATCGATGTCTCTACAAATGACCCAGTTTCATCCCTTTTTATGGCTGAGTAATATTCCATTTTATATATGTACCACATCTTTATCCATTCATCTGTCTGTGGGCATTTAGGTTGCTTGCATTACCTGGCTATGTTAATAGTGCTGCAATGAACATTGTGGTGAATGTGCCTTTTTGATTTATGGTTTTCTCTGGGTATATTCCCAGAAGTGGGATTGCTGGATCAGATGGTAATTCTATTTCTAGTTTTTTTAAGGAAACTCCATACTGTTCTCCATAATGACTGTATCAATTTACATCCCGACGAATAGTGGAAGAGGGCTCCTTTTGTCCACACCCTCCCCAGAATTTGTTGTTTGTAGATATTCTGATGATGCCGATTCTAACAGGTGTGAGGTGATACCTCATTGTAGTTTGACTTGCATTTCTCTAATAATTAGTGCTGTTGAGCAGCTTTTCATGTGCGTCTTGGCCATCTCTGTGTCTTCTTTGAAGAAACGTCTCTTTAGATCTTCTGCCCATTTCTGTATTGGGTTGCTTGTTTTTTTAATATTAAGCTGCATGAGCTGTTTATATATATATTGGAGATTAAACCTTTGACCATTGATTCATTTGCAACGATTTTCGCCCATTCTGAGGGATGCCTTTTTCCATTCCCATTTTTTTAACAAAAAAGGAAGGAAAGAAAAAGGAGCAGAACACTAATGTGCGTAAAATATGCCTTTTGAAATGGTCGTTTTGAAATATGGACGTCCTTTGAATTTTTTGGTCGATATGTGACCCCAGGATTTGTTTTCAGGGCAGGTGTCATTTACAGGCCTGCAATGATTTTGAATATCAACTGATCATTAGCGCTGGGATTAAAGCTGCTGTTGCGTGAAACGGCCACAAGGTGGCAGCAGTTCTCCCTTGCCAAATCTGGTTACTAGAGCAACAGAGCCTCAATGGAAGTCATGTTCTAGATTGGAATTTAGAATGGAATGTGCCAGGAGAAAGCCCCTCAAGTTTGTCTCACTACATCTTGTTCGTGTTTTTAATTTTTTTTTTAATTTTCTATTACAGCAAGTTTGATTACAATGTTTGGCTTGTTGTAGGTGTGGAAGATGTGGTTCTTTTACACATATACAAATGTCTGTTCTTCCTGGGATCCTTTTCCCATGTACGTTAGGACAGAATGTTGAGTAGTCTTCTCTTGGTATTCCGTAGGTCTTTGGTGATTATATATGTCACCTGTGTTTGATTATGTCTGTTAACCCCTGAATCGTAATGAAACCAATCCTCACACCTTTCCATTGGTGAACCATAAGTTTGTTTAATGAATCTGTGATTGCCCTTCTCCGTGGACATATATGCCCTGGTATCCATTTTTAGGTAATACCTATAAGTGAGATGATACGATATGTGTCTTTCACTTTCTGACTTACTCCAAGTCACGTGATTACCTCTAGACTCATCTACAGGGCTGCAAATGGCATTGTGACCTTTTTTTCCTTGGCTTCTATTCTGCCTTTGTGAGGTCCATTTTCAACAATGTGATTCCCTGAGGGTTGTGGATTAGCTGACCTGGGCAGCCTTACCCTGCCGGCCGGCCCTCCCAAGGTGTGCCTGGTTGAGGTCAATATAAACAGCGCTCCAGGCAGCAATAGCCCCTGAAGTTGTGCCTGACTCCATATTCTCTGCCCCGTCAGCAGTCTCGGGGCTGTGCTGGTGGGAGGGAGTGAGGGGCCAAGGCTTTGTTGTTGGCCCGGTGTGAGTGGGGCTCTACTGGCCTTTCTGCAGGAGTTGCCAGGCTGCCACCTGTAAAGAAGAGGATGTGTCACCCATACCTTCCGATGGAATTTCTCTCCGGACAGAGGTGAGGAAAGAAAAAAGCAGTGGGGGCCGGGACAGGAGGGGTATCTCAGGCAGGGCAATAGAAAACTTCCAGAAGAGCGCACGGGGCCAGGACCATCCTGGCTGGCCTGCAGGCACCAAGTTGGCCTGCGTGCTGTCGCTGGTGTGGCTCCAGGGCCCTTCCTCTAGGCTTTCAAGCCCTTGTACATATTCAGGTGTTTTACCTGGGAAGGGTGGGAACAGTTCAGCAGCAGCTGGCCTGGGGCTCAGCTCACGTTTACTCACAGAAGCCTCAGCACGGTCCCCCAGCTTCGCAATGAGGACGCTCCTTGCATGGGGGGTGGGTTGCTGGCTGTATGGGAGGTGATTCCCCTCCTCTGACCAATTTCAGAATTGTTTACGGCTGGAGCAAGTGCCCTGATAGGGTTTCCCTCTGTATAACTGGTGGGTTCAGGTATTTTTTTTCTTTTGTGGTTCATGTTAGATTTTATTCCTCTTTTATGTATTTATAGATATAAACATGGAAATAATTCATTCATATAAATACATCTGTGTGAAGGGAAGAACATTTTTCTGTTTTATTTTAAATTTTTTTTTAATTTTGAAATTTAATTGTATTTATTTTTTTATACAGTAGGTTATTATTAGTTATGTATTTTATGCATATACATGTATACAGGTCAATCCCAATCTCCCAACTCATCCCACCACCACCACCCCATGGCTTCCCCCACTTGGTGTACATACGTTTGTTCTCTACCTCTGTGTCTCTATTTCTTCCCTGCAAACCAGTTCATCTGTACCATTTTTTAGGTTCCACATATATGCATTAATATACAATATTTGTTTTCATCTTTCTGACTTACTTCATTCTGTATGACAGTCTCTAGATCCATCGATGTCTCTACAAATGACCCAGTTTCATTCCTTTTTATGGCTGAGTAATATTCCATTTTATATATGTACCACATCTTTATCCATTCATCTGTCTGTGGGCATTTAGGTTGCTTGCATTACCTGGCTATTGTAAATAGTGCTGCAATGAACATTGTGGTGAATGTGCCTTTTTGATTTATGGTTTTCTCTGGGTATATGCCCAGAAGTGGGATTGCTGGATCAGATGGTAATTCTATTTCTAGTTTTAAGGAAACTCCATACTGTTCTCCATAGTGACTGTATCAATTTACATCCCCACCAATAGTGGAAGACGGCTCCTTTTGTCCACACCCTCCCCAGAATTTGTTGTTTGTAGATTTTCTGATGATGCCGATTCTAACAGGTGTGAGGTGATACCTCATTGTAGTTTGATTTGCATTTCTCTAATAATTAGTGCTGTTGAGCAGCTTTTCATGTGCGTCTTGGCCATCTCTGTGTCTTCTTTGAAGAAACGTCTCTTTAGATCTTCTGCCCATTTCTGTATTGGTTTGTTTGTTTTTTGAATATTAAGCTGCATGAGCTGTTTATATATATATTGGAGATTAAACCTTTGTCCATTGATTCATTTGCAACGATTTTCACCCATTCTGAGGGAAGCCTTTTTCCATTCCCTTTTTTTTAACAAAAAAGGAAAGAAAGAAAAAGAAGCAGAACACTAATGTGCGTAAAATATGCCTTTTGAAATGGTCGTTTTGAAATATGGACGTCCTTTGAATTTTTTGGTCCATATGTGACCCCAGGATTTGTTTTCAGGGCAGGTGTCATTTACAGGCCTGCAATGATTTTGAATATCAACTGACCATTAGCGCTGGGATTAAAGCTGCTGTTGCGTGAAACGGCCACAAGGTGGCAGCAGTTCTCCCGTACCAAATCTGGTAACTAGAGCAACAGAGCCTCAATGGAAGTCGTGTTCTAGATTGGAATTTAGAATGGAATGTGCCAGGAGAAAGCCCCTCAAGTTTGTCTCACTACTTCTTGTTCGTGTTTTTAATTTTTTTTTTTATTTTCTATTACAGCAAGTTTGATTACAATGTTTGGCTTGTTGTAGGTGTGGAAGATGTGGTTCTTTTACACATATACAGATGTCTGTTTTTCCTGGGATCCTTTTCCCATGTACGTTAGGACAGAATGTTGAGTAGTCTTCTCTTGGTATTCCGTAGGTCTTTGGTGATTATATATGTCACCTGTGTTTGATTATGTCTGTTAACCACGAAATCGTAATGAAACCAATCCTCACACCTTTCCATTGGTGAACCATAAGTTTGTTTAATGAATCTGTGATTGCCCTTCTCCGTGGAAATATCTGCCCTGGTATCCATTTTTAGGTAACACCTATAAGTGATATGATACGATATGTGTCTTTCACTTTCTGACTTACTCCAAGTCACGTGATTACCTCTAGACTCATCTACGGGGCTGCAAATGGCATTGTGTCCTTTTTTTCCTTGGCTTCTATTCTGCCTTAGCGAAGTCTATTTTCAACAATGTGATTCCCTGAGGGTTGTGGATTAGCTGACCTGGGCAGCCTTACCCTGCCAGCCGGCCCTCCCCAGGTGTGCCTGGTTGAGGTCAATATAAACAGCGCTCCAGGCAGCAATAGCCCCTGAAATTGTGCCTGACTCCATATTCTCTGCCCCGTCAGCAGTCTCGGGGCTGTGCTGGTGGGAGGGAGTGAGGGGCCAAGGCTTTGTTGGTGGCCCAGTGTGAGTGGGGCTCTGCTGGCCTTCTGCAGGAGTTGCCAGGCTGCCACCTGTAAAGAAGAGGATGTGTCACCCATACCTTCCGATGGAATTTCTCTCCGGACAGAGGTGAGGAAGGAAAAAAGCAGTGGGGGCCGGGACAGGAGGGGTATCTCAGGCAGGGCAATAGAAAGCTTCCAGAAGAGCGCACGGGGCCAGGACCATCCTGGCTGGCCTGCAGGCACCAAGTTGGCCTGCGTGCTGTCGCTGGTGTGGCTCCAGGGCCCTTCCTCTAGGCTTTCAAGCCCTTGTACATATTCAGGTGTTTTACCTGGGAAGGGTGGGAACAGTTCAGCAGCAGCTGGCCTGGGGCTCAGCTCACGTTCACTCACAGATGCCTCAGCACGGTCCCCCAGCTTCGCAATGAGGACGCTCCTTGCATGGGGTGTGGGTTGCTGGCTGTATGGGAGGTTGATTCCCCACCTCTGACCAATTTCAGACTTGTTTACCACTGGAGCAAGTGCCCTGATAGGGTTTCCCTCTGTAAAACTGGTGGGTTCAGGTATTTTTTTTCTTTTATGGTTCAAGTTAGATTTTATTCCTCTTTTATGTATTTATAGATATAAGCATGGAAATAATTCATTCCTATAAATACATCTGTGTGAAGGGAAGAACTTTTTTCTGTTTTATTTTAATTTTTTTTTTTAATTTTGAAATTTAATTGTATTTATTTTTTTATACAGTAGGTTATTATTAGTTATGTATTTTATGCATATACATGTATACAGGTCAATCCCAATCTCCCAACTCATCCCACCACCACCACCCCATGGCTTCCCCCACTTGGTGTCCATACGTTTGTTCTCTACCTCTGTGTCTCTATTTCTTCCCTGCAAACCAGTTCATCTGTACCATTTTTTCGGTTCCACATATATGCATTAATATACAATATTTGTTTTCCTCTTTCTGACTTACTTCATTCTGTATGACAGTCTCTAGATCCATCGATGTCTCTACAAATGACCCAGTTTCATTCCTTTTTATGGCTAAGTAATATTCCATTTTATATATGTACCACATCTTTATCCATTCATCTGTCTGTGGGCATTTAGGTTACTTGCATTACCTGGCTATCGTAAATAGTGCTGCAATGAACATTGTGGTGAATGTGCCTTTTTGATTTATGGTTTTCTCTGGGTATATGCCCAGAAGTGGGATTGCTGGATCAGATGGTAATTCTATTTCTAGTTTTTTTAAGGAAACTCCATACTGTTCTCCATAGTGACTGTATCAATTTACATCCCCACCAATAGTGGAAGACGGCTCCTTTTGTCCACACCCTCCCCAGAATTTGTTGTTTGTAGATTTTCTGATGATGCCGATTCTAACAGGTGTGAGGTGATACCTCATTGTAGTTTGATTTGCATTTCTCTAATAATTAGTGCTGTTGAGCAGCTTTTCATGTGCGTCTTGGCCATCTCTGTGTCTTCTTTGAAGAAACGTCTCTTTAGATCTTCTGCCCATTTCTGTATTGGGTTGTTTGTTTTTTGAATATTAAGCTGCATGAGCTGTTTATATATATATTGGAGATTAAACCTTTGTCCATTGATTCATTTGCAACGATTTTCACCCATTCCCAGGGATGCCTTTTTCCATTCCCGTTTTTTTAACAAAAAAGGAACAAAAGAAAAAGAAGCAGAACACTAATGTGCGTAAAATATGCCTTTTGAAATGGTCGTTTTGAAATATGGACGTCCTTTGAATTTTTTGGTCGATATGTGACCCCAGGATTTGTTTTCAGGGCAGGTGTCATTTACAGGCCTGCAATGATTTTGAATATCAACTGACCATTAGCGCTGGGATTAAAGCTGCTGTTGCGTGAAACGGCCACAAGGTGGCAGCAGTTCTCCCGTACCAAATCTGGTTACTAGAGCAACAGAGCCTCAATGGAAGGCGTGTTCTAGATTGGAATTTAGAATGGAATGTGCCAGGAGAAAGCCCCTCAAGTTTGTCTCACTACTTCTTGTTTGTGTTTTTAATTTTTTTTTTATTTTCTATTACAGCAAGTTTGATTACAATGTTTGCCTTGTTGTAGGTGTGGAAGATGTGGTTCTTTTACACATATACAGATGTCTGTTCTTCCTGAGATCCTTTTCCCATGTACGTTAGGACAGAATGTTGAGTAGTCTTCTCTTGGTATTCCGTAGGTCTTTGGTGATTATATATGTCACCTGTGTTTGATTATGTCTGTTAACCCCTGAATCGTAATGAAACCAATCCTCACACCTTTCCATTGGTGAACCATAAGTTTGTTTAATGAATCTGTGATTGCCCTTCTCTGTGGACATATATGCCCTGGTATCCATTTTTAGGTAATACCTATAAGTGATATGATACGATATGTGTCTTTCACTTTCTGACTTACTACAAGTCACGTGATTACCTCTAGACTCATCTACGGGGCTGCAAATGGCATTGTGTCCCTTTTTCCCTTGGCTTCTCTTCTGCCTTAGCGAGGTCCATTTTCAACAATGTGATTCCCTGAGGGTTGTGGATTAGCTGACCAGGGCAGCCTTACCCTTCCGGCCGGCCCTCCCAAGGTGTGCCTGGTTGAGGTCAATATAAACAGCGCTCCAGGCAGCAATAGCCCCTGAAGTTGTGCCTGACTCCATATTCTCTGCCCCGTCAGCAGTCTCGGGGCTGTGCTGGTGGGAGGGAGTGAGGGGCAAAGGCTTTGTTGGTGGCCCGTGTGAGTGGGGCTCTGCTGGCCTTTCTGCAGGAGTTTCCAGGCTGCCACCTGTAAAGAAGAGGATGTGTCACTCATAACTTCCGATGGAATTCCTCTCCGGACAGAGGTGAGGAAGCATAAAATCAGTGGGGGCCGGGGCAGGAGGGGTATCTCAGGCAGGGCAATAGAAAGCTTCCAGAAAAGCGCCCGGGGCCAGGACCATCCTGGCTGACCTGCCGGCACCAAGTTGGCCTGCGTGCTGTCGCTGATGTGGCTCCAGAGCCCTTCCTCTAGGCTTTCAAGCCTTTGTACATATACAGGTGTTTTACCTGGGAATGGTGGGAACAGTTCAGCAGCAGCTGGCCTGGGGCTCAGCTCACGTTTACTCACAGATGCCTCAGCACGGTCCCCCAGCTTCGCAATGAGGACGCTCCTTGCATGGGGGGTGGGTTGCTGGCTGTATGGGAGGTGATTCCCCACCTCTGACCAATTTCAGAATTGTTTACCGCTGGAGCAAGAGCCCTGATAGGGTTTCCCTCTGTATAACTGGTGTGTTCAGGTATTTTTTTTCTTTTATGGTTCAAGTTAGATTTTATTCCTCTTTTATGTATTTATAGATATAAGCATGGAAATAATTCATTCCTATAAATACATCTGTGTGAAGGGAAGAACTTTTTTCTGTTTTATTTTAAATTTTTTTTTAATTTTGAAATTTAATTGTATTTATTTTTTTATACAGTAGGATATTATTAGTTATGTATTTTATGCATATACATGTATACAGGTCAATCCCAATCTCCCAATTCATCCCACCACCACCACCCCATGGCTTCCCCCACTTGGTGTACATACGTTTGTTCTCTACCTCTGTGTCTCTATTTCTTCCCTGCAAACCAGTTCATCTGTAACATTTTTTCGGTTCCACATATATGCATTAATATACAATATTTGTTTTCCTCTTTCTGACTTACTTCATTCTGTATGACAGTCTCTAGATCCATCGATGTCTCTACAAATGACCCAGTTTCTTTCCTTTTTATGGCTGAGTAATATTCCATTTTATATATGTACCACATCTTTATCCATTCATCTGTCTGTGGGCATTAAGGTTACTTGTATTACCTGGCTATTGTAAATAGTGCTGCAATGAACATTGTGGTGAATGTGCCTTTTTGATTTATGGTTTTCTCTGGGTATATGCCCAGAAGTGGGATTGCTGGATCAGATGGTAATTCTATTTCTACTTTTTTTACGGAAACTCAATACTGTTCTCCATAGTGACTGTATCAATTTACATCCCCACCAATAGTGGAAGAGGGCTCCTTTTGTCCACACCCTCCCCAGAATTTGTTGTTTGTAGATTTTCTGATGATGCCGATTCTAACAGGTGTGAGGTGATACCTCATTGTAGTTTTGATTTGCATTTCTCTAATAATTAGTGCTGTTGATCAGCTTTTCATGTGCGTCTTGGCCATCTCTGTGTCTTCTTTGAAGAAACGTCTCTTTAGATCTTCTGCCCATTTCTGTATTGGGTTGTTTGTTTTTTTAATATTAAGCTGCATGAGCTGTTTATATATATATTGGAGATTGAACCTTTGTCCATTGATTCATTTGCAACGATTTTCGCCCATTCTGAGGGATGCCTTTTTCCATTCCCGTTTTTTTAACAAAAAAGGAAAGAAAGAAAAAGAAGCAGAACACTAATGTGCGTAAAATATGCCTTTTGAAATGGTCGTTTTGAAATATGGACGTCCTTTGAATTTTTTGGTCCATATGTGACCCCAGGATTTGTTTTCAGGGCAGGTGTCATTTACAGGCCTGCAATGATTTTGAATATCAACTGACCATTAGCGCTGGGATTAAAGCTGCTGTTGCGTGAAACGGCCACAAGGTGGCAGCAGTTCTCCCGTACCAAATCTGGTAACTAGAGCAACAGAGCCTCAATGGAAGTCGTGTTCTAGATTGGAATTTAGAATGGAATGTGCCAGGAGAAAGCCCCTCAAGTTTGTCTCACTACTTCTTGTTCGTGTTTTTAATTTTTTTTTTATTTTCTATTACAGCAAGTTTGATTACAATGTTTGGCTTGTTGTAGGTGTGGAAGATGTGGTTCTTTTACACATATACAGATGTCTGTTCTTCCTGGGATCCTTTTCCCATGTACGTTAGGACAGAATGTTGAGTAGTCTTCTCTTGGTATTCCGTAGGTCTTTGGAGATTATATATGTCACCTGTGTTTGATTATGTATGTTAACCCCGATATCGTAATGAACCCAGTCCTCACACATTTCCATTGGTGAACCATAAGTTTGTTTAATGAATCTGTGATTGCCCTTCTCCGTGGACATATCTGCCCTGGTATCCATTTTTAGGTAATACCTATAAGTGAGATGATACGATATGTGTCTTTCACTTTCTGACTTACTCCAAGTCACGTGATTACCTCTAGACTCATCTACGGGGCTGCAAATGGCATTGTGTCCTTTTTTCCCTTGGCTTCTATTCTGCCTTAGTGAGGTCCATTTTCAACAATGTGATTCCCTGAGGGTTGTGGATTAGCTGACCTGGGCAGCCTTACCCTGCCGGCCGGCCCTCCCCAGGTGTGCCAGGTTGAGGTCAATATAGACAGCGCTCCAGGCAGCAATAGCCCCTGAAGTTGTGCCTGACTCCATATTCTCTGCCCCATCAGCAGTCTCGGGGCTGTGATGGTGGGAGGGAGTGAGGGGCCAAGGCTTTGTTGGTGGCCAGGTGTGAGTGGGGCTCTGCTGGCCTTTCTGCAGGAGTTGCCAGGCTGCCACCTGTAAAGAAGAGGATGTGTCACACATAACTTCTGATCGAAGTTCTCTCCGGACAGAGGTGAGGAAGGATAAAAGCAGTGGGGGCCGGGACAGGAGGGGTATCTCAGGCAGGGCAATAGAAAGCTTCCAGAACAGCGCCCGGGGCCAGGACCATCCTGGCTGACCTGCCGGCACCAAGTTGGCCTGCTTGCTGTCGCTGGTGTGGCTCCAGGGCCCTTCCTCTAGGCTTTCAAGCCATTGTATATATTCAGGTGTTTTACCTGGGAAGGGTGGGAACAGTTCAGCAGCAGCTGGCCTGGGGCTCAGCTCACGTTTACTCACAGATGCCTCAGCACGGTCCCCCAGCTTTGCAATGAGGACGCTCCTTGCATGGGGGGTGCGTTGCTGGCTGTATGGGAAGTGATTCCCCACCTCTGACCAATTTCAGAATTGTTTACCACTGTAGCAAGTGCCCTGATAGGGTTTCCCTCTCTATAAGTGGTGGGTTCAGTTTTTTTTTCTGTTATGGTTCAAGTTAGATTTGATTCCTCTTTTATGTATTTATAGATATAAGCATGGAAATAATTCATTCCTATAAATACATCTGTGTGAAGGGAAGAAATGTTTTCTGTTTTATTTTAAAATTTTATTTTTTAAAATTTTGAAATTTAATTTTATTTATTTTTTTATACAGCAGGTTATTATTAGTTATGTATTTTATGCATATACATGTATACAGGTCCATCCCAAACTCCCAATTAATCCCACCACCACCACCCCATGGCTTCCCACACTTGGTGTCCATACGTTTGTTCTCTACCTCTGTGTCTCTATTTCTTCCCTGCAAACCAGTTCATCTGTACCATTTTTTAGGTTCCACATATATGCATTAATATACAATATTTGTTTTCCTCTTTCTGACTTACTTCATTCTATATGACAGTCTCTAGATCCATCGATGTCTCTACAAATGACCCAGTTTCATCCCTTTTTATGGCTGAGTAATATTCCATTTTATATATGTACCACATCTTTATCCATTCATCTGTCTGTGGGCATTTAGGTTGCTTGCATTACCTGGCTATGTTAATAGTGCTGCAATGAACATTGTGGTGAATGTGCCTTTTTGATTTATGGTTTTCTCTGGGTATATTCCCAGAAGTGGGATTGCTGGATCAGATGGTAATTCTATTTCTAGTTTTTTTAAGGAAACTCCATACTGTTCTCCATAATGACTGTATCAATTTACATCCCGACGAATAGTGGAAGAGGGCTCCTTTTGTCCACACCCTCCCCAGAATTTGTTGTTTGTAGATATTCTGATGATGCCGATTCTAACAGGTGTGAGGTGATACCTCATTGTAGTTTGACTTGCATTTCTCTAATAATTAGTGCTGTTGAGCAGCTTTTCATGTGCGTCTTGGCCATCTCTGTGTCTTCTTTGAAGAAACGTCTCTTTAGATCTTCTGCCCATTTCTGTATTGGGTTGCTTGTTTTTTTAATATTAAGCTGCATGAGCTGTTTATATATATATTGGAGATTAAACCTTTGACCATTGATTCATTTGCAACGATTTTCGCCCATTCTGAGGGATGCCTTTTTCCATTCCCATTTTTTTAACAAAAAAGGAAGGAAAGAAAAAGGAGCAGAACACTAATGTGCGTAAAATATGCCTTTTGAAATGGTCGTTTTGAAATATGGACGTCCTTTGAATTTTTTGGTCGATATGTGACCCCAGGATTTGTTTTCAGGGCAGGTGTCATTTACAGGCCTGCAATGATTTTGAATATCAACTGACCATTAGCGCTGGGATTAAAGCTGCTGTTGCGTGAAACGGCCACAAGGTGGCAGCAGTTCTCCCTTGCCAAATCTGGTTACTAGAGCAACAGAGCCTCAATGGAAGTCATGTTCTAGATTGGAATTTAGAATGGAATGTGCCAGGAGAAAGCCCCTCATGTTTGTCTCACTACATCTTGTTCGTGTTTTTAATTTTTTTTAATTTTCTATTACAGCAAGTTTGATTACAATGTTTGGCTTGTTGTAGGTGTGGAAGATGTGGTTCTTTTACACATATACAAATGTCTGTTCTTCCTGGGATCCTTTTCCCATGTACGTTAGGACAGAATGTTGAGTAGTCTTCTCTTGGTATTCCGTAGGTCTTTGGTGATTATATATGTCACCTGTGTTTGATTATGTCTGTTAACCCCGATATCGTAATGAAACCAATCCTCACACCTTTCCATTGGTGAACCATAAGTTTGTTTAATGAATCTGTGATTGCCCTTCTCCGTGGACATATCTGCCCTGGTATCCATTTTTAGGTAATACCTATAAGTGATATGATACGATATGTGTCTTTCACTTTCTGACTTACTACAAGTCACGTGATTACCTCTAGACTCATCTACAGGGCTGCAAATGGCATTGTGACCTTTTTTTCCTTGGCTTCTATTCTGCCTTTGTGAGGTCCATTTTCAACAATGTGATTCCCTGAGGGTTGTGGATTAGCTGACCTGGGCAGCCTTACCCTGCCGGCCGGCCCTCCCAAGGTGTGCCTGGTTGAGGTCAATATAAACAGCGCTCCAGGCAGCAATAGCCCCTGAAGTTGTGCCTGACTCCATATTCTCTGCCCCGTCAGCAGTCTCGGGGCTGTGCTGGTGGGAGGGAGTGAGGGGCCAAGGCTTTGTTGTTGGCCCGGTGTGAGTGGGGCTCTACTGGCCTTTCTGCAGGAGTTGCCAGGCTGCCACCTGTAAAGAAGAGGATGTGTCACCCATACCTTCCGATGGAATTTCTCTCCGGACAGAGGTGAGGAAAGAAAAAAGCAGTGGGGGCCGGGACAGGAGGGGTATCTCAGGCAGGGCAATAGAAAACTTCCAGAAGAGCGCACGGGGCCAGGACCATCCTGGCTGGCCTGCAGGCACCAAGTTGGCCTGCGTGCTGTCGCTGGTGTGGCTCCAGGGCCCTTCCTCTAGGCTTTCAAGCCCTTGTACATATTCAGGTGTTTTACCTGGGAAGGGTGGGAACAGTTCAGCAGCAGCTGGCCTGGGGCTCAGCTCACGTTTACTCACAGATGCCTCAGCACGGTCCCCCAGCTTCGCAATGAGGACGCTCCTTGCATGGGGGGTGGGTTGCTGGCTGTATGGGAGGTGATTCCCCTCCTCTGACCAATTTCAGAATTGTTTACCGCTGGAGCAAGTGCCCTGATAGGGTTTCCCTCTGTATAACTGGTGGGTTCAGGTATTTTTTTTCTTTTGTGGTTCATGTTAGATTTTATTCCTCTTTTATGTATTTATAGATATAAACATGGAAATAATTCATTCATATAAATACATCTGTGTGAAGGGAAGAACATTTTTCTGTTTTATTTTAAATTTTTTTTTAATTTTGAAATTTAATTGTATTTATTTTTTTATACAGTAGGTTATTATTAGTTATGTATTTTATGCATATACATGTATACACTTCAATCCCAATCTCCCAACTCATCCCACCACGACCACCCCATGGCTTCCCCCACTTGGTGTACATACGTTTGTTCTCTACCTCTGTGTCTCTATTTCTTCCCTGCAAACCAGTTCATCTGCACCATTTTTTAGGTTCCACATATATGCATTAATATACAATATTTGTTTTCCTCTTTCTGACTTACTTCATTCTGTATGACAGTCTCTAGATCCATCGATGTCTCTACAAATGACCCAGTTTCATTCCTTTTTATGGCTGAGTAATATTCCATTTTATATATGTACCACATCTTTATCCATTCATCTGTCTGTGGGCATTTAGGTTGCTTGCATTACCTGGCTATTGTAAATAGTGCTGCAATGAACATTGTGGTGAATGTGCCTTTTTGATTTATGGTTTTCTCTGGGTATATGCCCAGAAGTGGGATTGCTGGATCAGATGGTAATTCTATTTCTAGTTTTTTTAAGGAAACTCCATACTGTTCTCCATAGTGACTGTATCAATTTACATCCCCACCAATAGTGGAAGAGGGCTCATTTTGTCCACACCCTCCCCAGAATTTGTTTTTTGTAGGTTTTCTGATGATGCCGATTCTAACAGGTGTGAGGTGATACCTCATTGTAGTTTTGATTTGCATTTCTCTAATAATTAGTGCTGTTGAGCAGCTTTTCAGGTGGGTCTTGGCCATCTCTGTGTCTTCTTTGAAGAAACGTCTCTTTAGATCTTCTGCCCATTTCTGTATTGGGTTGTTTGTTTTTTGAATATTAAGCTGCATGAGCTGTTTATATATATATTGGAGATTAAACCTTTGTCCATTGATTCATATGCAATGATTTTCGCCCATTCTGAGGGATGCCTTTTTCCATTACCGTTTTTTTAACAAAAAAGGAAAGAAAGAAAAAGAAGCAGAACACTAATGTGCGTAAAATATGCCTTTTGAAATGGTCGTTTTGAAATATTGACGTCCTTTGAATTTTTTGGTCGATATGTGACCCCAGGATTTGTTTTCAGGGCAGGTGTCATTTACAGGCCTGCAATGATTTTGAATATCAACTGACCATTAGCGTTGGGATTAAAGCTGCTGTTGCGTGAAACGGCCACAAGGTGGCAGCAGTTCTCCCTTACCAAATCTGGTTACTAGAGCAACAGAGCCTCAATGGAAGTCGTGTTCTAGATTGGAATTTAGAATGGAATGTGCCAGGAGAAAGCCCTTCAAGTTTGTCTCACTACTTCTTGTTTGTGTTTTTAATTTTTTTTTTATTTTCTATTACAGCAAGTTTGATTACAATGTTTGGCTTGTTGTAGGTGTGGAAGATGTGGTTCTTTTACACATATACAGATGTCTGTTCTTCCTGGGATCCTTTTCCCATGTACGTTAGGACAGAATGTTGAGTAGTCTTCTCTTGGTATTCCGTAGGTCTTTGGTGATTATATATGTCACCTGTGTTTGATTATGTCTGTTAACCCCGATATCGTAATGAAACCAATCCTCACACCTTTCCATTGGTGAACCATAAGTTTGTTTAATGAATCTGTGATTGCCCTTCTCCGTGGACATATCTGCCCTGGTATCCATTTTTAGGTATTACCTATAAGTGATATGATACGATATGTGTCTTTCACTTTCTGACTTACTCCAAGTCACGTGATTACCTCTAGACTCATCTACGGGGCTGCAAATGGCATTGTGTCCTTTTTTTCCTTGGCTTCTCTTCTGCCTTAGCGAGGTCCATTTTCAACCATGTGATTCCCTGAGGGTTGTGGATTAGCTGACCTGGGCAGCCTTACCCTGCCGGCCGGCCCTCCCTAGGTGTGCCTGGTTGAGGTCAATATAAACAGCGCTCCAGGCAGCAATAGCCCCTGAAGTTGTGCCTGACTCCATATTCTCTTCCCCGTCAGTAGTCTCGGGGCTGTGCTGGTGGGAGGGAGTGAGGGGCCAAGGCTTTGTTGGTGGCCCGGTGTGAGTGGGGCTCTGCTGGCCTTTCTGCAGGAGTTGCCAGGCTGCCACCTGTAAAGAAGAGGATGTGTCACCCATACCTTCCGATGGAATTTCTCTCCAGACAGAGGTGAGGAAGGAAAAAAGCAGTGGGGGCCGGGACAGGAGGGGTTTCTCAGGCAGGGCAATAGAAAGCTTCCAGAAGAGCGCCCGGGTCCAGGACCGTCCTGGCTGGCCTGCAGGCACCAAGTTGGCCTGCGTGCTGTCGCTGGTGTGGCTCCACGGCCCTTCCTCTAGGCTTTCAAGCCCTTGTACATATTCAGGTGTTTTACCTGGGAAGGGTGGGAACAGTTCAGCAGCAGCTGGTCTGGGGCTCATCTCACGTTTACTCACAGATGGCTCAGCACGGTCCCCCAGCTTTGCAATGAGGACGCTCCTTGCATGGGGGGTGGGTTGCTGGCTGTATGGGAGGTGAATCCCCACCTCAGACCAATTTCCGAATTGTTTACCGCTGGAGAAAGTGCCCTGATAGGGTTTCCCTCTGTATAACTTGTGTGTTCAGGTTTTTTTTTCTTTTATGGTTCAATTTAGATTTGATTCCTCTTTTATGTATTTATAGATATAAGCATGGAAATAATTCATTCCTATATATACATCTGTGTGAAGGGAAGAACTTTTTTCTGTTTTATATTAAAATTTTTTTAAATAAAATTTGAAATTTAATTGTATTTATTTTTTTATACAGCAGGTTATTATTAGTTATGTATTTTATGCTTATACATGTATACAGGTCAATCCCAATCTGCCAACTCATCCCACCACCATCATCCCATGGCTTCCCACACTTGGTGTACATACGTTTGTTCTCTACCTCTGTGTCTCTATTTCTTCCCTGCAAACCAGTTCATCTGTACCATTTTTTCGGTTCCACATATATGCATTAATATACAATATTTGTTTTCCTCTTTCTGACTTACTTCATTCTGTATGACAGTCTCTAGATCCATCGATGTCTCTACAAATGACCCAGTTTCTTTCCTTTTTATGGCTGAGTAATATTCCATTTTATATATGTACCACATCTTTATCCATTCATCTGTCTGTGGGCATTAAGGTTACTTGTATTACCTGGCTATTGTAAATAGTGCTGCAATGAACATTGTGGTGAATGTGCCTTTTTGATTTATGGTTTTCTCTGGGTATATGCCCAGAAGTGGGATTGCTGGATCAGATGGTAATTCTATTTCTACTTTTTTTACGGAAACTCAATACTGTTCTCCATAGTGACTGTATCAATTTACATCCCCACCAATAGTGGAAGAGGGCTCCTTTTGTCCACACCCTCCCCAGAATTTGTTGTTTGTAGATTTTCTGATGATGCCGATTCTAACAGGTGTGAGGTGATACCTCATTGTAGTTTTGATTTGCATTTCTCTAATAATTAGTGCTGTTGATCAGCTTTTCATGTGCGTCTTGGCCATCTCTGTGTCTTCTTTGAAGAAACGTCTCTTTAGATCTTCTGCCCATTTCTGTATTGGGTTGTTTGTTTTTTTAATATTAAGCTGCATGAGCTGTTTATATATATATTGGAGATTGAACCTTTGTCCATTGATTCATTTGCAACGATTTTCGCCCATTCTGAGGGATGCCTTTTTCCATTCCCGTTTTTTTAACAAAAAAGGAAAGAAAGAAAAAGAAGCAGAACACTAATGTGCGTAAAATATGCCTTTTGAAATGGTCGTTTTGAAATATGGACGTCCTTTGAATTTTTTGGTCCATATGTGACCCCAGGATTTGTTTTCAGGGCAGGTGTCATTTACAGGCCTGCAATGATTTTGAATATCAACTGACCATTAGCGCTGGGATTAAAGCTGCTGTTGCGTGAAACGGCCACAAGGTGGCAGCAGTTCTCCCGTACCAAATCTGGTAACTAGAGCAACAGAGCCTCAATGGAAGTCGTGTTCTAGATTGGAATTTAGAATGGAATGTGCCAGGAGAAAGCCCCTCAAGTTTGTCTCACTACTTCTTGTTCGTGTTTTTAATTTTTTTTTTATTTTCTATTACAGCAAGTTTGATTACAATGTTTGGCTTGTTGTAGGTGTGGAAGATGTGGTTCTTTTACACATATACAGATGTCTGTTCTTCCTGGGATCCTTTTCCCATGTACGTTAGGACAGAATGTTGAGTAGTCTTCTCTTGGTATTCCGTAGGTCTTTGGAGATTATATATGTCACCTGTGTTTGATTATGTATGTTAACCCCGATATCGTAATGAACCCAGTCCTCACACATTTCCATTGGTGAACCATAAGTTTGTTTAATGAATCTGTGATTGCCCTTCTCCGTGGACATATCTGCCCTGGTATCCATTTTTAGGTAATACCTATAAGTGAGATGATACGATATGTGTCTTTCACTTTCTGACTTACTCCAAGTCACGTGATTACCTCTAGACTCATCTACGGGGCTGCAAATGGCATTGTGTCCTTTTTTCCCTTGGCTTCTATTCTGCCTTAGTGAGGTCCATTTTCAACAATGTGATTCCCTGAGGGTTGTGGATTAGCTGACCTGGGCAGCCTTACCCTGCCGGCCGGCCCTCCCCAGGTGTGCCAGGTTGAGGTCAATATAGACAGCGCTCCAGGCAGCAATAGCCCCTGAAGTTGTGCCTGACTCCATATTCTCTGCCCCATCAGCAGTCTCGGGGCTGTGATGGTGGGAGGGAGTGAGGGGCCAAGGCTTTGTTGGTGGCCAGGTGTGAGTGGGGCTCTGCTGGCCTTTCTGCAGGAGTTGCCAGGCTGCCACCTGTAAAGAAGAGGATGTGTCACACATAACTTCTGATCGAAGTTCTCTCCGGACAGAGGTGAGGAAGGATAAAAGCAGTGGGGGCCGGGACAGGAGGGGTATCTCAGGCAGGGCAATAGAAAGCTTCCAGAACAGCGCCCGGGGCCAGGACCATCCTGGCTGACCTGCCGGCACCAAGTTGGCCTGCTTGCTGTCGCTGGTGTGGCTCCAGGGCCCTTCCTCTAGGCTTTCAAGCCATTGTATATATTCAGGTGTTTTACCTGGGAAGGGTGGGAACAGTTCAGCAGCAGCTGGCCTGGGGCTCAGCTCACGTTTACTCACAGATGCCTCAGCACGGTCCCCCAGCTTTGCAATGAGGACGCTCCTTGCATGGGGGGTGCGTTGCTGGCTGTATGGGAAGTGATTCCCCACCTCTGACCAATTTCAGAATTGTTTACCACTGTAGCAAGTGCCCTGATAGGGTTTCCCTCTCTATAAGTGGTGGGTTCAGTTTTTTTTTCTGTTATGGTTCAAGTTAGATTTGATTCCTCTTTTATGTATTTATAGATATAAGCATGGAAATAATTCATTCCTATAAATACATCTGTGTGAAGGGAAGAAATGTTTTCTGTTTTATTTTAAAATTTTATTTTTTAAAATTTTGAAATTTAATTTTATTTATTTTTTTATACAGCAGGTTATTATTAGTTATGTATTTTATGCATATACATGTATACAGGTCCATCCCAAACTCCCAATTAATCCCACCACCACCACCCCATGGCTTCCCACACTTGGTGTCCATACGTTTGTTCTCTACCTCTGTGTCTCTATTTCTTCCCTGCAAACCAGTTCATCTGTACCATTTTTTAGGTTCCACATATATGCATTAATATACAATATTTGTTTTCCTCTTTCTGACTTACTTCATTCTATATGACAGTCTCTAGATCCATCGATGTCTCTACAAATGACCCAGTTTCATCCCTTTTTATGGCTGAGTAATATTCCATTTTATATATGTACCACATCTTTATCCATTCATCTGTCTGTGGGCATTTAGGTTGCTTGCATTACCTGGCTATGTTAATAGTGCTGCAATGAACATTGTGGTGAATGTGCCTTTTTGATTTATGGTTTTCTCTGGGTATATTCCCAGAAGTGGGATTGCTGGATCAGATGGTAATTCTATTTCTAGTTTTTTTAAGGAAACTCCATACTGTTCTCCATAATGACTGTATCAATTTACATCCCGACGAATAGTGGAAGAGGGCTCCTTTTGTCCACACCCTCCCCAGAATTTGTTGTTTGTAGATATTCTGATGATGCCGATTCTAACAGGTGTGAGGTGATACCTCATTGTAGTTTGACTTGCATTTCTCTAATAATTAGTGCTGTTGAGCAGCTTTTCATGTGCGTCTTGGCCATCTCTGTGTCTTCTTTGAAGAAACGTCTCTTTAGATCTTCTGCCCATTTCTGTATTGGGTTGCTTGTTTTTTTAATATTAAGCTGCATGAGCTGTTTATATATATATTGGAGATTAAACCTTTGACCATTGATTCATTTGCAACGATTTTCGCCCATTCTGAGGGATGCCTTTTTCCATTCCCATTTTTTTAACAAAAAAGGAAGGAAAGAAAAAGGAGCAGAACACTAATGTGCGTAAAATATGCCTTTTGAAATGGTCGTTTTGAAATATGGACGTCCTTTGAATTTTTTGGTCGATATGTGACCCCAGGATTTGTTTTCAGGGCAGGTGTCATTTACAGGCCTGCAATGATTTTGAATATCAACTGACCATTAGCGCTGGGATTAAAGCTGCTGTTGCGTGAAACGGCCACAAGGTGGCAGCAGTTCTCCCTTGCCAAATCTGGTTACTAGAGCAACAGAGCCTCAATGGAAGTCATGTTCTAGATTGGAATTTAGAATGGAATGTGCCAGGAGAAAGCCCCTCATGTTTGTCTCACTACATCTTGTTCGTGTTTTTAATTTTTTTTAATTTTCTATTACAGCAAGTTTGATTACAATGTTTGGCTTGTTGTAGGTGTGGAAGATGTGGTTCTTTTACACATATACAAATGTCTGTTCTTCCTGGGATCCTTTTCCCATGTACGTTAGGACAGAATGTTGAGTAGTCTTCTCTTGGTATTCCGTAGGTCTTTGGTGATTATATATGTCACCTGTGTTTGATTATGTCTGTTAACCCCGATATCGTAATGAAACCAATCCTCACACCTTTCCATTGGTGAACCATAAGTTTGTTTAATGAATCTGTGATTGCCCTTCTCCGTGGACATATCTGCCCTGGTATCCATTTTTAGGTAATACCTATAAGTGATATGATACGATATGTGTCTTTCACTTTCTGACTTACTACAAGTCACGTGATTACCTCTAGACTCATCTACAGGGCTGCAAATGGCATTGTGACCTTTTTTTCCTTGGCTTCTATTCTGCCTTTGTGAGGTCCATTTTCAACAATGTGATTCCCTGAGGGTTGTGGATTAGCTGACCTGGGCAGCCTTACCCTGCCGGCCGGCCCTCCCAAGGTGTGCCTGGTTGAGGTCAATATAAACAGCGCTCCAGGCAGCAATAGCCCCTGAAGTTGTGCCTGACTCCATATTCTCTGCCCCGTCAGCAGTCTCGGGGCTGTGCTGGTGGGAGGGAGTGAGGGGCCAAGGCTTTGTTGTTGGCCCGGTGTGAGTGGGGCTCTACTGGCCTTTCTGCAGGAGTTGCCAGGCTGCCACCTGTAAAGAAGAGGATGTGTCACCCATACCTTCCGATGGAATTTCTCTCCGGACAGAGGTGAGGAAAGAAAAAAGCAGTGGGGGCCGGGACAGGAGGGGTATCTCAGGCAGGGCAATAGAAAACTTCCAGAAGAGCGCACGGGGCCAGGACCATCCTGGCTGGCCTGCAGGCACCAAGTTGGCCTGCGTGCTGTCGCTGGTGTGGCTCCAGGGCCCTTCCTCTAGGCTTTCAAGCCCTTGTACATATTCAGGTGTTTTACCTGGGAAGGGTGGGAACAGTTCAGCAGCAGCTGGCCTGGGGCTCAGCTCACGTTTACTCACAGATGCCTCAGCACGGTCCCCCAGCTTCGCAATGAGGACGCTCCTTGCATGGGGGGTGGGTTGCTGGCTGTATGGGAGGTGATTCCCCTCCTCTGACCAATTTCAGAATTGTTTACCGCTGGAGCAAGTGCCCTGATAGGGTTTCCCTCTGTATAACTGGTGGGTTCAGGTATTTTTTTTCTTTTGTGGTTCATGTTAGATTTTATTCCTCTTTTATGTATTTATAGATATAAACATGGAAATAATTCATTCATATAAATACATCTGTGTGAAGGGAAGAACATTTTTCTGTTTTATTTTAAATTTTTTTTTAATTTTGAAATTTAATTGTATTTATTTTTTTATACAGTAGGTTATTATTAGTTATGTATTTTATGCATATACATGTATACACTTCAATCCCAATCTCCCAACTCATCCCACCACGACCACCCCATGGCTTCCCCCACTTGGTGTACATACGTTTGTTCTCTACCTCTGTGTCTCTATTTCTTCCCTGCAAACCAGTTCATCTGCACCATTTTTTAGGTTCCACATATATGCATTAATATACAATATTTGTTTTCCTCTTTCTGACTTACTTCATTCTGTATGACAGTCTCTAGATCCATCGATGTCTCTACAAATGACCCAGTTTCATTCCTTTTTATGGCTGAGTAATATTCCATTTTATATATGTACCACATCTTTATCCATTCATCTGTCTGTGGGCATTTAGGTTGCTTGCATTACCTGGCTATTGTAAATAGTGCTGCAATGAACATTGTGGTGAATGTGCCTTTTTGATTTATGGTTTTCTCTGGGTATATGCCCAGAAGTGGGATTGCTGGATCAGATGGTAATTCTATTTCTAGTTTTTTTAAGGAAACTCCATACTGTTCTCCATAGTGACTGTATCAATTTACATCCCCACCAATAGTGGAAGAGGGCTCATTTTGTCCACACCCTCCCCAGAATTTGTTTTTTGTAGGTTTTCTGATGATGCCGATTCTAACAGGTGTGAGGTGATACCTCATTGTAGTTTTGATTTGCATTTCTCTAATAATTAGTGCTGTTGAGCAGCTTTTCAGGTGGGTCTTGGCCATCTCTGTGTCTTCTTTGAAGAAACGTCTCTTTAGATCTTCTGCCCATTTCTGTATTGGGTTGTTTGTTTTTTGAATATTAAGCTGCATGAGCTGTTTATATATATATTGGAGATTAAACCTTTGTCCATTGATTCATATGCAATGATTTTCGCCCATTCTGAGGGATGCCTTTTTCCATTACCGTTTTTTTAACAAAAAAGGAAAGAAAGAAAAAGAAGCAGAACACTAATGTGCGTAAAATATGCCTTTTGAAATGGTCGTTTTGAAATATTGACGTCCTTTGAATTTTTTGGTCGATATGTGACCCCAGGATTTGTTTTCAGGGCAGGTGTCATTTACAGGCCTGCAATGATTTTGAATATCAACTGACCATTAGCGTTGGGATTAAAGCTGCTGTTGCGTGAAACGGCCACAAGGTGGCAGCAGTTCTCCCTTACCAAATCTGGTTACTAGAGCAACAGAGCCTCAATGGAAGTCGTGTTCTAGATTGGAATTTAGAATGGAATGTGCCAGGAGAAAGCCCTTCAAGTTTGTCTCACTACTTCTTGTTTGTGTTTTTAATTTTTTTTTTATTTTCTATTACAGCAAGTTTGATTACAATGTTTGGCTTGTTGTAGGTGTGGAAGATGTGGTTCTTTTACACATATACAGATGTCTGTTCTTCCTGGGATCCTTTTCCCATGTACGTTAGGACAGAATGTTGAGTAGTCTTCTCTTGGTATTCCGTAGGTCTTTGGTGATTATATATGTCACCTGTGTTTGATTATGTCTGTTAACCCCGATATCGTAATGAAACCAATCCTCACACCTTTCCATTGGTGAACCATAAGTTTGTTTAATGAATCTGTGATTGCCCTTCTCCGTGGACATATCTGCCCTGGTATCCATTTTTAGGTATTACCTATAAGTGATATGATACGATATGTGTCTTTCACTTTCTGACTTACTCCAAGTCACGTGATTACCTCTAGACTCATCTACGGGGCTGCAAATGGCATTGTGTCCTTTTTTTCCTTGGCTTCTCTTCTGCCTTAGCGAGGTCCATTTTCAACCATGTGATTCCCTGAGGGTTGTGGATTAGCTGACCTGGGCAGCCTTACCCTGCCGGCCGGCCCTCCCTAGGTGTGCCTGGTTGAGGTCAATATAAACAGCGCTCCAGGCAGCAATAGCCCCTGAAGTTGTGCCTGACTCCATATTCTCTTCCCCGTCAGTAGTCTCGGGGCTGTGCTGGTGGGAGGGAGTGAGGGGCCAAGGCTTTGTTGGTGGCCCGGTGTGAGTGGGGCTCTGCTGGCCTTTCTGCAGGAGTTGCCAGGCTGCCACCTGTAAAGAAGAGGATGTGTCACCCATACCTTCCGATGGAATTTCTCTCCAGACAGAGGTGAGGAAGGAAAAAAGCAGTGGGGGCCGGGACAGGAGGGGTTTCTCAGGCAGGGCAATAGAAAGCTTCCAGAAGAGCGCCCGGGTCCAGGACCGTCCTGGCTGGCCTGCAGGCACCAAGTTGGCCTGCGTGCTGTCGCTGGTGTGGCTCCACGGCCCTTCCTCTAGGCTTTCAAGCCCTTGTACATATTCAGGTGTTTTACCTGGGAAGGGTGGGAACAGTTCAGCAGCAGCTGGTCTGGGGCTCATCTCACGTTTACTCACAGATGGCTCAGCACGGTCCCCCAGCTTTGCAATGAGGACGCTCCTTGCATGGGGGGTGGGTTGCTGGCTGTATGGGAGGTGAATCCCCACCTCAGACCAATTTCCGAATTGTTTACCGCTGGAGAAAGTGCCCTGATAGGGTTTCCCTCTGTATAACTTGTGTGTTCAGGTTTTTTTTTCTTTTATGGTTCAATTTAGATTTGATTCCTCTTTTATGTATTTATAGATATAAGCATGGAAATAATTCATTCCTATATATACATCTGTGTGAAGGGAAGAACTTTTTTCTGTTTTATATTAAAATTTTTTTAAATAAAATTTGAAATTTAATTGTATTTATTTTTTTATACAGCAGGTTATTATTAGTTATGTATTTTATGCTTATACATGTATACAGGTCAATCCCAATCTGCCAACTCATCCCACCACCATCATCCCATGGCTTCCCACACTTGGTGTACATACGTTTGTTCTCTACCTCTGTGTCTCTATTTCTTCCCTGCAAACCAGTTCATCTGTACCATTTTTTCGGTTCCACATATATGCATTAATATACAATATTTGTTTTCCTCTTTCTGACTTACTTCATTCTGTATGACAGTCTCTAGATCCATCGATGTCTCTACAAATGACCCAGTTTCATTCCTTTTTATGGCTGAGTAATATTCCATTTTATATAAGTACCACATCTTTATCCATTCATCTGTCTGTGGGCATTTAGGTTACTTGCATTACCTGGCTATTGTAAATAGTTCTGCAATGAACATTGTGGTGAATGTGCCTTTTTGATTTATGGTTTTCTCTGGGTTTATGCCCAGAAGTGGGATTGCTGGATCAGATGGTAATTCTATTTCTAGTTTTTTTAAGGAAACTCCATACTGTTCTCCATAGTGACTGTATCAATTTACATCCCCACCAATAGTGGAAGAGGGCTCCTTTTGTCCACACCCTCCCCAGAATTTGTTGTTTGTAGATTTTCTGATGATGCCGATTCTAACAGGTGTGAGGTGATACCTCATTGTAGTTCTGATTTGCATTTCTCTAATAATTAGTGCTGTTGAGCAGCTTTTCATGTGCGTCGTGGCCATCTCTGTGTCTTCTTTGAAGAAACGTCTCTTTAGATCTTCTGCCCATTTTTGTATTGGGTTGTTTATTTTTTTAATATTAAACTGCATGAGCTGTTTATATATATATTGGAGATTAAACCTTTGTCCATTGATTCATTTGCAAAGATTTTCGCCCATTCTGAGGGATGCCTTTTTCCATTCCCGTTTTTTTAACAAAAAAGGAAAGAAAGAAAAAGAAGCAGAACACTAATGTGCGTAAAATATGCCTTTTGAAATGGTCGTTTTGAAATATGGACGTCCTTTGAATTTTTTGGTCGATATGTGACCCCAGGATTTGTTTTCAGGGCAGGTGTCATTTACAGGCCTGCAATGATTTTGAATATCAACTGACCATTAGCGCTGGGATTAAAGCTGCTGTTGCGTGAAATGGCCAAAGGTGGCAGCAGTTCTCCCTTACCAAATCTGGTTACTAGAGCAACAGAGCCTCAATGGAAGTCATGTTCTAGATTGGAATTTAGAATGGAATGTGCCAGGAGAAAGCCCCTGAAGTTTGTCTCACTACTTCTTGTTCGTGTTTTTAATTTTTTTTTTATTTTCTATTACAGCAAGTTTCATTACAATGTTTGGCTTGTTGTAGGTGTGGAAGATGTGGTTCTTTTACACATATACAGATGTCTGTTCTTCCTGGGATCCTTTTCCCATGTACGTTAGGACAGAATGTTGAGTAGTCTTCTCTTGGTATTCCGTAGATCTTTGGTGATTATATATGTCACCTGTGTTTGATTATGTCTGTTAACCCCTGAATCGTAATGAAACCAATACTCACACCTTTCCATTGGTGAACCATAAGTTTGTTTCATGAATCTGTGATTGCCCTTCTCCGTGGACATATATGCCCTGGTATCCATTTTTAGGTAATACCTATAAGTGATATGATACGATATGTGTCTTTCACTTTCTGACTTACTCCAAGTCATGTGATTACCTCTAGACTCATCTACGGGGCTGCAAATGTCATTGTGTCCTTTTTTCCCTTGGCTTCTCTTCTGCCTTAGCGAGGTCCATTTTCAACAATGTGATTCCCTGAGGGTTGTGGATTAGCTGACCTGGGCAGCCTTACCCTGCCGGCCGGCCCTCCCAAGGTGTGCCTGGTTGAGGTCAATATAAACAGCGCTCCAGGCAGCAATAGCCCCTGAAGTTGTGCCTGACTCCATATTCTCTGCCCCGTCAGCAGTCTCGGGGCTGTGCTGGTGGGAGGGAGTGAGGTGCCAAGGCTTTGTTGTTGGCCCGGTGTGAGTGGGGCTCTACTGGCCTTTCTGCAGGAGTTGCCAGGCTGCCACCTGTAAAGAAGAGGATGTGTCACCCATACCTTCCGATGGAATTTCTCTCCGGACAGAGGTGAGGAAAGAAAAAAGCAGTGGGGGCCGGGACAGGATGGGTATCTCAGGCAGGGCAATAGAAAACTTCCAGAAGAGCGCACGGGGCCAGGACCATCCTGGCTGGCCTGCAGGCACCAAGTTGGCCTGCGTGCTGTCGCTGGTGTGGCTCCAGGGCCCTTCCTCTAGGCTTTTAAGCCCTTGTACATATTCAGGTGTTTTACCTGGGAAGGGTGGGAACAGTTCAGCAGCAGCTGGCCTGGGGCTCATCTCACGTTTACTCACAGATGGCTCAGCACGGTCCCCCAGCTTTGCAATGAGGACGCTCCTTGCATGGGGGGTGGGTTGCTGGCTGTATGGGAGGTGATTCCCCTCCTCTGACCAATTTCAGAATTGTTTACCGCTGGAGCAAGTGCCCTGATAGGGTTTCCCTCTGTATAACTGGTGGGTTCAGGTATTTTTTTTCTTTTGTGGTTCATGTTAGATTTTATTCCTCTTTTATGTATTTATAGATATAAACATGGAAATAATTCATTCATATAAATACATCTGTGTGAAGGGAAGAACATTTTTCTGTTTTATTTTAAATTTTTTTTTAATTTTGAAATTTAATTGTATTTATTTTTTTATACAGTAGGTTATTATTAGTTATGTATTTTATGCATATACATGTATACAGGTCAATCCCAATCTCCCAACTCATCCCACCACCACCACCCCATGGCTTCCCCCACTTGGTGTACATACGTTTGTTCTCTACCTCTGTGTCTCTATTTCTTCCCTGCAAACCAGTTCATCTGTACCATTTTTTAGGTTCCACATATATGCATTAATATACAATATTTGTTTTCCTCTTTCTGACTTACTTCATTCTGTATGACAGTCTCTAGATCCATCGATGTCTCTACAAATGACCCAGTTTCATTCCTTTTTATGGCTGAGTAATATTCCATTTTATATATGTACCACATCTTTATCCATTCATCTGTCTGTGGGCATTTAGGTTGCTTGCATTACCTGGCTATTGTAAATAGTGCTGCAATGAACATTGTGGTGAATGTGCCTTTTTGATTTATGGTTTTCTCTGGGTATATGCCCAGAAGTGGGATTGCTGGATCAGATGGTAATTCTATTTCTAGTTTTAAGGAAACTCCATACTGTTCTCCATAGTGACTGTATCAATTTACATCCCCACCAATAGTGGAAGACGGCTCCTTTTGTCCACACCCTCCCCAGAATTTGTTGTTTGTAGATTTTCTGATGATGCCGATTCTAACAGGTGTGAGGTGATACCTCATTGTAGTTTGATTTGCATTTCTCTAATAATTAGTGCTGTTGAGCAGCTTTTCATGTGCGTCTTGGCCATCTCTGTGTCTTCTTTGAAGAAACGTCTCTTTAGATCTTCTGCCCATTTCTGTATTGGGTTGTTTGTTTTTTGAATATTAAGCTGCATGAGCTGTTTATATATATATTGGAGATTAAACCTTTGTCCATTGATTCATTTGCAACGATTTTCACCAATTCTGAGGGAAGCCTTTTTCCATTCCCGTTTTTTTAACAAAAAAGGAAAGAAAGAAAAAGAAGCAGAACACTAATGTGCGTAAAATATGCCTTTTGAAATGGTCGTTTTGAAATATGGACGTCCTTTGAATTTTTTGGTTGATATGTGACCCCAGGATTTGTTTTCAGGGCAGGTGTCATTTACAGGCCTGCAATGATTTTGAATATCAACTGACCATTAGCGCTGGGATTAAAGCTGCTGTTGCGTGAAACGGCCACAAGGTGGCAGCAGTTCTCCCTTACCAAATCTGGTAACTAGAGCAACAGAGCCTCAATGGAAGTCGTGTTCTAGATTGGAATTTAGAATGGAATGTGCCAGGAGAAAGCCCCTCAAGTTTGTCTCACTACTTCTTGTTCGTGTTTTTAATTTTTTTTTTTTATTTTCTATTACAGCAAGTTTGATTACAATGTTTGGCTTGTTGTAGGTGTGGAAGATGTGGTTCTTTTACACATATACAGATGTCTGTTTTTCCTGGGATCCTTTTCCCATGTACGTTAGGACAGAATGTTGAGTAGTCTTCTCTTGGTATTCCGTAGGTCTTTGGTGATTATATATGTCACCTGTGTTTGATTATGTCTGTTAACCACGAAATCGTAATGAAACCAATCCTCACACCTTTCCATTGGTGAACCATAAGTTTGTTTAATGAATCTGTGATTGCCCTTCTCCGTGGAAATATCTGCCCTGGTATCCATTTTTAGGTAACACCTATAAGTGATATGATACGATATGTGTCTTTCACTTTCTGACTTACTCCAAGTCACGTGATTACCTCTAGACTCATCTACGGGGCTGCAAATGGCATTGTGTCCTTTTTTTCCTTGGCTTCTATTCTGCCTTAGCGAAGTCTATTTTCAACAATGTGATTCCCTGAGGGTTGTGGATTAGCTGACCTGGGCAGCCTTACCCTGCCAGCCGGCCCTCCCCAGGTGTGCCTGGTTGAGGTCAATATAAACAGCGCTCCAGGCAGCAATAGCCCCTGAAGTTGTGCCTGACTCCATATTCTCTGCCCCGTCAGCAGTCTCGGGGCTGTGCTGGTGGGAGGGAGTGAGGGGCCAAGGCTTTGTTGGTGGCCCGGTGTCAGTGGGGCTCTGCTGGCCTTTCTGCAGGAGTTGCCAGGCTGCCACCTGTAAAGAAGAGGATGTGTCACCCATACCTTCCGATGGAATTTCTCTCCGGACAGAGGTGAGGAAGGAAAAAAGCAGTGGGGGCCGGGACAGGAGGGGTATCTCAGGCAGGGCAATAGAAAGCTTTCAGAAGAGCGCACGGGTCCAGGACCATCCTGGCTGGCCTGCAGGCACCAAGTTGGCCTGCGTGCTGTCGCTGGTGTGGCTCCAGGGCCCTTCCTCTAGGCTTTCAAGCCCTTGTACATATTCAGGTGTTTTACCTGGGAAGGGTGGGAACAGTTCAGCAGCAGCTGGCCTGGGGCTCAGCTCACGTTCACTCACAGATGCCTCAGCACGGTCCCCCAGCTTCGCAATGAGGATGCTCCTTGCATGGGGTGTGGGTTGCTGGCTGTATGGGAGGTTGATTCCCCACCTCTGACCAATTTCAGACTTGTTTACCACTGGAGCAAGTGCCCTGATAGGGTTTCCCTCTGTAAAACTGGTGGGTTCAGGTATTTTTTTTCTTTTATGGTTCAAGTTAGATTTTATTCCTCTTTTATGTATTTATAGATATAAGCATGGAAATAATTCATTCCTATAAATACATCTGTGTGAAGGGAAGAACTTTTTTCTGTTTTATTTTAATTTTTTTTTTAATTTTGAAATTTAATTGTATTTATTTTTTTCTACAGTAGGTTATTATTCGTTATGTATTTTATGCATATACATGTATACAGGTCAATCCCAATCTCCCAACTCATCCCACCACCACCACCCCATGGCTTCCCCCACTTGGTGTACATACGTTTGTTCTCTACCTCTGTGTCTCTATTTCTTCCCTGCAAACCAGTTCATCTGTACCATTTTTTCGGTTCCACATATATGCATTAATATACAATATTTGTTTTCCTCTTTCTGACTTACTTCATTCTGTATGACAGTCTCTAGATCCATCGATGTCTCTACAAATGACCCAGTTTCATTCCTTTTTATGGCTGAGTAATATTCCATTTTATATATGTACCACATCTTTATCCATTCATCTGTCTGTGGGCATTTAGGTTGCTTGCATTACCTGGCTATTGTAAATAGTGCTGCAATGAACATTGTGGTGAATGTGCCTTTTTGATTTATGGTTTTCTCTGGGTATATGCCCAGAAGTGGGATTGCTGGATCAGATGGTAATTCTATTTCTAGTTTTAAGGAAACTCCATACTGTTCTCCATAGTGACTGTATCAATTTACATCCCCACCAATAGTGGAAGAAGGCTCCTTTTGTCCACACCCTCCCCAGAATTTGTTGTTTGTAGATTTTCTGATGATGACAATTCTAACAGGTGTGAGGTGATACCTCATTGTAGTTTGATTTGCATTTCTCTAATAATTAGTGCTGTTGAGCAGCTTTTCATGTGCGTCTTGGCCATCTCTGTGTCTTCTTTGAAGAAACGTCTCTTTAGATCTTCTGCCCATTTCTGTATTGGGTTGTTTGTTTTTTGAATATTAAGCTGCATGAGCTGTTTATATATATATTGGAGATTAAACCTTTGTCCATTGATTCATTTGCAACGATTTTCACCCATTCTGAGGGAAGCCTTTTTCCATTCCCGTTTTTTTAACAAAAAAGGAAAGAAAGAAAAAGAAGCAGAACACTAATGTGCGTAAAATATGCCTTTTGAAATGGTCGTTTTGAAATATGGACGTCCTTTGAATTTTTTGGTCGATATGTGACCCCAGGATTTGTTTTCAGGGCAGGTGTCATTTACAGGCCTGCAATGATTTTGAATATCAACTGACCATTAGCGCTGGGATTAAAGCTGCTGTTGCGTGAAACGGCCACAAGGTGGCAGCAGTTCTCCCTTACCAAATCTGGTAACTACAGCAACAGAGCCTCAATGGAAGTCGTGTTCTAGATTGGAATTTAGAATGGAATGTGCCAGGAGAAAGCCCCTCAAGTTTGTCTCACTACTTCTTGTTCGTGTTTTTAATTTTTTTTTTTTTATTTTCTATTACAGCAAGTTTGATTACAATGTTTGGCTTGTTGTAGGTGTGGAAGATGTGGTTCTTTTACACATATACAGATGTCTGTTTTTCCTGGGATCCTTTTCCCATGTACGTTAGGACAGAATGTTGAGTAGTCTTCTCTTGGTATTCCGTAGGTCTTTGGTGATTATATATGTCACCTGTGTTTGATTATGTCTGTTAACCACGAAATCGTAATGAAACCAATCCTCACACCTTTCCATTGGTGAACCATAAGTTTGTTTAATGAATCTGTGATTGCCCTTCTCCGTGGAAATATCTGCCCTGGTATCCATTTTTAGGTAACACCTATAAGTGATATGATACGATATGTGTCTTTCACTTTCTGACTTACTCCAAGTCACGTGATTACCTCTAGACTCATCTACGGGGCTGCAAATGGCATTGTGTCCTTTTTTTCCTTGGCTTCTATTCTGCCTTAGCGAAGTCTATTTTCAACAATGTGATTCCCTGAGGGTTGTGGATTAGCTGACCTGGGCAGCCTTACCCTGCCAGCCGGCCCTCCCCAGGTGTGCCTGGTTGAGGTCAATATAAACAGCGCTCCAGGCAGCAATAGCCCCTGAAGTTGTGCCTGACTCCATATTCTCTGCCCCGTCAGCAGTCTCGGGGCTGTGCTGGTGGGAGGGAGTGAGGGGCCAAGGCTTTGTTGGTGGCCCGGTGTGAGTGGGGCTCTGCTGGCCTTTCTGCAGGAGTTGCCAGGCTGCCACCTGTAAAGAAGAGGATGTGTCACCCATACCTTCCGATGGAATTTCTCTCCGGACAGAGGTGAGGAAGGAAAAAAGCAGTGGGGGCCGGGACAGGAGGGGTATCTCAGGCAGGGCAATAGAAAGCTTCCAGAAGAGCGCACGGGTCCAGGACCATCCTGGCTGGCCTGCAGGCACCAAGTTGGCCTGCGTGCTGTCGCTGGTGTGGCTCCAGGGCCCTTCCTCTAGGCTTTCAAGCCCTTGTACATATTCAGGTGTTTTACCTGGGAAGGGTGGGAACAGTTCAGCAGCAGCTGGCCTGGGGCTCAGCTCACGTTCACTCACAGATGCCTCAGCACGGTCCCCCAGCTTCGCAATGAGGATGCTCCTTGCATGGGGTGTGGGTTGCTGGCTGTATGGGAGGTTGATTCCCCACCTCTGACCAATTTCAGACTTGTTTACCACTGGAGCAAGTGCCCTGATAGGGTTTCCCTCTGTAAAACTGGTGGGTTCAGGTATTTTTTTTCTTTTATGGTTCAAGTTAGATTTTATTCCTCTTTTATGTATTTATAGATATAAGCATGGAAATAATTCATTCATATAAATACATCTGTGTGAAGGGAAGAACTTTTTTCTGTTTTATTTTAATTTTTTTTTTAATTTTGAAATTTAATTGTATTTATTTTTTTCTACAGTAGGTTATTATTAGTTATGTATTTTATGCATATACATGTATACAGGTCAATCCCAATCTCCCAACTCATCCCACCACCACCACCCCATGGCTTCCCCCACTTGGTGTACATACGTTTGTTCTCTACCTCTGTGTCTCTATTTCTTCCCTGCAAACCAGTTCATCTGTACCATTTTTTCGGTTCCACATATATGCATTAATATACAATATTTGTTTTCCTCTTTCTGACTTACTTCATTCTGTATGACAGTCTCTAGATCCATCGATGTCTCTACAAATGACCCAGTTTCATTCCTTTTTATGGCTGAGTAATATTCCATTTTATATATGTACCACATCTTTATCCATTCATCTGTCTGTGGGCATTTAGGTTACTTGCATTACCTGGCTATCGTAAATAGTGCTGCAATGAACATTGTGGTGAATGTGCCTTTTTGATTTATGGTTTTCTCTGGGTATATGCCCAGAAGTGGGATTGCTGGATCAGATGGTAATTCTATTTCTAGTTTTTTTAAGGAAACTCCATACTGTTCTCCATAGTGACTGTATCAATTTACATCCCCACCAATAGTGGAAGACGGCTCCTTTTGTCCACACCCTCCCCAGAATTTGTTGTTTGTAGATTTTCTGATGATGCCGATTCTAACAGGTGTGAGGTGATACCTCATTGTAGTTTGATTTGCATTTCTCTAATAATTAGTGCTGTTGAGCAGCTTTTCATGTGCGTCTTGGCCATCTCTGTGTCTTCTTTGAAGAAACGTCTCTTTAGATCTTCTGCCCATTTCTGTATTGGGTTGTTTGTTTTTTGAATATTAAGCTGCATGAGCTGTTTATATATATATTGGAGATTAAACCTTTGTCCATTGATTCATTTGCAACGATTTTCAACCATTCTGAGGGATGCCTTTTTCCATTTCCGTTTTTTTAACAAAAAAGGAACAAAAGAAAAAGAAGCAGAACACTAATGTGCGTAAAATATGCCTTTTGAAATGGTCGTTTTGAAATATGGACGTCCTTTGAATTTTTTGGTCGATATGTGACCCCAGGATTTGTTTTCAGGGCAGGTGTCATTTACAGGCCTGCAATGATTTTGAATATCAACTGACCATTAGCGCTGGGATTAAAGCTGCTGTTGCGTGAAACGGCCACAAGGTGGCAGCAGTTCTCCCGTACCAAATCTGGTTACTAGAGCAACAGAGCCTCAATGGAAGGCGTGTTCTAGATTGGAATTTAGAATGGAATGTGCCAGGAGAAAGCCCCTCAAGTTTGTCTCACTACTTCTTGTTTGTGTTTTTAATTTTTTTTTATTTTCTATTACAGCAAGTTTGATTACAAAGTTTGCCTTGTTGTAGGTGTGGAAGATGTGGTTCTTTTACACATATACAGATGTCTGTTCTTCCTGGGATCCTTTTCCCATGTACGTTAGGACAGAATGTTGAGTAGTCTTCTCTTGGTATTCCGTAGGTCTTTGGTGATTATATATGTCACCTGTGTTTGATTATGTCTGTTAACCCCTGAATCGTAATGAAACCAATCCTCACACCTTTCCATTGGTGAACCATAAGTTTGTTTAATGAATCTGTGATTGCCCTTCTCTGTGGACATATATGCCCTGGTATCCATTTTTAGGTAATACCTATAAGTGATATGATACGATATGTGTCTTTCACTTTCTGACTTACTACAAGTCACGTGATTACCTCTAGACTCATCTACGGGGCTGCAAATGGCATTGTGTCCTTTTTTCCCTTGGCTTCTCTTCTGCCTTAGCGAGGTCCATTTTCAACAATGTGATTCCCTGAGGGTTGTGGATTAGCTGACCAGGGCAGCCTTACCCTTCCGGCCGGCCCTCCCAAGGTGTGCCTGGTTGAGGTCAATATAAACAGCGCTCCAGGCAGCAATAGCCCCTGAAGTTGTGCCTGACTCCATATTCTCTGCCCCGTCAGCAGTCTCGGGGCTGTGCTGGTGGGAGGGAGTGAGGGGCAAAGGCTTTGTTGGTGGCCCGTGTGAGTGGGGCTCTGCTGGCCTTTCTGCAGGAGTTTCCAGGCTGCCACCTGTAAAGAAGAGGATGTGTCACTCATAACTTCCGATGGAATTCCTCTCCGGACAGAGGTGAGGAAGCATAAAATCAGTGGGGGCCGGGGCAGGAGGGGTATCTCAGGCAGGGCAATAGAAAGCTTCCAGAAAAGCGCCCGGGGCCAGGACCATCCTGGCTGACCTGCCGGCACCAAGTTGGCCTGCGTGCTGTCGCTGATGTGGCTCCAGGGCCCTTCCTCTAGGCTTTCAAGCCTTTGTACATATACAGGTGTTTTACCTGGGAATGGTGGGAACAGTTCAGCAGCAGCTGGCCTGGGGCTCAGCTCACGTTTACTCACAGATGCCTCAGCACGGTCCCCCAGCTTCGCAATGAGGACGCTCCTTGCATGGGGGGTGGGTTGCTGGCTGTATGGGAGGTGATTCCCCACCTCTGACCAATTTCAGAATTGTTTACCGCTGGAGCAAGAGCCCTGATAGGGTTTCCCTCTGTATAACTGGTGTGTTCAGGTATTTTTTTTCTTTTATGGTTCAAGTTAGATTTTATTCCTCTTTTATGTATTTATAGATATAAGCATGGAAATAATTCATTCCTATAAATACATCTGTGTGAAGGGAAGAACTTTTTTCTGTTTTATTTTAAATTTTTTTTTAATTTTGAAATTTAATTGTATTTATGTTTTTATACAGTAGGATATTATTAGTTATGTATTTTATGCATATACATGTATACAGGTCAATCCCAATCTCCCAATTCATCCCACCACCACCACCCCATGGCTTCCCCCACTTGGTGTCCATACGTTTGTTCTCTACCTCTGTGTCTCTATTTCTTCCCTGCAAACCAGTTCATCTGTAACATTTTTTCGGTTCCACATATATGCATTAATATACAATATTTGTTTTCCTCTTTCTGACTTACTTCATTCTGTATGACAGTCTCTAGATCCATCGATGTCTCTACAAATGACCCAGTTTCTTTCCTTTTTATGGCTGAGTAATATTCCATTTTATATATGTACCACATCTTTATCCATTCATCTGTCTGTGGGCATTAAGGTTACTTGTATTACCTGGCTATTGTAAATAGTGCTGCAATGAACATTGTGGTGAATGTGCCTTTTTGGTTTACGGTTTGCTCTGGGTATATGCCCAGAAGTGGGATTGCTGGATCAGATGGTAATTCTATTTCTACTTTTTTTACGGAAACTCCATACTGTTCTCCATAGTGACTGTATCAATTTACATCCCCACCTATAGTGGAAGAGGGCTCCTTTTGTCCACACCCTCCCCAGAATTTGTTGTTTGTAGATTTTCTGATGATGCCGATTCTAACAAGTGTGAGGTGATACCTGATTGTAGTTTTGATTTGCATTTCTCTAATAATTAGTGCTGTTGATCAGCTTTTCATGTGCGTCTTGGCCATCTCTGTGTCTTCTTTGAAGAAACGTCTCTTTAGATCTTCTGCCCATTTCTGTATTGGGTTGTTTGTTTTTTTAATATTAAGCTGCATGAGCTGTTTATATATATATTGGAGATTGAACCTTTGTCCATTGATTCATTTGCAACGATTTTCGCCCATTCTGAGGGATGCCTTTTTCCATTCCCGTTTTTTTAACAAAAAAGGAAAGAAAGAAAAAGAAGCAGAACACTAATGTGCGTAAAATATGCCTTTTGAAATGGTCGTTTTGAAATATGGACGTCCTTTGAATTTTTTGGTCGATATGTGACCCCAGGATTTGTTTTCAGGGCAGGTGTCATTTACAGGCCTGCAATGATTTTGAATATCAACTGACCATTAGCGCTGGGATTAAAGCTGCTGTTGCGTGAAACGGCCACAAGTTGGCAGCAGTTCTCCCTTACCAAATCTGGTAACTAGAGCAACAGAGCCTCAATGGAAGTCGTGTTCTAGATTGGAATTTAGAATGGAATGTGCCAGGAGAAAGCCCCTCAAGTTTGTCTCACTACTTCTTGTTCGTGTTTTTAATTTTTTTTTTATTTTCTATTACAGCAAGTTTGATTACAATGTTTGTCTTGTTGTATGTGTGGAAGATGTGGTTCTTTTACACATATACAGATGACTGTTCTTCCTGGGATCCTTTTCCCATGTACGTTAGGACAGAATGTTGAGTAGTCTTCTCTTGGTATTCCGTAGGTCTTTGGAGATTATATATGTCACCTGTGTTTGATTATGTATGTTAACCCCGATATCGTAATGAACCCAGTCCTCACACCTTTCCATTGGTGAACCATAAGTTTGTTTAATGAATCTGTGATTGCCCTTCTCCGTGGACATATCTGCCCTGGTATCCATTTTTAGGTAATACCTATAAGTGATATGATACGATATGTGTCTTTCACTTTCTGACTTACTCCAAGTCACGTGATTACGTCTAGACTCATCTACGGGGCTGCAAATGGCATTGTGTCCTTTTTTCCCTTGGCTTCTATCCTGCCTTAGCGAGGTCCATTTTCAACAATGTGATTCCCTGAGGGTTGTGGATTAGCTGACCTGGGCAGCCTTACCCTGCCGGCCAGCCCTCCCCAGGTGTGCCAGGTTGAGGTCAATATAGACAGCGCTCCAGGCAGCAATAGCCCCTGAAGTTGTGCCTGACTCCATATTCTCTGCCCCATCAGCAGTCTCGGGGCTGTGATGGTGGGAGGGAGTGAGGGGCCAAGGCTTTGTTGGTGGCCAGGTGTGAGTGGGGCTCTGCTGGCCTTTCTGCAGGAGTTGCCAGGCTGCCACCTGTAAAGAAGAGGATGTGTCACACATAACTTCCGATGGAAGTTCTCTCCGGACAGAGGTGAGGAAGGATAAAAGCAGTGGGGGCCGGGACAGGAGGGGTATCTCAGGCAGGGCAATAGAAAGCTTCCAGAACAGCGCCCGGGGCCAGGACCATCCTGGCTGACCTGCCGGCACCAACTTGGCCTGCGTGCTGTCGCTGGTGTGGCTCCAGGGCCCTTCCTCTAGGCTTTCAAGCCATTGTATATATTCAGGTTTTTTTACCTGGGAAGGGTGGGAACAGTTCAGCAGCAGCTGGCCTGGGGCTCAGCTCACGTTTACTCACAGATGCCTCAGCACGGTCCCCCAGCTTTGCAATGAGGACGCTCCTTGCATGGGGGGTGCGTTGCTGGCTGTATGGGAAGTGATTCCCCACCTCTGACCAATTTCAGAATTGTTTACCACTGTAGCAAGTGCCCTGATAGGGTTTCCCTCTCTATAAGTGGTGGGTTCAGTTTTTTTTTCTGTTATGGTTCAAGTTAGATTTGATTCCTCTTTTATGTATTTATAGATATAAGCATGGAAATAATTCATTCCTATAAATACATCTGTGTGAAGGGAAGAACTGTTTTCTGTTTTATTTTAAAATTTTATTTTTTAAAATTTTGAAATTTAATTTTATTTAATTTTTTATACAGCAGGTTATTATTAGTTATGTATTTTATGCATATACATGTATACAGGTCCATCCCAAACTCCAAATTAATCCCACCACCACCACCCCATGGCTTCCCACACTTGGTGTCCATACGTTTGTTCTCTACCTCTGTGTCTCTATTTCTTCCCTGCAAACCAGTTCATCTGTACCATTTTTTAGGTTCCACATATATGCATTAATATACAATATTTGTTTTCCTCTTTCTGACTTACTTCATTCTATATGACAGTCTCTAGATCCATCGATGTCTCTACAAATGACCCAGTTTCATCCCTTTTTATGGCTGAGTAATATTCCATTTTATATATGTACCACATCTTTATCCATTCATCTGTCTGTGGGCATTTAGGTTGCTTGCATTACCTGGCTATGTTAATAGTGCTGCAATGAACATTGTGGTGAATGTGCCTTTTTGATTTATGGTTTTCTCTGGGTATATGCCCAGAAGTGGGATTGCTGGATCAGATGGTAATTCTATTTCTAGTTTTTTTAAGGAAACTCCATACTGTTCTCCATAATGACTGTATCAATTTACATCCCGACGAATAGTGGAAGAGGGCTCCTTTTGTCCACACCCTCCCCAGAATTTGTTGTTTGTAGATATTCTGATGATGCCGATTCTAACAGGTGTGAGGTGATACCTCATTGTAGTTTGATTTGCATTTCTCTAATAATTAGTGCTGTTGAGCAGCTTTTCATGTGCGTCTTGGCCATCTCTGTGTCTTCTTTGAAGAAACGTCTCTTTAGATCTTCTGCCCATTTCTGTATTGGGTTGCTTGTTTTTTTAATATTAAGCTGCATGAGCTGTTTATATATATATTGGAGATTAAACCTTTGTGCATTGATTCATTTGCAACGATTTTCGCCCATTCTGAGGGATGCCTTTTTCCATTCCCGTTTTTTAACAAAAAAGGAAAGAAAGAAAAAGAAGCAGAACACTAATGTGCATAAAATATGCCATTTGAAATGGCCGTTTTGAAATATGGAAGTCCTTTGAATTTTTGGGCCGATATGTGACCCCAGGATTTGTTTTCAGGGCAGCTGTATTTTAGAGGCCTGCAATGATTTTGAATATCAACTGACCATTAGTGCTGGGATTAAAGCTGCTCTTGCGTGAAAAGGCCACAAGGTGGCAGCAGTTCTCCCTTGCCAAATCTGGTTACTAGAGCAACAGAGCCTCAATGCAAGTCCTGTTCTAGATTGGAATTTAGAATGGAATGTGCCAGGAGAAAGCCCTTCAAGTTTGTCTCACTACTTCTTGTTTCTGTTTTTAATTTTTTTTTATTTTCTATTACAGCAAGTTTGATTACAATGTTTGGCTTGTTGTTGGTGTGGAAGATGTGGTTCTTTTACACATATACAGATGTCTGTTCTTCCTGGGATCCTTTTCCCATGTACGTTAGGACAGAATGTTGAGTAGTCTTCTCTTGGTATTCCGTAGGTCTTTGGTGATTATATATGTCACCTGTGTTTGATTATGTCTGTTAACCCAGATATCGTAATGAAACCAATCCTCACACCTTTCCATTGGTGAACCATGAGTTTGTTTAATGAATCTGTGATTGACCTTCTCCGTGGACATATCTGCCCTGGTATCCATTTTTAGGTAATACCTATAAGTGATATGATATGATATGTGTCTTTCACTTTCTGACTTACTCCAAGTCACGTGATTACCTCTAGACTCATCTACGGGGCTGCAAATGGCATTGTGTCCTTTTTTCCCTTAGCTTCTATTCTGCCTTAGCGAGGTCCATTTTCAACAATGTGATTCCCTGAGGGTTGTGGATTAGCTGACCTGGGCAGCCTTACCCTGCCGGCCGGCCCTCCCCAGGTGTGCCTGGTTGAGGTCAATATAAACAGTGCTCCAGGCAGCAATAGCCCCTGAAGTTGTGCCTAACTCCATATTCTCTGCCCCGTCAGCAGTCTCGGGGCTGTGCTGGTGGGAGGCAATGAGGGGCCAAGGCTTTGTTGGTGGCCCGGTGTGAGTGGGGCTCTGCTGGCCTTTCTGCAGGAGTTGCCAGGCTGCCACCTGTAAAGAATAGGATGTGTCACTCATAACTTCCGATGGAATTTCTCTCCGGACAGAGGTGAGGAAGGATAAAAGCCGTGGGGGGCGGGACAGGAGGGGTATCTCAGGCAGGGCAATAGAAAGCTTCCAGAAGAGCGCCCGGGGCCAGGACCATCCTGGCTGGCCTGCAGGCACCAAGTTGGCCTCCGTGCTGTCACTGGTGTGGCTCCACGGCCCTTCCTCTAGGCTTTCAAGCCCTTGTACATATTCAGGTGTTTTACCTGGGAAGGGTGGGAACAGTTCAGCAGCAGCTGGCCTGGGGCTGAGCTCACGTTTACTCACAGATGCCTCAGCACTTTCCCACAGCTTTGCAATGAGGACGCTCCTTGCATGGGGGGTGGGTTGCTGGATGTATGGGAGGTGATTCCCCACCTCTGACCAATTTCAGAATTGTTTACCGCTGGAGCAAGTGCCCTGATAGGGTTTCCCTCTGTATAACTGGTGGGTTCAGGATTTTTTTATCTTTTATGGTTCAAGTTAGATTTGATTCCTCTTTTATGTATTTATAGATATAAGCATGGAAATAATTCATTCCTATAAATATATCTGTGTGAAGGGAAGAACTTTTTTCTGTTTTATTTTAAAATTTTATTTTTTAAAAGTTTGAAATTTAATTTTATTTACTTTTTTATACAGCCGGTTATTATTAGTTATGTATTTTATGCATATACATGTATACAGGTCAATCCCAATCTCCCAACTCATCCCACCACCACCACCCCATGGCTTCCCACACTTGGTGTCCATACGTTTGTTCTCTACCTCTGTGTCTCTATTTCTTCCCTGCAAACCAGTTCATCTGTACCATTTTTTAGGTTCCACATATAGGCATTAATATACAATATTTGTTTTCCTCTTTCTGACTTACTTCATTCTGTATGACACTCTCTAGATCCTTCGATGTGTCTACAAATGACGCAGTTTCATCCCTTTTTATGGCTGCGTAATGTTCCATTTTATATATGTACCACATCTTTATCCATTCATCTGTCTGTGGGCATTTAGGTTGCTTGCATTACCTGGCTATGATAATAGTGCTGCAATGAACATTGTGGTGAATGTGCCTTTTTGATTTATGGTTTTCTCTGGGTATATGCCCAGAAGTGGGATTGCTGGATCAGATGGTAATTCTATTTCTAGTTTTTTTAAGGAAACTCCATACTGTTCTCCATAGTGACTGTATCAATTTACATCCCCACCAATAGTGGAAGAGGGCTCCTTTTGTCCACACCCTCCCCAGAATTTGTTGTTTGTAGATTTTCTGATGATGCCGATTCTAACTGGTGTGAGGTGATACCTCATTGTAGTTTTGATTTGCATTTCTCTAATAATTAGTGCTGTTGAGCAGCTTTTCATGTGCGTCTTGGCCATCTCTGTGTCTTCTTTGAAGAAACGTCTCTTTAGATCTTCTGCCCATTTTTGTATTGGTTTGTTTGTTTTTTTTAATATTAAGCTGCATGAGCTGTTTATATATATAATGGAGATTGAACCTTTGTCCATTGATTCATTTGCAACGATTTTCGCTCATTCTGAGGGATGCCTTTTTGCATTCCCATTTTTTTAACAAAAAAGGAAAGAAAGAAAAAGAAGCAGAACACTAATGTGCGTAAAATATGCCTTTTGAAATGGTCGTTTTGAAATATGGACGTCCTTTGAATTTTTTGTTCAATATGTGACCCCAGGATTTGTTTTCAGGGCAGGTGTCATTTACAGGCCTGCAATGATTTTGAATATCAACTGACCATTAGCGCTGGGATTAAAGCTGCTATTGCGTGAAACGGCCACAAGGTGGCAGCAGTTCTCCCTTACCAAATCTGGTTACTAGAGCAACAGAGCCTCAATGGAAGTCGTGTTCTAGATTGGAATTTAGAATGGAATGTGCCAGGAGAAAGCCCCTCAAGTTTGTCTAACTACTTCTTGTTCGTGTTTTTAATTTTTTTTTAATTTTCTATTACAGCAAGTTTCATTACAATGTTTGGCTTGTTGTAGGTGTGGAAGATGTGGTTCTTTTACACATATACAGATGTCTGTTCTTCCTGGGATCCTTTTCCCATGTCCGTTAGGACAGAATGTTGAGTAGTCTTCTCTTGGTATTCCGTAGGTATTTGGAGATTATATATGTCACCTCTGTTTGATTATGTCTGTTAACCCCGATATCGTAATGAAACCAATCCTCACACCTTTCCATTGGTGAACCATAAGTTTGTTTAATGAATCTGTGATTGCCCTTCTCCGTGGAAATATCTGCCCTGGTATCCATTTTTAGGTAACACCTATAAGTGATATGATACGATATGTGTCTTTCACGTTCTGACTTACTCCAAGTCACGTGATTACCTCTAGACTCATCTACGGGGCTGCAAATGGCATTGTGTCCTTTTTTTCCTTGGCTTCTATTCTGCCTTAGCGAGGTCCATTTTCAACAATGTGATTCCCTGAGGGTTGTGGATTAGCTGACCTGGGCAGCCTTACCCTGCCGGCCGGCCCTCCCCAGGTGTGCCTGGTTGAGGTCAATATAAACAGCGCTCCAGGCAGCAATAACCCCTGAAGTTGTGCCTGACTCCACATTCTCTGCCCCGTCAGCAGTCTCGGGGCTGTGCTGGTGGGGGGGTGTGAGGGGCCAAGGCTTTGTTGGTGGCCCGGTGTGAGTGGGGCTCTGCTGGCCTTTCTGCAGGAGTTGCCAGGCTGCCACCTGTAAAGAAGAGGATGTGTCACACATACCTTCCGATGGAATTTCTCTCCAGACAGAGGTGAGGAAGGAAAAAAACAGTGGGGGCCGGGACAGGAGGGGTATCTCAGGCAGGGCAATAGAAAGCTTCCAGAACAGCGCCCGGGGCCAGGACCATCCTGGCTGGCCTGCAGGCACCAAGTTGGCCTGCGTGCTGTCGCTGGTGTGGCTCCAGGGTCCTTCCTCTAGGCTTTCAAGCCCTTGTACATATTCAGGTGATTTACCTGGGAAGGGTGGGAACAGTTCAGCAGCAGCTGGCCTGGGGCTCAGCTCACGTTTACTCACAGATGCCTCAGCACGGTCCCCCAGCTTTGCAATGAGGACGCTCCTTGCATGGGGGGTGGGTTGCTGGATGTATGGGAGGTGATTCCCCACGTCTGACCAATTTCAGAATTGTTTACAGCTGGAGCAAGTGCCCTGATAGGGTTTCCCTCTGTATAACTGTTGGGTTCATGTTTTTTTTTTCTTTTATGGTTCAAGTTAGATTTGATTCCTCTTTTATGTATTTATAGATATAAGCATGGAAATAATTCATTCCAATAAATACATCTGTGTGAAGGGAAGAACTTTTTTCTGTTTTATTTTAAAATTTTATTTTTTAAAATTGTGAAATATAATTTTATTTATTTTTTTATACAGCAGGTTATTATTTGTTATGTATTTTATGCATATACATGTATACAGGTCAATCCCAATCTCCCCTCATCCCACTACCACCACCCCATGGCTTCCCACACTTGGTGTCCATACATTTGTTCTCTACCTCTGTGTCTCTATTTCTTCCCTGCAAACCAGTTCATCTGTACCAATTTTTAGGTTCCACATATATGCATTAATATACAATATTTGTTTTCCTCTTTCTCACTTCATTCTGTATGACAGTCTCTAGATCCATCGATGTCTCTACAAATGACCCAGTTTCATTCCTTTTTATGGCTGAGTAATATTCCATTTTATATATGTACCACATCTTTATCCATTCATCTGTCTCTGGGCAATTAGGTTGCTTGCATTACCTGGCTATTGTAAATAGTGCTGCAATGAACATTGTGGTGAATGTGCCTTTTTGGTTTATGGTTTGCTCTGGGTATATGCCCAGAAGTGGGATTGCTGGATCAGGTGGTAATTCTATTTCTAGTTTTTTTAAGGAAACTCCATACTGTTCTCCATAGTGACTGTATCAATTTACATCCCCACCAATAGTGGAAGAGGGCTCCTTTTGTCCACACCCTCCCCAGAATTTGTTGTTTGTAGATTTTCTGATGATGCCGATTCTAACAGGTGTGAGGTGATACCTCATTGTAGTTTTGATTTGCATTTCTCTAATAATTAGTGCTGTTGAGCAGCTTTTCATGTGCGTCTTGGCCATCTCTGTGTCTTCTTTGAAGAAACGTCTCTTTAGATCTTCTGCCCATTTTTGTATTGGGTTGTTTGTTTTTTTGAATATTAAGCTGCATGAGCTGTTTATATATATATTGGAGATTGAACCTTTGTCCATTGATTCATTTGCAACGATTTTCACCCATTCTGAGGGATGCCTTTTTCCATTCCCATTTTTTTAACAAAAAAGGAAAGAAAGAAAAAGAAGCAGAACACTAATGTGCGTAAAATATGCCTTTTGAAATGGTCGTTTTGAAATATGGACGTCCTTTGAATTTTTTGGTCGATATGTGACCCCAGGATTTGTTTTCAGGGCAGGTGTCATTTACAGGCCTGCAATGATTTTGAATATCAACTGACCATTAGCGCTGGGATTAAAGCTGCTGTTGCGTGAAACGGCCACAAGGTGGCAGCAGTTCTCCCTTACCAAATCTGGTTACTAGAGCAACAGAGCCTTAATGGAAGTCATGTTCTAGATTGGAATTTAGAATGGAATGTGCCAGGAGAAAGCCCCTCAAGTTTGTCTCACTACTTCTTGTTCGTGTTTTTAATTTTTTTTTAATTTTCTATTACAGCAAGTTTCATTACAATGTTTGGCTTGTTGTAGGTGTGGAAGATGTGGTTCTTTTACACATATACAGATGTCTGTTCTTCCTGGGATCCTTTTCCCATGTCCGTTAGGACAGAATGTTGAGTAGTCTTCTCTTGGTATTCCGTAGGTCTTTGGAGATTATATATGTCACCTCTGTTTGATTATGTCTCTTAAACCCGATATCGTAATGAAACCAATCCTCACACCTTACCATTGGTGAACCATAAGTTTGTTTAATGAATCTGTGATTGCCCTTCTCCGTGGAAATATCTGCCCTGGTATCCATTTTTAGGTAACACCTATAAGTGATATGATACGATATGTGTCTTTCACGTTCTGACTTACTCCAAGTCACGTGATTACCTCTAGACTCATCTACGGGGCTGCAAATGGCATTGTGTCCTTTTTTTCCTTGGCTTCTATTCTGCCTTAGCGAGGTCCATTTTCAACAATGTGATTCCCTGAGGGTTGTGGATTAGCTGACCTGGGCAGCCTTACCCTGCCGGCCGGCCCTCCCCAGGTGTGCCTGGTTGAGGTCAATATAAACAGCGCTCCAGGCAGCAATAGCCCCTGAAGTTGTGCCTGACTCCACATTCTCTGCCCCGTCAGCAGTCTCGGGGCTGTGCTGGTGGGAGGGAGTGAGGGGCCAAGGCTTTGTTGGTGGCCCGGTGTGAGTGGGGCTCTGCTGGCCTTTCTGCAGGAGTTGCCAGGCTGCCACCTGTAAAGAAGAGGATGTGTCACACATACCTTCCGATGGAATTTCGCTCCAGACAGAGGTGAGGAAGGAAAAAAACAGTGGGGGCCGGGACAGGAGGGGTATCTCAGGCAGGGCAATAGAAAGCTTCCAGAACAGCGCCCGGGGCCAGGACCATCCTGGCTGGCCTGCAGGCACCAAGTTGGCCTGCGTGCTGTCGCTGGTGTGGCTCCAGGGTCCTTCCTCTAGGCTTTCAAGCCCTTGTACATATTCAGGTGTTTTACCTGGGAAGGGTGGGAACAGTTCAGCAGCAGCTGGCCTGGGGCTCAGCTCACGTTTACTCACAGATGCCTCAGCACGGTCCCACAGCTTTGCAATGAGGACGCTCCTTGCATGGGGGGTGGGTTGCTGGATGTATGGGAGGTGATTCCCCACGTCTGACCAATTTCAGAATTGTTTACCGCTGGAGCAAGTGCCCTGATAGGGTTTCCCTCTGTATAACTGGTGGGTTCAGGTTTTTTTTTCTTTTATGGTTCAAGATAGATTTTATTCCTCTTTTATGCATTTATAGATATAAGCATGGAAATAATTCATTCCTATAAATACATCTGTGTGAAGGGAAGAACTTTTTTCTGTTTTATTTTAAAATTTTATTTTTTAAAATTTTGAAATTTAGTTTTATTTATTTTTTTATACAGCAGGTTATTATTTGTTATGTATTTTATGCATATACATGTATACAGGTCAATCCCAATCTCCCAACTCATCCCACCACCACCACCCAATGGCTTCCCACACTTGGTGTCCATACGTTTGTTCTCTACCTCTGTGTCTCTATTTCTTCCCTGCAAACCAGTTCATCTGTACCATTTTGTAGGTTCCACATATATGCATTAATATACAATATTTGTTTTCCTCTTTCTGACTTACTTCATTCTGTATGACAGTCTCTAGATCCATCGATGTGTACAATTGACCCAGTTTCATCCCTTTTTATGGCTGAGTAATATTCCATTTTATATATGTACCACATCTTTATCCATTCATCTGTCTGTGGGCATTTAGGTTGCTTGCATTACCTGGCTATTGTAAATCGTGCTGCAATGAACATTGTGGTGAATGTGCCTTTTTGGTTTACGGTTTTCTCTGGGTATATGCCCAGAAGTGGGATTGCTGGATCAGATGGTAATTCTATTTCTAGTTTTTTTAAGGAAACTCCATACTGTTCTCCATAGTGACTGTATCAATTTACATCCCCACCAATAGTGGAAGAGGGCTCCTTTTGACCACACCCTCCCCAGAATTTGTTGTTTGTAGATTTTCTGATGATGCCGATTCTAACAGGTGTGAGGTGATACCTCATTGTAGTTTTGATTTGCATTTCTCTAATAATTAGTGCTGTTGAGCAGCTTTTCATGTGCGTCTTGGCCATCTCTGTGTCTTCTTTGAAGAAACGTCTCTTTAGATCTTCTGCCCATTTTTGTATTGGGTTGTTTGTTTTCTTAATATTAAGCTGCATGAGCTGTTTATATATATATTGGAGATTAAACCTTTGTCCATTGATTCATTTGCAACGATTTTCGCCCATTCTGAGGGATGCCTTTTTCCATTCCCGTTTTTTTAACAAAAAAGGAAAGAAAGAAAAAGAAGCAGAACACTAATGTGCGTAAAATATGCCTTTTGAAATGGTCGTTTTGAAATATGGACGTCCTTTGAATTTTTTGGTCGATATGTGACCCCAGGATTTGTTTTCAGGGCAGGTGTCATTTACAGGCCTGCAATGATTTTGAATATCAACTGACCATTAGCGCTGGGATTAAAGCTGCTGTTGCGTGAAACGGCCAAAAGGTGGCAGCAGTTCTCCCTTACCAAATCTGGTTACTAGAGCAACAGAGCCTCAATGGAAGTCGTGTTCTAGATTGGAATTTAGAATGGAATGTGCCAGGAGAAAGCCCCTCAAGTTTGTCTCACTACTTCTTGTTCGTGTTTTTAATTTTTTTTTAATTTTCTATTACAGCAAGTTTGATTACAATGTTTGGCTTGTTGTAGGTGTGGAAGATGTGGTTCTTTTACACATATACAGATGTCTGTTCTTCCTGGGATCCTTTTCCCATGTCCGTTAGGACAGAATGTTGAGTAGTCTTCTCTTGGTATTCCGTAGGTCTTTGGAGATTATATATGTCACCTCTGTTTGATTATGTCTGTTAACCCCGATATCGTAATGAAACCAATCCTCACACCTTACCATTGGTGAACCATAAGTTTGTTTAATGAATCTGTGATTGCCCTTCTCCGTGGAAATATCTGCCCTGGTATCCATTTTTAGGTAACACCTATAAGTGATATGATACGATATGTGTCTTTCACGTTCTGACTTACTCCAAGTCACGTGATTACCTCTAGACTCATCTACGGGGCTGCAAATGGCATTGTGTCCTTTTTTTCCTTGGCTTCTATTCTGCCTTAGCGAGGTCCATTTTCAACAATGTGATTCCCTGAGGGTTGTGGATTAGCTGACCTGGGCAGCCTTACCCTGCCGGCCGGCCCTCCCCAGGTGTGCCTGGTTGAGGTCAATATAAACAGCGCTCCAGGCAGCAATAGCCCCTGAAGTTGTGCCTGACTCCACATTCTCTGCCCCGTCAGCAGTCTCGGGGCTGTGCTGGTGGGAGGGAGTGAGGGGCCAAGGCTTTGTTGGTGGCCCGGTGTGAGTGGGGCTCTGCTGGCCTTTCTGCAGGAGTTGCCAGGCTGCCACCTGTAAAGAAGAGGATGTGTCACACATACCTTCCGATGGAATTTCGCTCCAGACAGAGGTGAGGAAGGAAAAAAACAGTGGGGGCCGGGACAGGAGGGGTATCTCAGGCAGGGCAATAGAAAGCTTCCAGAACAGCGCCCGGGGCCAGGACCATCCTGGCTGGCCTGCAGGCACCAAGTTGGCCTGCGTGCTGTCGCTGGTGTGGCTCCAGGGTCCTTCCTCTAGGCTTTCAAGCCCTTGTACATATTCAGGTGTTTTACCTGGGAAGGGTGGGAACAGTTCAGCAGCAGCTGGCCTGGGGCTCAGCTCACGTTTACTCACAGATGCCTCAGCACGGTCCCCCAGCTTTGCAATGAGGACGCTCCTTGCATGGGGGGTGGGTTGCTGGATGTATGGGAGGTGATTCCCCACGTCTGACCAATTTCAGAATTGTTTACCGCTGGAGCAAGTGCCCTGATAGGGTTTCCCTCTGTATAACTGGTGGGTTCAGGTTTTTTTTTCTTTTATGGTTCAAGTTAGATTTTATTCCTCTTTTATGCATTTATAGATATAAGCATGGAAATAATTCATTCCTATAAATACATCTGTGTGAAGGGAAGAACTTTTTTCTGTTTTATTTTAAAATTTTATTTTTTAAAATTTTGAAATTTAGTTTTATTTATTTTTTTATACAGCAGGTTATTATTTGTTATGTATTTTATGCATATACATGTATACAGGTCAATCCCAATCTCCCAACTCATCCCACCACCACCACCCAATGGCTTCCCACACTTGGTGTCCATACGTTTGTTCTCTACCTCTGTGTCTCTATTTCTTCCCTGCAAACCAGTTCATCTGTACCATTTTGTAGGTTCCACATATATGCATTAATATACAATATTTGTTTTCCTCTTTCTGACTTACTTCATTCTGTATGACAGTCTCTAGATCCATCGATGTGTCTACAATTGACCCAGTTTCATCCCTTTTTATGGCTGAGTAATATTCCATTTTATATATGTACCACATCTTTATCCATTCATCTGTCTGTGGGCATTTAGGTTGCTTGCATTACCTGGCTATTGTAAATAGTGCTGCAATGAACATTGTGGTGAATGTGCCTTTTTGGTTTACGGTTTGCTCTGGGTATATGCCCAGAAGTGGGATTGCTGGATCAGATGGTAATTCTATTTCTAGTTTTTTTAAGGAAACTCCATACTGTTTTCCATAGTGACTGTATCAATTTACATCCCCACCAATAGTGGAAGAGGGCTCCTTTTGTCCACACCCTCCCCAGAATTTGTTGTTTGTAGATTTTCTGATGATGCCGATTCTAACAGGTGTGAGGTGATACCTCATTGTAGTTTTGATTTGCATTTATCTAATAATTAGTGCTGTTGAGCAGCTTTTCATGTGCGTCTTGGCCATCTCTGTGTCTTCTTTGAAGAAACGTCTCTTTAGATCTTCTGCCCATTTTTGTATTGGGTTGTTTCTTTTCTTAATATTAAGCTGCATGAGCTGTTTATATATATATTGGAGATTAAACCTTTGTCCATTGATTCATTTGCAACGATTTTCGCCCATTCTGAGGGATGCCTTTTTCCATTCCCATTTTTTTAACAAAAAAGGAAAGAAAGAAAAAGAAGCAGAACACTAATGTGCGTAAAATATGCCTTTTGAAATGGTCGTTTTGAAATATGGACGTCCTTTGAATTTTTTGGTCGATATGTGACCCCAGGATTTGTTTTCAGGGCAGGTGTCATTTACAGGCCTGCAATGATTTTGAATATCAACTGACCATTAGCGCTGGGATTAAAGCTGCTGTTGCGTGAAACGGCCACAAGGTGGCAGCAGTTCTCCCTTACAAAATCTGGTTACTAGAGCAACAGAGCCTCAATGGAAGTCGTGTTCTACATTGGAATTTAGAATGGAATGTGCCAGGAGAAAGCCCCTCAAGTTTGTCTCACTACTTCTTGTTCGTGTTTTAAATTTTTTTTTAATTTTCTATTACAGCAAGTTTCATTACAATGTTTGGCTTGTTGTAGGTGTGGAAGATGTGGTTCTTTTACACATATACAGATGTCTGTTCTTCCTGGGATCCTTTTCCCATGTCCGTTAGGACAGAATGTTGAGTAGTCTTCTCTTGGTATTCCGTAGGTCTTTGGAGATTATATATGTCACCTCTGTTTGATTATGTCTCTTAAACCCGATATCGTAATGAAACCAATCCTCACACCTTTCCATTGGTGAACCATAAGTTTGTTTAATGAATCTGTGATTGCCCTTCTCCGTGGAAATATCTGCCCTGGTATCCATTTTTAGGTAACACCTATAAGTGATATGATACGATATGTGTCTTTCACGTTCTGACTTACTCCAAGTCACGTGATTACGTCTAGACTCATCTACGGGGCTGCAAATGGCATTGTGTCCTTTTTTTCCTTGGCTTCTATTCTGCCTTAGCGAGGTCCATTTTCAACAATGTGATTCCCTGAGGGTTGTGGATTAGCTGACCTGGGCAGCCTTACCCTGCCGGCCGGCCCTCCCCAGGTGTGCCTGGTTGAGGTCAATATAAACAGCGCTCCAGGCAGCAATAGCCCCTGAAGTTGTGCCTGACTCCACATTCTCTGCCCCGTCAGCAGTCTCGGGTCTGTGCTGGTGGGAGGGAGTGAGGGGCCAAGGCTTTGTTGGTGGCCCGGTGTGAGTGGGGCTCTGCTGGCCTTTCTGCAGGAGTTGCCAGGCTGCCACCTGTAAAGAAGAGGATGTGTCACACATACCTTCCGATGGAATTTCGCTCCAGACAGAGGTGAGGAAGGAAAAAAACAGTGGGGGCCGGGACAGGAGGGGTATCTCAGGCAGGGCAATAGAAAGCTTCCAGAACAGCGCCCGGGGCCAGGACCATCCTGGCTGGCCTGCAGGCACCAAGTTGGCCTGCGTGCTGTCGCTGGTGTGGCTCCAGGGTCCTTCCTCTAGGCTTTCAAGCCCTTGTACATATTCAGGTGTTTTACCTGGGAAGGGTGGGAACAGTTCAGCAGCAGCTGGCCTGGGGCTCAGCTCACGTTTACTCACAGATGCCTCAGCACGGTCCCCCAGCTTTGCAATGAGGACGCTCCTTGCATGGGGGGTGGGTTGCTGGATGTATGGGAGGTGATTCCCCACGTCTGACCAATTTCAGAATTGTTTACCGCTGGAGCAAGTGCCCTGATAGGGTTTCCCTCTGTATAACTGGTGGGTTCAGGTTTTTTTTTCTTTTATGGTTCAAGTTAGATTTTATTCCTCTTTTATGCATTTATAGATATAAGCATGGAAATAATTCATTCCTATAAATACATCTGTGTGAAGGGAAGAACTTTTTTCTGTTTTATTTTAAAATTTTATTTTTTAAAATTTTGAAATTTAGTTTTATTTATTTTTTTATACAGCAGGTTATTATTTGTTATGTATTTTATGCATATACATGTATACAGGTCAATCCCAATCTCCCAACTCATCCCACCACCACCACCCAATGGCTTCCCACACTTGGTGTCCATGCGTTTGTTCTCTACCTCTGTGTCTCTATTTCTTCCCTGCAAACCAGTTCATCTGTACCATTTTGTAGGTTCCACATATATGCATTAATATACAATATTTGTTTTCCTCTTTCTGACTTACTTCATTCTGTATGACAGTCCCTAGATCCATCGATGTGTCTACAATTGACCCAGTTTCATCCCTTTTTATGGCTGAGTAATATTCCATTTTATATATGTACCACATCTTTATCCATTCATCTGTCTGTGGGCATTTAGGTTGCTTGCATTACCTGGCTATTGTAAATCGTGCTGCAATGAACATTGTGGTGAATGTGCCTTTTTGGTTTACGGTTTTCTCTGGGTATATGCCCAGAAGTGGGATTGCTGGATCAGATGGTAATTCTATTTCTAGTTTTTTTAAGGAAACTCCATACTGTTCTCCATAGTGACTGTATCAATTTACATCCCCACCAATAGTGGAAGAGGGCTCCTTTTGACCACACCCTCCCCAGAATTTGTTGTTTGTAGATTTTCTGATGATGCCGATTCTAACAGGTGTGAGGTGATACCTCATTGTAGTTTTGATTTGCATTTCTCTAATAATTAGTGCTGTTGAGCAGCTTTTCATGTGCGTCTTGGCCATCTCTGTGTCTTCTTTGAAGAAACGTCTCTTTAGATCTTCTGCCCATTTTTGTATTGGGTTGTTTGTTTTCTTAATATTAAGCTGCATGAGCTGTTTATATATATATTGGAGATTAAACCTTTGTCCATTGATTCATTTGCAACGATTTTCGCCCATTCTGAGGGATGCCTTTTTCCATTCCCGTTTTTTTAACAAAAAAGGAAAGAAAGAAAAAGAAGCAGAACACTAATGTGCGTAAAATATGCCTTTTGAAATGGTCGTTTTGAAATATGGACGTCCTTTGAATTTTTTGGTCGATATGTGACCCCAGGATTTGTTTTCAGGGCAGGTGTCATTTACAGGCCTGCAATGATTTTGAATATCAACTGACCATTAGCGCTGGGATTAAAGCTGCTGTTGCGTGAAACGGCCAAAAGGTGGCAGCAGTTCTCCCTTACCAAATCTGGTTACTAGAGCAACAGAGCCTCAATGGAAGTCGTGTTCTAGATTGGAATTTAGAATGGAATGTGCCAGGAGAAAGCCCCTCAAGTTTGTCTCACTACTTCTTGTTGGTGTTTTTAATTTTTTTTTAATTTTCTATTACAGCAAGTTTCATTACAATGTTTGGCTTGTTGTAGGTGTGGAAGATGTGGTTCTTTTACACATATACAGATGTCTGTTCTTCCTGGGATCCTTTTCCCATGTCCGTTAGGACAGAATGTTGAGTAGTCTTCTCTTGGTATTCCGTAGGTCTTTGGAGATTATATATGTCACCTCTGTTTGATTATGTCTGTTAACCCCGATATCGTAATGAAACCAATCCTCACACCTTACCATTGGTGAACCATAAGTTTGTTTAATGAATCTGTGATTGCCCTTCTCCGTGGAAATATCTGCCCTGGTATCCATTTTTAGGTAACACCTATAAGTGATATGATACGATATGTGTCTTTCACGTTCTGACTTACTCCAAGTCACGTGATTACCTCTAGACTCATCTACGGGGCTGCAAATGGCATTGTGTCCTTTTTTTCCTTGGCTTCTATTCTGCCTTAGCGAGGTCCATTTTCAACAATGTGATTCCCTGAGGGTTGTGGATTAGCTGACCTGGGCAGCCTTACCCTGCCGGCCGGCCCTCCCCAGGTGTGCCTGGTTGAGGTCAATATAAACAGCGCTCCAGGCAGCAATAGCCCCTGAAGTTGTGCCTGACTCCACATTCTCTGCCCCGTCAGCAGTCTCGGGGCTGTGCTGGTGGGAGGGAGTGAGGGGCCAAGGCTTTGTTGGTGGCCCGGTGTGAGTGGGGCTCTGCTGGCCTTTCTGCAGGAGTTGCCAGGCTGCCACCTGTAAAGAAGAGGATGTGTCACACATACCTTCCGATGGAATTTCGCTCCAGACAGAGGTGAGGAAGGAAAAAAACAGTGGGGGCCGGGACAGGAGGGGTATCTCAGGCAGGGCAATAGAAAGCTTCCAGAACAGCGCCCGGGGCCAGGACCATCCTGGCTGGCCTGCAGGCACCAAGTTGGCCTGCGTGCTGTCGCTGGTGTGGCTCCAGGGTCCTTCCTCTAGGCTTTCAAGCCCTTGTACATATTCAGGTGTTTTACCTGGGAAGGGTGGGAACAGTTCAGCAGCAGCTGGCCTGGGGCTCAGCTCACGTTTACTCACAGATGCCTCAGCACGGTCCCCCAGCTTTGCAATGAGGACGCTCCTTGCATGGGGGGTGGGTTGCTGGATGTATGGGAGGTGATTCCCCACGTCTGACCAATTTCAGAATTGTTTACCGCTGGAGCAAGTGCCCTGATAGGGTTTCCCTCTGTATAACTGGTGGGTTCAGGTTTTTTTTTCTTTTATGGTTCAAGTTAGATTTTATTCCTCTTTTATGCATTTATAGATATAAGCATGGAAATAATTCATTCCTATAAATACATCTGTGTGAAGGGAAGAACTTTTTTCTGTTTTATTTTAAAATTTTATTTTTTAAAATTTTGAAATTTAGTTTTATTTATTTTTTTATACAGCAGGTTATTATTTGTTATGTATTTTATGCATATACATGTATACAGGTCAATCCCAATCTCCCAACTCATCCCACCACCACCACCCAATGGCTTCCCACACTTGGTGTCCATACGTTTGTTCTCTACCTCTGTGTCTCTATTTCTTCCCTGCAAACCAGTTCATCTGTACCATTTTGTAGGTTCCACATATATGCATTAATATACAATATTTGTTTTCCTCTTTCTGACTTACTTCATTCTGTATGACAGTCTCTAGATCCATCGATGTGTCTACAATTGACCCAGTTTCATCCCTTTTTATGGCTGAGTAATATTCCATTTTATATATGTACCACATCTTTATCCATTCATCTGTCTGTGGGCATTTAGGTTGCTTGCATTACCTGGCTATTGTAAATAGTGCTGCAATGAACATTGTGGTGAATGTGCCTTTTTGGTTTACGGTTTGCTCTGGGTATATGCCCAGAAGTGGGATTGCTGGATCAGATGGTAATTCTATTTCTAGTTTTTTTAAGGAAACTCCATACTGTTCTCCATAGTGACTGTATCAATTTACATCCCCACCAATAGTGGAAGACGGCTCCTTTTGTCCACACCCTCCCCAGAATTTGTTGTTTGTAGATTTTCTGATGATGCCGATTCTAACAGGTGTGAGGTGATACCTCATTGTAGTTTTGATTTGCATTTATCTAATAATTAGTGCTGTTGAGCAGCTTTTCATGTGCGTCTTGGCCATCTCTGTGTCTTCTTTGAAGAAACGTCTCTTTAGATCTTCTGCCCATTTTTGTATTGGGTTGTTTGTTTTCTTAATATTAAGCTGCATGAGCTGTTTATATATATATTGGAGATTAAACCTTTGTCCATTGATTCATTTGCAACGATTTTCGCCCATTCTGAGGGATGCCTTTTTCCATTCCCATTTTTTTAACAAAAAAGGAAAGAAAGAAAAAGAAGCAGAACACTAATGTGCGTAAAATATGCCTTTTGAAATGGTCGTTTTGAAATATGGACGTCCTTTGAATTTTTTGGTCGATATGTGACCCCAGGATTTGTTTTCAGGGCAGGTGTCATTTACAGGCCTGCAATGATTTTGAATATCAACTGACCATTAGCGCTGGGATTAAAGCTGCTGTTGCGTGAAACGGCCACAAGGTGGCAGCAGTTCTCCCTTACAAAATCTGGTTACTAGAGCAACAGAGCCTCAATGGAAGTCGTGTTCTACATTGGAATTTAGAATGGAATGTGCCAGGAGAAAGCCCCTCAAGTTTGTCTCACTACTTCTTGTTGGTGTTTTTAATTTTTTTTTAATTTTCTATTACAGCAAGTTTCATTACAATGTTTGGCTTGTTGTAGGTGTGGAAGATGTGGTTCTTTTACACATATACAGATGTCTGTTCTTCCTGGGATCCTTTTCCCATGTCCGTTAGGACAGAATGTTGAGTAGTCTTCTCTTGGTATTCCGTAGGTCTTTGGAGATTATATATGTCACCTCTGTTTGATTATGTCTCTTAAACCCGATATCGTAATGAAACCAATCCTCACACCTTTCCATTGGTGAACCATAAGTTTGTTTAATGAATCTGTGATTGCCCTTCTCCGTGGAAATATCTGCCCTGGTATCCATTTTTAGGTAACACCTATAAGTGATATGATACGATATGTGTCTTTCACGTTCTGACTTACTCCAAGTCACGTGATTACCTCTAGACTCATCTACGGGGCTGCAAATGGCATTGTGTCCTTTTTTTCCTTGGCTTCTATTCTGCCTTAGCGAGGTCCATTTTCAACATTGTGATTCCCTGAGGGTTGTGGATTAGCTGACCTGGGCAGCCTTACACTGCCGACCGGCCCTCCCCAGGTGTGCCTGGTTGAGGTCAATATAAACAGCGCTCCAGGCAGCAATAGGCCCTGAAGTTGTGCCTGACTCCACATTCTCTGCCCCGTCAGCAGTCTCGGGGCTGTGCTGGTGGGAGGGAATGAGGGGCCAAGGCTTTGTTGGTGGCCCGGTGTGAGTGGGGCTCTGCTGGCCTTTCTGCAGGAGTTGCCAGGCTGCCACCTGTAAAGAAGAGGATGTGTCACACATACCTTCCGATGGAATTTCGCTCCAGACAGAGGTGAGTTAGGAAAAAAACAGTGGGGGCCGGGACAGGAGGGGTATCTCAGGCAGGGCAATAGATAGCTTCCAGAACAGCTCCCGGGGCCAGGACCATCCTGGCTGGCCTGCAGGCACCAAGTTGGCCTGCGTGCTGTCGCTGGTGTGGCTCCAGGGTCCTTCCTCTAGGCTTTCAAGCCCTTGTACATATTCAGGTGTTTTACCTGGGAAGGGTGGGAACAGTTCAGCAGCAGCTGGCCTGGGGCTCAGCTCACGTTTACTCACAGATGCCTCAGCACGGTCCCCCAGCTTTGCAATGAGGATGCTCCTTGCATGGGGGGTGGGTTGCTGGATGTATGGGAGGTGATTCCCCACGTCTGACCAATTTCAAAATTGTTTACCGCTGGAGCAAGTGCCCTGATAGGGTTTCCCTCTGTATAACTGGTGGGTTCAGGTTTTTTTTTCTTTTATGGTTCAAGTTAGATTTTATTCCTCTTTTATGCATTTATAGATATAAGCATGGAAATAATTCATTCCTATAAATACATCTGTGTGAAGGGAAGAACTTTTTTCTGTTTTATTTTAAAATTTTATTTTTTAAAATTTTGAAATTTAGTTTTATTTATTTTTTTATACAGCAGGTTATTATTTGTTATGTATTTTATGCATATACATGTATACAGGTCAATCCCAATCTCCCAACTCATCCCACCACCACCACCCAATGGCTTCCCACACTTGGTGTCCATACGTTTGTTCTCTACCTCTGTCTCTCTATTTCTTCCCTGCAAACCAGTTCATCTGTACCATTTTGTAGGTTCCACATATATGCATTAATATACAATATTTGTTTTCCTCTTTCTGACTTACTTCATTCTGTATGACAGTCTCTAGATCCATCGATGTGTCTACAATTGACCCAGTTTCATCCCTTTTTATGGCTGAGTAATATTCCATTTTATATATGTACCACATCTTTATCCATTCATCTGTCTGTGGGCATTTAGGTTGCTTGCATTACCTGGCTATTGTAAATAGTGCTGCAATGAACATTGTGGTGAATGTGCCTTTTTGGTTTACGGTTTTCTCTGGGTATATGCCCAGAAGTGGGATTGCTGGATCAGATGGTAATTCTATTTCTAGTTTTTTTAAGGAAACTCCATACTGTTCTCCATAGTGACTGTATCAATTTACATCCCCACCAATAGTGGAAGACGGCTCCTTTTGTCCACACCCTCCCCAGAATTTGTTGTTTGTAGATTTTCTGATGATGCCGATTCTAACAGGTGTGAGGTGATACCTCATTGTAGTTTTGATTTGCATTTCTCTAATAATTAGTGCTGTTGAGCAGCTTTTCATGTGCGTCTTGGCCATCTCTGTGTCTTCTTTGAAGAAACGTCTCTTTAGATCTTCTGCCCATTTTTGTATTGGGTTGTTTTTTTTTTTGACTATTAAGCTGCATGAGCTGTTTATATATATATTGGAGATTGAACCTTTGTCCATTGATTCATTTGCAACGATTTTCGCCCATTCTGAGGGATGCCTTTTTCCATTCCCATTTTTTTAACAAAAAAGGAAAGAAAGAAAAAGAAGCAGAACACTAATGTGCGTAAAATATGCCTTTTGAAATGGTCGTTTTGAAATATGGACGTCCTTTGAATTTTTTGGTCGATATGTGACCCCAGGATTTGTTTTCAGGGCAGGTGTCATTTACAGGCCTGCAATGATTTTGAATATCAACTGACCATTAGCGCTGGGATTAAAGCTGCTGTTGCGTGAAACGGCCACAAGGTGGCAGCAGTTCTCCCTTACCAAATCTGGTTACTAGAGCAACAGAGCCTCAATGGAAGTCGTGTTCTACATTGGAATTTAGAATGGAATGTGCCAGGAGAAAGCCCCTCAAGTTTGTCTCACTACTTCTTGTTGGTGTTTTTAATTTTTTTTTAATTTTCTATTACAGCAAGTTTCATTACAATGTTTGGCTTGTTGTAGGTGTGGAAGATGTGGTTCTTTTACACATATACAGATGTCTGTTCTTCCTGGGATCCTTTTCCCATGTCCGTTAGGACAGAATGTTGAGTAGTCTTCTCTTGGTATTCCGTAGGTCTTTGGAGATTATATATGTCACCTCTGTTTGATTATGTCTCTTAACCCCGATATCGTAATGAAACCAATCCTCACACCTTTCCATTGGTGAACCATAAGTTTGTTTAATGAATCTGTGATTGCCCTTCTCCGTGGAAATATCTGCCCTGGTATCCATTTTTAGGTAACACCTATAAGTGATATGATACGATATGTGTCTTTCACGTTCTGACTTACTCCAAGTCACGTGATTACGTCTAGACTCATCTACGGGGCTGCAAATGGCATTGTGTCCTTTTTTTCCTTGGCTTCTATTCTGCCTTAGCGAGGTCCATTTTCAACAATGTGATTCCCTGAGGGTTGTGGATTAGCTGACCTGGGCAGCCTTACCCTGCCGGCCGGCCCTCCCCAGGTGTGCCTGGTTGAGGTCAATATAAACAGCGCTCCAGGCAGCAATAGCCCCTGAAGTTGTGCCTGACTCCACATTCTCTGCCCCGTCAGCAGTCTCGGGTCTGTGCTGGTGGGAGGGAGTGAGGGGCCAAGGCTTTGTTGGTGGCCCGGTGTGAGTGGGGCTCTGCTGGCCTTTCTGCAGGAGTTGCCAGGCTGCCACCTGTAAAGAAGAGGATGTGTCACACATACCTTCCAATGGAATTTCTCTCCAGACAGAGGTGAGGAAGGAAAAAAACAGTGGGGGCCGGGACAGGAGGGGTATCTCAGGCAGGGCAATAGAAAGCTTCCAGAACAGCGCCCGGGGCCAGGACCATCCTGGCTGGCCTGCAGGCACCAAGTTGGCCTGCGTGCTGTCGCTGGTGTGGCTCCAGGGTCCTTCCTCTAGGCTTTCAAGCCCTTGTACATATTCAGGTGTTTTACCTGGGAAGGGTGGGAACAGTTCAGCAGCAGCTGGCCTGGGGCTCAGCTCACGTTTACTCACAGATGCCTCAGCACGGTCCCCCAGCTTTGCAATGAGGACGCTCCTTGCATGGGGGGTGGGTTGCTGGATGTATGGGAGGTGATTCCCCACGTCTGACCAATTTCAGAATTGTTTACCGCTGGAGCAAGTGCCCTGATAGGGTTTCCCTCTGTATAACTGGTGGGTTCAGGTTTTTTTTTCTTTTATGGTTCAAGTTAGATTTTATTCCTCTTTTATGCATTTATAGATATAAGCATGGAAATAATTCATTCCTATAAATACATCTGTGTGAAGGGAAGAACTTTTTTCTGTTTTATTTTAAAATTTTATTTTTTAAAATTTTGAAATTTAGTTTTATTTATTTTTTTATACAGCAGGTTATTATTTGTTATGTATTTTATGCATATACATGTATACAGGTCAATCCCAATCTCCCAACTCATCCCACCACCACCACCCAATGGCTTCCCACACTTGGTGTCCATACGTTTGTTCTCTACCTCTGTGTCTCTATTTCTTCCCTGCAAACCAGTTCATCTGTACCATTTTGTAGGTTCCACATATATGCATTAATATACAATATTTGTTTTCCTCTTTCTGACTTACTTCATTCTGTATGACAGTCTCTAGATCCATCGATGTGTCTACAATTGACCCAGTTTCATCCCTTTTTATGGCTGAGTAATATTCCATTTTATATATGTACCACATCTTTATCCATTCATCTGTCTGTGGGCATTTAGGTTGCTTGCATTACCTGGCTATTGTAAATAGTGCTGCAATGAACATTGTGGTGAATGTGCCTTTTTGGTTTACGGTTTGCTCTGGGTATATGCCCAGAAGTGGGATTGCTGGATCAGATGGTAATTCTATTTCTAGTTTTTTTAAGGAAACTCCATACTGTTCTCCATAGTGACTGTATCAATTTACATCCCCACCAATAGTGGAAGAGGGCTCCTTTTGTCCACACCCTCCCCAGAATTTGTTGTTTGTAGATTTTCTGATGATGCCGATTCTAACAGGTGTGAGGTGATACCTCATTGTAGTTTTGATTTGCATTTATCTAATAATTAGTGCTGTTGAGCAGCTTTTCATGTGCGTCTTGGCCATCTCTGTGTCTTCTTTGAAGAAACGTCTCTTTAGATCTTCTGCCCATTTTTGTATTGGGTTGTTTGTTTCCTTAATATTAAGCTGCATGAGCTGTTTATATATATATTGGAGATTAAACCTTTGTCCATTGATTCATTTGCAACGATTTTCGCCCATTCTGAGGGATGCCTTTTTCCATTCCCATTTTTTTAACAAAAAAGGAAAGAAAGAAAAAGAAGCAGAACACTAATGTGCGTAAAATATGCCTTTTGAAATGGTCGTTTTGAAATATGGACGTCCTTTGAATTTTTTGGTCGATATGTGACCCCAGGATTTGTTTTCAGGGCAGGTGTCATTTACAGGCCTGCAATGATTTTGAATATCAACTGACCATTAGCGCTGGGATTAAAGCTGCTGTTGCGTGAAACGGCCACAAGGTGGCAGCAGTTCTCCCTTACCAAATCTGGTTACTAGAGCAACAGAGCCTCAATGGAAGTCGTGTTCTACATTGGAATTTAGAATGGAATGTGCCAGGAGAAAGCCCCTCAAGTTTGTCTCACTACTTCTTGTTCGTGTTTTTAATTTTTTTTAAATTTTCTATTACAGCAAGTTTCATTACAATGTTTGGCTTGTTGTAGGTGTGGAAGATGTGGTTCTTTTACACATATACAGATGTCTGTTCTTCCTGGGATCCTTTTCCCATGTCCGTTAGGACAGAATGTTGAGTAGTCTTCTCTTGGTATTCCGTAGGTCTTTGGAGATTATATATGTCACCTCTGTTTGATTATGTCTGTTAACCCCGATATCGTAATGAAACCAATCCTCACACCTTTCCATTGGTGAACCATAAGTTTGTTTAATGAATCTGTGATTGCCCTTCTCCGTGGAAATATCTGCCCTGGTATCCATTTTTAGGTAACACCTATAAGTGATATGATACGATATGTGTCTTTCACGTTCTGACTTACTCCAAGTCACGTGATTACTTCTAGACTCATCTACGGGGCTGCAAATGGCATTGTGTCCTTTTTTTCCTTGGCTTCTATTCTGCCTTAGCGAGGTCCATTTTCAACATTGTGATTCCCTGAGGGTTGTGGATTAGCTGACCTGGGCAGCCTTACACTGCCGACCGGCCCTCCCCAGGTGTGCCTGGTTGAGGTCAATATAAACAGCGCTCCAGGCAGCAATAGGCCCTGAAGTTGTGCCTGACTCCACATTCTCTGCCCCGTCAGCAGTCTCGGGGCTGTGCTGGTGGGAGGGAATGAGGGGCCAAGGCTTTGTTGGTGGCCCGGTGTGAGTGGGGCTCTGCTGGCCTTTCTGCAGGAGTTGCCAGCCTGCCACCTGTAAAGAAGAGGATGTGTCACACATACCTTCCGATGGAATTTCGCTCCAGACAGAGGTGAGTTAGGAAAAAAACAGTGGGGGCCGGGACAGGAGGGGTATCTCAGGCAGGGCAATAGAAAGCTTCCAGAACAGCGCCCGGGGCCAGGACCATCCTGGCTGGCCTGCAGTCACCAAGTTGGCCTGCGTGCTGTCGCTGGTGTGGCTCCAGGGTCCTTCCTCTAGGCTTTCAAGCCCTTGTACATATTCAGGTGTTTTACCTGGGAAGGGTGGGAACAGTTCAGCAGCAGCTGGCCTGGGGCTCAGCTCACGTTTACTCACAGATGCCTCAGCACGGTCCCCCAGCTTTGCAATGAGGACGCTCCTTGCATGGGGGGTGGGTTGCTGGATGTATGGGAGGTGATTCCCCACGTCTGACCAATTTCAGAATTGTTTACCGCTGGAGCAAGTGCCCTGATAGGGTTTCCCTCTGTATAACTGGTGGGTTCAGGTTTTTTTTTCTTTTATGGTTCAAGTTAGATTTTATTCCTCTTTTATGCATTTATAGATATAAGCATGGAAATAATTCATTCCTATAAATACATCTGTGTGAAGGGAAGAACTTTTTTCTGTTTTATTTTAAAATTTTATTTTTTAAAATTTTGAAATTTAGTTTTATTTATTTTTTTATACAGCAGGTTATTATTTGTTATGTATTTTATGCATATACATGTATACAGGTCAATCCCAATCTCCCAACTCATCCCACCACCACCACCCAATGGCTTCCCACACTTGGTGTCCATACGTTTGTTCTCTACCTCTGTGTCTCTATTTCTTCCCTGCAAACCAGTTCATCTGTACCATTTTGTAGGTTCCACATATATGCATTAATATACAATATTTGTTTTCCTCTTTCTGACTTACTTCATTCTGTATGACAGTCTCTAGATCCATCGATGTGTCTACAATTGACCCAGTTTCATCCCTTTTTATGGCTGAGTAATATTCCATTTTATATATGTACCACATCTTTATCCATTCATCTGTCTGTGGGCATTTAGGTTGCTTGCATTACCTGGCTATTGTAAATAGTGCTGCAATGAACATTGTGGTGAATGTGCCTTTTTGGTTTACGGTTTGCTCTGGGTATATGCCCAGAAGTGGGATTGCTGGATCAGATGGTAATTCTATTTCTAGTTTTTTTAAGGAAACTCCATACTGTTTTCCATAGTGACTGTATCAATTTACATCCCCACCAATAGTGGAAGAGGGCTCCTTTTGTCCACACCCTCCCCAGAATTTGTTGTTTGTAGATTTTCTGATGATGCCGATTCTAACAGGTGTGAGGTGATACCTCATTGTAGTTTTGATTTGCATTTATCTAATAATTAGTGCTGTTGAGCAGCTTTTCATGTGCGTCTTGGCCATCTCTGTGTCTTCTTTGAAGAAACGTCTCTTTAGATCTTCTGCCCATTTTTGTATTGGGTTGTTTGTTTTCTTAATATTAAGCTGCATGAGCTGTTTATATATATATTGGAGATTAAACCTTTGTCCATTGATTCATTTGCAACGATTTTCGCCCATTCTGAGGGATGCCTTTTTCCATTCCCATTTTTTTAACAAAAAAGGAAAGAAAGAAAAAGAAGCAGAACACTAATGTGCGTAAAATATGCCTTTTGAAATGGTCGTTTTGAAATATGGACGTCCTTTGAATTTTTTGGTCGATATGTGACCCCAGGATTTGTTTTCAGGGCAGGTGTCATTTACAGGCCTGCAATGATTTTGAATATCAACTGACCATTAGCGCTGGGATTAAAGCTGCTGTTGCGTGAAACGGCCACAAGGTGGCAGCAGTTCTCCCTTACCAAATCTGGTTACTAGAGCAACAGAGCCTCAATGGAAGTCGTGTTCTACATTGGAATTTAGAATGGAATGTGCCAGGAGAAAGCCCCTCAAGTTTGTCTCACTACTTCTTGTTCGTGTTTTTAATTTTTTTTTAATTTTCTATTACAGCAAGTTTCATTACAATGTTTGGCTTGTTGTAGGTGTGGAAGATGTGGTTCTTTTACACATATACAGATGTCTGTTCTTCCTGGGATCCTTTTCCCATGTCCGTTAGGACAGAATGTTGAGTAGTCTTCTCTTGGTATTCCGTAGGTCTTTGGAGATTATATATGTCACCTCTGTTTGATTATGTCTCTTAACCCCGATATCGTAATGAAACCAATCCTCACACCTTTCCATTGGTGAACCATAAGTTTGTTTAATGAATCTGTGATTGCCCTTCTCCGTGGAAATATCTGCCCTGGTATCCATTTTTAGGTAACACCTATAAGTGATATGATACGATATGTGTCTTTCACGTTCTGACTTACTCCAAGTCACGTGATTACCTCTAGACTCATCTACGGGGCTGCAAATGGCATTGTGTCCTTTTTTTCCTTGGCTTCTATTCTGCCTTAGCGAGGTCCATTTTCAACATTGTGATTCCCTGAGGGTTGTGGATTAGCTGACCTGGGCAGCCTTACACTGCCGACCGGCCCTCCCCAGGTGTGCCTGGTTGAGGTCAATATAAACAGCGCTCCAGGCAGCAATAGGCCCTGAAGTTGTGCCTGACTCCACATTCTCTGCCCCGTCAGCAGTCTCGGGGCTGTGCTGGTGGGAGGGAATGAGGGGCCAAGGCTTTGTTGGTGGCCCGGTGTGAGTGGGGCTCTGCTGGCCTTTCTGCAGGAGTTGCCAGGCTGCCACCTGTAAAGAAGAGGATGTGTCACACATACCTTCCGATGGAATTTCGCTCCAGACAGAGGTGAGTTAGGAAAAAAACAGTGGGGGCCGGGACAGGAGGGGTATCTCAGGCAGGGCAATAGAAAGCTTCCAGAACAGCTCCCGGGGCCAGGACCATCCTGGCTGGCCTGCAGGCACCAAGTTGGCCTGCGTGCTGTCGCTGGTGTGGCTCCAGGGTCCTTCCTCTAGGCTTTCAAGCCCTTGTACATATTCAGGTGTTTTACCTGGGAAGGGTGGGAACAGTTCAGCAGCAGCTGGCCTGGGGCTCAGCTCACGTTTACTCACAGATGCCTCAGCACGGTCCCCCAGCTTTGCAATGAGGATGCTCCTTGCATGGGGGGTGGGTTGCTGGATGTATGGGAGGTGATTCCCCACGTCTGACCAATTTCAGAATTGTTTACCGCTGGAGCAAGTGCCCTGATAGGGTTTCCCTCTGTATAACTGGTGGGTTCAGGTTTTTTTTTCTTTTATGGTTCAAGTTAGATTTTATTCCTCTTTTATGCATTTATAGATATAAGCATGGAAATAATTCATTCCTATAAATACATCTGTGTGAAGGGAAGAACTTTTTTCTGTTTTATTTTAAAATTTTATTTTTTAAAATTTTGAAATTTAGTTTTATTTATTTTTTTATACAGCAGGTTATTATTTGTTATGTATTTTATGCATATACATGTATACAGGTCAATCCCAATCTCCCAACTCATCCCACCACCACCACCCAATGGCTTCCCACACTTGGTGTCCATACGTTTGTTCTCTACCTCTGTGTCTCTATTTCTTCCCTGCAAACCAGTTCATCTGTACCATTTTGTAGGTTCCACATATATGCATTAATATACAATATTTGTTTTCCTCTTTCTGACTTACTTCATTCTGTATGACAGTCTCTAGATCCATCGATGTGTCTACAATTGACCCAGTTTCATCCCTTTTTATGGCTGAGTAATATTCCATTTTATATATGTACCACATCTTTATCCATTCATCTGTCTGTGGGCATTTAGGTTGCTTGCATTACCTGGCTATTGTAAATAGTGCTGCAATGAACATTGTGGTGAATGTGCCTTTTTGGTTTACGGTTTGCTCTGGGTATATGCCCAGAAGTGGGATTGCTGGATCAGATGGTAATTCTATTTCTAGTTTTTTTAAGGAAACTCCATACTGTTCTCCATAGTGACTGTATCAATTTACATCCCCACCAATAGTGGAAGAGGGCTCCTTTTGTCCACACCCTCCCCAGAATTTGTTGTTTGTAGATTTTCTGATGATGCCGATTCTAACAGGTGTGAGGTGATACCTCATTGTAGTTTTGATTTGCATTTCTCTAATAATTAGTGCTGTTGAGCAGCTTTTCATGTGCGTCTTGGCCATCTCTGTGTCTTCTTTGAAGAAACGTCTCTTTAGATCTTCTGCCCATTTTTGTATTGGGTTGTTTTTTTTTTGAATATTAAGCTGCATGAGCTGTTTATATATATATTGGAGATTGAACCTTTGTCCATTGATTCATTTGCAACGATTTTCGCCCATTCTGAGGGATGCCTTTTTCCATTCCCATTTTTTTAACAAAAAAGGAAAGAAAGAAAAAGAAGCAGAACACTAATGTGCGTAAAATATGCCTTTTGAAATGGTCGTTTTGAAATATGGACGTCCTTTGAATTTTTTGGTCGATATGTGACCCCAGGATTTGTTTTCAGGGCAGGTGTCATTTACAGGCCTGCAATGATTTTGAATATCAACTGACCATTAGCGCTGGGATTAAAGCTGCTGTTGCGTGAAACGGCCACAAGGTGGCAGCAGTTCTCCCTTACCAAATCTGGTTACTAGAGCAACAGAGCCTCAATGGAAGTCATGTTCTAGATTGGAATTTAGAATGGAATGTGCCAGGAGAAAGCCCCTCAAGTTTGTCTCACTACTTCTTGTTGGTGTTTTTAATTTTTTTTTAATTTTCTATTACAGCAAGTTTCATTACAATGTTTGGCTTGTTGTAGGTGTGGAAGATGTGGTTCTTTTACACATATACAGATGTCTGTTCTTCCTGGGATCCTTTTCCCATGTCCGTTAGGACAGAATGTTGAGTAGTCTTCTCTTGGTATTCCGTAGGTCTTTGGAGATTATATATGTCACCTCTGTTTGATTATGTCTCTTAACCCCGATATCGTAATGAAACCAATCCTCACACCTTTCCATTGGTGAACCATAAGTTTGTTTAATGAATCTGTGATTGCCCTTCTCCGTGGAAATATCTGCCCTGGTATCCATTTTTAGGTAACACCTATAAGTGATATGATACGATATGTGTCTTTCACGTTCTGACTTACTCCAAGTCACGTGATTACGTCTAGACTCATCTACGGGGCTGCAAATGGCATTGTGTCCTTTTTTTCCTTGGCTTCTATTCTGCCTTAGCGAGGTCCATTTTCAACAATGTGATTCCCTGAGGGTTGTGGATTAGCTGACCTGGGCAGCCTTACCCTGCCGGCCGGCCCTCCCCAGGTGTGCCTGGTTGAGGTCAATATAAACAGCGCTCCAGGCAGCAATAGCCCCTGAAGTTGTGCCTGACTCCACATTCTCTGCCCCGTCAGCAGTCTCGGGTCTGTGCTGGTGGGAGGGAGTGAGGGGCCAAGGCTTTGTTGGTGGCCCGGTGTGAGTGGGGCTCTGCTGGCCTTTCTGCAGGAGTTGCCAGGCTGCCACCTGTAAAGAAGAGGATGTGTCACACATACCTTCCGATGGAATTTCGCTCCAGACAGAGGTGAGGAAGGAAAAAAACAGTGGGGGCCGGGACAGGAGGGGTATCTCAGGCAGGGCAATAGAAAGCTTCCAGAACAGCGCCCGGGGCCAGGACCATCCTGGCTGGCCTGCAGGCACCAAGTTGGCCTGCGTGCTGTCGCTGGTGTGGCTCCAGGGTCCTTCCTCTAGGCTTTCAAGCCCTTGTACATATTCAGGTGTTTTACCTGGGAAGGGTGGGAACAGTTCAGCAGCAGCTGGCCTGGGGCTCAGCTCACGTTTACTCACAGATGCCTCAGCACGGTCCCCCAGCTTTGCAATGAGGACGCTCCTTGCATGGGGGGTGGGTTGCTGGATGTATGGGAGGTGATTCCCCACGTCTGACCAATTTCAGAATTGTTTACCGCTGGAGCAAGTGCCCTGATAGGGTTTCCCTCTGTATAACTGGTGGGTTCAGGTTTTTTTTTCTTTTATGGTTCAAGTTAGATTTTATTCCTCTTTTATGCATTTATAGATATAAGCATGGAAATAATTCATTCCTATAAATACATCTGTGTGAAGGGAAGAACTTTTTTCTGTTTTATTTTAAAATTTTATTTTTTAAAATTTTGAAATTTAGTTTTATTTATTTTTTTATACAGCAGGTTATTATTTGTTATGTATTTTATGCATATACATGTATACAGGTCAATCCCAATCTCCCAACTCATCCCACCACCACCACCCAATGGCTTCCCACACTTGGTGTCCATGCGTTTGTTCTCTACCTCTGTGTCTCTATTTCTTCCCTGCAAACCAGTTCATCTGTACCATTTTGTAGGTTCCACATATATGCATTAATATACAATATTTGTTTTCCTCTTTCTGACTTACTTCATTCTGTATGACAGTCTCTAGATCCATCGATGTGTCTACAATTGACCCAGTTTCATCCCTTTTTATGGCTGAGTAATATTCCATTTTATATATGTACCACATCTTTATCCATTCATCTGTCTGTGGGCATTTAGGTTGCTTGCATTACCTGGCTATTGTAAATAGTGCTGCAATGAACATTGTGGTGAATGTGCCTTTTTGGTTTATGGATTGCTCTGGGTATATGCCCAGAAGTGGGATTGCTGGATCAGATGGTAATTCTATTTCTAGTTTTTTTAAGGAAACTCCATACTGTTCTCCATAGTGACTGTATCAATTTACATCCCCACCAATAGTGGAAGACGGCTCCTTTTGTCCACACCCTCCCCAGAATTTGTTGTTTGTAGATTTTCTGATGATGCCGATTCTAACAGGTGTGAGGTGATACCTCATTGTAGTTTTGATTTGCATTTCTCTAATAATTAGTGCTGTTGAGCAGCTTTTCATGTGCGTCTTGGCCATCTCTGTGTCTTCTTTGAAGAAACGTCTCTTTAGATCTTCTGCCCATTTTTGTATTGGGTTGTTTGTTTTCTTAATATTAAGCTGCATGAGCTGTTTATATATATATTGGAGATTGAACCTTTGTCCATTGATTCATTTGCAACGATTTTCGCCCATTCTGAGGGATGCCTTTTTCCATTCCCATTTTTTTAACAAAAAAGGAAAGAAAGAAAAAGAAGCAGAACACTAATGTGCGTAAAATATGCCTTTTGAAATGGTCGTTTTGAAATATGGACATCCTTTGAATTTTTTGGTCGATATGTGACCCCAGGATTTGTTTTCAGGGCAGGTGTCATTTACAGGCCTGCAATGATTTTGAATATCAACTGACCATTAGCGCTGGGATTAAAGCTGCTGTTGCGTGAAACGGCCACAAGGTGGCAGCAGTTCTCCCTTACCAAATCTGGTTACTAGAGCAACAGAGCCTCAATGGAAGTCGTGTTCTAGATTGGAATTTAGAATGGAATGTGCCAGGAGAAAGCCCCTCAAGTTTGTCTCACTACTTCTTGTTCGTGTTTTTAATTTTTTTTAAATTTTCTATTACAGCAAGTTTCATTACAATGTTTGGCTTGTTGTAGGTGTGGAAGATGTGGTTCTTTTACACATATACAGATGTCTGTTCTTCCTGGGATCCTTTTCCCATGTCCGTTAGGACAGAATGTTGAGTAGTCTTCTCTTGGTATTCCGTAGGTCTTTGGAGATTATATATGTCACCTCTGTTTGATTATGTCTCTTAACCCCGATATCGTAATGAAACCAATCCTCACACCTTTCCATTGGTGAACCATAAGTTTGTTTAATGAATCTGTGATTGCCCTTCTCCGTGGAAATATCTGCCCTGGTATCCATTTTTAGGTAACACCTATAAGTGATATGATACGATATGTGTCTTTCACGTTCTGACTTACTCCAAGTCACGTGATTACCTCTAGACTCATCTACGGGGCTGCAAATGGCATTGTGTCCTTTTTTTCCTTGGCTTCTATTCTGCCTTAGCGAGGTCCATTTTCAACAATGTGATTCCCTGAGGGTTGTGGATTAGCTGACCTGGGCAGCCTTACCCTGCCGGCCGGCCCTCCCCAGGTGTGCCTGGTTGAGGTCAATATAAACAGCGCTCCAGGCAGCAATAGCCCCTGAAGTTGTGCCTGACTCCACATTCTCTGCCCCGTCAGCAGTCTCGGGGCTGTGCTGGTGGGAGGGAGTGAGGGGCCAAGGCTTTGTTGGTGGCCCGGTGTGAGTGGGGCTCTGCTGGCCTTTCTGCAGGAGTTTCCAGGCTGCCACCTGTAAAGAAGAGGATGTGTCACACATACCTTCCGATGGAATTTCGCTCCAGACAGAGGTGAGGAAGGAAAAAAACAGTGGGGGCCGGGACAGGAGGGGTATCTCAGGCAGGGCAATAGAAAGCTTCCAGAACAGCGCCCGGGGCCAGGACCATCCTGGCTGGCCTGCAGGCACCAAGTTGGCCTGCGTGCTGTCGCTGGTGTGGCTCCAGGGTCCTTCCTCTAGGCTTTCAAGCCCTTGTACATATTCAGGTGTTTTACCTGGGAAGGGTGGGAACAGTTCAGCAGCAGCTGGCCTGGGGCTCAGCTCACGTTTACTCACAGATGCCTCAGCACGGTCCCCCAGCTTTGCAATGAGGACGCTCCTTGCATGGGGGGTGGGTTGCTGGATGTATGGGAGGTGATTCCCCACGTCTGACCAATTTCAGAATTGTTTACCGCTGGAGCAAGTGCCCTGATAGGGTTTCCCTCTGTATAACTGGTGGGTTCAGGTTTTTTTTTCTTTTATGGTTCAAGTTAGATTTTATTCCTCTTTTATGCATTTATAGATATAAGCATGGAAATAATTCATTCCTATAAATACATCTGTGTGAAGGGAAGAACTTTTTTCTGTTTTATTTTAAAATTTTATTTTTTAAAATTTTGAAATTTAGTTTTATTTATTTTTTTATACAGCAGGTTATTATTTGTTATGTATTTTATGCATATACATGTATACAGGTCAATCCCAATCTCCCAACTCATCCCACCACCACCACCCAATGGCTTCCCACACTTGGTGTCCATACGTTTGTTCTCTACCTCTGTGTCTCTATTTCTTCCCTGCAAACCAGTTCATCTGTACCATTTTGTAGGTTCCACATATATGCATTAATATACAATATTTGTTTTCCTCTTTCTGACTTACTTCATTCTGTATGACAGTCTCTAGATCCATCGATGTGTCTACAATTGACCCAGTTTCATCCCTTTTTATGGCTGAGTAATATTCCATTTTATATATGTACCACATCTTTATCCATTCATCTGTCTGTGGGCATTTAGGTTGCTTGCATTACCTGGCTATTGTAAATAGTGCTGCAATGAACATTGTGGTGAATGTGCCTTTTTGGTTTACGGTTTGCTCTGGGTATATGCCCAGAAGTGGGATTGCTGGATCAGATGGTAATTCTATTTCTAGTTTTTTTAAGGAAAGTCCATACTGTTCTCCATAGTGACTGTATCAATTTACATCCCCACCAATAGTGGAAGAGGGCTCCTTTTGTCCACACCCTCCCCAGAATTTGTTGTTTGTAGATTTTCTGATGATGCCGATTCTAACAGGTGTGAGGTGATACCTCATTGTAGTTTTGATTTGCATTTCTCTAATAATTAGTGCTGTTGAGCAGCTTCTCATGTGCGTCTTGGCCATCTCTTTGTCTTCTTTGAAGAAACGTCTCTTTAGATCTTCTGCCCATTTTTGTATTGGGTTGTTTTTTTTTTGAATATTAAGCTGCATGAGCTGTTTATATATATATTGGAGATTGAACCTTTGTCCATTGATTCATTTGCAACGATTTTCGCCCATTCTGAGGGATGCCTTTTTCCATTCCCATTTTTTTAACAAAAAAGGAAAGAAAGAAAAAGAAGCAGAACACTAATGTGCGTAAAATATGCCTTTTGAAATGGTCGTTTTGAAATATGGACGTCCTTTGAATTTTTTGGTCGATATGTGACCCCAGGATTTGTTTTCAGGGCAGGTGTCATTTACAGGCCTGCAATGATTTTGAATATCAACTGACCATTAGCGCTGGGATTAAAGCTGCTGTTGCGTGAAACGGCCACAAGGTGGCAGCAGTTCTCCCTTACCAAATCTGGTTACTAGAGCAACAGAGCCTCAATGGAAGTCATGTTCTAGATTGGAATTTAGAATGGAATGTGCCAGGAGAAAGCCCCTCAAGTTTGTCTCACTACTTCTTGTTGGTGTTTTTAATTTTTTTTTAATTTTCTATTACAGCAAGTTTCATTACAATGTTTGGCTTGTTGTAGGTGTGGAAGATGTGGTTCTTTTACACATATACAGATGTCTGTTCTTCCTGGGATCTTTTCCCATGTCCGTTAGGACAGAATGTTGAGTAGTCTTCTCTTGGTATTCCGTAGGTCTTTGGAGATTATATATGTCACCTCTGTTTGATTATGTCTGTTAACCCCGATATCGTAATGAAACCAATCCTCACACCTTTCCATTGGTGAACCATAAGTTTGTTTAATGAATCTGTGATTGCCCTTCTCCGTGGAAATATCTGCCCTGGTATCCATTTTTAGGTAACACCTATAAGTGATATGATACGATATGTGTCTTTCACGTTCTGACTTACTCCAAGTCACGTGATTACGTCTAGACTCATCTACGGGGCTGCAAATGGCATTGTGTCCTTTTTTTCCTTGGCTTCTATTCTGCCTTAGCGAGGTCCATTTTCAACAATGTGATTCCCTGAGGGTTGTGGATTAGCTGACCTGGGCAGCCTTACCCTGCCGGCCGGCCCTCCCCAGGTGTGCCTGGTTGAGGTCAATATAAACAGCGCTCCAGGCAGCAATAGCCCCTGAAGTTGTGCCTGACTCCACATTCTCTGCCCCGTCAGCAGTCTCGGGGCTTTGCTGGTGGGAGGGAGTGAGGGGCCAAGGCTTTGTTGGTGGCCCGGTGTGAGTGGGGCTCTGCTGGCCTTTCTGCAGGAGTTGCCAGGCTGCCACCTGTAAAGAAGAGGATGTGTCACACATACCTTCCGATGGAATTTCGCTCCAGACAGAGGTGAGGAAGGAAAAAAACAGTGGGGGCCGGGACAGGAGGGGTATCTCAGGCAGGGCAATAGAAAGCTTCCAGAACAGCGCCCGGGGCCAGGACCATCCTGGCTGGCCTGCAGGCACCAAGTTGGCCTGCGTGCTGTCGCTGGTGTGGCTCCAGGGTCCTTCCTCTAGGCTTTCAAGCCCTTGTACATATTCAGGTGTTTTACCTGGGAAGGGTGGGAACAGTTCAGCAGCAGCTGGCCTGGGGCTCAGCTCACGTTTACTCACAGATGCCTCAGCACGGTCCCCCAGCTTTGCAATGAGGACGCTCCTTGCATGGGGGGTGGGTTGCTGGATGTATGGGAGGTGATTCCCCACGTCTGACCAATTTCAGAATTGTTTACCGCTGGAGCAAGTGCCCTGATAGGGTTTCCCTCTGTATAACTGGTGGGTTCAGGTTTTTTTTTTCTTTTATGGTTCAAGTTAGATTTTATTCCTCTTTTATGCATTTATAGATATAAGCATGGAAATAATTCATTCCTATAAATACATCTGTGTGAAGGGAAGAACTTTTTTCTGTTTTATTTTAAAATTTTATTTTTTAAAATTTTGAAATTTAGTTTTATTTATTTTTTTATACAGCAGGTTATTATTTGTTATGTATTTTATGCATATACATGTATACAGGTCAATCCCAATCTCCCAACTCATCCCACCACCACCACCCAATGGCTTCCCACACTTGGTGTCCATACGTTTGTTCTCTACCTCTGTGTCTCTATTTCTTCCCTGCAAACCAGTTCATCTGTACCATTTTGTAGGTTCCACATATATGCATTAATATACAATATTTGTTTTCCTCTTTCTGACTTACTTCATTCTGTATGACAGTCTCTAGATCCATCGATGTGTCTACAATTGACCCAGTTTCATCCCTTTTTATGGCTGAGTAATATTCCATTTTATATATGTACCACATCTTTATCCATTCATCTGTCTGTGGGCATTTAGGTTGCTTGCATTACCTGGCTATTGTAAATAGTGCTGCAATGAACATTGTGGTGAATGTGCCTTTTTGGTTTACGGTTTGCTCTGGGTATATGCCCAGAAGTGGGATTGCTGGATCAGATGGTAATTCTATTTCTAGTTTTTTTAAGGAAACTCCATACTGTTCTCCATAGTGACTGTATCAATTTACATCCCCACCAATAGTGGAAGAGGGCTCCTTTTGACCACACCCTCCCCAGAATTTGTTGTTTGTAGATTTTCTGATGATGCCGATTCTAACAGGTGTGAGGTGATACCTCATTGTAGTTTTGATTTGCATTTCTCTAATAATTAGTGCTGTTGAGCAGCTTTTCATGTGCGTCTTGGCCATCTCTGTGTCTTCTTTGAAGAAACGTCTCTTTAGATCTTCTGCCCATTTTTGTATTGGGTTGTTTGTTTTCTTAATATTAAGCTGCATGAGCTGTTTATATATATATTGGAGATTAAACCTTTGTCCATTGATTCATTTGCAACGATTTTCGCCCATTCTGAGGGATGCCTTTTTCCATTCCCATTTTTTTAACAAAAAAGGAAAGAAAGAAAAAGAAGCAGAACACTAATGTGCATAAAATATGCCTTTTGAAATGGTCGTTTTGAAATATGGACGTCCTTTGAATTTTTTGGTCGATATGTGACCCCAGGATTTGTTTTCAGGGCAGGTGTCATTTACAGGCCTGCAATGATTTTGAATATCAACTGACCATTAGCGCTGGGATTAAAGCTGCTGTTGCGTGAAACGGCCACAAGGTGGCAGCAGTTCTCCCTTACCAAATCTGGTTACTAGAGCAACAGAGCCTCAATGGAAGTCGTGTTCTACATTGGAATTTAGAATGGAATGTGCCAGGAGAAAGCCCCTCAAGTTTGTCTCACTACTTCTTGTTCGTGTTTTTAATTTTTTTTAAATTTTCTATTACAGCAAGTTTCATTACAATGTTTGGCTTGTTGTGGGTGTGGAAGATGTGGTTCTTTTACACATATACAGATGTCTGTTCTTCCTGGGATCCTTTTCCCATGTCCGTTAGGACAGAATGTTGAGTAGTCTTCTCTTGGTATTCCGTAGGTCTTTGGAGATTATATATGTCACCTCTGTTTGATTATGTCTCTTAACCCCGATATCGTAATGAAACCAATCCTCACACCTTTCCATTGGTGAACCATAAGTTTGTTTAATGAATCTGTGATTGCCCTTCTCCGTGGAAATATCTGCCCTGGTATCCATTTTTAGGTAACACCTATAAGTGATATGATACGATATGTGTCTTTCACGTTCTGACTTACTCCAAGTCACGTGATTACCTCTAGACTCATCTACGGGGCTGCAAATGGCATTGTGTCCTTTTTTTCCTTGGCTTCTATTCTGCCTTAGCGAGGTCCATTTTCAACATTGTGATTCCCTGAGGGTTGTGGATTAGCTGACCTGGGCAGCCTTACACTGCCGACCGGCCCTCCCCAGGTGTGCCTGGTTGAGGTCAATATAAACAGCGCTCCAGGCAGCAATAGACCCTGAAGTTGTGCCTGACTCCACATTCTCTGCCCCGTCAGCAGTCTCGGGGCTGTGCTGGTGGGAGGGAATGAGGGGCCAAGGCTTTGTTGGTGGCCCGGTGTGAGTGGGGCTCTGCTGGCCTTTCTGCAGGAGTTGCCAGGCTGCCACCTGTAAAGAAGAGGATGTGTCACACATACCTTCCGATGGAATTTCGCTCCAGACAGAGGTGAGTTAGGAAAAAAACAGTGGGGGCGGGGACAGGAGGGGTATCTCAGGCAGGGCAATAGAAAGCTTCCAGAACAGCGCCCGGGGCCAGGACCATCCTGGCTGGCCTGCAGGCACCAAGTTGGCCTGCGTGCTGTCGCTGGTGTGGCTCCAGGGTCCTTCCTCTAGGCTTTCAAGCCCTTGTACATATTCAGGTGTTTTACCTGGGAAGGGTGGGAACAGTTCAGCAGCAGCTGGCCTGGGGCTCAGCTCACGTTTACTCACAGATGCCTCAGCACGGTCCCCCAGCTTTGCAATGAGGACGCTCCTTGCATGGGGGGTGGGTTGCTGGATGTATGGGAGGTGATTCCCCACGTCTGACCAATTTCAGAATTGTTTACCGCTGGAGCAAGTGCCCTGATAGGGTTTCCCTCTGTATAACTGGTGGGTTCAGGTTTTTTTTTTCTTTTATGGTTCAAGTTAGATTTTATTCCTCTTTTATGCATTTATAGATATAAGCATGGAAATAATTCATTCCTATAAATACATCTGTGTGAAGGGAAGAACTTTTTTCTGTTTTATTTTAAAATTTTATTTTTTAAAATTTTGAAATTTAGTTTTATTTATTTTTTTATACAGCAGGTTATTATTTGTTATGTATTTTATGCATATACATGTATACAGGTCAATCCCAATCTCCCAACTCATCCCACCACCACCACCCAATGGCTTCCCACACTTGGTGTCCATAATTTGTTCTCTACCTCTGTCTCTCTATTTCTTCCCTGCAAACCAGTTCATCTGTACCATTTTGTAGGTTCCACATATATGCATTAATATACAATATTTGTTTTCCTCTTTCTGACTTACTTCATTCTGTATGACAGTCTCTAGATCCATCGATGTGTCTACAATTGACCCAGTTTCATCCCTTTTTATGGCTGAGTAATATTCCATTTTATATATGTACCACATCTTTATCCATTCATCTGTCTGTGGGCATTTAGGTTGCTTGCATTACCTGGCTATTGTAAATAGTGCTGCAATGAACATTGTGGTGAATGTGCCTTTTTGGTTTACGGTTTGCTCTGGGTATATGCCCAGAAGTGGGATTGCTGGATCAGATGGTAATTCTATTTCTAGTTTTTTTAAGGAAACTCCATACTGTTCTCCATAGTGACTGTATCAATTTACATCCCCACCAATAGTGGAAGAGGGCTCCTTTTGTCCACACCCTCCCCAGAATTTGTTGTTTGTAGATTTTCTGATGATGCCGATTCTAACAGGTGTGAGGTGATACCTCATTGTAGTTTTGATTTGCATTTCTCTAATAATTAGTGCTGTTGAGCAGCTTTTCATGTGCATCTTGGCCATCTCTGTGTCTTCTTTGAAGAAACGTCTCTTTAGATCTTCTGCCCATTTTTGTATTGGGTTGTTTGTTTTCTTAATATTAAGCTGCATGAGCTGTTTATATATATATTGGAGATTAAACCTTTGTCCATTGATTCATTTGCAACGATTTTCGCCCATTCTGAGGGATGCCTTTTTCCATTCCCATTTTTTTAACAAAAAAGGAAAGAAAGAAAAAGAAGCAGAACACTAATGTGCGTAAAATATGCCTTTTGAAATGGTCGTTTTGAAATATGGACGTCCTTTGAATTTTTTGGTCGATATGTGACCCCAGGATTTGTTTTCAGGGCAGGTGTCATTTACAGGCCTGCAATGATTTTGAATATCAACTGACCATTAGCGCTGGGATTAAAGCTGCTGTTGCGTGAAACGGCCACAAGGTGGCAGCAGTTCTCCCTTACCAAATCTGGTTACTAGAGCAACAGAGCCTCAATGGAAGTCGTGTTCTAGATTGGAATTTAGAATGGAATGTGCCAGGAGAAAGCCCCTCAAGTTTGTCTCACTACTTCTTGTTCGTGTTTTTAATTTTTTTTTAATTTTCTATTACAGCAAGTTTCATTACAATGTTTGGCTTGTTGTAGGTGTGGAAGATGTGGTTCTTTTACACATATACAGATGTCTGTTCTTCCTGGGATCCTTTTCCCATGTCCGTTAGGACAGAATGTTGAGTAGTCTTCTCTTGGTATTCCGTAGGTCTTTGGAGATTATATATGTCACCTCTGTTTGATTATGTCTCTTAACCCCGATATCGTAATGAAACCAATCCTCACACCTTTCCATTGGTGAACCATAAGTTTGTTTAATGAATCTGTGATTGCCCTTCTCCGTGGAAATATCTGCCCTGGTATCCATTTTTAGGTAACACCTATAAGTGATATGATACGATATGTGTCTTTCACGTTCTGACTTACTCCAAGTCACGTGATTACCTCTAGACTCATCTACGGGGCTGCAAATGGCATTGTGTCCTTTTTTTCCTTGGCTTCTATTCTGCCTTAGCGAGGTCCATTTTCAACAATGTGATTCCCTGAGGGTTGTGGATTAGCTGACCTGGGCAGCCTTACCCTGCCGGCCGGCCCTCCCCAGGTGTGCCTGGTTGAGGTCAATATAAACAGCGCTCCAGGCAGCAATAGGCCCTGAAGTTGTGCCTGACTCCACATTCTCTGCCCCGTCAGCAGTCTCGGGGCTGTGCTGGTGGGAGGGAGTGAGGGGCCAAGGCTTTGTTGGTGGCCCGGTGTGAGTGGGGCTCTGCTGGCCTTTCTGCAGGAGTTGCCAGGCTGCCACCTGTAAAGAAGAGGATGTGTCACACATACCTTCCGATGGAATTTCGCTCCAGACAGAGGTGAGGAAGGAAAAAAACAGTGGGGGCCGGGACAGGAGGGGTATCTCAGGCAGGGCAATAGAAAGCTTCCAGAACAGCGCCCGGGGCCAGGACCATCCTGGCTGGCCTGCAGGCACCAAGTTGGCCTGCTTGCTGTCGCTGGTGTGGCTCCAGGGTCCTTCCTCTAGGCTTTCAAGCCCTTGTACATATTCAGGTGTTTTACCTGGGAAGGGTGGGAACAGTTCAGCAGCAGCTGGCCTGGGGCCCAGCTCACGTTTACTCACAGATGCCTCAGCACGGTCCCCCAGCTTTGCAATGAGGACGCTCCTTGCATGGGGGGTGGGTTGCTGGATGTATGGGAGGTGATTCCCCACGTCTGACCAATTTCAGAATTGTTTACCGCTGGAGCAAGTGCCCTGATAGGGTTTCCCTCTGTATAACTGGTGGGTTCAGGTTTTTTTTTCTTTTATGGTTCAAGTTAGATTTTATTCCTCTTTTATGCATTTATAGATATAAGCATGGAAATAATTCATTCCTATAAATACATCTGTGTGAAGGGAAGAACTTTTTTCTGTTTTATTTTAAAATTTTATTTTTAAAAATTTTGAAATTTAGTTTTATTTATTTTTTTATACAGCAGGTTATTATTTGTTATGTATTTTATGCATATACATGTATACAGGTCAATCCCAATCTCCCAACTCATCCCACCACCACCACCCAATGGCTTCCCACACTTGGTGTCCATACGTTTGTTCTCTACCTCTGTGTCTCTATTTCTTCCCTGCAAACCAGTTCATCTGTACCATTTTGTAGGTTCCACATATATGCATTAATATACAATATTTGTTTTCCTCTTTCTGACTTACTTCATTCTGTATGACAGTCTCTAGATCCATCGATGTGTCTACAATTGACCCAGTTTCATCCCTTTTTATGGCTGAGTAATATTCCATTTTATATATGTACCACATCTTTATCCATTCATCTGTCTGTGGGCATTTAGGTTGCTTTCATTACCTGGCTATTGTAAATAGTGCTGCAATGAACATTGTGGTGAATGTGCCTTTTTGGTTTACGGTTTGCTCTGGGTATATGCCCAGAATTGGGATTGCTGGATCAGATGGTAATTCTATTTCTAGTTTTTTTAAGGAAACTCCATACTGTTCTCCATAGTGACTGTATCAATTTACATCCCCACCAATAGTGGAAGAGGGCTCCTTTTGTCCACACCCTCCCCAGAATTTGTTATTTGTAGATTTTCTGATGATGCCGATTCTAACAGGTGTGAGGTGATACCTCATTGTAGTTTTGATTTGCATTTCTCTAATAATTAGTGCTGTTGAGCAGCTTTTCATGTGCGTCTTGGCCATCTCTGTGTCTTCTTTGAAGAAACGTCTCTTTAGATCTTCTGCCCATTTTTGTATTGGGTTTTTTTTTTTTGAATATTAAGCTGCATGAGCTGTTTATATATATATTGGAGATTGAACCTTTGTCCATTGATTCATTTGCAACGATTTTCGCCCATTCTGAGGGATGCCTTTTTCCATTCCCATTTTTTTAACAAAAAAGGAAAGAAAGAAAAAGAAGCAGAACACTAATGTGCGTAAAATATGCCTTTTGAAATGGTCGTTTTGAAATATGGACGTCCTTTGAATTTTTTGGTCGATATGTGACCCCAGGATTTGTTTTCAGGGCAGGTGTCATTTACAGGCCTGCAATGATTTTGAATATCAACTGACCATTAGCGCTGGGATTAAAGCTGCTGTTGCGTGAAACGGCCACAAGGTGGCAGCAGTTCTCCCTTACCAAATCTGGTTACTAGAGCAACAGAGCCTCAGTGGAAGTCATGTTCTAGATTGGAATTTAGAATGGAATGTGCCAGGAGAAAGCCCCTCAAGTTTGTCTCACTACTTCTTGTTCGTGTTTTTAATTTTTTTTTAATTTTCTATTACAGCAAGTTTCATTACAATGTTTGGCTTGTTGTAGGTGTGGAAGATGTGGTTCTTTTACACATATACAGATGTCTGTTCTTCCTGGGATCCTTTTCCCATGTCCGTTAGGACAGAATGTTGAGTAGTCTTCTCTTGGTATTCCGTAGGTCTTTGGAGATTATATATGTCACCTCTGTTTGATTATGTCTGTTAACCCCGATATCGTAATGAAACCAATCCTCACACCTTTCCATTGGTGAACCATAAGTTTGTTTAATGAATCTGTGATTGCCCTTCTCCGTGGAAATATCTGCCCTGGTATCCATTTTTAGGTAACACCTATAAGTGATATGATACGATATGTGTCTTTCACGTTCTGACTTACTCCAAGTCACGTGATTACGTCTAGACTCATCTACGGGGCTGCAAATGGCATTGTGTCCTTTTTTTCCTTGGCTTCTATTCTGCCTTAGCGAGGTCCATTTTCAACAATGTGATTCCCTGAGGGTTGTGGATTAGCTGACCTGGGCAGCCTTACCCTGCCGGCCGGCCCTCCCCAGGTGTGCCTGGTTGAGGTCAATATAAACAGCGCTCCAGGCAGCAATAGCCAATGAAGTTGTGCCTGACTCCACATTCTCTGCCCCGTCAGCAGTCTCGGGGCTGTGCTGGTGGGAGGGAGTGAGGGGCCAAGGCTTTGTTGGTGGCCCGGTGTGAGTGGGGCTCTGCTGGCCTTTCTGCAGGAGTTGCCAGGCTGCCACCTGTAAAGAAGAGGATGTGTCACACATACCTTCCGATGGAATTTCGCTCCAGACAGAGGTGAGGAAGGAAAAAAACAGTGGGGGCCGGGACAGGAGGGGTATCTCAGGCAGGGCAATAGAAAGCTTCCAGAACAGCGCCCGGGGCCAGGACCATCCTGGCTGGCCTGCAGGCACCAAGTTGGCCTGCGTGCTGTCGCTGGTGTGGCTCCAGGGTCCTTCCTCTAGGCTTTCAAGCCCTTGTACATATTCAGGTGTTTTACCTGGGAAGGGTGGGAACAGTTCAGCAGCAGCTGGCCTGGGGCTCAGCTCACGTTTACTCACAGATGCCTCAGCACGGTCCCCCAGCTTTGCAATGAGGACGCTCCTTGCATGGGGGGTGGGTTGCTGGATGTATGGGAGGTGATTCCCCACGTCTGACCAATTTCAGAATTGTTTACCGCTGGAGCAAGTGCCCTGATAGGGTTTCCCTCTGTATAACTGGTGGGTTCAGGTTTTTTTTTCTTTTATGGTTCAAGTTAGATTTTATTCCTCTTTTATGCATTTATAGATATAAGCATGGAAATAATTCATTCCTATAAATACATCTGTGTGAAGGGAAGAACTTTTTTCTGTTTTATTTTAAAATTTTATTTTTTAAAATTTTGAAATTTAGTTTTATTTATTTTTTTATACAGCAGGTTATTATTTGTTATGTATTTTATGCATATACATGTATACAGGTCAATCCCAATCTCCCAACTCATCCCACCACCACCACCCAATGGCTTCCCACACTTGGTGTCCATACGTTTGTTCTCTACCTCTGTGTCTCTATTTCTTCCCTGCAAACCAGTTCATCTGTACCATTTTGTAGGTTCCACATATATGCATTAATATACAATATTTGTTTTCCTCTTTCTGACTTACTTCATTCTGTATGACAGTCTCTAGATCCATCGATGTGTCTACAATTGACCCAGTTTCATCCCTTTTTATGGCTGAGTAATATTCCATTTTATATATGTACCACATCTTTATCCATTCATCTGTCTGTGGGCATTTAGGTTGCTTGCATTACCTGGCTATTGTAAATAGTGCTGCAATGAACATTGTGGTGAATGTGCCTTTTTGGTTTACGGTTTGCTCTGGGTATATGCCCAGAAGTGGGATTGCTGGATCAGATGGTAATTCTATTTCTAGTTTTTTTAAGGAAACTCCATACTGTTCTCCATAGTGACTGTATCAATTTACATCCCCACCAATAGTGGAAGAGGGCTCCTTTTGTCCACACCCTCCCCAGAATTTGTTGTTTGTAGATTTTCTGATGATGCCGATTCTAACAGGTGTGAGGTGATACCTCATTGTAGTTTTGATTTGCATTTCTCTAATAATTAGTGCTGTTGAGCAGCTTTTCATGTGCGTCTTGGCCATCTCTGTGTCTTCTTTGAAGAAACGTCTCTTTAGATCTTCTGCCCATTTTTGTATTGGGTTGTTTGTTTTCTTAATATTAAGCTGCATGAGCTGTTTATATATATATTGGAGATTAAACCTTTGTCCATTGATTCATTTGCAACGATTTTCGCCCATTCTGAGGGATGCCTTTTTCCATTCCCATTTTTTTAACAAAAAAGGAAAGAAAGAAAAAGAAGCAGAACACTAATGTGCATAAAATATGCCTTTTGAAATGGTCGTTTTGAAATATGGACGTCCTTTGAATTTTTTGGTCGATATGTGACCCCAGGATTTGTTTTCAGGGCAGGTGTCATTTACAGGCCTGCAATGATTTTGAATATCAACTGACCATTAGCGCTGGGATTAAAGCTGCTGTTGCGTGAAACGGCCACAAGGTGGCAGCAGTTCTCCCTTACCAAATCTGGTTACTAGAGCAACAGAGCCTCAATGGAAGTCGTGTTCTACATTGGAATTTAGAATGGAATGTGCCAGGAGAAAGCCCCTCAAGTTTGTCTCACTACTTCTTGTTCGTGTTTTTAATTTTTTTTAAATTTTCTATTACAGCAAGTTTCATTACAATGTTTGGCTTGTTGTGGGTGTGGAAGATGTGGTTCTTTTACACATATACAGATGTCTGTTCTTCCTGGGATCCTTTTCCCATGTCCGTTAGGACAGAATGTTGAGTAGTCTTCTCTTGGTATTCCGTAGGTCTTTGGAGATTATATATGTCACCTCTGTTTGATTATGTCTCTTAACCCCGATATCGTAATGAAACCAATCCTCACACCTTACCATTGGTGAACCATAAGTTTGTTTAATGAATCTGTGATTGCCCTTCTCCGTGGAAATATCTGCCCTGGTATCCATTTTTAGGTAACACCTATAAGTGATATGATACGATATGTGTCTTTCACGTTCTGACTTACTCCAAGTCACGTGATTACCTCTAGACTCATCTACGGGGCTGCAAATGGCATTGTGTCCTTTTTTTCCTTGGCTTCTATTCTGCCTTAGCGAGGTCCATTTTCAACATTGTGATTCCCTGAGGGTTGTGGATTAGCTGACCTGGGCAGCCTTACACTGCCGACCGGCCCTCCCCAGGTGTGCCTGGTTGAGGTCAATATAAACAGCGCTCCAGGCAGCAATAGGCCCTGAAGTTGTGCCTGACTCCACATTCTCTGCCCCGTCAGCAGTCTCGGGGCTGTGCTGGTGGGAGGGAATGAGGGGCCAAGGCTTTGTTGGTGGCCCGGTGTGAGTGGGGCTCTGCTGGCCTTTCTGCAGGAGTTGCCAGGCTGCCACCTGTAAAGAAGAGGATGTGTCACACATACCTTCCGATGGAATTTCGCTCCAGACAGAGGTGAGGAAGGAAAAAAACAGTGGGGGCCGGGACAGGAGGGGTATCTCAGGCAGGGCAATAGAAAGCTTCCAGAACAGCGCCCGGGGCCAGGACCATCCTGGCTGGCCTGCAGGCACCAAGTTGGCCTGCGTGCTGTCGCTGGTGTGGCTCCAGGGTCCTTCCTCTAGGCTTTCAAGCCCTTGTACATATTCAGGTGTTTTACCTGGGAAGGGTGGGAACAGTTCAGCAGCAGTTGGCCTGGGGCTCAGCTCACGTTTACTCACAGATGCCTCAGCACGGTCCCCCAGCTTTGCAATGAGGACGCTCCTTGCATGGGGGGTGGGTTGCTGGATGTATGGGAGGTGATTCCCCACGTCTGACCAATTTCAAAATTGTTTACCGCTGGAGCAAGTGCCCTGATAGGGTTTCCCTCTGTATAACTGGTGGGTTCAGGTTTTTTTTTCTTTTATGGTTCAAGTTAGATTTTATTCCTCTTTTATGCATTTATAGATATAAGCATGGAAATAATTCATTCCTATAAATACATCTGTGTGAAGGGAAGAACTTTTTTCTGTTTTATTTTAAAATTTTATTTTTTAAAATTTTGAAATTTAGTTTTATTTATTTTTTTATACAGCAGGTTATTATTTGTTATGTATTTTATGCATATACATGTATACAGGTCAATCCCAATCTCCCAACTCATCCCACCACCACCACCCAATGGCTTCCCACACTTGGTGTCCATACGTTTGTTCTCTACCTCTGTCTCTCTATTTCTTCCCTGCAAACCAGTTCATCTGTACCATTTTGTAGGTTCCACATATATGCATTAATATACAATATTTGTTTTCCTCTTTCTGACTTACTTCATTCTGTATGACAGTCTCTAGATCCATCGATGTGTCTACAATTGACCCAGTTTCATCCCTTTTTATGGCTGAGTAATATTCCATTTTATATATGTACCACATCTTTATCCATTCATCTGTCTGTGGGCATTTAGGTTGCTTGCATTACCTGGCTATTGTAAATAGTGCTGCAATGAACATTGTGGTGAATGTGCCTTTTTGGTTTATGGATTGCTCTGGGTATATGCCCAGAAGTGGGATTGCTGGATCAGATGGTAATTCTATTTCTAGTTTTTTTAAGGAAACTCCATACTGTTCTCCATAGTGACTGTATCAATTTACATCCCCACCAATAGTGGAAGACGGCTCCTTTTGTCCACACCCTCCCCAGAATTTGTTGTTTGTAGATTTTCTGATGATGCCGATTCTAACAGGTGTGAGGTGATACCTCATTGTAGTTTTGATTTGCATTTCTCTAATAATTAGTGCTGTTGAGCAGCTTTTCATGTGCGTCTTGGCCATCTCTGTGTCTTCTTTGAAGAAACGTCTCTTTAGATCTTCTGCCCATTTTTGTATTGGGTTGTTTGTTTTCTTAATATTAAGCTGCATGAGCTGTTTATATATATATTGGAGATTGAACCTTTGTCCATTGATTCATTTGCAACGATTTTCGCCCATTCTGAGGGATGCCTTTTTCCATTCCCATTTTTTTAACAAAAAAGGAAAGAAAGAAAAAGAAGCAGAACACTAATGTGCGTAAAATATGCCTTTTGAAATGGTCGTTTTGAAATATGGACATCCTTTGAATTTTTTGGTCGATATGTGACCCCAGGATTTGTTTTCAGGGCAGGTGTCATTTACAGGCCTGCAATGATTTTGAATATCAACTGACCATTAGCGCTGGGATTAAAGCTGCTGTTGCGTGAAACGGCCACAAGGTGGCAGCAGTTCTCCCTTACCAAATCTGGTTACTAGAGCAACAGAGCCTCAATGGAAGTCGTGTTCTAGATTGGAATTTAGAATGGAATGTGCCAGGAGAAAGCCCCTCAAGTTTGTCTCACTACTTCTTGTTCGTGTTTTTAATTTTTTTTTAATTTTCTATTACAGCAAGTTTCATTACAATGTTTGGCTTGTTGTAGGTGTGGAAGATGTGGTTCTTTTACACATATACAGATGTCTGTTCTTCCTGGGATCCTTTTCCCATGTCCGTTAGGACAGAATGTTGAGTAGTCTTCTCTTGGTATTCCGTAGGTCTTTGGAGATTATATATGTCACCTCTGTTTGATTATGTCTCTTAACCCCGATATCGTAATGAAACCAATCCTCACACCTTTCCATTGGTGAACCATAAGTTTGTTTAATGAATCTGTGATTGCCCTTCTCCGTGGAAATATCTGCCCTGGTATCCATTTTTAGGTAACACCTATAAGTGATATGATACGATATGTGTCTTTCACGTTCTGACTTACTCCAAGTCACGTGATTACCTCTAGACTCATCTACGGGGCTGCAAATGGCATTGTGTCCTTTTTTTCCTTGGCTTCTATTCTGCCTTAGCGAGGTCCATTTTCAACAATGTGATTCCCTGAGGGTTGTGGATTAGCTGACCTGGGCAGCCTTACCCTGCCGGCCGGCCCTCCCCAGGTGTGCCTGGTTGAGGTCAATATAAACAGCGCTCCAGGCAGCAATAGCCCCTGAAGTTGTGCCTGACTCCACATTCTCTGCCCCGTCAGCAGTCTCGGGGCTGTGCTGGTGGGAGGGAGTGAGGGGCCAAGGCTTTGTTGGTGGCCCGGTGTGAGTGGGGCTCTGCTGGCCTTTCTGCAGGAGTTGCCAGGCTTCCACCTGTAAAGAAGAGGATGTGTCACACATACCTTCCGATGGAATTTCGCTCCAGACAGAGGTGAGGAAGGAAAAAAACAGTGGGGGCCGGGACAGGAGGGGTATCTCAGGCAGGGCAATAGAAAGCTTCCAGAACAGCGCCCGGGGCCAGGACCATCCTGGCTGGCCTGCAGGCACCAAGTTGGCCTGCGTGCTGTCGCTGGTGTGGCTCCAGGGTCCTTCCTCTAGGCTTTCAAGCCCTTGTACATATTCAGGTGTTTTACCTGGGGAGGGTGGGAACAGTTCAGCAGCAGCTGGCCTGGGGCTCAGCTCACGTTTACTCACAGATGCCTCAGCACGGTCCCCCAGCTTTGCAATGAGGACGCTCCTTGCATGGGGGGTGGGTTGCTGGATGTATGGGAGGTGATTCCCCACGTCTGACCAATTTCAGAATTGTTTACCGCTGGAGCAAGTGCCCTGATAGGGTTTCCCTCTGTATAACTGGTGGGTTCAGGTTTTTTTTTCTTTTATGGTTCAAGTTAGATTTTATTCCTCTTTTATGCATTTATAGATATAAGCATGGAAATAATTCATTCCTATAAATACATCTGTGTGAAGGGAAGAACTTTTTTCTGTTTTATTTTAAAATTTTATTGTTTAAAATTTTGAAATTTAGTTTTATTTATTTTTTATACAGCAGGTTATTATTTGTTATGTATTTTATGCATATACATGTATACAGGTCAATCCCAATCTCCCAACTCATCCCACCACCACCACCCAATGGCTTCCCACACTTGGTGTCCATACGTTTGTTCTCTACCTCTGTGTCTCTATTTCTTCCCTGCAAACCAGTTCATCTGTACCATTTTGTAGGTTCCACATATATGCATTAATATACAATATTTGTTTTCCTCTTTCTGACTTACTTCATTCTGTATGACAGTCTCTAGATCCATCGATGTGTCTACAATTGACCCAGTTTCATCCCTTTTTATGGCTGAGTAATATTCCATTTTATATATGTACCACATCTTTATCCATTCATCTGTCTGTGGGCATTTAGGTTGCTTGCATTACCTGGCTATTGTAAATAGTGCTGCAATGAACATTGTGGTGAATGTGCCTTTTTGGTTTATGGTTTGCTCTGGGTATATGCCCAGAAGTGGGATTGCTGGATCAGATGGTAATTCTATTTCTAGTTTTTTTAAGGAAACTCCATACTGTTTTCCATAGTGACTGTATCAATTTACATCCCCACAAATAGTGGAAGAGGGCTCCTTTTGTCCACACCCTCCCCAGAATTTGTTGTTTGTAGATTTTCTGATGATGCCGATTCTAACAGGTGTGAGGTGATACCTCATTGTAGTTTTGATTTGCATTTCTCTAATAATTAGTGCTGTTGAGCAGCTTTTCATGTGCGTCTTGGCCATCTCTGTGTCTTCTTTGAAGAAACGTCTCTTTAGATCTTCTGCCCATTTTTGTATTGGGTTGTTTGTTTTCTTAATATTAAGCTGCATGAGCTGTTTATATATATATTGGAGATTAAACCTTTGTCCATTGATTCATTTGCAACGATTTTCGCCCATTCTGAGGGATGCCTTTTTCCATTCCCATTTTTTTAACAAAAAAGGAAAGAAAGAAAAAGAAGCAGAACACTAATGTGCGTAAAATATGCCTTTTGAAATGGTCGTTTTGAAATATGGACGTCCTTTGAATTTTTTGGTCGATATGTGACCCCAGGATTTGTTTTCAGGGCAGGTGTCATTTACAGGCCTGCAATGATTTTGAATATCAACTGACCATTAGCGCTGGGATTAAAGCTGCTGTTGCGTGAAACGGCCACAAGGTGGCAGCAGTTCTCCCTTACCAAATCTGGTTACTAGAGCAACAGAGCCTCAATGGAAGTCGTGTTCTACATTGGAATTTAGAATGGAATGTGCCAGGAGAAAGCCCCTCAAGTTTGTCTCACTACTTCTTGTTCGTGTTTTTAATTTTTTTTTAATTTTCTATTACAGCAAGTTTCATTACAATGTTTGGCTTGTTGTAGGTGTGGAAGATGTGGTTCTTTTACACATATACAGATGTCTGTTCTTCCTGGGATCCTTTTCCCATGTCCGTTAGGACAGAATGTTGAGTAGTCTTCTCTTGGTATTCCGTAGGTCTTTGGAGATTATATATGTCACCTCTGTTTGATTATGTCTGTTAACCCCGATATCGTAATGAAACCAATCCTCACACCTTTCCATTGGTGAACCATAAGTTTGTTTAATGAATCTGTGATTGCCCTTCTCCGTGGAAATATCTGCCCTGGTATCCATTTTTAGGTAACACCTATAAGTGATATGATACGATATGTGTCTTTCACGTTCTGACTTACTCCAAGTCACGTGATTACCTCTAGACTCATCTACGGGGCTGCAAATGGCATTGTGTCCTTTTTTTCCTTGGCTTCTATTCTGCCTTAGCGAGGTCCATTTTCAACATTGTGATTCCCTGAGGGTTGTGGATTAGCTGACCTGGGCAGCCTTACCCTGCCGGCCGGCCCTCCCCAGGTGTGCCTGGTTGAGGTCAATATAAACAGCGCTCCAGGCAGCAATAGCCCCTGAAGTTGTGCCTGACTCCACATTCTCTGCCCCGTCAGCAGTCTCGGGGCTGTGCTGGTGGGAGGGAGTGAGGGGCCAAGGCTTTGTTGGTGGCCCGGTGTGAGTGGGGCTCTGCTGGCCTTTCTGCAGGAGTTGCCAGGCTGCCACCTGTAAAGAAGAGGATGGGTCACACATACCTTCCGATGGAATTTCGCTCCAGACAGAGGTGAGTTAGGAAAAAAACAGTGGGGGCCGGGACAGGAGGGGTATCTCAGGCAGGGCAATAGAAAGCTTCCAGAACAGCGCCCGGGGCCAGGACCATCCTGGCTGGCCTGCAGGCACCAAGTTGGCCTGCGTGCTGTCGCTGGTGTGGCTCCAGGGTCCTTCCTCTAGGCTTTCAAGCCCTTGTACATATTCAGGTGTTTTACCTGGGAAGGGTGGGAACAGTTCAGCAGCAGCTGGCCTGGGGCTCAGCTCACGTTTACTCACAGATGCCTCAGCACGGTCCCCCAGCTTTGCAATGAGGACGCTCCTTGCATGGGGGGTGGGTTGCTGGATGTATGGGAGGTGATTCCCCACGTCTGACCAATTTCAGAATTGTTTACCGCTGGAGCAAGTGCCCTGATAGGGTTTCCCTCTGTATAACTGGTGGGTTCAGGTTTTTTTTTCTTTTATGGTTCAAGTTAGATTTTATTCCTCTTTTATGCATTTATAGATATAAGCATGGAAATAATTCATTCCTATAAATACATCTGTGTGAAGGGAAGAACTTTTTTCTGTTTTATTTTAAAATTTTATTTTTTAAAATTTTGAAATTTAGTTTTATTTATTTTTTTATACAGCAGGTTATTATTTGTTATGTATTTTATGCATATACATGTATACAGGTCAATCCCAATCTCCCAACTCATCCCACCACCACCACCCAATGGCTTCCCACACTTGGTGTCCATACGTTTGTTCTCTACCTCTGTGTCTCTATTTCTTCCCTGCAAACCAGTTCATCTGTACCATTTTGTAGGTTCCACATATATGCATTAATATACAATATTTGTTTTCCTCTTTCTGACTTACTTCATTCTGTATGACAGTCTCTAGATCCATCGATGTGTCTACAATTGACCCAGTTTCATCCCTTTTTATGGCTGAGTAATATTCCATTTTATATATGTACCACATCTTTATCCATTCATCTGTCTGTGGGCATTTAGGTTGCTTGCATTACCTGGCTATTGTAAATAGTGCTGCAATGAACATTGTGGTGAATGTGCCTTTTTGGTTTATGGTTTGCTCTGGGTATATGCCCAGAAGTGGGATTGCTGGATCAGATGGTAATTCTATTTCTAGTTTTTTTAAGGAAACTCCATACTGTTTTCCATAGTGACTGTATCAATTTACATCCCCACCAATAGTGGAAGAGGGCTCCTTTTGTCCACACCCTCCCCAGAATTTGTTGTTTGTAGATTTTCTGATGATGCCGATTCTAACAGGTGTGAGGTGATACCTCATTGTAGTTTTGATTTGCATTTCTCTAATAATTAGTGCTGTTGAGCAGCTTTTCATGTGCGTCTTGGCCATCTCTGTGTCTTCTTTGAAGAAACGTCTCTTTAGATCTTCTGCCCATTTTTGTATTGGGTTGTTTGTTTTCTTAATATTAAGCTGCATGAGCTGTTTATATATATATTGGAGATTAAACCTTTGTCCATTGATTCATTTGCAACGATTTTCGCCCATTCTGAGGGATGCCTTTTTCCATTCCCATTTTTTTAACAAAAAAGGAAAGAAAGAAAAAGAAGCAGAACACTAATGTGCGTAAAATATGCCTTTTGAAATGGTCGTTTTGAAATATGGACGTCCTTTGAATTTTTTGGTCGATATGTGACCCCAGGATTTGTTTTCAGGGCAGGTGTCATTTACAGGCCTGCAATGATTTTGAATATCAACTGACCATTAGCGCTGGGATTAAAGCTGCTGTTGCGTGAAACGGCCACAAGGTGGCAGCAGTTCTCCCTTACCAAATCTGGTTACTAGAGCAACAGAGCCTCAATGGAAGTCGTGTTCTACATTGGAATTTAGAATGGAATGTGCCAGGAGAAAGCCCCTCAAGTTTGTCTCACTACTTCTTGTTCGTGTTTTTAATTTTTTTTTAATTTTCTATTACAGCAAGTTTCATTACAATGTTTGGCTTGTTGTAGGTGTGGAAGATGTGGTTCTTTTACACATATACAGATGTCTGTTCTTCCTGGGATCCTTTTCCCATGTCCGTTAGGACAGAATGTTGAGTAGTCTTCTCTTGGTATTCCGTAGGTCTTTGGAGATTATATATGTCACCTCTGTTTGATTATGTCTGTTAACCCCGATATCGTAATGAAACCAATCCTCACACCTTTCCATTGGTGAACCATAAGTTTGTTTAATGAATCTGTGATTGCCCTTCTCCGTGGAAATATCTGCCCTGGTATCCATTTTTAGGTAACACCTATAAGTGATATGATACGATATGTGTCTTTCACGTTCTGACTTACTCCAAGTCACGTGATTACCTCTAGACTCATCTACGGGGCTGCAAATGGCATTGTGTCCTTTTTTTCCTTGGCTTCTATTCTGCCTTAGCGAGGTCCATTTTCAACATTGTGATTCCCTGAGGGTTGTGGATTAGCTGACCTGGGCAGCCTTACCCTGCCGGCCGGCCCTCCCCAGGTGTGCCTGGTTGAGGTCAATATAAACAGCGCTCCAGGCAGCAATAGCCCCTGAAGTTGTGCCTGACTCCACATTCTCTGCCCCGTCAGCAGTCTCGGGGCTGTGCTGGTGGGAGGGAGTGAGGGGCCAAGGCTTTGTTGGTGGCCCGGTGTGAGTGGGGCTCTGCTGGCCTTTCTGCAGGAGTTGCCAGGCTGCCACCTGTAAAGAAGAGGATGGGTCACACATACCTTCCGATGGAATTTCGCTCCAGACAGAGGTGAGTTAGGAAAAAAACAGTGGGGGCCGGGACAGGAGGGGTATCTCAGGCAGGGCAATAGAAAGCTTCCAGAACAGCGCCCGGGGCCAGGACCATCCTGGCTGGCCTGCAGGCACCAAGTTGGCCTGCGTGCTGTCGCTGGTGTGGCTCCAGGGTCCTTCCTCTAGGCTTTCAAGCCCTTGTACATATTCAGGTGTTTTACCTGGGAAGGGTGGGAACAGTTCAGCAGCAGCTGGCCTGGGGCTCAGCTCACGTTTACTCACAGATGCCTCAGCACGGTCCCCCAGCTTTGCAATGAGGACGCTCCTTGCATGGGGGGTGGGTTGCTGGATGTATGGGAGGTGATTCCCCACGTCTGACCAATTTCAGAATTGTTTACCGCTGGAGCAAGTGCCCTGATAGGGTTTCCCTCTGTATAACTGGTGGGTTCAGGTTTTTTTTTCTTTTATGGTTCAAGTTAGATTTTATTCCTCTTTTATGCATTTATAGATATAAGCATGGAAATAATTCATTCCTATAAATACATCTGTGTGAAGGGAAGAACTTTTTTCTGTTTTATTTTAAAATTTTATTTTTTAAAATTTTGAAATTTAGTTTTATTTATTTTTTTATACAGCAGGTTATTATTTGTTATGTATTTTATGCATATACATGTATACAGGTCAATCCCAATCTCCCAACTCATCCCACCACCACCACCCAATGGCTTCCCACACTTGGTGTCCATACGTTTGTTCTCTACCTCTGTGTCTCTATTTCTTCCCTGCAAACCAGTTCATCTGTACCATTTTGTAGGTTCCACATATATGCATTAATATACAATATTTGTTTTCCTCTTTCTGACTTACTTCATTCTGTATGACAGTCTCTAGATCCATCGATGTGTCTACAATTGACCCAGTTTCATCCCTTTTTATGGCTGAGTAATATTCCATTTTATATATGTACCACATCTTTATCCATTCATCTGTCTGTGGGCATTTAAGTTGCTTGCATTACCTGGCTATTGTAAATAGTGCTGCAATGAACATTGTGGTGAATGTGCCTTTTTGGTTTACGGTTTGCTCTGGGTATATGCCCAGAAGTGGGATTGCTGGATCAGATGGTAATTCTATTTCTAGTTTTTTTAAGGAAACTCCATACTGTTCTCCATAGTGACTGTATCAATTTACATCCTCACCAATAGTGGAAGACGGCTCCTTTTGTCCACACCCTCCCCAGAATTTGTTGTTTGTAGATTTTCTGATGATGCCGATTCTAACAGGTGTGAGGTGATACCTCATTGTAGTTTTGATTTGCATTTCTCTAATAATTAGTGCTGTTGAGCAGCTTTTCATGTGCGTCTTGGCCATCTCTGTGTCTTCTTTGAAGAAACGTCTCTTTAGATCTTCTGCCCATTTTTGTATTGGGTTGTTTTTTTTTTGAATATTAAGCTGCATGAGCTGTTTATATATATATTGGAGATTGAACCTTTGTCCATTGATTCATTTGCAACGATTTTCGCCCATTCTGAGGGATGCCTTTTTCCATTCCCATTTTTTTAACAAAAAAGGAAAGAAAGAAAAAGAAGCAGAACACTAATGTGCGTAAAATATGCCTTTTGAAATGGTCGTTTTGAAATATGGACGTCCTTTGAATTTTTTGGTCGATATGTGACCCCAGGATTTGTTTTCAGGGCAGGTGTCATTTACAGGCCTGCAATGATTTTGAATATCAACTGACCATTAGCGCTGGGATTAAAGCTGCTGTTGCGTGAAACGGCCACAAGGTGGCAGCAGTTCTCCCTTACCAAATCTGGTTACTAGAGCAACAGAGCCTCAATGGAAGTCGTGTTCTACATTGGAATTTAGAATGGAATGTGCCAGGAGAAAGCCCCTCAAGTTTGTCTCACTACTTCTTGTTCGTGTTTTTAATTTTTTTTTAATTTTCTATTACAGCAAGTTTCATTACAATGTTTGGCTTGTTGTAGGTGTGGAAGATGTGGTTCTTTTACACATATACAGATGTCTGTTCTTCCTGGGATCCTTTTCCCATGTCCGTTAGGACAGAATGTTGAGTAGTCTTCTCTTGGTATTCCGTAGGTCTTTGGAGATTATATATGTCACCTCTGTTTGATTATGTCTGTTAACCCCGATATCGTAATGAAACCAATCCTCACACCTTTCCATTGGTGAACCATAAGTTTGTTTAATGAATCTGTGATTGCCCTTCTCCGTGGAAATATCTGCCCTGGTATCCATTTTTAGGTAACACCTATAAGTGATATGATACGATATGTGTCTTTCACGTTCTGACTTACTCCAAGTCACGTGATTACCTCTAGACTCATCTACGGGGCTGCAAATGGCATTGTGTCCTTTTTTTCCTTGGCTTCTATTCTGCCTTAGCGAGGTCCATTTTCAACATTGTGATTCCCTGAGGGTTGTGGATTAGCTGACCTGGGCAGCCTTACCCTGCCGGCCGGCCCTCCCCAGGTGTGCCTGGTTGAGGTCAATATAAACAGCGCTCCAGGCAGCAATAGCCCCTGAAGTTGTGCCTGACTCCTCATTCTCTGCCCCGTCAGCAGTCTCGGGGCTGTGCTGGTGGGAGGGAGTGAGGGGCCAAGGCTTTGTTGGTGGCCCGGTGTGAGTGGGGCTCTGCTGGCCTTTCTGCAGGAGTTGCCAGGCTGCCACCTGTAAAGAAGAGGATGTGTCACACATACCTTCCGATGGAATTTCGCTCCAGACAGAGGTGAGTTAGGAAAAAAACAGTGGGGGCCGGGACAGGAGGGGTATCTCAGGCAGGGGAATAGAAAGCTTCCAGAACAGCGCCCGGGGCCAGGACCATCCTGGCTGGCCTGCAGGCACCAAGTTGGCCTGCGTGCTGTCGCTGGTGTGGCTCCAGGGTCCTTCCTCTAGGCTTTCAAGCCCTTGTACATATTCAGGTGTTTTACCTGGGAAGGGTGGGAACAGTTCAGCAGCAGCTGGCCTGGGGCTCAGCTCACGTTTACTCACAGATGCCTCAGCACGGTCCCCCAGCTTTGCAATGAGGACGCTCCTTGCATGGGGGGTGGGTTGCTGGATGTATGGGAGGTGATTCCCCACGTCTGACCAATTTCAGAATTGTTTACCGCTGGAGCAAGTGCCCTGATAGGGTTTCCCTCTGTATAACTGGTGGGTTCAGGTTTTTTATTCTTTTATGGTTCAAGTTAGATTTTATTCCTCTTTTATGCATTTATAGATATAAGCATGGAAATAATTCATTCCTATAAATACATCTGTGTGAAGGGAAGAACTTTTTTCTGTTTTATTTTAAAATTTTATTTTTTAAAATTTTGAAATTTAGTTTTATTTATTTTTTTATACAGCAGGTTATTATTTGTTATGTATTTTATGCATATACATGTATACAGGTCAATCCCAATCTCCCAACTCATCCCACCACCACCACCCAATGGCTTCCCACACTTGGTGTCCATACGTTTGTTCTCTACCTCTGTGTCTCTATTTCTTCCCTGCAAACCAGTTCATCTGTACCATTTTGTAGGTTCCACATATATGCATTAATATACAATATTTGTTTTCCTCTTTCTGACTTACTTCATTCTGTATGACAGTCTCTAGATCCATCGATGTGTCTACAATTGACCCAGTTTCATCCCTTTTTATGGCTGAGTAATATTCCATTTTATATATGTACCACATCTTTATCCATTCATCTGTCTGTGGGCATTTAAGTTGCTTGCATTACCTGGCTATTGTAAATAGTGCTGCAATGAGCATTGTGGTGAATGTGACTTTTTGGTTTATGGTTTGCTCTGGGTATATGCCCAGAAGTAGGATTGCTGGATCAGATGGTAATTCTATTTCTAGTTTTTTTAAGGAAACTCCATACTGTTCTCCATAGTGACTGTATCAATTTACATCCCCACCAATAGTGGAAGAGGGCTCCTTTTGTCCACACCCTCCCCAGAATTTGTTGTTTGTAGATTTTCTGATGATGCCGATTCTAACAGGTGTGAGGTGATACCTCATTGTAGTTTTGATTTGCATTTCTCTAATAATTAGTGCTGTTGAGCAGCTTTTCATGTGCGTCTTGGCCATCTCTGTGTCTTCTTTGAAGAAACGTCTCTTTAGATCTTCTGCCCATTTTTGTATTGGGTTGTTTTTTTTTGAATATTAAGCTGCATGAGCTGTTTATATATATATTGGAGATTGAACCTTTGTCCATTGATTCATTTGCAACGATTTTCGCCCATTCTGAGGGATGCCTTTTTCCATTCCCATTTTTTTAACAAAAAAGGAAAGAAAGAAAAAGAAGCAGAACACTAATGTGCGTAAAATATGCCTTTTGAAATGGTCGTTTTGAAATATGGACGTCCTTTGAATTTTTTGGTCGATATGTGACCCCAGGATTTGTTTTCAGGGCAGGTGTCATTTACAGGCCTGCAATGATTTTGAATATCAACTGACCATTAGCGCTGGGATTAAAGCTGCTGTTGCGTGAAACGGCCACAAGGTGGCAGCAGTTCTCCCTTACCAAATCTGGTTACTAGAGCAACAGAGCCTCAATGGAAGTCATGTTCTAGATTGGAATTTAGAATGGAATGTGCCAGGAGAAAGCCCCTCAAGTTTGTCTCACTACTTCTTGTTCGTGTTTTTAATTTTTTTTTAATTTTCTATTACAGCAAGTTTCATTACAATGTTTGGCTTGTTGTAGGTGTGGAAGATGTGGTTCTTTTACACATATACATATGTCTGTTCTTCCTGGGATCCTTTTCCCATGTCCGTTAGGACAGAATGTTGAGTAGTCTTCTCTTGGTATTCCGTAGGTCTTTGGAGATTATATATGTCACCTCTGTTTGATTATGTCTGTTAACCCCGATATCGTAATGAAACCAATCCTCACACCTTTCCATTGGTGAACCATAAGTTTGTTTAATGAATCTGTGATTGCCCTTCTCCGTGGAAATATCTGCCCTGGTATCCATATTTAGGTAACACCTATAAGTGATATGATACGATATGTGTCTTTCACGTTCTGACTTACTCCAAGTCACGTGATTACCTCTAGACTCATCTACGGGGCTGCAAATGGCATTGTGTCCTTTTTTTCCTTGGCTTCTATTCTGCCTTAGCGAGGTCCATTTTCAACAATGTGATTCCCTGAGGGTTGTGGATTAGCTGACCTGGGCAGCCTTACCCTGCCGGCCGGCCCTCCCCAGGTGTGCCTGGTTGAGGTCAATATAAACAGCGCTCCAGGCAGCAATAGCCCCTGAAGTTGTGCCTGACTCCACATTCTCTGCCCCGTCAGCAGTCTCGGGGCTGTGCTGGTGGGAGGGAGTGAGGGGCCAAGGCTTTGTTGGTGGCCCGGTGTGAGTGGGGCTCTGCTGGCCTTTCTGCAGGAGTTGCCAGGCTGCCACCTGTAAAGAAGAGGATGTGTCACACATACCTTCCGATGGAATTTCGCTCCAGACAGAGGTGAGGAAGGAAAAAAACAGTGGGGGCCGGGACAGGAGGGGTATCTCAGGCAGGGCAATAGAAAGCTTCCAGAACAGCGCCCGGGGCCAGGACGATCCTGGCTGGCCTGCAGGCACCAAGTTGGCCTGCGTGCTGTCGCTGGTGTGGCTCCAGGGTCCTTCCTCTAGGCTTTCAAGCCCTTGTACATATTCAGGTGTTTTACCTGGGAAGGGTGGGAACAGTTCAGCAGCAGCTGGCCTGGGGCTCAGCTCACGTTTACTCACAGATGCCTCAGCACGGTCCCCCAGCTTTGCAATGAGGACGCTCCTTGCATGGGGGGTGGGTTGCTGGATGTATGGGAGGTGATTCCCCACGTCTGACCAATTTCAGAATTGTTTACCGCTGGAGCAAGTGCCCTGATAGGGTTTCCCTCTGTATAACTGGTGGGTTCAGGTTTTTTTTTCTTTTATGGTTCAAGTTAGATTTTATTCCTCTTTTATGCATTTATAGATATAAGCATGGAAATAATTCATTCCTATAAATACATCTGTGTGAAGGGAAGAACTTTTTTCTGTTTTATTTTAAAATTTTATTTTTTAAAATTTTGAAATTTAGTTTTATTTATTTTTTTATACAGCAGGTTATTATTTGTTATGTATTTTATGCATATACATGTATACAGGTCAATCCCAATCTCCCAACTCATCCCACCACCACCACCCAATGGCTTCCCACACTTGGTGTCCATACGTTTGTTCTCTACCTCTGTGTCTCTATTTCTTCCCTGCAAACCAGTTCATCTGTACCATTTTGTAGGTTCCACATATATGCATTAATATACAATATTTGTTTTCCTCTTTCTGACTTACTTCATTCTGTATGACAGTCTCTAGATCCATCGATGTGTCTACAATTGACCCAGTTTCATCCCTTTTTATGGCTGAGTAATATTCCATTTTATATATGTACCACATCTTTATCCATTCATCTGTCTGTGGGCATTTAGGTTGCTTGCATTACCTGGCTATTGTAAATAGTGCTGCAATGAACATTGTGGTGAATGTGCCTTTTTGGTTTACGGTTTGCTCTGGGTATATGCCCAGAAGTGGGATTGCTGGATCAGATGGTAATTCTATTTCTAGTTTTTTTAAGGAAACTCCATACTGTTCTCCATAGTGACTGTATCAATTTACATCCCCACCAATAGTGGAAGACGGCTCCTTTTGTCCACACCCTCCCCAGAATTTGTTGTTTGTAGATTTTCTGATGATGCCGATTCTAACAGGTGTGAGGTGATACCTCATTGTAGTTTTGATTTGCATTTCTCTAATAATTAGTGCTGTTGAGCAGCTTTTCATGTGCGTCTTGGCCATCTCTGTGTCTTCTTTGAAGAAACGTCTCTTTAGATCTTCTGCCCATTTTTGTATTGGGTTGTTTGTTTTCTTAATATTAAGCTGCATGAGCTGTTTATATATATATTGGAGATTAAACCTTTGTCCATTGATTCATTTGCAACGATTTTCGCCCATTCTGAGGGATGCCTTTTTCCATTCCCATTTTTTTAACAAAAAAGGAAAGAAAGAAAAAGAAGCAGAACACTAATGTGCGTAAAATATGCCTTTTGAAATGGTCGTTTTGAAAAATGGACATCCTTTGAATTTTTTGGTCGATATGTGACCCCAGGATTTGTTTTCAGGGCAGGTGTCATTTACAGGCCTGCAATGATTTTGAATATCAACTGACCATTAGCGCTGGGATTAAAGCTGCTGTTGCGTGAAACGGCCACAAGGTGGCAGCAGTTCTCCCTTACCGAATCTGGTTACTAGAGCAACAGAGCCTCAATGGAAGTCGTGTTCTAGATTGGAATTTAGAATGGAATGTGCCAGGAGAAAGCCCCTCAAGTTTGTCTCACTACTTCTTGTTCGTGTTTTTAATTTTTTTTTAATTTTCTATTACAGCAAGTTTCATTACAATGTTTGGCTTGTTGTAGGTGTGGAAGATGTGGTTCTTTTACACATATACAGATGTCTGTTCTTCCTGGGATCCTTTTCCCATGTCCGTTAGGACAGAATGTTGAGTAGTCTTCTCTTGGTATTCCGTAGGTCTTTGGAGATTATATATGTCACCTCTGTTTGATTATGTCTGTTAACCCCGATATCGTAATGAAACCAATCCTCACACCTTTCCATTGGTGAACCATAAGTTTGTTTAATGAATCTGTGATTGCCCTTCTCCGTGGAAATATCTGCCCTGGTATCCATTTTTAGGTAACACCTATAAGTGATATGATACGATATGTGTCTTTCACGTTCTGACTTACTCCAAGTCACGTGATTACCTCTAGACTCATCTACAGGGCTGCAAATGGCATTGTGTCCTTTTTTTCCTTGGCTTCTATTCTGCCTTAGCGAGGTCCATTTTCAACAATGTGATTCCCTGAGGGTTGTGGATTAGCTGACCTGGGCAGCCTTACCCTGCCGACCGGCCCACCCCAGGTGTGCCTGGTTGAGGTCAATATAAACAGCGCTCCAGGCAGCAATAGCCCCTGAAGTTGTGCCTGACTCCACATTCTCTGCCCCGTCAGCAGTCTCGGGGCTGTGCTGGTGGGAGGGAGTGAGGGGCCAAGGCTTTGTTGGTGGCCCGGTGTGAGTGGGGCTCTGCTGGCCTTTCTGCAGGAGTTGCCAGGCTGCCACCTGTAAAGAAGAGGATGTGTCACACATACCTTCCGATGGAATTTCGCTCCAGACAGAGGTGAGGAAGGAAAAAAACAGTGGGGGCCGGGACAGGAGGGGTATCTCAGGCAGGGCAATAGAAAACTTCCAGGACATCGCCCGGGGCCAAGACCATCCTGGCTGGCCTGCAGGCACCAAGTTGGCCTGCGTGCTGTCGCTGGTGTGGCTCCAGGGTCCTTCCTCTAGGCTTTCAAGCCCTTGTACATATTCAGGTGTTTTACCTGGGAAGGGTGGGAACAGTTCAGCAGCAGCTGGCCTGGGGCTCAGCTCACGTTTACTCACAGATGCCTCAGCACGGTCCCCCAGCTTTGCAATGAGGACGCTCCTTGCATGGGGGGTGGGTTGCTGGATGTATGGGAGGTGATTCCCCACGTCTGACCAATTTCAGAATTGTTTACCGCTGGAGCAAGTGCCCTGATAGGGTTTCCCTCTGTATAACTGGTGGGTTCAGGTTTTTTTTTCTTTTATGGTTCAAGTTAGATTTTATTCCTCTTTTATGCATTTATAGATATAAGCATGGAAATAATTCATTCCTATAAATACATCTGTGTGAAGGGAAGAACTTTTTTCTGTTTTATTTTAAAATTTTATTTTTTAAAATTTTGAAATTTAGTTTTATTTATTTTTTTATACAGCAGGTTATTATTTGTTATGTATTTTATGCATATACATGTATACAGGTCAATCCCAATCTCCCAACTCATCCCACCACCACCACCCAATGGCTTCCCACACTTGGTGTCCATACGTTTGTTCTCTACCTCTGTGTCTCTATTTCTTCCCTGCAAACCAGTTCATCTGTACCATTTTGTAGGTTCCACATATATGCATTAATATACAATATTTGTTTTCCTCTTTCTGACTTACTTCATTCTGTATGACAGTCTCTAGATCCATCGATGTGTCTACAATTGACCCAGTTTCATCCCTTTTTATGGCTGAGTAATATTCCATTTTATATATGTACCACATCTTTATCCATTCATCTGTCTGTGGGCATTTAGGTTGCTTGCATTACCTGGCTATTGTAAATAGTGCTGCAATGAACATTGTGGTGAATGTGCCTTTTTGGTTTACGGTTTGCTCTGGGTATATGCCCAGAAGTGGGATTGCCGGATCAGATGGTAATTCTATTTCTAGTTTTTTTAAGGAAACTCCATACTGTTCTCCATAGTGACTGTATCAATTTACACCCCCACCAATAGTGGAAGAGGGCTCCTTTTGTCCACACCCTCCCCAGAATTTGTTGTTTGTAGATTTTCTGATGATGCCGATTCTAACAGGTGTGAGGTGATACCTCATTGTAGTTTTGATTTGCATTTCTCTAATAATTAGTGCTGTTGAGCAGCTTTTCATGTGCGTCTTGGCCATCTCTGTGTCTTCTTTGAAGAAACGTCTCTTTAGATCTTCTGCCCATTTTTGTATTGGGTTGTTTTTTTTTTGAATATTAAGCTGCATGAGCTGTTTATATATATATTGGAGATTGAACCTTTGTCCATTGATTCATTTGCAACGATTTTCGCCCATTCTGAGGGATGCCTTTTTCCATTCCCATTTTTTTAACAAAAAAGGAAAGAAAGAAAAAGAAGCAGAACACTAATGTGCGTAAAATATGCCTTTTGAAATGGTCGTTTTGAAATATGGACGTCCTTTGAATTTTTTGGTCGATATGTGACCCCAGGATTTGTTTTCAGGGCAGGTGTCATTTACAGGCCTGCAATGATTTTGAATATCAACTGACCATTAGCGCTGGGATTAAAGCTGCTGTTGCGTGAAACGGACACAAGGTGGCAGCAGTTCTCCCTTGCCTAATCTGGTTACTAGAGCAACAGAGCCTCAGTGGAAGTCATGTTCTAGATTGGAATTTAGAATGGAATGTGCCAGGAGAAAGCCCCTCAAGTTTGTCTCACTACTTCTTGTTGGTGTTTTTAATTTTTTTTTAATTTTCTATTACAGCAAGTTTCATTACAATGTTTGGCTTGTTGTAGGTGTGGAAGATGTGGTTCTTTTACACATATACAGATGTCTGTTCTTCCTGGGATCCTTTTCCCATGTCCGTTAGGACAGAATGTTGAGTAGTCTTCTCTTGGTATTCCGTAGGTCTTTGGAGATTATATATGTCACCTCTGTTTGATTATGTCTGTTAACCCCGATATCGTAATGAAACCAATCCTCACACCTTTCCATTGGTGAACCATAAGTTTGTTTAATGAATCTGTGATTGCCCTTCTCCGTGGAAATATCTGCCCTGGTATCCATTTTTAGGTAACACCTATAAGTGATATGATACGATATGTGTCTTTCACGTTCTGACTTACTCCAAGTCACGTGATTACCTCTAGACTCATCTACGGGGCTGCAAATGGCATTGTGTCCTTTTTTTCCTTGGCTTCTATTCTGCCTTAGCGAGGTCCATTTTCAACAATGTGATTCCCTGAGGGTTGTGGATTAACTGACCTGGGCAGCCTTACCCTGCCGGCCGGCCCTCCCCAGGTGTGCCTGGTTGAGGTCAATATAAACAGCGCTCCAGGCAGCAATAGCCCCTGAAGTTGTGCCTGACTCCACATTCTCTGCCCCGTCAGCAGTCTCGGGGCTGTGCTGGTGGGAGGGAGTGAGGGGCCAAGGCTTTGTTGGTGGCCCGGTGTGAGTGGGGCTCTGCTGGCCTTTCTGCAGGAGTTGCCAGGCTGCCACCTGTAAAGAAGAGGATGTGTCACACATACCTTCCGATGGAATTTCTCTCCAGACAGAGGTGAGGAAGGAAAAAAACAGTGGGGGCCGGGACAGGAGGGGTATCTCAGGCAGGGCAATAGAAAGCTTCCAGAACAGCGCCCGGGGCCAGGACCATCCTGGCTGGCCTGCAGGCACCAAGTTGGCCTGCGTGCTGTCGCTGGTGTGGCTCCAGGGTCCTTCCTCTAGGCTTTCAAGCCCTTGTACATATTCAGGTGTTTTACCTGGGAAGGGTGGGAACAGTTCAGCAGCAGCTGGCCTGGGGCTCAGCTCACGTTTACTCACAGATGCCTCAGCACGGTCCCCCAGCTTTGCAATGAGGACGCTCCTTGCATGGGGGGTGGGTTGCTGGATGTATGGGAGGTGATTCCCCACGTCTGACCAATTTCAGAATTGTTTACCGCTGGAGCAAGTGCCCTGATAGGGTTTCCCTCTGTATAACTGGTGGGTTCAGGTTTTTTTTTCTTTTATGGTTCAAGTTAGATTTTATTCCTCTTTTATGCATTTATAGATATAAGCATGGAAATAATTCATTCCTATAAATACATCTGTGTGAAGGGAAGAACTTTTTTCTGTTTTATTTTAAAATTTTATTTTTTAAAATTTTGAAATTTAGTTTTATTTATTTTTTTATACAGCAGGTTATTATTTGTTATGTATTTTATGCATATACATGTATACAGGTCAATCCCAATCTCCCAACTCATCCCACCACCACCACCCAATGGCTTCCCACACTTGGTGTCCATACGTTTGTTCTCTACCTCTGTGTCTCTATTTCTTCCCTGCAAACCAGTTCATCTGTACCATTTTGTAGGTTCCACATATATGCATTAATATACAATATTTGTTTTCCTCTTTCTGACTTACTTCATTCTGTATGACAGTCTCTAGATCCATCGATGTGTCTACAATTGACCCAGTTTCATCCCTTTTTATGGCTGAGTAATATTCCATTTTATATATGTACCACATCTTTATCCATTCATCTGTCTGTGGGCATTTAAGTTGCTTGCATTACCTGGCTATTGTAAATAGTGCTGCAATGAACATTGTGGTGAATGTGACTTTTTGGTTTATGGTTTGCTCTGGGTATATGCCCAGAAGTAGGATTGCTGGATCAGATGGTAATTCTATTTCTAGTTTTTTTAAGGAAACTCCATACTGTTCTCCATAGTGACTGTATCAATTTACATCCTCACCAATAGTGGAAGAGGGCTCCTTTTGTCCACACCCTCCCCAGAATTTGTTGTTTGTAGATTTTCTGATGATGCCGATTCTAACAGGTGTGAGGTGATACCTCATTGTAGTTTTGATTTGCATTTCTCTAATAATTAGTGCTGTTGAGCAGCTTTTCATGTGCGTCTTGGCCATCTCTGTGTCTTCTTTGAAGAAACGTCTCTTTAGATCTTCTGCCCATTTTTGTATTGGGTTGTTTTTTTTTGAATATTAAGCTGCATGAGCTGTTTATATATATATTGGAGATTGAACCTTTGTCCATTGATTCATTTGCAACGATTTTCGCCCATTCTGAGGGATGCCTTTTTCCATTCCCATTTTTTTAACAAAAAAGGAAAGAAAGAAAAAGAAGCAGAACACTAATGTGCGTAAAATATGCCTTTTGAAATGGTCGTTTTGAAATATGGACGTCCTTTGAATTTTTTGGTCGATATGTGACCCCAGGATTTGTTTTCAGGGCAGGTGTCATTTACAGGCCTGCAATGATTTTGAATATCAACTGACCATTAGCGCTGGGATTAAAGCTGCTGTTGCGTGAAACGGCCACAAGGTGGCAGCAGTTCTCCCTTACCAAATCTGGTTACTAGAGCAACAGAGCCTCAATGGAAGTCATGTTCTAGATTGGAATTTAGAATGGAATGTGCCAGGAGAAAGCCCCTCAAGTTTGTCTCACTACTTCTTGTTCGTGTTTTTAATTTTTTTTTAATTTTCTATTACAGCAAGTTTCATTACAATGTTTGGCTTGTTGTAGGTGTGGAAGATGTGGTTCTTTTACACATATACATATGTCTGTTCTTCCTGGGATCCTTTTCCCATGTCCGTTAGGACAGAATGTTGAGTAGTCTTCTCTTGGTATTCCGTAGGTCTTTGGAGATTATATATGTCACCTCTGTTTGATTATGTCTGTTAACCCCGATATCGTAATGAAACCAATCCTCACACCTTTCCATTGGTGAACCATAAGTTTGTTTAATGAATCTGTGATTGCCCTTCTCCGTGGAAATATCTGCCCTGGTATCCATATTTAGGTAACACCTATAAGTGATATGATACGATATGTGTCTTTCACGTTCTGACTTACTCCAAGTCACGTGATTACCTCTAGACTCATCTACGGGGCTGCAAATGGCATTGTGTCCTTTTTTTCCTTGGCTTCTATTCTGCCTTAGCGAGGTCCATTTTCAACAATGTGATTCCCTGAGGGTTGTGGATTAGCTGACCTGGGCAGCCTTACCCTGCCGGCCGGCCCTCCCCAGGTGTGCCTGGTTGAGGTCAATATAAACAGCGCTCCAGGCAGCAATAGCCCCTGAAGTTGTGCCTGACTCCACATTCTCTGCCCCGTCAGCAGTCTCGGGGCTGTGCTGGTGGGAGGGAGTGAGGGGCCAAGGCTTTGTTGGTGGCCCGGTGTGAGTGGGGCTCTGCTGGCCTTTCTGCAGGAGTTGCCAGGCTGCCACCTGTAAAGAAGAGGATGTGTCACACATACCTTCCGATGGAATTTCGCTCCAGACAGAGGTGAGGAAGGAAAAAAACAGTGGGGGCCGGGACAGGAGGGGTATCTCAGGCAGGGCAATAGAAAGCTTCCAGAACAGCGCCCGGGGCCAGGACCATCCTGGCTGGCCTGCAGGCACCAAGTTGGCCTGCGTGCTGTCGCTGGTGTGGCTCCAGGGTCCTTCCTCTAGGCTTTCAAGCCCTTGTACATATTCAGGTGTTTTACCTGGGAAGGGTGGGAACAGTTCAGCAGCAGCTGGCCTGGGGCTCAGCTCACGTTTACTCACAGATGCCTCAGCACGGTCCCCCAGCTTTGCAATGAGGACGCTCCTTGCATGGGGGGTGGGTTGCTGGATGTATGGGAGGTGATTCCCCACGTCTGACCAATTTCAGAATTGTTTACCGCTGGAGCAAGTGCCCTGATAGGGTTTCCCTCTGTATAACTGGTGGGTTCAGGTTTTTTTTTCTTTTATGGTTCAAGTTAGATTTTATTCCTCTTTTATGCATTTATAGATATAAGCATGGAAATAATTCATTCCTATAAATACATCTGTGTGAAGGGAAGAACTTTTTTCTGTTTTATTTTAAAATTTTATTTTTTAAAATTTTGAAATTTAGTTTTATTTATTTTTTTATACAGCAGGTTATTATTTGTTATGTATTTTATGCATATACATGTATACAGGTCAATCCCAATCTCCCAACTCATCCCACCACCACCACCCAATGGCTTCCCACACTTGGTGTCCATACGTTTGTTCTCTACCTCTGTGTCTCTATTTCTTCCCTGCAAACCAGTTCATCTGTACCATTTTGTAGGTTCCACATATATGCATTAATATACAATATTTGTTTTCCTCTTTCTGACTTACTTCATTCTGTATGACAGTCTCTAGATCCATCGATGTGTCTACAATTGACCCAGTTTCATCCCTTTTTATGGCTGAGTAATATTCCATTTTATATATGTACCACATCTTTATCCATTCATCTGTCTGTGGGCATTTAGGTTGCTTGCATTACCTGGCTATTGTAAATAGTGCTGCAATGAACATTGTGGTGAATGTGCCTTTTTGGTTTACGGTTTGCTCTGGGTATATGCCCAGAAGTGGGATTGCTGGATCAGATGGTAATTCTATTTCTAGTTTTTTTAAGGAAACTCCATACTGTTCTCCATAGTGACTGTATCAATTTACATCCCCACCAATAGTGGAAGACGGCTCCTTTTGTCCACACCCTCCCCAGAATTTGTTGTTTGTAGATTTTCTGATGATGCCGATTCTAACAGGTGTGAGGTGATACCTCATTGTAGTTTTGATTTGCATTTCTCTAATAATTAGTGCTGTTGAGCAGCTTTTCATGTGCGTCTTGGCCATCTCTGTGTCTTCTTTGAAGAAACGTCTCTTTAGATCTTCTGCCCATTTTTGTATTGGGTTGTTTGTTTTCTTAATATTAAGCTGCATGAGCTGTTTATATATATATTGGAGATTAAACCTTTGTCCATTGATTCATTTGCAACGATTTTCGCCCATTCTGAGGGATGCCTTTTTCCATTCCCATTTTTTTAACAAAAAAGGAAAGAAAGAAAAAGAAGCAGAACACTAATGTGCGTAAAATATGCCTTTTGAAATGGTCGTTTTGAAAAATGGACATCCTTTGAATTTTTTGGTCGATATGTGACCCCAGGATTTGTTTTCAGGGCAGGTGTCATTTACAGGCCTGCAATGATTTTGAATATCAACTGACCATTAGCGCTGGGATTAAAGCTGCTGTTGCGTGAAACGGCCACAAGGTGGCAGCAGTTCTCCCTTACCGAATCTGGTTACTAGAGCAACAGAGCCTCAATGGAAGTCGTGTTCTAGATTGGAATTTAGAATGGAATGTGCCAGGAGAAAGCCCCTCAAGTTTGTCTCACTACTTCTTGTTCGTGTTTTTAATTTTTTTTTAATTTTCTATTACAGCAAGTTTCATTACAATGTTTGGCTTGTTGTAGGTGTGGAAGATGTGGTTCTTTTACACATATACAGATGTCTGTTCTTCCTGGGATCCTTTTCCCATGTCCGTTAGGACAGAATGTTGAGTAGTCTTCTCTTGGTATTCCGTAGGTCTTTGGAGATTATATATGTCACCTCTGTTTGATTATGTCTGTTAACCCCGATATCGTAATGAAACCAATCCTCACACCTTTCCATTGGTGAACCATAAGTTTGTTTAATGAATCTGTGATTGCCCTTCTCCGTGGAAATATCTGCCCTGGTATCCATTTTTAGGTAACACCTATAAGTGATATGATACGATATGTGTCTTTCACGTTCTGACTTACTCCAAGTCACGTGATTACCTCTAGACTCATCTACAGGGCTGCAAATGGCATTGTGTCCTTTTTTTCCTTGGCTTCTATTCTGCCTTAGCGAGGTCCATTTTCAACAATGTGATTCCCTGAGGGTTGTGGATTAGCTGACCTGGGCAGCCTTACCCTGCCGACCGGCCCACCCCAGGTGTGCCTGGTTGAGGTCAATATAAACAGCGCTCCAGGCAGCAATAGCCCCTGAAGTTGTGCCTGACTCCACATTCTCTGCCCCGTCAGCAGTCTCGGGGCTGTGCTGGTGGGAGGGAGTGAGGGGCCAAGGCTTTGTTGGTGGCCCGGTGTGAGTGGGGCTCTGCTGGCCTTTCTGCAGGAGTTGCCAGGCTGCCACCTGTAAAGAAGAGGATGTGTCACACATACCTTCCGATGGAATTTCGCTCCAGACAGAGGTGAGGAAGGAAAAAAACAGTGGGGGCCGGGACAGGAGGGGTATCTCAGGCAGGGCAATAGAAAACTTCCAGGACATCGCCCGGGGCCAAGACCATCCTGGCTGGCCTGCAGGCACCAAGTTGGCCTGCGTGCTGTCGCTGGTGTGGATCCAGGGTCCTTCCTCTAGGCTTTCAAGCCCTTGTACATATTCAGGTGTTTTACCTGGGAAGGGTGGGAACAGTTCAGCAGCAGCTGGCCTGGGGCTCAGCTCACGTTTACTCACAGATGCCTCAGCACGGTCCCCCAGCTTTGCAATGAGGACGCTCCTTGCATGGGGGGTGGGTTGCTGGATGTATGGGAGGTGATTCCCCACGTCTGACCAATTTCAGAATTGTTTACCGCTGGAGCAAGTGCCCTGATAGGGTTTCCCTCTGTATAACTGGTGGGTTCAGGTTTTTTTTTCTTTTATGGTTCAAGTTAGATTTTATTCCTCTTTTATGCATTTATAGATATAAGCATGGAAATAATTCATTCCTATAAATACATCTGTGTGAAGGGAAGAACTTTTTTCTGTTTTATTTTAAAATTTTATTTTTTAAAATTTTGAAATTTAGTTTTATTTATTTTTTTATACAGCAGGTTATTATTTGTTATGTATTTTATGCATATACATGTATACAGGTCAATCCCAATCTCCCAACTCATCCCACCACCACCACCCAATGGCTTCCCACACTTGGTGTCCATACGTTTGTTCTCTACCTCTGTGTCTCTATTTCTTCCCTGCAAACCAGTTCATCTGTACCATTTTGTAGGTTCCACATATATGCATTAATATACAATATTTGTTTTCCTCTTTCTGACTTACTTCATTCTGTATGACAGTCTCTAGATCCATCGATGTGTCTACAATTGACCCAGTTTCATCCCTTTTTATGGCTGAGTAATATTCCATTTTATATATGTACCACATCTTTATCCATTCATCTGTCTGTGGGCATTTAGGTTGCTTGCATTACCTGGCTATTGTAAATAGTGCTGCAATGAACATTGTGGTGAATGTGCCTTTTTGGTTTACGGTTTGCTCTGGGTATATGCCCAGAAGTGGGATTGCCGGATCAGATGGTAATTCTATTTCTAGGTTTTTTAAGGAAACTCCATACTGTTCTCCATAGTGACTGTATCAATTTACACCCCCACCAATAGTGGAAGAGGGCTCCTTTTGTCCACACCCTCCCCAGAATTTGTTGTTTGTAGATTTTCTGATGATGCCGATTCTAACAGGTGTGAGGTGATACCTCATTGTAGTTTTGATTTGCATTTCTCTAATAATTAGTGCTGTTGAGCAGCTTTTCATGTGCGTCTTGGCCATCTCTGTGTCTTCTTTGAAGAAACGTCTCTTTAGATCTTCTGCCCATTTTTGTATTGGGTTGTTTTTTTTTTGAATATTAAGCTGCATGAGCTGTTTATATATATAATGGAGATTGAACCTTTGTCCATTGATTCATTTGCAACGAATTTCGCTCATTCTGAGGGATGCCTTTTTCCATTCCCATTTTTTTAACAAAAAAGGAAAGAAAGAAAAAGAAGCAGAACACTAATGTGCGTAAAATATGCCTTTTGAAATGGTCGTTTTGAAATATGGACGTCCTTTGAATTTTTTGGTCGATATGTGACCCCAGGATTTGTTTTCAGGGCAGGTGTCATTTACAGGCCTGCAATGATTTTGAATATCAACTGACCATTAGCGCTGGGATTAAAGCTGCTGTTGCGTGAAACGGACACAAGGTGGCAGCAGTTCTCCCTTGCCTAATCTGGTTACTAGAGCAACAGAGCCTCAGTGGAAGTCATGTTCTAGATTGGAATTTAGAATGGAATGTGCCAGGAGAAAGCCCCTCAAGTTTGTCTCACTACTTCTTGTTGGTGTTTTTAATTTTTTTTTAATTTTCTATTACAGCAAGTTTCATTACAATGTTTGGCTTGTTGTAGGTGTGGAAGATGTGGTTCTTTTACACATATACAGATGTCTGTTCTTCCTGGGATCCTTTTCCCATGTCCGTTAGGACAGAATGTTGAGTAGTCTTCTCTTGGTATTCCGTAGGTCTTTGGAGATTATATATGTCACCTCTGTTTGATTATGTCTGTTAACCCCGATATCGTAATGAAACCAATCCTCACACCTTTCCATTGGTGAACCATAAGTTTGTTTAATGAATCTGTGATTGCCCTTCTCCATGGAAATATCTGCCCTGGTATCCATTTTTAGGTAACACCTATAAGTGATATGATACGATATGTGTCTTTCACGTTCTGACTTACTCCAAGTCACGTGATTACCTCTAGACTCATCTACGGGGCTGCAAATGGCATTGTGTCCTTTTTTTCCTTGGCTTCTATTCTGCCTTAGCGAGGTCCATTTTCAACAATGTGATTCCCTGAGGGTTGTGGATTAACTGACCTGGGCAGCCTTACCCTGCCGGCCGGCCCTCCCCAGGTGTGCCTGGTTGAGGTCAATATAAACAGCGCTCCAGGCAGCAATAGCCCCTGAAGTTGTGCCTGACTCCACATTCTCTGCCCCGTCAGCAGTCTCGGGGCTGTGCTGGTGGGAGGGAGTGAGGGGCCAAGGCTTTGTTGGTGGCCCGGTGTGAGTGGGGCTCTGCTGGCCTTTCTGCAGGAGTTGCCAGGCTGCCACCTGTAAAGAAGAGGATGTGTCACACATACCTTCCGATGGAATTTCTCTCCAGACAGAGGTGAGGAAGGAAAAAAACAGTGGGGGCCGGGACAGGAGGGGTATCTCAGGCAGGGCAATAGAAAGCTTCCAGAACAGCGCCCGGGGCCAGGACCATCCTGGCTGGCCTGCAGGCACCAAGTTGGCCTGCGTGCTGTCGCTGGTGTGGCTCCAGGGTCCTTCCTCTAGGCTTTCAAGCCCTTGTACATATTCAGGTGTTTTACCTGGGAAGGGTGGGAACAGTTCAGCAGCAGCTGGCCTGGGGCTCAGCTCACGTTTACTCACAGATGCCTCAGCACGGTCCCCCAGCTTTGCAATGAGGACGCTCCTTGCATGGGGGGTGGGTTGCTGGATGTATGGGAGGTGATTCCCCACGTCTGACCAATTTCAGAATTGTTTACCGCTGGAGCAAGTGCCCTGATAGGGTTTCCCTCTGTATAACTGGTGGGTTCAGGTTTTTTTTTCTTTTATGGTTCAAGTTAGATTTTATTCCTCTTTTATGCATTTATAGATATAAGCATGGAAATAATTCATTCCTATAAATACATCTGTGTGAAGGGAAGAACTTTTTTCTGTTTTATTTTAAAATTTTATTTTTTAAAATTTTGAAATTTAGTTTTATTTATTTTTTTATACAGCAGGTTATTATTTGTTATGTATTTTATGCATATACATGTATACAGGTCAATCCCAATCTCCCAACTCATCCCACCACCACCACCCAATGGCTTCCCACACTTGGTGTCCATACGTTTGTTCTCTACCTCTGTGTCTCTATTTCTTCCCTGCAAACCAGTTCATCTGTACCATTTTGTAGGTTCCACATATATGCATTAATATACAATATTTGTTTTCCTCTTTCTGACTTACTTCATTCTGTATGACAGTCTCTAGATCCATCGATGTGTCTACAATTGACCCAGTTTCATCCCTTTTTATGGCTGAGTAATATTCCATTTTATATATGTACCACATCTTTATCCATTCTTCTGTCTGTGGGCATTTAGGTTGCTTGCATTACCTGGCTATTGTAAATAGTGCTGCAATGAACATTGTGGTGAATGTGCCTTTTTGGTTTACGGTTTGCTCTGGGTATATGCCCAGAAGTGGGATTGCTGGATCAGATGGTAATTCTATTTCTAGTTTTTTTAAGGAAAGTCCATACTGTTCTCCATAGTGACTGTATCAATTTACATCCCCACCAATAGTGGAAGAGGGCTCCTTTTGTCCACACCCTCCCCAGAATTTGTTGTTTGTAGATTTTCTGATGATGCCGATTCTAACAGGTGTGAGGTGATACCTCATTGTAGTTTTGATTTGCATTTCTCTAATAATTAGTGCTGTTGAGCAGCTTTTCATGTGCGTCTTGGCCATCTCTGTGTCTTCTTTGAAGAAACGTCTCTTTAGATCTTCTGCCCATTTTTGTATTGGGTTGTTTGTTTTTTTGAATATTAAGCTGCAGGAGCTGTTTATATATATATTGGAGATTGAACCTTTGTCCATTGATTCATTTGCAACGATTTTCGCCCATTCTGAGGGATGCCTTTTTCCATTCCCATTTTTTTTAACAAAAAAGGAAAGAAAGAAAAAGAAGCAGAACACTAATGTGCGTAAAATATGCCTTTTGAAATGGTCGTTTTGAAATATGGACGTCCTTTGAATTTTTTGGTCGATATGTGACCCCAGGATTTGTTTTCAGGGCAGGTGTCATTTACAGGCCTGCAATGATTTTGAATATCAACTGACCATTAGCGCTGGGATTAAAGCTGCTGTTGCGTGAAACGGCCACAAGGTGGCAGCAGTTCTCCCTTACCAAATCTGGTTACTAGAGCAACAGAGCCTCAATGGAAGTCGTGTTCTACATTGGAATTTAGAATGGAATGTGCCAGGAGAAAGCCCCTCAAGTTTGTCTCACTACTTCTTGTTCGTGTTTTTAATTTTTTTTTAATTTTCTATTACAGCAAGTTTCATTACAATGTTTGGCTTGTTGTAGGTGTGGAAGATGTGGTTCTTTTACACATATACAGATGTCTGTTCTTCCTGGGATCCTTTTCCCATGTCCGTTAGGACAGAATGTTGAGTAGTCTTCTCTTGGTATTCCGTAGGTCTTTGGAGATTATATATGTCACCTCTGTTTGATTATGTCTGTTAACCCCGATATCGTAATGAAACCAATCCTCACACCTTTCCATTGGTGAACCATAAGTTTGTTTAATGAATCTGTGATTGCCCTTCTCCGTGGAAATATCTGCCCTGGTATCCATTTTTAGGTAACACCTATAAGTGATATGATACGATATGTGTCTTTCACGTTCTGACTTACTCCAAGTCACGTGATTACCTCTAGACTCATCTACGGGGCTGCAAATGGCATTGTGTCCTTTTTTTCCTTGGCTTCTATTCTGCCTTAGCGAGGTCCATTTTCAGCAATGTGATTCCCTGAGGGTTGTGGATTAGCTGACCTGGGCAGCCTTACCCTGCCGGCCGGCCCTCCCCAGGTGTGCCTGGTTGAGGTCAATATAAACAGCGCTCCAGGCAGCAATAGCCCCTGAAGTTGTGCCTGACTCCACATTCTCTGCCCCGTCAGCAGTCTCGGGGCTGTGCTGGTGGGAGGGAGTGAGGGGCCAAGGCTTTGTTGGTGGCCCGGTGTGAGTGGGGCTCTGCTGGCCTTTCTGCAGGAGTTGCCAGGCTGCCACCTGTAAAGAAGAGGATGTGTCACACATACCTTCCGATGGAATTTCTCTCCAGACAGAGGTGAGGAAGGAAAAAAACAGTGGGGGCCGGGACAGGAGGGGTATCTCAGGCAGGGCAATAGAAAGCTTCCAGAACAGCGCCCGGGGCCAGGACCATCCTGGCTGGCCTGCAGGCACCAAGTTGGCCTGCGTGCTGTCGCTGGTGTGGCTCCAGGGTCCTTCCTCTAGGCTTTCAAGCCCTTGTACATATTCAGGTGTTTTACCTGGGAAGGGTGGGAACAGTTCAGCAGCAGCTGGCCTGGGGCTCAGCTCACGTTTACTCACAGATGCCTCAGCACGGTCCCCCAGCTTTGCAATGAGGACGCTCCTTGCATGGGGGGTGGGTTGCTGGATGTATGGGAGGTGATTCCCCACGTCTGACCAATTTCAGAATTGTTTACCGCTGGAGCAAGTGCCCTGATAGGGTTTCCCTCTGTATAACTGGTGGGTTCAGGTTTTTTTTTCTTTTATGGTTCAAGTTAGATTTTATTCCTCTTTTATGCATTTATAGATATAAGCATGGAAATAATTCATTCCTATAAATACATCTGTGTGAAGGGAAGAACTTTTTTCTGTTTTATTTTAAAATTTTATTTTTTAAAATTTTGAAATTTAGTTTTATTTATTTTTTTATACAGCAGGTTATTATTTGTTATGTATTTTATGCATATACATGTATACAGGTCAATCCCAATCTCCCAACTCATCCCACCACCACCACCCAATGGCTTCCCACACTTGGTGTCCATACGTTTGTTCTCTACCTCTGTGTCTCTATTTCTTCCCTGCAAACCAGTTCATCTGTACCATTTTGTAGGTTCCACATATATGCATTAATATACAATATTTGTTTTCCTCTTTCTGACTTACTTCATTCTGTATGACAGTCTCTAGATCCATCGATGTGTCTACAATTGACCCAGTTTCATCCCTTTTTATGGCTGAGTAATATTCCATTTTATATATGTACCACATCTTTATCCATTCTTCTGTCTGTGGGCATTTAGGTTGCTTGCATTACCTGGCTATTGTAAATAGTGCTGCAATGAACATTGTGGTGAATGTGCCTTTTTGGTTTACGGTTTGCTCTGGGTATATGCCCAGAAGTGGGATTGCTGGATCAGATGGTAATTCTATTTCTAGTTTTTTTAAGGAAACTCCATACTGTTCTCCATAGTGACTGTATCAATTTACATCCCCACCAATAGTGGAAGAGGGCTCCTTTTGTCCACACCCTCCCCAGAATTTGTTGTTTGTAGATTTCCTGATGATGCCGATTCTAACAGGTGTGAGGTGATACCTCATTGTAGTTTTGATTTGCATTTCTCTAATAATTAGTGCTGTTGAGCAGCTTTTCATGTGCGTCTTGGCCATCTCTGTGTGTTCTTTGAAGAAACGTCTCTTTAGATCTTCTGCCCATTTTTGTATTGGGTTGTTTGTTTTCTTAATATTAAGCTGCATGAGCTGTTTATATATATATTGGAGATTAAACCTTTGTCCATTGATTCATTTGCAACGATTTTCACCCATTCTGAGGGATGCCTTTTTCCATTCCCGTTTTTTTAACAAAAAAGGAAAGAAAGAAAAAGAAGCAGAACACTAATGTGCGTAAAATATGCCTTTTGAAATGGTCGTTTTGAAATATGGACGTCCTTTGAATTTTTTGGTCGATATGTGACCCCAGGATTTGTTTTCAGGGCAGGTGTCATTTACAGGCCTGCAATGATTTTGAATATCAACTGACCATTAGCGCTGGGATTAAAGCTGCTGTTGCGTGAAACGGCCACAAGGTGGCAGCAGTTCTCCCTTACCAAATCTGGTTACTAGAGCAACAGAGCCTCAATGGAAGTCGTGTTCTAGATTGGAATGTAGACTGGAATGTGCCAGGAGAAAGCCCCTCAAGTTTGTCTCACTACTTGTTTTTTTTTTTTCTTTTTGCGGTATGCGGGCCTCTCACTGTTGTGGCTTCCCCCGTTGCGGAGCACAGGCTCCGGATGCGCAGGCCCAGCGGCCATGGCTCACGGGCCCAGCCGCTCCGCGGCATATGGGATCCTCCCAGACCGGGGCACGAACTCGTATCCCCTGCATCGGCAGGCGGACTCTCAACCACTGCGCCACCAGGGAGGCCCTGTCTCACTACTTCTTGTTCGTGTTTTTAATTTTATCTTTTATTTTCTATTACAGCAAGATTGATTACAATGTTTGGCTTGTTGTAGTTGTGGAAGATGTGGTTCTTTTACACATATACAGATGTCTGTTCTTCCTGGGATCCTTTTCCCATGTCCGTTAGGACAGAATGTTGAGTAGTCTTCTCTTGGTATTCCGTAGGTCTTTGGAGATTATATATGTCACCTCTGTTTGATTATGTCTATTAACCCCGATATCGTAATGAAACCAATCCTCTCACCTTTCCATTGGTGAACCATAAGTTTGTTTAATGAATCTGTGATTGCCCTTCTCCGTGGAAATATCTGCCCTGGTATCCATTTTTAGGTAACACCTATAAGTGATATGATACGATATGTGTCTTTCACGTTCTGACTTACTCCAAGTCACGTGATTACCTCTAGACTCATCTACGGGGCTGCAAATGGCATTGTGTCCTTTTTTTCCTTGGCTTCTATTCTGCCTTAGCGAGGTCCATTTTCAACAATGTGATTCCCTGAGGGTTGTGGAGTGGCTGACCTGGGCAGCCTTACCCTGCCGGCCGGCCCTCCCCAGGTGTGCCTGGTTGAGGTCAATATAAACAGCGCTCCAGGCAGCAATAGCCCCTGAAGTTGTGCCTGACTCCATATTCTCTGCCCTGTCAGCAGTCTCGGCGCTGTGGTGGTGGGAGGGAGTGAGTGGCCAAGGCTTTGTTGGTGGCCCGGTTTGAGTGGGGCTCTGCTGGCCTTTCTGCAGGAGTTGCCAGACTGCCACCTGTAAAGAAGAGGATGTATCACCCATACCTTCCGATGGAATTTCTCTCCAGACAGAGGTGAGGAAGGAAAAAAACAGTGGGGGCCGGGACAGGAGGGGTATCTCAGGCAGGGCAATAGAAAGCTTCCAGAACAGCTCCTAGGGCCAGGACCATCGTGGCTGGCCTGCAGGCACCACGTTGGCCTGCGTGCTGTCACTGGTGTGGCTCCAGGGTGCTTCCTCTAGGCTTTCAAACCCTTGTACATATTCAGGTGTTTTACCTTGGAAGGTTGGGAACAGTTCAGCAGCAGCTGGCCTGGGGCTCAGCTCACGTTTACTCACAGATGCCTCAGCATGGTCCCCCAGCTTTGCAATGAGGACGCTCCTTGCATGGTGGGTGGGTTGCTGGCTGTATGGGAGGTGATTCCCCACCTCTGACCAATTTTAGAATTGTTTACCACTGGAGCAAGTGCCCTGATAGGGTTTCCCTCTGTATAACTGGTGGGTTCAGGTTTTTTTTTGTTTTATGGTTCAAGTTAGATTTTATTCCTCTTTTATGCATTTATAGATATAAGCATGGAAATAATTCATTCCTATAAATACATCTGTGTGAAGGGAAGAACTTTTTTCTGTTTTATTTTTTTTAATTTTGAAATTTAAATTTATTTATTTTTTTATACAGCAGGTTATTATTAGTTATCTATTTTATGCATATACATGTATACAGGTCAATCCCAATATCCCAACTCATCCCAACACCACCACCCCATGGCTTCCCCCACTTGGTGTCCATACGTTTGTTCTCTACCTCTGTGTCTCTATTTCTGCCCTGCAAACCAGTTCATCTGTACCATTTTTCTAGGTTCCACATATATGCATTAATATAGAATATTTGTTTTCCTCTTTCTGACTTACTTCACTCTGTATGACAGTCTCTAGATCCATCGACTTCTCTACAAATGACCCAGTTTCATTCCTTTTTATGGCTGAGTAATATTCCATTTTATATATGTACCACTTCTTTATCCATTCGTCTGTCTGTGGGCATTTAGGTTGCTTCCATTACCTGGCTATTGTAAATAGTGCTGCATGAACATTGTGGTGAATGTGTCTTTTTGATTTATGGTTTTCTCTGGGTATATGCCCAGAAGTGGGATTGCTGGATCCTATGGTAATTCTCTTTTTAGTTTTTTAAAGGAACCTCCATACTGTTCTCCATAGTGACTGTATCAATTTACCTTCCCACCAATAGTGGAAGAGGGTTCCTTTTGTCCACACCCTCTCCAGAATTTGTTGTTTGTAGATTTTCTGATGATGCAGATTCTAAGAGGTGTGAGTTCATACCTCATTGTCGTTTGGATTTGCATTTCTCTAATAATTAGTGATGTTGAGCAGCTTTTCATGTGCGTCTTGGCCATCTCTGTGACTTCTTTGAAGAAACGTCTATTTAGATCTTCTGCCCATTTTTGTATTGGGTTGTTTGTTTTATTAATATTAAGCTGCGTGAGCTGTTTGTATATATTGGAGATTAAACCTTTGTCCATTGATTCGTTTGCGATCGTTTTCGCCCATTCTGAGGGTTGCTTTTTTCCATTCCCGTTTTTTAACCAAAAAAGAAAGAAAGCAAAGGAAGCAGAACACTAATGTGCGTGAAATATGCCTCTTGAAACTGTCGTTTTGAAATATGGACGTCTTTTGAATTTTTTGATCGATATATGACCCCAGGATTTGTTTTCATTGCAGGTGTCATTTACAGGCCTGCAATGATTTTGAATATCCACTGACCATTAGCGCTGTGATAAAAGCTGCTGTTGTGTGAAACGGCCACAAGGTGGCAGCAGTTATCCCTTACCAAATCTGGTTACTAGGGCAACAGAGCTTCACTGGAAGTCGTATTCTAGATTGGAATTTAGAATGGAATGTGCCAGGAGAAAGCCCCTCAAGTTTGTCTCACTACTTCTTGTTCGTGTTTTTAATTTAATTTTTCATTTTTTTATTACAGCAAGTTTGATGACAATTTTTGGGTTGTTGTAGGTGTGCAAGATGCGGTTCTTTTACACATATACATATGTGTTCCTCCTGGGATCCTGTTCCCATGTCCGTTATGACAGAATGTTGAGTAGTCTTCTCTTGGTATTCCGTAGGTGTTTGGTGATTATATATTTCACCTGTGTTTCTATATGTTTGTTAACCCCAATATCGTAATGAATCCAATTCTCACACCTTTCCATTGGTGAACCATAAGTTTGTTTAATGAATCTGTGATTGCCCTTCTCCGTGGAAATATCTGCCCTGGTATCAATTTTTACGAAACACCTATAAGTGATATCCTACGATATGTGTCTTTCACTTTCTGACTTACTACAAGTCACGTGATTACCTGTAGACTCATCTACGGTGCTGCAAATGGCATTGTGTCCTTTTTTTCCTTGGCTAATATTCTGTCTTAGCGCGGTCCATGTTCTGCAATGTGATTCCCTGAGCGCTGAGGATTAGCTGACCTGGGCAGCCTGACCCTGCCGGCAAGCGCTTCCCATGTGTGCCTGGGTTGAGGTCATTATAACAGCACTCCAGGCAGCAATAGCCCCTGCAGCTGTGCCTGACTCCATATTCTCTGCCCGTCAGCAGTCTCGGGGCTGTGCTGGTGGGAGGGTGTGAGGGTCCACGGCTTTTTTGGTGGCCCGGTGTGAGTGGGGCTCTGCTGGACTTTCTGCAGGAGTTGCCAGGCTGCCACCTGTAAAGAAGAGGATGTGTCACCCATAACTTCCACTGGAATTTCTCTCCGGGCTGAGGTGAGGAAGGAAAAAAAGGAGTGGGGGCTGGGACAGGAGGGGTATCTCAGGCAGGGAAATGGAAAGCTTCCAGAAGAGCGCCCGGGGCCAGGACCATCCTGGCTGGCCTGCAGGCAGCAAGTTGGCCTGCGTGCTGTCGCTGGTGTGGCTCCACGGCCCTTCCTCTAGACTTTCAAGCCCTTGTACATATTCAGGTGTTTTACCTGGGAAGGGTGGAAAGAGTTCAGCAGCAGCTGGCCTGGGGCTCAGCTCACGTTTACTCACAGAGGCCTCGGCACGGTCCCACAGCTTTGCAATGAGGACGCTCCTTGCGTGGTGGGCGCGGGGCTGTTGGCTCTATGGGAGATGATTCCCCACCTCTGACCAATTTCAGAATTGTTTATCGCTGGAGCAAGTGCCTTGGTAGGGTTTTCCTTTGTATACCTTTTATGTTCAGGGTTTTTTTTCTTTTTTCGTTCCAATTACATTTTGTTCCTGTTTTATATATTTATAGATATAAGCATGGAAATAATTCGTTCATTTAAATACATCTGTGTGAATGGAAGAACTTTTTTCTCTTTTTTTTTCAATTTTATTTTTAAAAATTTTGAAATTTAATTTTATTTATTTTTTATAGAGCAGGTTACTATTAGTTATCTATTTTATGCATATGCATGTATACAGGTCAATCGCAATCTCCCAACTCATCCCAACACCACCACCCCATGGCTTCCCCCCCTTGGTGTCCATACGTTTGTTCTCTACCTCTGTGTCTCTATTTCTACCCTGCAAACCAGTTCATCTGTACCATTTTTCTAGGTTTCACATATATGCGTTAATATACAATATTTGTTTTCCTCTTTCTGACTTACTTCACTCTGTATGACAGTCTCTAGATCCATCGACTTCTCTACAAAGGACCCAGTTTCATTCCTTTTTATGGCTGAGTAATCTTCCATTTTATATATGTACCACATCTTTATCCATTCGTCTGTCTGTGGGCATTTAAGTTGCTTCCATTACCTGGCTATTGTAAATAGTGCTGCAATGAACATTGTGGTGAATGTGTCTTTTTGATTTATGGTTTTCTCTGGGTATATGCCCAGAAGTTGGATTGCTGGATCCTATGGTAATTCTCTTTTTAGTTTTTTAAAGGAACCTCAATACTGTTCTCCATAGTGACTGTATCAATTTACCTTCCCACCAATAGTGGAAGAGGGTTCCTTTTGTCCACACCCTCTCCAGAATTTGTTGTTTGTAGATTTTCTGATGATGCCGATTCTAAGAGGTGTGAGTTCATACCTCATTGTCGTTTGGATTTGCATTTCTCTAATAATTAGTGATGTTGAGCAGCTTTTCATGTGCGTCTTGGCCATCTCTGTGACTTCTTTGAAGAAACGTCTATTTAGATCTTCTGCCCATTTTTGTATTGGGTTGTTGGTTTTATTAATATTAAGCTGCGTGAGCTGTTTGTATATATTGGAGATTAAACCTTTGTCCATTGATTCGTTTGCGATCTTTTTCGCTCATTCTGAGGGTTGCTTTTTTCCATTCCCGTTTTTTTAACCAAAAAAGAAAGAAAGCAAAGGAAGCAGAACACTAATGTGCGTGAAATATGCCTCTTGAAACTGTCGTTTTGAAATATGGACGTCTTTTGAATTTTTTGGTCGATATATGACCCCAGGATTTGTTTTCATTGCAGGTGTCATTTACAGGCCTGCAATGATTTTGAATATCCACTGACCATTAGCTCTGGGATTAAAGCTGCTGTTGTGTGAAACGGCCACAAGGTGGCAGCAGTTCTCCCTTACCATATCTGGTTACTAGGGCAACAGAGCTTCACTGGAAGTCCTGTTCTAGATTGGAATTTAGAATGGAATGTGCCAGGAGAAAGCCCCTCAAGTTTGTCTCACTACTTCTTGTTCGTGTTTTTAATTTAATTTTTTATTTTTTTATTACAGCAAGTTTGATGACAACGTTTGGCTTGTTGTAGGTGTGCAAGATGTGGTTCTTTTACACATATACATATGTGTTCTTCCTGGGATCCTGTTCCCATGTCCGTTATGACAGAATGTTGAGTAGTCTTCTCTTGGTATTCCGTAGGTGTTTGGTGATTATATATTTCACATGTGTTTGTATATGTCTGTTAACCCCAAGATCGTAATGAATCCAAACCTCACACCTTTCCATTGGTGAACCATAAGTTTGTTTAATGAATCTGTGATTGCCCTTCTCCGTGGAAATATCTGCCCTGGTATCAATTTTTATGTAACACCTATAAGTGATATCCTACGATATGTGTCTTTCACTTTCTGACTTACTACAAGTCACGTGATTACCTGTAGACTCATCTACGGTGCTGCAAATGGCATTGTGTCCTTTTTTTCCTTGGCTAATATTCTGTCTTAGCGAGGTCCATTTTCTGCAATGTGATTCCCTGAGCGCTGAGGATTAGCTGACCTGGGCAGCCTGACCCTGCTGGCAAGCCCTCCCCAGGTGTGCCTGGGTTGAGGTCAATATAAACAGCACTCCAGGCAGCAATAGCCCCTGCAGCTGTGCCTGACTCCATATTCTCTGCCCCGTCAGCAGTCTCGGGGCTGTGCTGGTGGGAGGGTGTGAGGGTCCACGGCTTTGTTGTTGGCCCGGGGTGAGTGGGGCTCTGCTGGACTTTCTGCAGGAGTTGCCAGGCTGCCACCTCTAAAGAAGAGGATGTGTCACCCATAACTTCCACTGGAATTTCTCTCCGGGCTGAGGTGAGGAAGGAAAAAAAGGAGTGGGGGCCGGGACAGGAGGGGTATCTCAGGCAGGGAAATGGAAAGCTTCCAGAAGAGCGCCCGGGGCCAGGACCATCCTGGCTGGCCTGCAGGCAGCAAGTTGGCCTGCGTGCTGTCGCTGGTGTGGCTCCACGGCCCTTCCTCTAGGCTTTCAAGCCCTTGTACATATTCAGGTGTTTTACCTGGGAAGGGTGGGAAGAGTTCAGCAGCAGCTGGCCTGGGGCTCAGCTCACGGTAACTCACAGAGGCCTCGGCATGGTCCCCCAGCTTTGCAATGAGGACGCTCCTTGCGTGGTGGGGGCGGGGCTGCTGGCTCTATGGGAGATGATTCCCCACCTCTGACCAATTTCAGAATTGTTTACCACTGGAGCAAGTGCCTTGGTAGGGTTTTCCTCTGTATAACTGTTAGGTTCAGGTTTTTTTTTCTTTTTTCGTTCCAATTACATTTTGTTCCTGTTTTATATATTTATAGATATAAGCATGGAAATAATTCATTCATATAAATACATCTGTGTGAATGGAAGAACTTTTTTCTGTTTTTTTTTCAATTTTATTTTTAAAAATTTTGAATTTTAATTTTATTTATTTTTTTATACAGCAGGTTACTATTAGTTATCTATTTTATGCATATGCATGTATACAGGTCAATCCCAATCTCCCAACTCATCCCAACACCACCACCCCATGGCTTCCCCCACTTGGTGTCCATACGTTTGTTCTCTACCTCTGTGTCTCTATTTCTGCCCTGCAAACCAGTTCATCTGTACCATTTTTCTAGGTTCCACATATATGCATTAATATACAATATTTGTTTTTCTCTTTCTGACTTACTTCACTCTGTATGACAGTCTCTAGATCCATCGACTTCTCTACAAATGACCCAGTTTCATTCCTTTTTAGGGCTGAGTAATATTCCATTTTATATATGTACCACTTCTTTATCCATTCGTCTGTCTGTGGGCATTTAGGTTGCTTCCATTACATGGCTATTGTAAATAGTGCTGCAATGAACATTGTGGTGAATGTGTCTTTTTGATTTATGGTTTTCTCTGGGTATATGCGCAGAAGTGGGATTGCTGGATCCTGTGGTAATTCTCTTTTTAGTTTTTTAAAGGAACCTCCATAGTGTTCTCCATAGTGACTGTATCAATTTACCTTCCCACAAATAGTGGAAGAGGGTTCCTTTTGTCTACACCCACCCCAGAATTTGTTGTTTGTAGATTTTCTGATGATGCCGATTCTAAGAGGTGTGAGTTCATACCTCATTGTCGTTTGGATTTGCATTTCTCTAATAATTAGGATGTTGAGCAGCTTTTCATGTGCGTCTTGGCCATCTCTGTGCCTTCTTTGAAGAAACGTCTATTTAGATCTTCTGCCCATTTTTGTATTGGGTTGTTTGTTTTATTAATATTAAGCTGCGTGAGCTGTTTATATATATTGGAGATTAAACCTTTGTCCATTGATTCGTTTGCGATCATTTTCGCCCATTCTGAGGGTTGCCTTTTGGCATTCCCGTTTTTTTAACCAAAAAAGAAAGAAAGCAAAGGAAGCAGAACACTAATGTGCGTGAAATATGCCTCTTGAACCTGTCGTTTTGAAATATGGACGTCTTTTGAATTTTTTGGTCGATATATGACCCCAGGATTTGTTTTCATTGCAGGTGTCATTTACAGGCCTGCAATGATTTTGAATATCCACTGACCATTAGCGCTGGGATTAAAGCTGCTGTTGTGTGAAACGGCCACAAGGTGGCAGCAGTTCTCCCTTACCAAATCTGGTTACTAGGGCAACAGAGCTTCAATGGAAGTCGTGTTCTAGATTGGAATTTAGAATGGGATGTGCCAGGAGAAAGCCCATCAAGTTTGTCTCAGTACTTCTTGTTCGTGTTTTTAATTTAATTTTTTTATTTTTTTATTACAGCAAATTTGATGACAACGTTTGGCTTGTTGTAGGTGTGCAAGATGTGGTTCTTTTACACAAATACATATGTGTTCTTCCTGGGATCCTGTTCCCTTGTCTGTTATGACAGAATGTTGAGTAGTCTTCTCTTGGTATTCCGTAGGTCTTTGGTGATTATATACTTCACCTGTGTTTGTATATGTCTGTTAACCACAATATCGTAATGAATCCAATCCTCACACCCTTCCATTGGTGAACCATAAGTTTGTTTAATGAATCTGTGATTGCCCTTCTCCGTGGAAATATCTGCCCTGGTATCAATTTTTACGAAACACCTATAAGTGATATCCTACGATATGTGTCTTTCACTTTCTGACTTACTACAAGTCACGTGATTACCTGTAGACTCATCTACGGTGCTGCAAATGGCATTGTGTCCTTTTTTTCCTTGGCTAATATTCTGTCTTAGCGAGGTCCATTTTCTGCAATGTGATTCCCTGAGCGCTGAGGATTAGCTGACCTGGGCAGCCTGACCCTGCTGGCAAGCCCTCCCCAGGTGTGCCTGGGTTGAGGTCAATATAAACAGCACTCCAGGCAGCAATAGCCCCTGCAGCTGTGCCTGACTCCATATTCTCTGCCCCGTCAGCAGTCTCGGGGCTGTGCTGGTGGGAGGGTGTGAGGGTCCACGGCTTTGTTGTTGGCCCGGGGTGAGTGGGGCTCTGCTGGACTTTCTGCAGGAGTTGCCAGGCTGCCACCTCTAAAGAAGAGGATGTGTCACCCATAACTTCCACTGGAATTGCTCTCCGGGCTGAGGTGAGGAAGGAAAAAAAGGAGTGGGGGCCGGGACAGGAGGGGTATCTCAGGCAGGGAAATGGAAAGCTTCCAGAAGAGCGCCCGGGGCCAGGACCATCCTGGCTGGCCTGCAGGCAGCAAGTTGGCCTGCGTGCTGTCGCTGGTGTGGCTCCACGGCCCTTCCTCTAGGCTTTCAAGCCCTTGTACATATTCAGGTGTTTTACCTGGGAAGGGTGGGAAGAGTTCAGCAGCAGCTGGCCTGGGGCTCAGCTCACGTTTACTCACAGAGGCCTCGGCACGGTCCCCCAGCTTTGCAATGAGGACGCTCCTTGCGTGGTGGGGGCGGGGCTGCTGGCTCTATGGGAGATGATTCCCCACCTCTGACCAATTTCAGAATTGTTTACCACTGGAGCAAGTGCCTTGGTAGGGTTTTCCTCTGTATAACTGTTAGGTTCAGGTTTTTTTTTCTTTTTTCGTTCCAATTACATTTTGTTCCTGTTTTATATATTTATAGATATAAGCATGGAAATAATTCATTCATATAAATACATCTGTGTGAATGGAAGAACTTTTTTCTGTTTTTTTTTCAATTTTATTTTTAAAAATTTTGAATTTTAATTTTATTTATTTTTTTATAGAGCAGGTTACTATTAGTTATCTATTTTATGCATATGCATGTATACAGGTCAATCCCAATCTCCCAACTCATCCCAACACCACCACCCCATGGCTTCCCCCACTTGGTGTCCATACGTTTGTTCTCTACCTCTGTGTCTCTATTTCTGCCCTGCAAACCAGTTCATCTGTACCATTTTTCTAGGTTCCACATATATGCATTAATATACAATATTTGTTTTTCTCTTTCTGACTTACTTCACTCTGTATGACAGTCTCTAGATCCATCGACTTCTCTACAAATGACCCAGTTTCATTCCTTTTTAGGGCTGAGTAATATTCCATTTTATATATGTACCACTTCTTTATCCATTCGTCTGTCTGTGGGCATTTAGGTTGCTTCCATTACATGGCTATTGTAAATAGTGCTGCAATGAACATTGTGGTGAATGTGTCTTTTTGATTTATGGTTTTCTCTGGGTATATGCGCAGAAGTGGGATTGCTGGATCCTGTGGTAATTCTCTTTTTAGTTTTTTAAAGGAACCTCCATAGTGTTCTCCATAGTGACTGTATCAATTTACCTTCCCACAAATAGTGGAAGAGGGTTCCTTTTGTCTACACCCACCCCAGAATTTGTTGTTTGTAGATTTTCTGATGATGCCGATTCTAAGAGGTGTGAGTTCATACCTCATTGTCGTTTGGATTTGCATTTCTCTAATAATTAGGATGTTGAGCAGCTTTTCATGTGCGTCTTGGCCATCTCTGTGCCTTCTTTGAAGAAACGTCTATTTAGATCTTCTGCCCATTTTTGTATTGGGTTGTTTGTTTTATTAATATTAAGCTGCGTGAGCTGTTTATATATATTGGAGATTAAACCTTTGTCCATTGATTCGTTTGCGATCATTTTCGCCCATTCTGAGGGTTGCCTTTTGGCATTCCCGTTTTTTTAACCAAAAAAGAAAGAAAGCAAAGGAAGCAGAACACTAATGTGCGTGAAATATGCCTCTTGAACCTGTCGTTTTGAAATATGGACGTCTTTTGAATTTTTTGGTCGATATATGACCCCAGGATTTGTTTTCATTGCAGGTGTCATTTACAGGCCTGCAATGATTTTGAATATCCACTGACCATTAGCGCTGGGATTAAAGCTGCTGTTGTGTGAAACGGCCACAAGGTGGCAGCAGTTCTCCCTTACCAAATCTGGTTACTAGGGCAACAGAGCTTCAATGGAAGTCGTGTTCTAGATTGGAATTTAGAATGGGATGTGCCAGGAGAAAGCCCATCAAGTTTGTCTCAGTACTTCTTGTTCGTGTTTTTAATTTAATTTTTTTATTTTTTTATTACAGCAAATTTGATGACAACGTTTGGCTTCTTGTAGGTGTGCAAGATGTGGTTCTTTTACACAAATACATATGTGTTCTTCCTGGGATCCTGTTCCCATGTCTGTTATGACAGAATGTTGAGTAGTCTTCTCTTGGTATTCCGTAGGTCTTTGGTGATTATATACTTCACCTGTGTTTGTATATGTCTGTTAACCACAATATCGTAATGAATCCAATCCTCACACCTTTCCATTGGTGAACCATAAGTTTGTTTAATGAATCTGTGATTGCCCTTCTCCGTGGAAATATCTGCCCTGGTATCAATTTTTACGAAACACCTATAAGTGATATCCTACGATATGTGTCTTTCACTTTCTGACTTACTACAAGTCACGTGATTACCTGTAGACTCATCTACGGTGCTGCAAATGGCATTGTGTCCTTTTTTTCCTTGGCTAATATTCTGTCTTAGCGAGGTCCATTTTCTGCAATGTGATTCCCTGAGCGCTGAGGATTAGCTGACCTGGGCAGCCTGACCCTGCTGGCAAGCCCTCCCCAGGTGTGCCTGGGTTGAGGTCAATATAAACAGCACTCCAGGCAGCAATAGCCCCTGCAGCTGTGCCTGACTCCATATTCTCTGCCCCGTCAGCAGTCTCGGGGCTGTGCTGGTGGGAGGGTGTGAGGGTCCACGGCTTTGTTGTTGGCCCGGGGTGAGTGGGGCTCTGCTGGACTTTCTGCAGGAGTTGCCAGCCTGCCACCTGTAAAGAAGAGGATGTGTCACCCATAACTTCCACTGGAATTTCTCTCCGGGCTGAGGTGAGGAAGGAAAAAAAGGAGTGGGGGCCGGGACAGGAGGGGTATCTCAGGCAGGGAAATGGAAAGCTTCCAGAAGAGCGCCCGGGGCCAGGACCATCCTGGCTGGCCTGCAGGCAGCAAGTTGGCCTGCGTGCTGTCGCTGGTGTGGCTCCACGGCCCTTCCTCTAGGCTTTCAAGCCCTTGTACATATTCAGGTGTTTTACCTGGGAAGGGTGGGAAGAGTTCAGCAGCAGCTGGCCTGGGGCTCAGCTCACGTTTACTCACAGTGGCCTCGGCACGGTCCCCCAGCTTTGCAATGAGGACGCTCCTTGCGTGGTGGGGGCGGGGCTGCTGGCTCTATGGGAGATGATTCCCCACCTCTGACCAATTTCAGAATTGTTTACCACTGGAGCAAGTGCCTTGGTAGGGTTTTCCTCTGTATAACTGTTAGGTTCAGGTTTTTTTTTCTTTTTTCGTTCCAATTACATTTTGTTCCTGTTTTATATATTTATAGATATAAGCATGGAAATAATTCATTCATATAAATACATCTGTGTGAATGGAAGAACTTTTTTCTGTTTTTTTTTCAATTTTATTTTTAAAAATTTTGAATTTTAATTTTATTTATTTTTTTATAGAGCAGGTTACTATTAGTTATCTATTTTATGCATATGCATGTATACAGGTCATTCCCAATCTCCCAACTCATCCCAACACCACCACCCCATGGCTTCCCCCACTTGGTGTCCATACGTTTGTTCTCTACCTCTGTGTCTCTATTTCTGCCCTGCAAACCAGTTCATCTGTACCATTTTTCTAGGTTCCACATATATGCATTAATATACAATATTTGTTTTTCTCTTTCTGACTTACTTCACTCTGTATGACAGTCTCTAGATCCATCGACTTCTCTACAAATGACCCAGTTTCATTCCTTTTTAGGGCTGAGTAATATTCCATTTTATATATGTACCACTTCTTTATCCATTCGTCTGTCTGTGGGCATTTAGGTTGCTTCCATTACATGGCTATTGTAAATAGTGCTGCAATGAACATTGTGGTGAATGTGTCTTTTTGATTTATGGTTTTCTCTGGGTATATGCGCAGAAGTGGGATTGCTGGATCCTGTGGTAATTCTCTTTTTAGTTTTTTAAAGGAACCTCCATAGTGTTCTCCATAGTGACTGTATCAATTTACCTTCCCACAAATAGTGGAAGAGGGTTCCTTTTGTCCACACCCACCCCAGAATTTGTTGTTTGTAGATTTTCTGATGATGCCGATTCTAAGAGGTGTGAGTTCATACCTCATTGTCGTTTGGATTTGCATTTCTCTAATAATTAGGATGTTGAGCAGCTTTTCATGTGCGTCTTGGCCATCTCTGTGCCTTCTTTGAAGAAACGTCTATTTAGATCTTCTGCCCATTTTTGTATTGGGTTGTTTGTTTTATTAATATTAAGCTGCGTGAGCTGTTTATATATATTGGAGATTAAACCTTTGTCCATTGATTCGTTTGCGATCATTTTCGCCCATTCTGAGGGTTGCCTTTTGGCATTCCCGTTTTTTTAACCAAAAAAGAAAGAAAGCAGAGGAAGCAGAACACTAATGTGCGTGAAATATGCCTCTTGAACCTGTCGTTTTGAAATATGGACGTCTTTTGAATTTTTTGGTCGATATATGACCCCAGGATTTGTTTTCATTGCAGGTGTCATTTACAGGCCTGCAATGATTTTGAATATCCACTGACCATTAGCGCTGGGATTAAAGCTGCTGTTGTGTGAAACGGCCACAAGGTGGCAGCAGTTCTCCCTTACCAAATCTGGTTACTAGGGCAACAGAGCTTCAATGGCAGTCCTGTTCTAGATTGGAATTTAGAATGGGATGTGCCAGGAGAAAGCCCCTCAAGTTTGTCTCACTACTTCTTGTTCGTGTTTTTAATTTAATTTTTTATTTTTTTATTACAGCAAGTTTGATGACAAGGTTTGGCTTGTTGTAGGTGTGCAAGATGTGGTTCTTTTACACATATACATATGTGTTCTTCCTGGGATCCTGTTCCCATGTCCGTTATGACAGAATGTTGATTAGTCTTCTCTTGGTATTCTGTAGGTGTTTGGTGATTATATATTTCACCTGTGTTTCTATATGTCTGTTAACCCCAAGATCGTAATGAATCCAATCCTCACACCTTTCCATTGGTGAACCATAAGTTTGTTTAATGAATCTGTGATTGCCCTTCTCCGTGGAAATATCTGCCCTGGTATCAATTTTTATGTAACACCTATAAGTGATATCCTACGATATGTGTCTTTCACTTTCTGATTTACTACAAGTCACGTGATTACCTGTAGACTCATCTACGGTGCTGCAAATGGCATTGTGTCCTTTTTTCCCTTGTCTAATATTCTGTCTTAGCGAGGTCCATTTTCTGCAATGTGATTCCCTGGGGGCTGAGGATTAGCTGACCTGGGCAGCCTGACCCTGCTGGCAAGCCCTCCCCAGGTGTGCCTGGGTTGAGGTCAATATAAACAGCACTCCAGGCAGCAATAGCCCCTGCAGCTGTGCCTGACTCCATATTCTCTGCCCCGTCAGCAGTCTCAGGGCTGTGCTGGTGGGAGGGTCCACGGCTTTGTTGGTGGCCCGGTGTGAGTGGGGCTCTGCTGGACTTTCTGCAGGAGTTGCCAGCCTGCCACCTGTAAAGAAGAGGATGTGTCACCCATAACTTCCACTGGAATTTCTCTCCGGGCTGAGTTGAGGTAGGAAAAAAAGGAGTGGGGGCCGGGACAGGAGGGGTATCTCAGGCAGGGAAATGGAAAGCTTTCAGAAGAGTGCCCGGGGCCAGGACCATACTGGCTGGCCTGCAGGCAGCAAGTTGGCCTGCGTGCTGTCGCTGGTGTGGCTCCACGGCCCTTCCTCTAGGCTTTCAAGGCCTTGTATATATTCAGGGGTTTTACCTGGGAAGGGTGGGAAGAGTTCAGCAGCAGCTGGCCTGGGGCTCAGCTCACGTTTACTCACAGAGGCCTCGGCACGGTCCCCCAGCTTTGCAATGAGGCCACTCCTTGCGTGGGGGGGCCGGGCTGTTGGCTCTATGGGAGATGATTCCCCACCTCTGACCAATTTCAGAATTGTTTATCGCTGGAGCAAGTGCCTTGGTAGGGTTTTCCTCTGTATAACTGTTAGGTTCAGGTTTTTTTTTTCTTTTTTCGTTCCAATTACATTTTGTTCCTGTTTTATATATTTATAGATATAAGCATGGAAATAATTCATTCATATAAATACATCTGTGTGAATGGAAGAACTTTTTTCTGTTTTTTTTTCAATTTTATTTTTAAAAATTTTGAATTTTAATTTTATTTATTTTTTTATAGAGCAGGTTACTATTAGTTATCTATTTTATGCATATGCATGTATACAGGTCAATCCCAATCTCCCAACTCATCCCAACACCACCACCCCATGGCTTCCCCCACTTGGTGTCCATACGTTTGTTCTCTACCTCTGTGTCTCTATTTCTGCCCTGCAAACCAGTTCATCTGTACCATTTTTCTAGGTTCCACATATATGTCTTAATATACAATATTTGTTTTTCTCTTTCTGACTTACTTCACTCTGTATGACAGTCTCTAGATCCATCGACTTCTCTACAAATGACCCAATTTCATTCCTTTTTAGGGCTGAGTAATATTCCATTTTATATATGTACCACTTCTTTATCCATTCGTCTGTCTGTGGGCATTTAGGTTGCTTCCATTACATGGCTATTGTAAATAGTGCTGCAATGAACATTGTGGTGAATGTGTCTTTTTGATTTATGGTTTTCTCTGGGTATATGCGCAGAAGTGGGATTGCTGGATCCTATGGTAATTCTCTTTTTAGTTTTTTAAAGGAACCTCCATAGTGTTCTCCATAGTGACTGTATCAATTTACCTTCCCACAAATAGTGGAAGAGGGTTCCTTTTGTCCACACCCACCCCAGAATTTGTTGTTTGTAGATTTTCTGATGATGCCGATTCTAAGAGGTGTGAGTTCATACCTCATTGTCGTTTGGATTTGCATTTCTCTAATAATTAGGATGTTGAGCAGCTTTTCATGTGCGTCTTGGCCATCTCTGTGCCTTCTTTGAAGAAACGTCTATTTAGATCTTCTGCCCATTTTTGTATTGGGTTGTTTGTTTTATTAATATTAAGCTGCGTGAGCTGTTTATATATATTGGAGATTAAACCTTTGTCCATTGATTCGTTTGCGATCATTTTCGCCCATTCTGAGGGTTGCCTTTTGGCATTCCCGTTTTTTTAACCAAAAAAGAAAGAAAGCAAAGGAAGCAGAACACTAATGTGCGTGAAATATGCCTCTTGAACCTGTCGTTTTGAAATATGGACGTCTTTTGAATTTTTTGGTCGATATATGACCCCAGGATTTGTTTTCATTGCAGGTGTCATTTACAGGCCTGCAATGATTTTGAATATCCACTGACCATTAGCGCTGGGATTAAAGCTGCTGTTGTGTGAAACGGCCACAAGGTGGCAGCAGTTCTCCCTTACCAAATCTGGTTACTAGGGCAACAGAGCTTCAATGGAAGTCCTGTTCTAGATTGGAATTTAGAATGGAATGTGCCAGGAGAAAGCCCCTCCAGTTTGTCTCACTACTTCTTGTTCGTGTTTTTAATTCAATTTTTTATTTTTTTATTACAGCAAGTTTGATGACAACGTTTGGCTTGTTGTAGGTGTGCAAGATGTGGTTCTTTTATACATATACATATGTGTTCTTCCTGGGATCCTGTTCCCATGTCCATTATGACAGAATGTTGAGTAGTCTTCTCTTGGTATTCCGTAGGTGTTTGGTGATTATATATTTCACCTGTGTTTGTATATGTCTGTTAACCACAATATCGTAATGAATCCAATCCTCACACCTTTCCATTGGTGAACCATAAGTTTGTTTAATGAATCTGTGATTGCCCTTCTCCGTGGAAATATCTGCCCTGGTATCAATTTTTACGAAACACCTATAAGTGATATCCTACGATATGTGTCTTTCACTTTCTGACTTACTACAAGTCACGTGATTACCTGTAGACTCATCTACGGTGCTGCAAATGGCATTGTGTCCTTTTTTTCCTTGGCTAATATTCTGTCTTAGCGAGGTCCATTTTCTGCAATGTGATTCCCTGAGCGCTGAGGATTAGCTGACCTGGGCAGCCTGACCCTGCTGGCAAGCCCTCCCCAGGTGTGTCTGGGTTGAGGTCAATATAAACAGCACTCCAGGCAGCAATAGCCCCTGCTGCTGTGCCTGACTCCATATTCTCTGCCCCGTCAGCAGTCTCGGGGCTGTGCTGGTGGGAGGGTGTGAGGGTCCACGGCTTTGTTGTTGGCCCGGGGTGAGTGGGGCTCTGCTGGACTTTCTGCAGGAGTTGCCAGGCTGCCACCTCTAAAGAAGAGGATGTGTCACCCATAACTTCCACTGGAATTTCTCTCCGGGCTGAGGTGAGGAAGGAAAAAAAGGAGTGGGGGCCGGGACAGGAGGGGTATCTCAGGCAGGGAAATGGAAAGCTTCCAGAAGAGCGCCCGGGGCCAGGACCATCCTGGCTGGCCTGCAGGCAGCAAGTTGGCCTGCGTGCTGTCGCTGGTGTGGCTCCACAGCCCTTCCTCTAGGCTTTCAAGCCCTTGTACATATTCAGGTGTTTTACCTGGGAAGGGTGGGAAGAGTTCAGCAGCAGCTGGCCTGGGGCTCAGCTCACGTTTACTCACAGAGGCCTCGGCACGGTCCCCCAGCTTTGCAATGAGGACGCTCCTTGCGTGGTGGGGGCGGGGCTGCTGGCTCTATGGGAGATGATTCCCCACCTCTGACCAATTTCAGAATTGTTTACCACTGGAGCAAGTGCCTTGGTAGGGTTTTCCTCTGTATAACTGTTAGGTTCAGGTTTTTTTTTCTTTTTTCGTTCCAATTACATTTTGTTCCTGTTTTATATATTTATAGATATAAGCATGGAAATAATTCATTCATATAAATACATCTGTGTGAATGGAAGAACTTTTTTCTGTTTTTTTTTCAATTTTATTTTTAAAAATTTTGAATTTTAATTTTATTTATTTTTTTATAGAGCAGGTTACTATTAGTTATCTATTTTATGCATATGCATGTATACAGGTCAATCCCAATCTCCCAACTCATCCCTACACCACCACCCCATGGCTTCCCCCACTTGGTGTCCATACGTTTGTTCTCTACCTCTGTGTCTCTATTTCTGCCCTGCAAACCAGTTCATCTGTACCATTTTTCTAGGTTCCACATATATGCATTAATATACAATATTTGTTTTTCTCTTTCTGACTTACTTCACTCTGTATGACAGTCTCTAGATCCATCGACTTCTCTACAAATGACCCAGTTTCATTCCTTTTTAGGGCTGAGTAATATTCCATTTTATATATGTACCACTTCTTTATCCATTCGTCTGTCTGTGGGCATTTAGGTTGCTTCCATTACATGGCTATTGTAAATAGTGCTGCAATGAACATTGTGGTGAATGTGTCTTTTTGATTTATGGTTTTCTCTGGGTATATGCGCAGAAGTGGGATTGCTGGATCCTATGGTAATTCTCTTTTTAGTTTTTTAAAGGAACCTCCATAGTGTTCTCCATAGTGACTGTATCAATTTACCTTCCCACAAATAGTGGAAGAGGGTTCCTTTTGTCCACACCCACCCCAGAATTTGTTGTTTGTAGATTTTCTGATGATGCCGATTCTAAGAGGTGTGAGTTCATACCTCATTGTCGTTTGGATTTGCATTTCTCTAATAATTAGGATGTTGAGCAGCTTTTCATGTGCGTCTTGGCCATCTCTGTGCCTTCTTTGAAGAAACGTCTATTTAGATCTTCTGCCCATTTTTGTATTGGGTTGTTTGTTTTATTAATATTAAGCTGCGTGAGCTGTTTATATATATTGGAGATTAAACCTTTGTCCATTGATTCGTTTGCGATCATTTTCGCCCATTCTGAGGGTTGCCTTTTGGCATTCCCGTTTTTTTAACCAAAAAAGAAAGAAAGCAAAGGAAGCAGAACACTAATGTGCGTGAAATATGCCTCTTGAACCTGTCGTTTTGAAATATGGACGTCTTTTGAATTTTTTGGTCGATATATGACCCCAGGATTTGTTTTCATTGCAGGTGTCATTTACAGGCCTGCAATGATTTTGAATATCCACTGACCATTAGCGCTGGGATTAAAGCTGCTGTTGTGTGAAACGGCCACAAGGTGGCAGCAGTTCTCCCTTACCAAATCTGGTTACTAGGGCAACAGAGCTTCAATGGAAGTCGTGTTCTAGATTGGAATTTAGAATGGGATGTGCCAGGAGAAAGCCCATCAAGTTTGTCTCAGTACTTCTTGTTCGTGTTTTTAATTTAATTTTTTATTTTTTTTATTACAGCAAATTTGATGACAACGTTTGGCTTGTTGTAGGTGTGCAAGATGTGGTTCTTTTACACAAATACATATGTGTTCTTCCTGGGATCCTGTTCCCATGTCTGTTATGACAGAATGTTGAGTAGTCTTCTCTTGGTATTCGGTAGGTCTTTGGTGATTATATACTTCACCTGTGTTTGTATATGTCTGTTAACCACAATATCGTAATGAATCCAATCCTCACACCTTTCCATTGGTGAACCATAAGTTTGTTTAATGAATCTGTGATTGCCCTTCTCCGTGGAAATATCTGCCCTGGTATCAATTTTTACGAAACACCTATAAGTGATATCCTACGATATGTGTCTTTCACTTTCTGACTTACGACAAGTCACGTGATTACCTGTAGACTCATCTACGGTGCTGCAAATGGCATTGTGTCCTTTTTTTCCTTGGCTAATATTCTGTCTTAGCGAGGTCCATTTTCTGCAATGTGATTCCCTGAGCGCTGAGGATTAGCTGACCTGGGCAGCCTGACCCTGCTGGCAAGCCCTCCCCAGGTGTGCCTGGGTTGAGGTCAATATAAACAGCACTCCAGGCAGCAATAGCCCCTGCAGCTGTGCCTGACTCCATATTCTCTGCCCCGTCAGCAGTCTCGGGGCTGTGCTGGTGGGAGGGTGTGAGGGTCCACGGCTTTGTTGTTGGCCCGGGGTGAGTGGGGCTCTGCTGGACTTTCTGCAGGAGTTGCCAGCCTGCCACCTGTAAAGAAGAGGATGTGTCACCCATAACTTCCACTGGAATTTCTCTCCGGGCTGAGGTGAGGTAGGAAAAAAAGGAGTGGGGGCCGGGACAGGAGGGGTATCTCAGGCAGGGAAATGGAAAGCTTCCAGAAGAGCGCCCGGGGCCAGGACCATCCTGGCTGGCCTGCAGGCAGCAAGTTGGCCTGCGTGCTGTCGCTGGTGTGGCTCCACGGCCCTTCCTCTAGGCTTTCAAGCCCTTGTACATATTCAGGTGTTTTACCTGGGAAGGGTGGGAAGAGTTCAGCAGCAGCTGGCCTGGGGCTCAGCTCACGTTTACTCACAGAGGCCTCGGCATGGTCCCCCAGCTTTGCAATGAGGACGCTCCTTGCGTGGTGGGGGCGGGGCTGCTGGCTCTATGGGAGATGATTCCCCACCTCTGACCAATTTCAGAATTGTTTACCACTGGAGCAAGTGCCTTGGTAGGGTTTTCCTCTGTATAACTGTTAGGTTCAGGTTTTTTTTTTCTTTATTCGTTCCAATTACATTTTGTTCCTGTTTTATATATTTATAGATATAAGCATGGAAATAATTCATTCATATAAATACATCTGTGTGAATGGAAGAACTTTTTTCTGTTTTTTTTTCAATTTTATTTTTAAAAATTTTGAATTTTAATTTTATTTATTTTTTTATAGAGCAGGTTACTATTAGTTATCTATTTTATGCATATGCATGTATACAGGTCAATCCCAATCTCCCAACTCATCCCAACACCACCACCCCATGGCTTCCCCCACTTGGTGTCCATACGTTTGTTCTCTACCTCTGTGTCTCTATTTCTGCCCTGCAAACCAGTTCATCTGTACCATTTTTCTAGGTTCCACATATATGCATTAATATACAATATTTGTTTTTCTCTTTCTGACTTACTTCACTCTGTATGACAGTCTCTAGATCCATCGACTTCTCTACAAATGACCCAGTTTCATTCCTTTTTAGGGCTGAGTAATATTCCATTTTATATATGTACCACTTCTTTATCCATTCGTCTGTCTGTGGGCATTTAGGTTGCTTCCATTACATGGCTATTGTAAATAGTGCTGCAATGAACATTGTGGTGAATGTGTCTTTTTGATTTATGGTTTTCTCTGGGTATATGCGCAGAAGTGGGATTGCTGGATCCTATGGTAATTCTCTTTTTAGTTTTTTAAAGGAACCTCCATAGTGTTCTCCATAGTGACTGTATCAATTTACCTTCCCACAAATAGTGGAAGAGGGTTCCTTTTGTCCACACCCACCCCAGAATTTGTTGTTTGTAGATTTTCTGATGATGCCGATTCTAAGAGGTGTGAGTTCATACCTCATTGTCGTTTGGATTTGCATTTCTCTAATAATTAGGATGTTGAGCAGCTTTTCATGTGCGTCTTGGCCATCTCTGTGCCTTCTTTGAAGAAACGTCTATTTAGATCTTCTGCCCATTTTTGTATTGGGTTGTTTGTTTTATTAATATTAAGCTGCGTGAGCTGTTTATATATATTGGAGATTAAACCTTTGTCCATTGATTCGTTTGCGATCATTTTCGCCCATTCTGAGGGTTGCCTTTTGGCATTCCCGTTTTTTTAACCAAAAAAGAAAGAAAGCAAAGGAAGCAGAACACTAATGTGCGTGAAATATGCCTCTTGAACCTGTCGTTTTGAAATATGGACGTCTTTTGAATTTTTTGGTCGATATATGACCCCAGGATTTGTTTTCATTGCAGGTGTCATTTACAGGCCTGCAATGATTTTGAATATCCACTGACCATTAGCGCTGGGATTAAAGCTGCTGTTGTGTGAAACGGCCACAAGGTGGCAGCAGTTCTCCCTTACCAAATCTGGTTACTAGGGCAACAGAGCTTCAATGGAAGTCGTGTTCTAGATTGGAATTTAGAATGGGATGTGCCAGGAGAAAGCCCATCAAGTTTGTCTCAGTACTTCTTGTTCGTGTTTTTAATTTAATTTTTTATTTTTTTTATTACAGCAAATTTGATGACAACGTTTGGCTTGTTGTAGGTGTGCAAGATGTGGTTCTTTTACACAAATACATATGTGTTCTTCCTGGGATCCTGTTCCCATGTCTGTTATGACAGAATGTTGAGTAGTCTTCTCTTGGTATTCCGTAGGTCTTTGGTGATTATATACTTCACCTGTGTTTGTATATGTCTGTTAACCACAATATCGTAATGAATCCAATCCTCACACCTTTCCATTGGTGAACCATAAGTTTGTTTAATGAATCTGTGATTGCCCTTCTCCGTGGAAATATCTGCCCTGGTATCAATTTTTACGAAACACCTATAAGTGATATCCTACGATATGTGTCTTTCACTTTCTGACTTACGACAAGTCACGTGATTACCTGTAGACTCATCTACGGTGCTGCAAATGGCATTGTGTCCTTTTTTTCCTTGGCTAATATTCTGTCTTAGCGAGGTCCATTTTCTGCAATGTGATTCCCTGAGCGCTGAGGATTAGCTGACCTGGGCAGCCTGACCCTGCTGGCAAGCCCTCCCCAGGTGTGCCTGGGTTGAGGTCAATATAAACAGCACTCCAGGCAGCAATAGCCCCTGCAGCTGTGCCTGACTCCATATTCTCTGCCCCGTCAGCAGTCTCGGGGCTGTGCTGGTGGGAGGGTGTGAGGGTCCACGGCTTTGTTGTTGGCCCGGGGTGAGTGGGGCTCTGCTGGACTTTCTGCAGGAGTTGCCAGCCTGCCACCTGTAAAGAAGAGGATGTGTCACCCATAACTTCCACTGGAATTTCTCTCCGGGCTGAGGTGAGGTAGGAAAAAAAGGAGTGGGGGCCGGGACAGGAGGGGTATCTCAGGCAGGGAAATGGAAAGCTTCCAGAAGAGCGCCCGGGGCCAGGACCATCCTGGCTGGCCTGCAGGCAGCAAGTTGGCCTGCGTGCTGTCGCTGGTGTGGCTCCACGGCCCTTCCTCTAGGCTTTCAAGCCCTTGTACATATTCAGGTGTTTTACCTGGGAAGGGTGGGAAGAGTTCAGCAGCAGCTGGCCTGGGGCTCAGCTCACGTTTACTCACAGAGGCCTCGGCATGGTCCCCCAGCTTTGCAATGAGGACGCTCCTTGCGTGGTGGGGGCGGGGCTGCTGGCTCTATGGGAGATGATTCCCCACCTCTGACCAATTTCAGAATTGTTTACCACTGGAGCAAGTGCCTTGGTAGGGTTTTCCTCTGTATAACTGTTAGGTTCAGGTTTTTTTTTTCTTTATTCGTTCCAATTACATTTTGTTCCTGTTTTATATATTTATAGATATAAGCATGGAAATAATTCATTCATATAAATACATCTGTGTGAATGGAAGAACTTTTTTCTGTTTTTTTTTCAATTTTATTTTTAAAAATTTTGAATTTTAATTTTATTTATTTTTTTATAGAGCAGGTTACTATTAGTTATCTATTTTATGCATATGCATGTATACAGGTCAATCCCAATCTCCCAACTCATCCCAACACCACCACCCCATGGCTTCCCCCACTTGGTGTCCATACGTTTGTTCTCTACCTCTGTGTCTCTATTTCTGCCCTGCAAACCAGTTCATCTGTACCATTTTTCTAGGTTCCACATATATGCATTAATATACAATATTTGTTTTTCTCTTTCTGACTTACTTCACTCTGTATGACAGTCTCTAGATCCATCGACTTCTCTACAAATGACCCAGTTTCATTCCTTTTTAGGGCTGAGTAATATTCCATTTTATATATGTACCACTTCTTTATCCATTCGTCTGTCTGTGGGCATTTAGGTTGCTTCCATTACATGGCTATTGTAAATAGTGCTGCAATGAACATTGTGGTGAATGTGTCTTTTTGATTTATGGTTTTCTCTGGGTATATGCGCAGAAGTGGGATTGCTGGATCCTATGGTAATTCTCTTTTTAGTTTTTTAAAGGAACCTCCATAGTGTTCTCCATAGTGACTGTATCAATTTACCTTCCCACAAATAGTGGAAGAGGGTTCCTTTTGTCCACACCCACCCCAGAATTTGTTGTTTGTAGATTTTCTGATGATGCCGATTCTAAGAGGTGTGAGTTCATACCTCATTGTCGTTTGGATTTGCATTTCTCTAATAATTAGGATGTTGAGCAGCTTTTCATGTGCGTCTTGGCCATCTCTGTGCCTTCTTTGAAGAAACGTCTATTTAGATCTTCTGCCCATTTTTGTATTGGGTTGTTTGTTTTATTAATATTAAGCTGCGTGAGCTGTTTATATATATTGGAGATTAAACCTTTGTCCATTGATTCGTTTGCGATCATTTTCGCCCATTCTGAGGGTTGCCTTTTGGCATTCCCGTTTTTTTAACCAAAAAAGAAAGAAAGCAAAGGAAGCAGAACACTAATGTGCGTGAAATATGCCTCTTGAACCTGTCGTTTTGAAATATGGACGTCTTTTGAATTTTTTGGTCGATATATGACCCCAGGATTTGTTTTCATTGCAGGTGTCATTTACAGGCCTGCAATGATTTTGAATATCCACTGACCATTAGCGCTGGGATTAAAGCTGCTGTTGTGTGAAACGGCCACAAGGTGGCAGCAGTTCTCCCTTACCAAATCTGGTTACTAGGGCAACAGAGCTTCAATGGAAGTCGTGTTCTAGATAGGAATTTAGAATGGAATGTGCCAGGAGAAAGCCCATCAAGTTTGTCTCAGTACTTCTTGTTCGTGTTTTTAATTTAATTTTTTATTTTTTTATTACAGCAAATTTGATGACAACGTTTGGCTTGTTGTAGGTGTGCAAGATGTGGTTCTTTTACACAAATACATATGTGTTCTTCCTGGGATCCTGTTCCCTTGTCTGTTATGACAGAATGTTGAGTAGTCTTCTCTTGGTATTCCGTAGGTCTTTGGTGATTATATACTTCACCTGTGTTTGTATATGTCTGTTAACCACAATATCGTAATGAATCCAATCCTCACACCTTTCCATTGGTGAACCATAAGTTTGTTTAATGAATCTGTGATTGCCCTTCTCCGTGGAAATATCTGCCCTGGTATCAATTTTTACGAAACACCTATAAGTGATATCCTACGATATGTGTCTTTCACTTTCTGACTTACTACAAGTCACGTGATTACCTGTAGACTCATCTACGGTGCTGCAAATGGCATTGTGTCCTTTTTTTCCTTGGCTAATATTCTGTCTTAGCGAGGTCCATTTTCTGCAATGTGATTCCCTGAGCGCTGAGGATTAGCTGACCTGGGCAGCCTGACCCTGCTGGCAAGCCCTCCCCAGGTGTGCCTGGGTTGAGGTCAATATAAACAGCACTCCAGGCAGCAATAGCCCCTGCAGCTGTGCCTGACTCCATATTCTCTGCCCCGTCAGCAGTCTCGGGGCTGTGCTGGTGGGAGGGTGTGAGGGTCCACGGCTTTGTTGTTGGCCCGGGGTGAGTGGGGCTCTGCTGGACTTTCTGCAGGAGTTGCCAGGCTGCCACCTCTAAAGAAGAGGATGTGTCACCCATAACTTCCACTGGAATTGCTCTCCGGGCTGAGGTGAGGAAGGAAAAAAAGGAGTGGGGGCCGGGACAGGAGGGGTATCTCAGGCAGGGAAATGGAAAGCTTCCAGAAGAGCGCCCGGGGCCAGGACCATCCTGGCTGGCCTGCAGGCAGCAAGTTGGCCTGCGTGCTGTCGCTGGTGTGGCTCCACGGCCCTTCCTCTAGGCTTTCAAGCCCTTGTACATATTCAGGTGTTTTACCTGGGAAGGGTGGGAAGAGTTCAGCAGCAGCTGGCCTGGGGCTCAGCTCACGTTTACTCACAGAGGCCTCGGCACGGTCCCCCAGCTTTGCAATGAGGACGCTCCTTGCGTGGTGGGGGCGGGGCTGCTGGCTCTATGGGAGATGATTCCCCACCTCTGACCAATTTCAGAATTGTTTACCACTGGAGCAAGTGCCTTGGTAGGGTTTTCCTCTGTATAACTGTTAGGTTCAGGTTTTTTTTTCTTTTTTCGTTCCAATTACATTTTGTTCCTGTTTTATATATTTATAGATATAAGCATGGAAATAATTCATTCATATAAATACATCTGTGTGAATGGAAGAACTTTTTTCTGTTTTTTTTTCAATTTTATTTTTAAAAATTTTGAATTTTAATTTTATTTATTTTTTTATAGAGCAGGTTACTATTAGTTATCTATTTTATGCATATGCATGTATACAGGTCAATCCCAATCTCCCAACTCATCCCAACACCACCACCCCATGGCTTCCCCCACTTGGTGTCCATACGTTTGTTCTCTACCTCTGTGTCTCTATTTCTGCCCTGCAAACCAGTTCATCTGTACCATTTTTCTAGGTTCCACATATATGCATTAATATACAATATTTGTTTTTCTCTTTCTGACTTACTTCACTCTGTATGACAGTCTCTAGATCCATCGACTTCTCTACAAATGACCCAGTTTCATTCCTTTTTAGGGCTGAGTAATATTCCATTTTATATATGTACCACTTCTTTATCCATTCGTCTGTCTGTGGGCATTTAGGTTGCTTCCATTACATGGCTATTGTAAATAGTGCTGCAATGAACATTGTGGTGAATGTGTCTTTTTGATTTATGGTTTTCTCTGGGTATATGCGCAGAAGTGGGATTGCTGGATCCTGTGGTAATTCTCTTTTTAGTTTTTTAAAGGAACCTCCATAGTGTTCTCCATAGTGACTGTATCAATTTACCTTCCCACAAATAGTGGAAGAGGGTTCCTTTTGTCTACACCCACCCCAGAATTTGTTGTTTGTAGATTTTCTGATGATGCCGATTCTAAGAGGTGTGAGTTCATACCTCATTGTCGTTTGGATTTGCATTTCTCTAATAATTAGGATGTTGAGCAGCTTTTCATGTGCGTCTTGGCCATCTCTGTGCCTTCTTTGAAGAAACGTCTATTTAGATCTTCTGCCCATTTTTGTATTGGGTTGTTTGTTTTATTAATATTAAGCTGCGTGAGCTGTTTATATATATTGGAGATTAAACCTTTGTCCATTGATTCGTTTGCGATCATTTTCGCCCATTCTGAGGGTTGCCTTTTGGCATTCCCGTTTTTTTAACCAAAAAAGAAAGAAAGCAAAGGAAGCAGAACACTAATGTGCGTGAAATATGCCTCTTGAACCTGTCGTTTTGAAATATGGACGTCTTTTGAATTTTTTGGTCGATATATGACCCCAGGATTTGTTTTCATTGCAGGTGTCATTTACAGGCCTGCAATGATTTTGAATATCCACTGACCATTAGCGCTGGGATTAAAGCTGCTGTTGTGTGAAACGGCCACAAGGTGGCAGCAGTTCTCCCTTACCAAATCTGGTTACTAGGGCAACAGAGCTTCAATGGAAGTCGTGTTCTAGATTGGAATTTAGAATGGGATGTGCCAGGAGAAAGCCCATCAAGTTTGTCTCAGTACTTCTTGTTCGTGTTTTTAATTTAATTTTTTTATTTTTTTATTACAGCAAATTTGATGACAACGTTTGGCTTCTTGTAGGTGTGCAAGATGTGGTTCTTTTACACAAATACATATGTGTTCTTCCTGGGATCCTGTTCCCATGTCTGTTATGACAGAATGTTGAGTAGTCTTCTCTTGGTATTCCGTAGGTCTTTGGTGATTATATACTTCACCTGTGTTTGTATATGTCTGTTAACCACAATATCGTAATGAATCCAATCCTCACACCTTTCCATTGGTGAACCATAAGTTTGTTTAATGAATCTGTGATTGCCCTTCTCCGTGGAAATATCTGCCCTGGTATCAATTTTTACGAAACACCTATAAGTGATATCCTACGATATGTGTCTTTCACTTTCTGACTTACTACAAGTCACGTGATTACCTGTAGACTCATCTACGGTGCTGCAAATGGCATTGTGTCCTTTTTTTCCTTGGCTAATATTCTGTCTTAGCGAGGTCCATTTTCTGCAATGTGATTCCCTGAGCGCTGAGGATTAGCTGACCTGGGCAGCCTGACCCTGCTGGCAAGCCCTCCCCAGGTGTGCCTGGGTTGAGGTCAATATAAACAGCACTCCAGGCAGCAATAGCCCCTGCAGCTGTGCCTGACTCCATATTCTCTGCCCCGTCAGCAGTCTCGGGGCTGTGCTGGTGGGAGGGTGTGAGGGTCCACGGCTTTGTTGTTGGCCCGGGGTGAGTGGGGCTCTGCTGGACTTTCTGCAGGAGTTGCCAGCCTGCCACCTGTAAAGAAGAGGATGTGTCACCCATAACTTCCACTGGAATTTCTCTCCGGGCTGAGGTGAGGAAGGAAAAAAAGGAGTGGGGGCCGGGACAGGAGGGGTATCTCAGGCAGGGAAATGGAAAGCTTCCAGAAGAGCGCCCGGGGCCAGGACCATCCTGGCTGGCCTGCAGGCAGCAAGTTGGCCTGCGTGCTGTCGCTGGTGTGGCTCCACGGCCCTTCCTCTAGGCTTTCAAGCCCTTGTACATATTCAGGTGTTTTACCTGGGAAGGGTGGGAAGAGTTCAGCAGCAGCTGGCCTGGGGCTCAGCTCACGTTTACTCACAGAGGCCTCGGCACGGTCCCCCAGCTTTGCAATGAGGACGCTCCTTGCGTGGTGGGGGCGGGGCTGCTGGCTCTATGGGAGATGATTCCCCACCTCTGACCAATTTCAGAATTGTTTACCACTGGAGCAAGTGCCTTGGTAGGGTTTTCCTCTGTATAACTGTTAGGTTCAGGTTTTTTTTTCTTTTTTCGTTCCAATTACATTTTGTTCCTGTTTTATATATTTATAGATATAAGCATGGAAATAATTCATTCATATAAATACATCTGTGTGAATGGAAGAACTTTTTTCTGTTTTTTTTTCAATTTTATTTTTAAAAATTTTGAATTTTAATTTTATTTATTTTTTTATAGAGCAGGTTACTATTAGTTATCTATTTTATGCATATGCATGTATACAGGTCATTCCCAATCTCCCAACTCATCCCAACACCACCACCCCATGGCTTCCCCCACTTGGTGTCCATACGTTTGTTCTCTACCTCTGTGTCTCTATTTCTGCCCTGCAAACCAGTTCATCTGTACCATTTTTCTAGGTTCCACATATATGCATTAATATACAATATTTGTTTTTCTCTTTCTGACTTACTTCACTCTGTATGACAGTCTCTAGATCCATCGACTTCTCTACAAATGACCCAGTTTCATTCCTTTTTAGGGCTGAGTAATATTCCATTTTATATATGTACCACTTCTTTATCCATTCGTCTGTCTGTGGGCATTTAGGTTGCTTCCATTACATGGCTATTGTAAATAGTGCTGCAATGAACATTGTGGTGAATGTGTCTTTTTGATTTATGGTTTTCTCTGGGTATATGCGCAGAAGTGGGATTGCTGGATCCTGTGGTAATTCTCTTTTTAGTTTTTTAAAGGAACCTCCATAGTGTTCTCCATAGTGACTGTATCAATTTACCTTCCCACAAATAGTGGAAGAGGGTTCCTTTTGTCCACACCCACCCCAGAATTTGTTGTTTGTAGGTTTTCTGATGATGCCGATTCTAAGAGGTGTGAGTTCATACCTCATTGTCGTTTGGATTTGCATTTCTCTAATAATTAGGATGTTGAGCAGCTTTTCATGTGCGTCTTGGCCATCTCTGTGCCTTCTTTGAAGAAACGTCTATTTAGATCTTCTGCCCATTTTTGTATTGGGTTGTTTGTTTTATTAATATTAAGCTGCGTGAGCTGTTTATATATATTGGAGATTAAACCTTTGTCCATTGATTCGTTTGCGATCATTTTCGCCCATTCTGAGGGTTGCCTTTTGGCATTCCCGTTTTTTTAACCAAAAAAGAAAGAAAGCAAAGGAAGCAGAACACTAATGTGCGTGAAATATGCCTCTTGAACCTGTCGTTTTGAAATATGGACGTCTTTTGAATTTTTTGGTCGATATATGACCCCAGGATTTGTTTTCATTGCAGGTGTCATTTACAGGCCTGCAATGATTTTGAATATCCACTGACCATTAGCGCTGGGATTAAAGCTGCTGTTGTGTGAAACGGCCACAAGGTGGCAGCAGTTCTCCCTTACCAAATCTGGTTACTAGGGCAACAGAGCTTCAATGGAAGTCGTGTTCTAGATTGGAATTTAGAATGGGATGTGCCAGGAGAAAGCCCATCAAGTTTGTCTCAGTACTTCTTGTTCGTGTTTTTAATTTAATTTTTTTATTTTTTTATTACAGCAAATTTGATGACAACGTTTGGCTTGTTGTAGGTGTGCAAGATGTGGTTCTTTTACACAAATACATATGTGTTCTTCCTGGGATCCTGTTCCCATGTCTGTTATGACAGAATGTTGAGTAGTCTTCTCTTGGTATTCGGTAGGTCTTTGGTGATTATATACTTCACCTGTGTTTGTATATGTCTGTTAACCACAATATCGTAATGAATCCAATCCTCACACCTTTCCATTGGTGAACCATAAGTTTGTTTAATGAATCTGTGATTGCCCTTCTCCGTGGAAATATCTGCCCTGGTATCAATTTTTACGAAACACCTATAAGTGATATCCTACGATATGTGTCTTTCACTTTCTGACTTACTACAAGTCACGTGATTACCTGTAGACTCATCTACGGTGCTGCAAATGGCATTGTGTCCTTTTTTTCCTTGGCTAACATTCTGTCTTAGCGAGGTCCATTTTCTGCAATGTGATTCCCTGAGCGCTGAGGATTAGCTGACCTGGGCAGCCTGACCCTGCTGGCAAGCCCTCCCCAGGTGTGCCTGGGTTGAGGTCAATATAAACAGCACTCCAGGCAGCAATAGCCCCTGCAGCTGTGCCTGACTCCATATTCTCTGCCCCGTCAGCAGTCTCGGGGCTGTGCTGGTGGGAGGGTGTGAGGGTCCACGGCTTTGTTGTTGGCCCGGGGTGAGTGGGGCTCTGCTGGACTTTCTGCAGGAGTTGCCAGGCTGCCACCTCTAAAGAAGAGGATGTGTCACCCATAACTTCCACTGGAATTGCTCTCCGGGCTGAGGTGAGGAAGGAAAAAAAGGAGTGGGGGCCGGGACAGGAGGGGTATCTCAGGCAGGGAAATGGAAAGCTTCCAGAAGAGCGCCCGGGGCCAGGACCATCCTGGCTGGCCTGCAGGCAGCAAGTTGGCCTGCGTGCTGTCGCTGGTGTGGCTCCACGGCCCTTCCTCTAGGCTTTCAAGCCCTTGTACATATTCAGGTGTTTTACCTGGGAAGGGTGGGAAGAGTTCAGCAGCAGCTGGCCTGGGGCTCAGCTCACATTTACTCACAGAGGCCTCGGCACGGTCCCCCAGCTTTGCAATGAGGACGCTCCTTACGTGGTGGGGGCGGGGCTGCTGGCTCTATGGGAGATGATTCCCCACCTCTGACCAATTTCAGAATTGTTTACCACTGGAGCAAGTGCCTTGGTAGGGTTTTCCTCTGTATAACTGTTAGGTTCAGGTTATTTTTTCTTTTTTCGTTCCAATTACATTTTGTTCCTGTTTTATATATTTATAGATATAAGCATGGAAATAATTCATTCATATAAATACATCTGTGTGAATGGAAGAACTTTTTTCTGTTTTTTTTTCAATTTTATTTTTAAAAATTTTGAATTTTAATTTTATTTATTTTTTTATAGAGCAGGTTACTATTAGTTATCTATTTTATGCATATGCATGTATACAGGTCAATCCCAATCTCCCAACTCATCCCAACACCACCACCCCATGGCTTCCCCCACTTGGTGTCCATACGTTTGTTCTCTACCTCTGTGTCTCTATTTCTGCCCTGCAAACCAGTTCATCTGTACCATTTTTCTAGGTTCCACATATATGCATTAATATACAATATTTGTTTTTCTCTTTCTGACTTACTTCACTCTGTATGACAGTCTCTAGATACATCGACTTCTCTACAAATGACCCAGTTTCATTCCTTTTTAGGGCTGAGTAATATTCCATTTTATATATGTACCACTTCTTTATCCATTCGTCTGTCTGTGGGCATTTAGGTTGCTTCCATTACATGGCTATTGTAAATAGTGCTGCAATGAACATTGTGGTGAATGTGTCTTTTTGATTTATGGTTTTCTCTGGGTATATGCGCAGAAGTGGGATTGCTGGATCCTATGGTAATTCTCTTTTTAGTTTTTTAAAGGAACCTCCATAGTGTTCTCCATAGTGACTGTATCAATTTATCTTCCCACAAATAGTGGAAGAGGGTTCCTTTTGTCCACACCCACCCCAGAATTTGTTGTTTGTAGATTTTCTGATGATGCCGATTCTAAGAGGTGTGAGTTCATACCTCATTGTCGTTTGGATTTGCATTTCTCTAATAATTAGGATGTTGAGCAGCTTTTCATGTGCGTCTTGGCCATCTCTGTGCCTTCTTTGAAGAAACGTCTATTTAGATCTTCTGCCCATTTTTGTATTGGGTTGTTTGTTTTATTAATATTAAGCTGCGTGAGCTGTTTATATATATTGGAGATTAAACCTTTGTCCATTGATTCGTTTGCGATCATTTTCGCCCATTCTGAGGGTTGCCTTTTGGCATTCCCGTTTTTTTAACCAAAAAAGAAAGAAAGCAAAGGAAGCAGAACACTAATGTGCGTGAAATATGCCTCTTGAACCTGTCGTTTTGAAATATGGACGTCTTTTGAATTTTTTGGTCGATATATGACCCCAGGATTTGTTTTCATTGCAGGTGTCATTTACAGGCCTGCAATGATTTTGAATATCCACTGACCATTAGCGCTGGGATTAAAGCTGCTGTTGTGTGAAACGGCCACAAGGTGGCAGCAGTTCTCCCTTACCAAATCTGGTTACTAGGGCAACAGAGCTTCAATGGCAGTCCTGTTCTAGATTGGAATTTAGAATGGGATGTGCCAGGAGAAAGCCCCTCAAGTTTGTCTCACTACTTCTTGTTCGTGTTTTTAATTTAATTTTTTATTTTTTTATTACAGCAAGTTTGATGACAAGGTTTGGCTTGTTGTAGGTGTGCAAGATGTGGTTCTTTTACACATATACATATGTGTTCTTCCTGGCATCCTGTTCCCATGTCCGTTATGACAGAATGTTGATTAGTCTTCTCTTGGTATTCTGTAGGTGTTTGGTGATTATATATTTCACCTGTGTTTCTATATGTCTGTTAACCCCAAGATCGTAATGAATCCAATCCTCACACCTTTCCATTGGTGAACCATAAGTTTGTTTAATGAATCTGTGATTGCCCTTCTCCGTGGAAATATCTGCCCTGGTATCAATTTTTATGTAACACCTATAAGTGATATCCTACGATATGTGTCTTTCACTTTCTGATTTACTACAAGTCACGTGATTACCTGTAGACTCATCTACGGTGCTGCAAATGGCATTGTGTCCTTTTTTCCCTTGTCTAATATTCTGTCTTAGCGAGGTCCATTTTCTGCAATGTGATTCCCTGGGGGCTGAGGATTAGCTGACCTGGGCAGCCTGACCCTGCTGGCAAGCCCTCCCCAGGTGTGCCTGGGTTGAGGTCAATATAAACAGCACTCCAGGCAGCAATAGCCCCTGCAGCTGTGCCTGACTCCATATTCTCTGCCCCGTCAGCAGTCTCAGGGCTGTGCTGGTGGGAGGGTCCACGGCTTTGTTGGTGGCCCGGTGTGAGTGGGGCTCTGCTGGACTTTCTGCAGGAGTTGCCAGCCTGCCACCTGTAAAGAAGAGGATGTGTCACCCATAACTTCCACTGGAATTTCTCTCCGGGCTGAGTTGAGGTAGGAAAAAAAGGAGTGGGGGCCGGGACAGGAGGGGTATCTCAGGCAGGGAAATGGAAAGCTTTCAGAAGAGTGCCCGGGGCCAGGACCATACTGGCTGGCCTGCAGGCAGCAAGTTGGCCTGCGTGCTGTCGCTGGTGTGGCTCCACGGCCCTTCCTCTAGGCTTTCAAGGCCTTGTATATATTCAGGGGTTTTACCTGGGAAGGGTGGGAAGAGTTCAGCAGCAGCTGGCCTGGGGCTCAGCTCACGTTTACTCACAGAGGCCTCGGCACGGTCCCCCAGCTTTGCAATGAGGCCACTCCTTGCGTGGGGGGGCCGGGCTGTTGGCTCTATGGGAGATGATTCCCCACCTCTGACCAATTTCAGAATTGTTTATCGCTGGAGCAAGTGCCTTGGTAGGGTTTTCCTCTGTATAACTGTTAGGTTCAGGTTTTTTTTTTCTTTTTTCGTTCCAATTACATTTTGTTCCTGTTTTATATATTTATAGATATAAGCATGGAAATAATTCATTCATATAAATACATCTGTGTGAATGGAAGAACTTTTTTCTGTTTTTTTTTCAATTTTATTTTTAAAAATTTTGAATTTTAATTTTATTTATTTTTTTATAGAGCAGGTTACTATTAGTTATCTATTTTATGCATATGCATGTATACAGGTCAATCCCAATCTCCCAACTCATCCCAACACCACCACCCCATGGCTTCCCCCACTTGGTGTCCATACGTTTGTTCTCTACCTCTGTGTCTCTATTTCTGCCCTGCAAACCAGTTCATCTGTACCATTTTTCTAGGTTCCACATATATGTCTTAATATACAATATTTGTTTTTCTCTTTCTGACTTACTTCACTCTGTATGACAGTCTCTAGATCCATCGACTTCTCTACAAATGACCCAATTTCATTCCTTTTTAGGGCTGAGTAATATTCCATTTTATATATGTACCACTTCTTTATCCATTCGTCTGTCTGTGGGCATTTAGGTTGCTTCCATTACATGGCTATTGTAAATAGTGCTGCAATGAACATTGTGGTGAATGTGTCTTTTTGATTTATGGTTTTCTCTGGGTATATGCGCAGAAGTGGGATTGCTGGATCCTATGGTAATTCTCTTTTTAGTTTTTTAAAGGAACCTCCATAGTGTTCTCCATAGTGACTGTATCAATTTACCTTCCCACAAATAGTGGAAGAGGGTTCCTTTTGTCCACACCCACCCCAGAATTTGTTGTTTGTAGATTTTCTGATGATGCCGATTCTAAGAGGTGTGAGTTCATACCTCATTGTCGTTTGGATTTGCATTTCTCTAATAATTAGGATGTTGAGCAGCTTTTCATGTGCGTCTTGGCCATCTCTGTGCCTTCTTTGAAGAAACGTCTATTTAGATCTTCTGCCCATTTTTGTATTGGGTTGTTTGTTTTATTAATATTAAGCTGCGTGAGCTGTTTATATATATTGGAGATTAAACCTTTGTCCATTGATTCGTTTGCGATCATTTTCGCCCATTCTGAGGGTTGCCTTTTGGCATTCCCGTTTTTTTAACCAAAAAAGAAAGAAAGCAAAGGAAGCAGAACACTAATGTGCGTGAAATATGCCTCTTGAACCTGTCGTTTTGAAATATGGACGTCTTTTGAATTTTTTGGTCGATATATGACCCCAGGATTTGTTTTCATTGCAGGTGTCATTTACAGGCCTGCAATGATTTTGAATATCCACTGACCATTAGCGCTGGGATTAAAGCTGCTGTTGTGTGAAACGGCCACAAGGTGGCAGCAGTTCTCCCTTACCAAATCTGGTTACTAGGGCAACAGAGCTTCAATGGAAGTCCTGTTCTAGATTGGAATTTAGAATGGAATGTGCCAGGAGAAAGCCCCTCCAGTTTGTCTCACTACTTCTTGTTCGTGTTTTTAATTCATTTTTTTATTTTTTTATTACAGCAAGTTTGATGACAACGTTTGGCTTGTTGTAGGTGTGCAAGATGTGGTTCTTTTATACATATACATATGTGTTCTTCCTGGGATCCTGTTCCCATGTCCATTATGACAGAATGTTGAGTAGTCTTCTCTTGGTATTCCGTAGGTGTTTGGTGATTATATATTTCACCTGTGTTTGTATATGTCTGTTAACCACAATATCGTAATGAATCCAATCCTCACACCTTTCCATTGGTGAACCATAAGTTTGTTTAATGAATCTGTGATTGCCCTTCTCCGTGGAAATATCTGCCCTGGTATCAATTTTTACGAAACACCTATAAGTGATATCCTACGATATGTGTCTTTCACTTTCTGACTTACTACAAGTCACGTGATTACCTGTAGACTCATCTACGGTGCTGCAAATGGCATTGTGTCCTTTTTTTCCTTGGCTAATATTCTGTCTTAGCGAGGTCCATTTTCTGCAATGTGATTCCCTGAGCGCTGAGGATTAGCTGACCTGGGCAGCCTGACCCTGCTGGCAAGCCCTCCCCAGGTGTGTCTGGGTTGAGGTCAATATAAACAGCACTCCAGGCAGCAATAGCCCCTGCTGCTGTGCCTGACTCCATATTCTCTGCCCCGTCAGCAGTCTCGGGGCTGTGCTGGTGGGAGGGTGTGAGGGTCCACGGCTTTGTTGTTGGCCCGGGGTGAGTGGGGCTCTGCTGGACTTTCTGCAGGAGTTGCCAGGCTGCCACCTCTAAAGAAGAGGATGTGTCACCCATAACTTCCACTGGAATTTCTCTCCGGGCTGAGGTGAGGAAGGAAAAAAAGGAGTGGGGGCCGGGACAGGAGGGGTATCTCAGGCAGGGAAATGGAAAGCTTCCAGAAGAGCGCCCGGGGCCAGGACCATCCTGGCTGGCCTGCAGGCAGCAAGTTGGCCTGCGTGCTGTCGCTGGTGTGGCTCCACAGCCCTTCCTCTAGGCTTTCAAGCCCTTGTACATATTCAGGTGTTTTACCTGGGAAGGGTGGGAAGAGTTCAGCAGCAGCTGGCCTGGGGCTCAGCTCACGTTTACTCACAGAGGCCTCGGCACGGTCCCCCAGCTTTGCAATGAGGACGCTCCTTGCGTGGTGGGGGCGGGGCTGCTGGCTCTATGGGAGATGATTCCCCACCTCTGACCAATTTCAGAATTGTTTACCACTGGAGCAAGTGCCTTGGTAGGGTTTTCCTCTGTATAACTGTTAGGTTCAGGTTTTTTTTTCTTTTTTCGTTCCAATTACATTTTGTTCCTGTTTTATATATTTATAGATATAAGCATGGAAATAATTCATTCATATAAATACATCTGTGTGAATGGAAGAACTTTTTTCTGTTTTTTTTTCAATTTTATTTTTAAAAATTTTGAATTTTAATTTTATTTATTTTTTTATAGAGCAGGTTACTATTAGTTATCTATTTTATGCATATGCATGTATACAGGTCAATCCCAATCTCCCAACTCATCCCTACACCACCACCCCATGGCTTCCCCCACTTGGTGTCCATACGTTTGTTCTCTACCTCTGTGTCTCTATTTCTGCCCTGCAAACCAGTTCATCTGTACCATTTTTCTAGGTTCCACATATATGCATTAATATACAATATTTGTTTTTCTCTTTCTGACTTACTTCACTCTGTATGACAGTCTCTAGATCCATCGACTTCTCTACAAATGACCCAGTTTCATTCCTTTTTAGGGCTGAGTAATATTCCATTTTATATATGTACCACTTCTTTATCCATTCGTCTGTCTGTGGGCATTTAGGTTGCTTCCATTACATGGCTATTGTAAATAGTGCTGCAATGAACATTGTGGTGAATGTGTCTTTTTGATTTATGGTTTTCTCTGGGTATATGCGCAGAAGTGGGATTGCTGGATCCTATGGTAATTCTCTTTTTAGTTTTTTAAAGGAACCTCCATAGTGTTCTCCATAGTGACTGTATCAATTTACCTTCCCACAAATAGTGGAAGAGGGTTCCTTTTGTCCACACCCACCCCAGAATTTGTTGTTTGTAGATTTTCTGATGATGCCGATTCTAAGAGGTGTGAGTTCATACCTCATTGTCGTTTGGATTTGCATTTCTCTAATAATTAGGATGTTGAGCAGCTTTTCATGTGCGTCTTGGCCATCTCTGTGCCTTCTTTGAAGAAACGTCTATTTAGATCTTCTGCCCATTTTTGTATTGGGTTGTTTGTTTTATTAATATTAAGCTGCGTGAGCTGTTTATATATATTGGAGATTAAACCTTTGTCCATTGATTCGTTTGCGATCATTTTCGCCCATTCTGAGGGTTGCCTTTTGGCATTCCCGTTTTTTTAACCAAAAAAGAAAGAAAGCAAAGGAAGCAGAACACTAATGTGCGTGAAATATGCCTCTTGAACCTGTCGTTTTGAAATATGGACGTCTTTTGAATTTTTTGGTCGATATATGACCCCAGGATTTGTTTTCATTGCAGGTGTCATTTACAGGCCTGCAATGATTTTGAATATCCACTGACCATTAGCGCTGGGATTAAAGCTGCTGTTGTGTGAAACGGCCACAAGGTGGCAGCAGTTCTCCCTTACCAAATCTGGTTACTAGGGCAACAGAGCTTCAATGGAAGTCGTGTTCTAGATTGGAATTTAGAATGGGATGTGCCAGGAGAAAGCCCATCAAGTTTGTCTCAGTACTTCTTGTTCGTGTTTTTAATTTAATTTTTTATTTTTTTTATTACAGCAAATTTGATGACAACGTTTGGCTTGTTGTAGGTGTGCAAGATGTGGTTCTTTTACACAAATACATATGTGTTCTTCCTGGGATCCTGTTCCCATGTCTGTTATGACAGAATGTTGAGTAGTCTTCTCTTGGTATTCCGTCGGTCTTTGGTGATTATATACTTCACCTGTGTTTGTATATGTCTGTTAACCACAATATCGTAATGAATCCAATCCTCACACCTTTCCATTGGTGAACCATAAGTTTGTTTAATGAATCTGTGATTGCCCTTCTCCGTGGAAATATCTGCCCTGGTATCAATTTTTACGAAACACCTATAAGTGATATCCTACGATATGTGTCTTTCACTTTCTGACTTACGACAAGTCACGTGATTACCTGTAGACTCATCTACGGTGCTGCAAATGGCATTGTGTCCTTTTTTTCCTTGGCTAATATTCTGTCTTAGCGAGGTCCATTTTCTGCAATGTGATTCCCTGAGCGCTGAGGATTAGCTGACCTGGGCAGCCTGACCCTGCTGGCAAGCCCTCCCCAGGTGTGCCTGGGTTGAGGTCAATATAAACAGCACTCCAGGCAGCAATAGCCCCTGCAGCTGTGCCTGACTCCATATTCTCTGCCCCGTCAGCAGTCTCGGGGCTGTGCTGGTGGGAGGGTGTGAGGGTCCACGGCTTTGTTGTTGGCCCGGGGTGAGTGGGGCTCTGCTGGACTTTCTGCAGGAGTTGCCAGCCTGCCACCTGTAAAGAAGAGGATGTGTCACCCATAACTTCCACTGGAATTTCTCTCCGGGCTGAGGTGAGGTAGGAAAAAAAGGAGTGGGGGCCGGGACAGGAGGGGTATCTCAGGCAGGGAAATGGAAAGCTTCCAGAAGAGCGCCCGGGGCCAGGACCATCCTGGCTGGCCTGCAGGCAGCAAGTTGGCCTGCGTGCTGTCGCTGGTGTGGCTCCACGGCCCTTCCTCTAGGCTTTCAAGCCCTTGTACATATTCAGGTGTTTTACCTGGGAAGGGTGGGAAGAGTTCAGCAGCAGCTGGCCTGGGGCTCAGCTCACGTTTACTCACAGAGGCCTCGGCATGGTCCCCCAGCTTTGCAATGAGGACGCTCCTTGCGTGGTGGGGGCGGGGCTGCTGGCTCTATGGGAGATGATTCCCCACCTCTGACCAATTTCAGAATTGTTTACCACTGGAGCAAGTGCCTTGGTAGGGTTTTCCTCTGTATAACTGTTAGGTTCAGGTTTTTTTTTTCTTTATTCGTTCCAATTACATTTTGTTCCTGTTTTATATATTTATAGATATAAGCATGGAAATAATTCATTCATATAAATACATCTGTGTGAATGGAAGAACTTTTTTCTGTTTTTTTTTCAATTTTATTTTTAAAAATTTTGAATTTTAATTTTATTTATTTTTTTATAGAGCAGGTTACTATTAGTTATCTATTTTATGCATATGCATGTATACAGGTCAATCCCAATCTCCCAACTCATCCCAACACCACCACCCCATGGCTTCCCCCACTTGGTGTCCATACGTTTGTTCTCTACCTCTGTGTCTCTATTTCTGCCCTGCAAACCAGTTCATCTGTACCATTTTTCTAGGTTCCACATATATGCATTAATATACAATATTTGTTTTTCTCTTTCTGACTTACTTCACTCTGTATGACAGTCTCTAGATCCATCGACTTCTCTACAAATGACCCAGTTTCATTCCTTTTTAGGGCTGAGTAATATTCCATTTTATATATGTACCACTTCTTTATCCATTCGTCTGTCTGTGGGCATTTAGGTTGCTTCCATTACATGGCTATTGTAAATAGTGCTGCAATGAACATTGTGGTGAATGTGTCTTTTTGATTTATGGTTTTCTCTGGGTATATGCGCAGAAGTGGGATTGCTGGATCCTATGGTAATTCTCTTTTTAGTTTTTTAAAGGAACCTCCATAGTGTTCTCCATAGTGACTGTATCAATTTACCTTCCCACAAATAGTGGAAGAGGGTTCCTTTTGTCCACACCCACCCCAGAATTTGTTGTTTGTAGATTTTCTGATGATGCCGATTCTAAGAGGTGTGAGTTCATACCTCATTGTCGTTTGGATTTGCATTTCTCTAATAATTAGGATGTTGAGCAGCTTTTCATGTGCGTCTTGGCCATCTCTGTGCCTTCTTTGAAGAAACGTCTATTTAGATCTTCTGCCCATTTTTGTATTGGGTTGTTTGTTTTATTAATATTAAGCTGCGTGAGCTGTTTATATATATTGGAGATTAAACCTTTGTCCATTGATTCGTTTGCGATCATTTTCGCCCATTCTGAGGGTTGCCTTTTGGCATTCCCGTTTTTTTAACCAAAAAAGAAAGAAAGCAAAGGAAGCAGAACACTAATGTGCGTGAAATATGCCTCTTGAACCTGTCGTTTTGAAATATGGACGTCTTTTGAATTTTTTGGTCGATATATGACCCCAGGATTTGTTTTCATTGCAGGTGTCATTTACAGGCCTGCAATGATTTTGAATATCCACTGACCATTAGCGCTGGGATTAAAGCTGCTGTTGTGTGAAACGGCCACAAGGTGGCAGCAGTTCTCCCTTACCAAATCTGGTTACTAGGGCAACAGAGCTTCAATGGAAGTCGTGTTCTAGATAGGAATTTAGAATGGAATGTGCCAGGAGAAAGCCCATCAAGTTTGTCTCAGTACTTCTTGTTCGTGTTTTTAATTTAATTTTTTATTTTTTTATTACAGCAAATTTGATGACAACGTTTGGCTTGTTGTAGGTGTGCAAGATGTGGTTCTTTTACACAAATACATATGTGTTCTTCCTGGGATCCTGTTCCCATGTCTGTTATGACAGAATGTTGAGTAGTCTTCTCTTGGTATTCCGTAGGTCTTTGGTGATTATATACTTCACCTGTGTTTGTATATGTCTGTTAACCACAATATCGTAATGAATCCAATCCTCACACCTTTCCATTGGTGAACCATAAGTTTGTTTAATGAATCTGTGATTGCCCTTCTTCGTGGAAATATCTGCCCTGGTATCAATTTTTACGAAACACCTATAAGTGATATCCTACAATATGTGTCTTTCACTTTCTGACTTACTACAAGTCACGTGATTACCTGTAGACTCATCTACGGTGCTGCAAATGGCATTGTGTCCTTTTTTTCCTTGGCTAATATTCTGTCTTAGCGAGGTCCATTTTCTGCAATGTGATTCCCTGAGCGCTGAGGATTAGCTGACCTGGGCAGCCTGACCCTGCTGGCAAGCCCTCCCCAGGTGTGCCTGGGTTGAGGTCAATATAAACAGCACTCCAGGCAGCAATAGCCCCTGCAGCTGTGCCTGACTCCATATTCTCTGCCCCGTCAGCAGTCTCGGGGCTGTGCTGGTGGGAGGGTGTGAGGGTCCACGGCTTTGTTGTTGGCCCGGGGTGAGTGGGGCTCTGCTGGACTTTCTGCAGGAGTTGCCAGGCTGCCACCTCTAAAGAAGAGGATGTGTCACCCATAACTTCCACTGGAATTTCTCTCCGGGCTGAGGTGAGGAAGGAAAAAAAGGAGTGGGGGCCGGGACAGGAGGGGTATCTCAGGCAGGGAAATGGAAAGCTTCCAGAAGAGCGCCCGGGGCCAGGACCATCCTGGCTGGCCTGCAGGCAGCAAGTTGGCCTGCGTGCTGTCACTGGTGTGGCTCCACGGCCCTTCCTCTAGGCTTTCAAGCCCTTGTACATATTCAGGTGTTTTACCTGGGAAGGGTGGGAAGAGTTCAGCAGCAGCTGGCCTGGGGCTCAGCTCACGTTTACTCACAGAGGCCTCGGCACGGTCCCCCAGCTTTGCAATGAGGACGCTCCTTACGTGGTGGGGGCGGGGCTGCTGGCTCTATGGGAGATGATTCCCCACCTCTGACCAATTTCAGAATTGTTTACCACTGGAGCAAGTGCCTTGGTAGGGTTTTCCTCTGTATAACTGTTAGGTTCAGGTTTTTTTTTTCTTTTTTCGTTCCAATTACATTTTGTTCCTGTTTTATATATTTATAGATATAAGCATGGAAATAATTCATTCATATAAATACATCTGTGTGAATGGAAGAACTTTTTTCTGTTTTTTTTTCAATTTTATTTTTAAAAATTTTGAATTTTAATTTTATTTATTTTTTTATAGAGCAGGTTACTATTAGTTATCTATTTTATGCATATGCATGTATACAGGTCAATCCCAATCTCCCAACTCATCCCAACACCACCACCCCATGGCTTCCCCCACTTGGTGTCCATACGTTTGTTCTCTACCTCTGTGTCTCTATTTCTGCCCTGCAAACCAGTTCATCTGTACCATTTTTCTAGGTTCCACATATATGCATTAATATACAATATTTGTTTTTCTCTTTCTGACTTACTTCACTCTGTATGACAGTCTCTAGATCCATCGACTTCTCTACAAATGACCCAGTTTCATTCCTTTTTAGGGCTGAGTAATATTCCATTTTATATATGTACCACTTCTTTATCCATTCGTCTGTCTGTGGGCATTTAGGTTGCTTCCATTACATGGCTATTGTAAATAGTGCTGCAATGAACATTGTGGTGAATGTGTCTTTTTGATTTATGGTTTTCTCTGGGTATATGCGCAGAAGTGGGATTGCTGGATCCTATGGTAATTCTCTTTTTAGTTTTTTAAAGGAACCTCCATAGTGTTCTCCATAGTGACTGTATCAATTTACCTTCCCACAAATAGTGGAAGAGGGTTCCTTTTGTCCACACCCACCCCAGAATTTGTTGTTTGTAGATTTTCTGATGATGCCGATTCTAAGAGGTGTGAGTTCATACCTCATTGTCGTTTGGATTTGCATTTCTCTAATAATTAGGATGTTGAGCAGCTTTTCATGTGCGTCTTGGCCATCTCTGTGCCTTCTTTGAAGAAACGTCTATTTAGATCTTCTGCCCATTTTTGTATTGGGTTGTTTGTTTTATTAATATTAAGCTGCGTGAGCTGTTTATATATATTGGAGATTAAACCTTTGTCCATTGATTCGTTTGCGATCATTTTCGCCCATTCTGAGGGTTGCCTTTTGGCATTCCCGTTTTTTCAACCAAAAAAGAAAGAAAGCAAAGGAAGCAGAACACTAATGTGCGTGAAATATGCCTCTTGAACCTGTCGTTTTGAAATATGGACGTCTTTTGAATTTTTTGGTCGATATATGACCCCAGGATTTGTTTTCATTGCAGGTGTCATTTACAGGCCTGCAATGATTTTGAATATCCACTGACCATTAGCGCTGGGATTAAAGCTGCTGTTGTGTGAAACGGCCACAAGGTGGCAGCAGTTCTCCCTTACCAAATCTGGTTACTAGGGCAACAGAGCTTCAATGGAAGTCGTGTTCTAGATTGGAATTTAGAATGGAATGTGCCAGGAGAAAGCCCATCATGTTTGTCTCAGTACTTCTTGTTCGTGTTTTTAATTTAATTTTTTATTTTTTTATTACAGCAAATTTGATGACAACGTTTGGCTTGTTGTAGGTGTGCAAGATGTGGTTCTTTTACACAAATACATATGTGTTCTTCCTGGGATCCTGTTCCCATGTCTGTTATGACAGAATGTTGAGTAGTCTTCTCTTGGTATTCCGTAGGTCTTTGGTGATTATATACTTCACCTGTGTTTGTATATGTCTGTTAACCACAATATCGTAATGAATCCAATCCTCACACCTTTCCATTGGTGAACCATAAGTTTGTTTAATGAATCTGTGATTGCCCTTCTTCGTGGAAATATCTGCCCTGGTATCAATTTTTACGAAACACCTATAAGTGATATCCTACAATATGTGTCTTTCACTTTCTGACTTACTACAAGTCACGTGATTACCTGTAGACTCATCTACGGTGCTGCAAATGGCATTGTGTCCTTTTTTTCCTTGGCTAATATTCTGTCTTAGCGAGGTCCATTTTCTGCAATGTGATTCCCTGAGCGCTGAGGATTAGCTGACCTGGGCAGCCTGACCCTGCTGGCAAGCCCTCCCCAGGTGTGCCTGGGTTGAGGTCAATATAAACAGCACTCCAGGCAGCAATAGCCCCTGCAGCTGTGCCTGACTCCATATTCTCTGCCCCGTCAGCAGTCTCGGGGCTGTGCTGGTGGGAGGGTGTGAGGGTCCACGGCTTTGTTGTTGGCCCGGGGTGAGTGGGGCTCTGCTGGACTTTCTGCAGGAGTTGCCAGGCTGCCACCTCTAAAGAAGAGGATGTGTCACCCATAACTTCCACTGGAATTTCTCTCCGGGCTGAGGTGAGGAAGGAAAAAAAGGAGTGGGGGCCGGGACAGGAGGGGTATCTCAGGCAGGGAAATGGAAAGCTTCCAGAAGAGCGCCCGGGGCCAGGACCATCCTGGCTGGCCTGCAGGCAGCAAGTTGGCCTGCGTGCTGTCGCTGGTGTGGCTCCACGGCCCTTCCTCTAGGCTTTCAAGCCCTTGTACATATTCAGGTGTTTTACCTGGGAAGGGTGGGAAGAGTTCAGCAGCAGCTGGCCTGGGGCTCAGCTCACGTTTACTCACAGAGGCCTCGGCACGGTCCCCCAGCTTTGCAATGAGGACGCTCCTTACGTGGTGGGGGCGGGGCTGCTGGCTCTATGGGAGATGATTCCCCACCTCTGACCAATTTCAGAATTGTTTACCACTGGAGCAAGTGCCTTGGTAGGGTTTTCCTCTGTATAACTGTTAGGTTCAGGTTTTTTTTTTCTTTTTTCGTTCCAATTACATTTTGTTCCTGTTTTATATATTTATAGATATAAGCATGGAAATAATTCATTCATATAAATACATCTGTGTGAATGGAAGAACTTTTTTCTGTTTTTTTTTCAATTTTATTTTTAAAAATTTTGAATTTTAATTTTATTTATTTTTTTATAGAGCAGGTTACTATTAGTTATCTATTTTATGCATATGCATGTATACAGGTCAATCCCAATCTCCCAACTCATCCCAACACCACCACCCCATGGCTTCCCCCACTTGGTGTCCATACGTTTGTTCTCTACCTCTGTGTCTCTATTTCTGCCCTGCAAACCAGTTCATCTGTACCATTTTTCTAGGTTCCACATATATGCATTAATATACAATATTTGTTTTTCTCTTTCTGACTTACTTCACTCTGTATGACAGTCTCTAGATCCATCGACTTCTCTACAAATGACCCAGTTTCATTCCTTTTTAGGGCTGAGTAATATTCCATTTTATATATGTACCACTTCTTTATCCATTCGTCTGTCTGTGGGCATTTAGGTTGCTTCCATTACATGGCTATTGTAAATAGTGCTGCAATGAACATTGTGGTGAATGTGTCTTTTTGATTTATGGTTTTCTCTGGGTATATGCGCAGAAGTGGGATTGCTGGATCCTATGGTAATTCTCTTTTTAGTTTTTTAAAGGAACCTCCATAGTGTTCTCCATAGTGACTGTATCAATTTATCTTCCCACAAATAGTGGAAGAGGGTTCCTTTTGTCCACACCCACCCCAGAATTTGTTGTTTGTAGATTTTCTGATGATGCCGATTCTAAGAGGTGTGAGTTCATACCTCATTGTCGTTTGGATTTGCATTTCTCTAATAATTAGGATGTTGAGCAGCTTTTCATGTGCGTCTTGGCCATCTCTGTGCCTTCTTTGAAGAAACGTCTATTTAGATCTTCTGCCCATTTTTGTATTGGGTTGTTTGTTTTATTAATATTAAGCTGCGTGAGCTGTTTATATATATTGGAGATTAAACCTTTGTCCATTGATTCGTTTGCGATCATTTTCGCCCATTCTGAGGGTTGCCTTTTGGCATTCCCGTTTTTTTAACCAAAAAAGAAAGAAAGCAAAGGAAGCAGAACACTAATGTGCGTGAAATATGCCTCTTGAACCTGTCGTTTTGAAATATGGGCGTCTTTTGAATTTTTTGGTCGATATATGACCCCAGGATTTGTTTTCATTGCAGGTGTCATTTACAGGCCTGCAATGATTTTGAATATCCACTGACCATTAGCGCTGGGATTAAAGCTGCTGTTGTGTGAAACGGCCACAAGGTGGCAGCAGTTCTCCCTTACCAAATCTGGTTACTAGGGCAACAGAGCTTCAATGGCAGTCCTGTTCTAGATTGGAATTTAGAATGGGATGTGCCAGGAGAAAGCCCCTCAAGTTTGTCTCACTACTTCTTGTTCGTGTTTTTAATTTAATTTTTTATTTTTTTATTACAGCAAGTTTGATGACAAGGTTTGGCTTGTTGTAGGTGTGCAAGATGTGGTTCTTTTACACATATACATATGTGTTCTTCCTGGGATCCTGTTCCCATGTCCGTTATGACAGAATGTTGATTAGTCTTCTCTTGGTATTCTGTAGGTGTTTGGTGATTATATATTTCACCTGTGTTTCTATATGTCTGTTAACCCCAAGATCGTAATGAATCCAATCCTCACACCTTTCCATTGGTGAACCATAAGTTTGTTTAATGAATCTGTGATTGCCCTTCTCCGTGGAAATATCTGCCCTGGTATCAATTTTTATGTAACACCTATAAGTGATATCCTACGATATGTGTCTTTCACTTTCTGATTTACTACAAGTCACGTGATTACCTGTAGACTCATCTACGGTGCTGCAAATGGCATTGTGTCCTTTTTTCCCTTGTCTAATATTCTGTCTTAGCGAGGTCCATTTTCTGCAATGTGATTCCCTGGGGGCTGAGGATTACCTGACCTGGGCAGCCTGACCCTGCTGGCAAGCCCTCCCCAGGTGTGCCTGGGTTGAGGTCAATATAAACAGCACTCCAGGCAGCAATAGCCCCTGCAGCTGTGCCTGACTCCATATTCTCTGCCCCGTCAGCAGTCTCAGGGCTGTGCTGGTGGGAGGGTCCACGGCTTTGTTGGTGGCCCGGTGTGAGTGGGGCTCTGCTGGACTTTCTGCAGGAGTTGCCAGCCTGCCACCTGTAAAGAAGAGGATGTGTCACCCATAACTTCCACTGGAATTTCTCTCCGGGCTGAGTTGAGGTAGGAAAAAAAGGAGTGGGGGCCGGGACAGGAGGGGTATCTCAGGCAGGGAAATGGAAAGCTTTCAGAAGAGTGCCCGGGGCCAGGACCATACTGGCTGGCCTGCAGGCAGCAAGTTGGCCTGCGTGCTGTCGCTGGTGTGGCTCCACGGCCCTTCCTCTAGGCTTTCAAGGCCTTGTATATATTCAGGGGTTTTACCTGGGAAGGGTGGGAAGAGTTCAGCAGCAGCTGGCCTGGGGCTCAGCTCACGTTTACTCACAGAGGCCTCGGCACGGTCCCCCAGCTTTGCAATGAGGCCACTCCTTGCGTGGGGGGGCCGGGCTGTTGGCTCTATGGGAGATGATTCCCCACCTCTGACCAATTTCAGAATTGTTTATCGCTGGAGCAAGTGCCTTGGTAGGGTTTTCCTCTGTATAACTGTTAGGTTCAGGTTTTTTTTTTCTTTTTTCGTTCCAATTACATTTTGTTCCTGTTTTATATATTTATAGATATAAGCATGGAAATAATTCATTCATATAAATACATCTGTGTGAATGGAAGAACTTTTTTCTGTTTTTTTTTCAATTTTATTTTTAAAAATTTTGAATTTTAATTTTATTTATTTTTTTATAGAGCAGGTTACTATTAGTTATCTATTTTATGCATATGCATGTATACAGGTCAATCCCAATCTCCCAACTCATCCCAACACCACCACCCCATGGCTTCCCCCACTTGGTGTCCATACGTTTGTTCTCTACCTCTGTGTCTCTATTTCTGCCCTGCAAACCAGTTCATCTGTACCATTTTTCTAGGTTCCACATATATGTCTTAATATACAATATTTGTTTTTCTCTTTCTGACTTACTTCACTCTGTATGACAGTCTCTAGATCCATCGACTTCTCTACAAATGACCCAATTTCATTCCTTTTTAGGGCTGAGTAATATTCCATTTTATATATGTACCACTTCTTTATCCATTCGTCTGTCTGTGGGCATTTAGGTTGCTTCCATTACATGGCTATTGTAAATAGTGCTGCAATGAACATTGTGGTGAATGTGTCTTTTTGATTTATGGTTTTCTCTGGGTATATGCGCAGAAGTGGGATTGCTGGATCCTATGGTAATTCTCTTTTTAGTTTTTTAAAGGAACCTCCATAGTGTTCTCCATAGTGACTGTATCAATTTACCTTCCCACAAATAGTGGAAGAGGGTTCCTTTTGTCCACACCCACCCCAGAATTTGTTGTTTGTAGATTTTCTGATGATGCCGATTCTAAGAGGTGTGAGTTCATACCTCATTGTCGTTTGGATTTGCATTTCTCTAATAATTAGGATGTTGAGCAGCTTTTCATGTGCGTCTTGGCCATCTCTGTGCCTTCTTTGAAGAAACGTCTATTTAGATCTTCTGCCCATTTTTGTATTGGGTTGTTTGTTTTATTAATATTAAGCTGCGTGAGCTGTTTATATATATTGGAGATTAAACCTTTGTCCATTGATTCGTTTGCGATCATTTTCGCCCATTCTGAGGGTTGCCTTTTGGCATTCCCGTTTTTTTAACCAAAAAAGAAAGAAAGCAAAGGAAGCAGAACACTAATGTGCGTGAAATATGCCTCTTGAACCTGTCGTTTTGAAATATGGACGTCTTTTGAATTTTTTGGTCGATATATGACCCCAGGATTTGTTTTCATTGCAGGTGTCATTTACAGGCCTGCAATGATTTTGAATATCCACTGACCATTAGCGCTGGGATTAAAGCTGCTGTTGTGTGAAACGGCCACAAGGTGGCAGCAGTTCTCCCTTACCAAATCTGGTTACTAGGGCAACAGAGCTTCAATGGAAGTCCTGTTCTAGATTGGAATTTAGAATGGAATGTGCCAGGAGAAAGCCCCTCCAGTTTGTCTCACTACTTCTTGTTCGTGTTTTTAATTCAATTTTTTATTTTTTTATTACAGCAAGTTTGATGACAACGTTTGGCTTGTTGTAGGTGTGCAAGATGTGGTTCTTTTATACATATACATATGTGTTCTTCCTGGGATCCTGTTCCCATGTCCATTATGACAGAATGTTGAGTAGTCTTCTCTTGGTATTCCGTAGGTGTTTGGTGATTATATATTTCACCTGTGTTTGTATATGTCTGTTAACCACAATATCGTAATGAATCCAATCCTCACACCTTTCCATTGGTGAACCATAAGTTTGTTTAATGAATCTGTGATTGCCCTTCTCCGTGGAAATATCTGCCCTGGTATCAATTTTTACGAAACACCTATAAGTGATATCCTACGATATGTGTCTTTCACTTTCTGACTTACTACAAGTCACGTGATTACCTGTAGACTCATCTACGGTGCTGCAAATGGCATTGTGTCCTTTTTTTCCTTGGCTAATATTCTGTCTTAGCGAGGTCCATTTTCTGCAATGTGATTCCCTGAGCGCTGAGGATTAGCTGACCTGGGCAGCCTGACCCTGCTGGCAAGCCCTCCCCAGGTGTGTCTGGGTTGAGGTCAATATAAACAGCACTCCAGGCAGCAATAGCCCCTGCTGCTGTGCCTGACTCCATATTCTCTGCCCCGTCAGCAGTCTCGGGGCTGTGCTGGTGGGAGGGTGTGAGGGTCCACGGCTTTGTTGTTGGCCCGGGGTGAGTGGGGCTCTGCTGGACTTTCTGCAGGAGTTGCCAGGCTGCCACCTCTAAAGAAGAGGATGTGTCACCCATAACTTCCACTGGAATTTCTCTCCGGGCTGAGGTGAGGAAGGAAAAAAAGGAGTGGGGGCCGGGACAGGAGGGGTATCTCAGGCAGGGAAATGGAAAGCTTCCAGAAGAGCGCCCGGGGCCAGGACCATCCTGGCTGGCCTGCAGGCAGCAAGTTGGCCTGCGTGCTGTCGCTGGTGTGGCTCCACAGCCCTTCCTCTAGGCTTTCAAGCCCTTGTACATATTCAGGTGTTTTACCTGGGAAGGGTGGGAAGAGTTCAGCAGCAGCTGGCCTGGGGCTCAGCTCACGTTTACTCACAGAGGCCTCGGCACGGTCCCCCAGCTTTGCAATGAGGACGCTCCTTGCGTGGTGGGGGCGGGGCTGCTGGCTCTATGGGAGATGATTCCCCACCTCTGACCAATTTCAGAATTGTTTACCACTGGAGCAAGTGCCTTGGTAGGGTTTTCCTCTGTATAACTGTTAGGTTCAGGTTTTTTTTTCTTTTTTCGTTCCAATTACATTTTGTTCCTGTTTTATATATTTATAGATATAAGCATGGAAATAATTCATTCATATAAATACATCTGTGTGAATGGAAGAACTTTTTTCTGTTTTTTTTTCAATTTTATTTTTAAAAATTTTGAATTTTAATTTTATTTATTTTTTTATAGAGCAGGTTACTATTAGTTATCTATTTTATGCATATGCATGTATACAGGTCAATCCCAATCTCCCAACTCATCCCTACACCACCACCCCATGGCTTCCCCCACTTGGTGTCCATACGTTTGTTCTCTACCTCTGTGTCTCTATTTCTGCCCTGCAAACCAGTTCATCTGTACCATTTTTCTAGGTTCCACATATATGCATTAATATACAATATTTGTTTTTCTCTTTCTGACTTACTTCACTCTGTATGACAGTCTCTAGATCCATCGACTTCTCTACAAATGACCCAGTTTCATTCCTTTTTAGGGCTGAGTAATATTCCATTTTATATATGTACCACTTCTTTATCCATTCGTCTGTCTGTGGGCATTTAGGTTGCTTCCATTACATGGCTATTGTAAATAGTGCTGCAATGAACATTGTGGTGAATGTGTCTTTTTGATTTATGGTTTTCTCTGGGTATATGCGCAGAAGTGGGATTGCTGGATCCTGTGGTAATTCTCTTTTTAGTTTTTTAAAGGAACCTCCATAGTGTTCTCCATAGTGACTGTATCAATTTACCTTCCCACAAATAGTGGAAGAGGGTTCCTTTTGTCCACACCCACCCCAGAATTTGTTGTTTGTAGATTTTCTGATGATGCCGATTCTAAGAGGTGTGAGTTCATACCTCATTGTCGTTTGGATTTGCATTTCTCTAATAATTAGGATGTTGAGCAGCTTTTCATGTGCGTCTTGGCCATCTCTGTGCCTTCTTTGAAGAAACGTCTATTTAGATCTTCTGCCCATTTTTGTATTGGGTTGTTTGTTTTATTAATATTAAGCTGCGTGAGCTGTTTATATATATTGGAGATTAAACCTTTGTCCATTGATTCGTTTGCGATCATTTTCGCCCATTCTGAGGGTTGCCTTTTGGCATTCCCGTTTTTTTAACCAAAAAAGAAAGAAAGCAAAGGAAGCAGAACACTAATGTGCGTGAAATATGCCTCTTGAACCTGTCGTTTTGAAATATGGACGTCTTTTGAATTTTTTGGTCGATATATGACCCCAGGATTTGTTTTCATTGCAGGTGTCATTTACAGGCCTGCAATGATTTTGAATATCCACTGACCATTAGCGCTGGGATTAAAGCTGCTGTTGTGTGAAACGGCCACAAGGTGGCAGCAGTTCTCCCTTACCAAATCTGGTTACTAGGGCAACAGAGCTTCAATGGAAGTCGTGTTCTAGATTGGAATTTAGAATGGGATGTGCCAGGAGAAAGCCCATCAAGTTTGTCTCAGTACTTCTTGTTCGTGTTTTTAATTTAATTTTTTATTTTTTTTATTACAGCAAATTTGATGACAACGTTTGGCTTGTTGTAGGTGTGCAAGATGTGGTTCTTTTACACAAATACATATGTGTTCTTCCTGGGATCCTGTTCCCATGTCTGTTATGACAGAATGTTGAGTAGTCTTCTCTTGGTATTCCGTCGGTCTTTGGTGATTATATACTTCACCTGTGTTTGTATATGTCTGTTAACCACAATATCGTAATGAATCCAATCCTCACACCTTTCCATTGGTGAACCATAAGTTTGTTTAATGAATCTGTGATTGCCCTTCTCCGTGGAAATATCTGCCCTGGTATCAATTTTTACGAAACACCTATAAGTGATATCCTACGATATGTGTCTTTCACTTTCTGACTTACGACAAGTCACGTGATTACCTGTAGACTCATCTACGGTGCTGCAAATGGCATTGTGTCCTTTTTTTCCTTGGCTAATATTCTGTCTTAGCGAGGTCCATTTTCTGCAATGTGATTCCCTGAGCGCTGAGGATTAGCTGACCTGGGCAGCCTGACCCTGCTGGCAAGCCCTCCCCAGGTGTGCCTGGGTTGAGGTCAATATAAACAGCACTCCAGGCAGCAATAGCCCCTGCAGCTGTGCCTGACTCCATATTCTCTGCCCCGTCAGCAGTCTCGGGGCTGTGCTGGTGGGAGGGTGTGAGGGTCCACGGCTTTGTTGTTGGCCCGGGGTGAGTGGGGCTCTGCTGGACTTTCTGCAGGAGTTGCCAGCCTGCCACCTGTAAAGAAGAGGATGTGTCACCCATAACTTCCACTGGAATTTCTCTCCGGGCTGAGGTGAGGTAGGAAAAAAAGGAGTGGGGGCCGGGACAGGAGGGGTATCTCAGGCAGGGAAATGGAAAGCTTCCAGAAGAGCGCCCGGGGCCAGGACCATCCTGGCTGGCCTGCAGGCAGCAAGTTGGCCTGCGTGCTGTCGCTGGTGTGGCTCCACGGCCCTTCCTCTAGGCTTTCAAGCCCTTGTACATATTCAGGTGTTTTACCTGGGAAGGGTGGGAAGAGTTCAGCAGCAGCTGGCCTGGGGCTCAGCTCACGTTTACTCACAGAGGCCTCGGCATGGTCCCCCAGCTTTGCAATGAGGACGCTCCTTGCGTGGTGGGGGTGGGGCTGCTGGCTCTATGGGAGATGATTCCCCACCTCTGACCAATTTCAGAATTGTTTACCACTGGAGCAAGTGCCTTGGTAGGGTTTTCCTCTGTATAACTGTTAGGTTCAGGTTTTTTTTTTCTTTATTCGTTCCAATTACATTTTGTTCCTGTTTTATATATTTATAGATATAAGCATGGAAATAATTCATTCATATAAATACATCTGTGTGAATGGAAGAACTTTTTTCTGTTTTTTTTTCAATTTTATTTTTAAAAATTTTGAATTTTAATTTTATTTATTTTTTTATAGAGCAGGTTACTATTAGTTATCTATTTTATGCATATGCATGTATACAGGTCAATCCCAATCTCCCAACTCATCCCAACACCACCACCCCATGGCTTCCCCCACTTGGTGTCCATACGTTTGTTCTCTACCTCTGTGTCTCTATTTCTGCCCTGCAAACCAGTTCATCTGTACCATTTTTCTAGGTTCCACATATATGCATTAATATACAATATTTGTTTTTCTCTTTCTGACTTACTTCACTCTGTATGACAGTCTCTAGATCCATCGACTTCTCTACAAATGACCCAGTTTCATTCCTTTTTAGGGCTGAGTAATATTCCATTTTATATATGTACCACTTCTTTATCCATTCGTCTGTCTGTGGGCATTTAGGTTGCTTCCATTACATGGCTATTGTAAATAGTGCTGCAATGAACATTGTGGTGAATGTGTCTTTTTGATTTATGGTTTTCTCTGGGTATATGCGCAGAAGTGGGATTGCTGGATCCTATGGTAATTCTCTTTTTAGTTTTTTAAAGGAACCTCCATAGTGTTCTCCATAGTGACTGTATCAATTTACCTTCCCACAAATAGTGGAAGAGGGTTCCTTTTGTCCACACCCACCCCAGAATTTGTTGTTTGTAGATTTTCTGATGATGCCGATTCTAAGAGGTGTGAGTTCATACCTCATTGTCGTTTGGATTTGCATTTCTCTAATAATTAGGATGTTGAGCAGCTTTTCATGTGCGTCTTGGCCATCTCTGTGCCTTCTTTGAAGAAACGTCTATTTAGATCTTCTGCCCATTTTTGTATTGGGTTGTTTGTTTTATTAATATTAAGCTGCGTGAGCTGTTTATATATATTGGAGATTAAACCTTTGTCCATTGATTCGTTTGCGATCATTTTCGCCCATTCTGAGGGTTGCCTTTTGGCATTCCCGTTTTTTTAACCAAAAAAGAAAGAAAGCAAAGGAAGCAGAACACTAATGTGCGTGAAATATGCCTCTTGAACCTGTCGTTTTGAAATATGGACGTCTTTTGAATTTTTTGGTCGATATATGACCCCAGGATTTGTTTTCATTGCAGGTGTCATTTACAGGCCTGCAATGATTTTGAATATCCACTGACCATTAGCGCTGGGATTAAAGCTGCTGTTGTGTGAAACGGCCACAAGGTGGCAGCAGTTCTCCCTTACCAAATCTGGTTACTAGGGCAACAGAGCTTCAATGGAAGTCGTGTTCTAGATAGGAATTTAGAATGGAATGTGCCAGGAGAAAGCCCATCAAGTTTGTCTCAGTACTTCTTGTTCGTGTTTTTAATTTAATTTTTTATTTTTTTATTACAGCAAATTTGATGACAACGTTTGGCTTGTTGTAGGTGTGCAAGATGTGGTTCTTTTACACAAATACATATGTGTTCTTCCTGGGATCCTTTTCCCTTGTCTGTTATGACAGAATGTTGAGTAGTCTTCTCTTGGTATTCCGTAGGTCTTTGGTGATTATATACTTCACCTGTGTTTGTATATGTCTGTTAACCACAATATCGTAATGAATCCAATCCTCACACCTTTCCATTGGTGAACCATAAGTTTGTTTAATGAATCTGTGATTGCCCTTCTCCGTGGAAATATCTGCCCTGGTATCAATTTTTACGAAACACCTATAAGTGATATCCTACGATATGTGTCTTTCACTTTCTGACTTACTACAAGTCACGTGATTACCTGTAGACTCATCTACGGTGCTGCAAATGGCATTGTGTCCTTTTTTTCCTTGGCTAATATTCTGTCTTAGCGAGGTCCATTTTCTGCAATGTGATTCCCTGAGCGCTGAGGATTAGCTGACCTGGGCAGCCTGACCCTGCTGGCAAGCCCTCCCCAGGTGTGCCTGGGTTGAGGTCAATATAAACAGCACTCCAGGCAGCAATAGCCCCTGCAGCTGTGCCTGACTCCATATTCTCTGCCCCGTCAGCAGTCTCGGGGCTGTGCTGGTGGGAGGGTGTGAGGGTCCACGGCTTTGTTGTTGGCCCGGGGTGAGTGGGGCTCTGCTGGACTTTCTGCAGGAGTTGCCAGGCTGCCACCTCTAAAGAAGAGGATGTGTCACCCATAACTTCCACTGGAATTGCTCTCCGGGCTGAGGTGAGGAAGGAAAAAAAGGAGTGGGGGCCGGGACAGGAGGGGTATCTCAGGCAGGGAAATGGAAAGCTTCCAGAAGAGCGCCCGGGGCCAGGACCATCCTGGCTGGCCTGCAGGCAGCAAGTTGGCCTGCGTGCTGTCGCTGGTGTGGCTCCACGGCCCTTCCTCTAGGCTTTCAAGCCCTTGTACATATTCAGGTGTTTTACCTGGGAAGGGTGGGAAGAGTTCAGCAGCAGCTGGCCTGGGGCTCAGCTCACGTTTACTCACAGAGGCCTCGGCACGGTCCCCCAGCTTTGCAATGAGGACGCTCCTTGCGTGGTGGGGGCGGGGCTGCTGGCTCTATGGGAGATGATTCCCCACCTCTGACCAATTTCAGAATTGTTTACCACTGGAGCAAGTGCCTTGGTAGGGTTTTCCTCTGTATAACTGTTAGGTTCAGGTTTTTTTTTCTTTTTTCGTTCCAATTACATTTTGTTCCTGTTTTATATATTTATAGATATAAGCATGGAAATAATTCATTCATATAAATACATCTGTGTGAATGGAAGAACTTTTTTCTGTTTTTTTTTCAATTTTATTTTTAAAAATTTTGAATTTTAATTTTATTTATTTTTTTATAGAGCAGGTTACTATTAGTTATCTATTTTATGCATATGCATGTATACAGGTCAATCCCAATCTCCCAACTCATCCCAACACCACCACCCCATGGCTTCCCCCACTTGGTGTCCATACGTTTGTTCTCTACCTCTGTGTCTCTATTTCTGCCCTGCAAACCAGTTCATCTGTACCATTTTTCTAGGTTCCACATATATGCATTAATATACAATATTTGTTTTTCTCTTTCTGACTTACTTCACTCTGTATGACAGTCTCTAGATCCATCGACTTCTCTACAAATGACCCAGTTTCATTCCTTTTTAGGGCTGAGTAATATTCCATTTTATATATGTACCACTTCTTTATCCATTCGTCTGTCTGTGGGCATTTAGGTTGCTTCCATTACATGGCTATTGTAAATAGTGCTGCAATGAACATTGTGGTGAATGTGTCTTTTTGATTTATGGTTTTCTCTGGGTATATGCGCAGAAGTGGGATTGCTGGATCCTGTGGTAATTCTCTTTTTAGTTTTTTAAAGGAACCTCCATAGTGTTCTCCATAGTGACTGTATCAATTTACCTTCCCACAAATAGTGGAAGAGGGTTCCTTTTGTCTACACCCACCCCAGAATTTGTTGTTTGTAGATTTTCTGATGATGCCGATTCTAAGAGGTGTGAGTTCATACCTCATTGTCGTTTGGATTTGCATTTCTCTAATAATTAGGATGTTGAGCAGCTTTTCATGTGCGTCTTGGCCATCTCTGTGCCTTCTTTGAAGAAACGTCTATTTAGATCTTCTGCCCATTTTTGTATTGGGTTGTTTGTTTTATTAATATTAAGCTGCGTGAGCTGTTTATATATATTGGAGATTAAACCTTTGTCCATTGATTCGTTTGCGATCATTTTCGCCCATTCTGAGGGTTGCCTTTTGGCATTCCCGTTTTTTTAACCAAAAAAGAAAGAAAGCAAAGGAAGCAGAACACTAATGTGCGTGAAATATGCCTCTTGAACCTGTCGTTTTGAAATATGGACGTCTTTTGAATTTTTTGGTCGATATATGACCCCAGGATTTGTTTTCATTGCAGGTGTCATTTACAGGCCTGCAATGATTTTGAATATCCACTGACCATTAGCGCTGGGATTAAAGCTGCTGTTGTGTGAAACGGCCACAAGGTGGCAGCAGTTCTCCCTTACCAAATCTGGTTACTAGGGCAACAGAGCTTCAATGGAAGTCGTGTTCTAGATTGGAATTTAGAATGGGATGTGCCAGGAGAAAGCCCATCAAGTTTGTCTCAGTACTTCTTGTTCGTGTTTTTAATTTAATTTTTTTATTTTTTTATTACAGCAAATTTGATGACAACGTTTGGCTTCTTGTAGGTGTGCAAGATGTGGTTCTTTTACACAAATACATATGTGTTCTTCCTGGGATCCTGTTCCCATGTCTGTTATGACAGAATGTTGAGTAGTCTTCTCTTGGTATTCCGTAGGTCTTTGGTGATTATATACTTCACCTGTGTTTGTATATGTCTGTTAACCACAATATCGTAATGAATCCAATCCTCACACCTTTCCATTGGTGAACCATAAGTTTGTTTAATGAATCTGTGATTGCCCTTCTCCGTGGAAATATCTGCCCTGGTATCAATTTTTACGAAACACCTATAAGTGATATCCTACGATATGTGTCTTTCACTTTCTGACTTACTACAAGTCACGTGATTACCTGTAGACTCATCTACGGTGCTGCAAATGGCATTGTGTCCTTTTTTTCCTTGGCTAATATTCTGTCTTAGCGAGGTCCATTTTCTGCAATGTGATTCCCTGAGCGCTGAGGATTAGCTGACCTGGGCAGCCTGACCCTGCTGGCAAGCCCTCCCCAGGTGTGCCTGGGTTGAGGTCAATATAAACAGCACTCCAGGCAGCAATAGCCCCTGCAGCTGTGCCTGACTCCATATTCTCTGCCCCGTCAGCAGTCTCGGGGCTGTGCTGGTGGGAGGGTGTGAGGGTCCACGGCTTTGTTGTTGGCCCGGGGTGAGTGGGGCTCTGCTGGACTTTCTGCAGGAGTTGCCAGCCTGCCACCTGTAAAGAAGAGGATGTGTCACCCATAACTTCCACTGGAATTTCTCTCCGGGCTGAGGTGAGGAAGGAAAAAAAGGAGTGGGGGCCGGGACAGGAGGGGTATCTCAGGCAGGGAAATGGAAAGCTTCCAGAAGAGCGCCCGGGGCCAGGACCATCCTGGCTGGCCTGCAGGCAGCAAGTTGGCCTGCGTGCTGTCGCTGGTGTGGCTCCACGGCCCTTCCTCTAGGCTTTCAAGCCCTTGTACATATTCAGGTGTTTTACCTGGGAAGGGTGGGAAGAGTTCAGCAGCAGCTGGCCTGGGGCTCAGCTCACGTTTACTCACAGAGGCCTCGGCACGGTCCCCCAGCTTTGCAATGAGGACGCTCCTTGCGTGGTGGGGGCGGGGCTGCTGGCTCTATGGGAGATGATTCCCCACCTCTGACCAATTTCAGAATTGTTTACCACTGGAGCAAGTGCCTTGGTAGGGTTTTCCTCTGTATAACTGTTAGGTTCAGGTTTTTTTTTCTTTTTTCGTTCCAATTACATTTTGTTCCTGTTTTATATATTTATAGATATAAGCATGGAAATAATTCATTCATATAAATACATCTGTGTGAATGGAAGAACTTTTTTCTGTTTTTTTTTCAATTTTATTTTTAAAAATTTTGAATTTTAATTTTATTTATTTTTTTATAGAGCAGGTTACTATTAGTTATCTATTTTATGCATATGCATGTATACAGGTCATTCCCAATCTCCCAACTCATCCCAACACCACCACCCCATGGCTTCCCCCACTTGGTGTCCATACGTTTGTTCTCTACCTCTGTGTCTCTATTTCTGCCCTGCAAACCAGTTCATCTGTACCATTTTTCTAGGTTCCACATATATGCATTAATATACAATATTTGTTTTTCTCTTTCTGACTTACTTCACTCTGTATGACAGTCTCTAGATCCATCGACTTCTCTACAAATGACCCAGTTTCATTCCTTTTTAGGGCTGAGTAATATTCCATTTTATATATGTACCACTTCTTTATCCATTCGTCTGTCTGTGGGCATTTAGGTTGCTTCCATTACATGGCTATTGTAAATAGTGCTGCAATGAACATTGTGGTGAATGTGTCTTTTTGATTTATGGTTTTCTCTGGGTATATGCGCAGAAGTGGGATTGCTGGATCCTGTGGTAATTCTCTTTTTAGTTTTTTAAAGGAACCTCCATAGTGTTCTCCATAGTGACTGTATCAATTTACCTTCCCACAAATAGTGGAAGAGGGTTCCTTTTGTCCACACCCACCCCAGAATTTGTTGTTTGTAGGTTTTCTGATGATGCCGATTCTAAGAGGTGTGAGTTCATACCTCATTGTCGTTTGGATTTGCATTTCTCTAATAATTAGGATGTTGAGCAGCTTTTCATGTGCGTCTTGGCCATCTCTGTGCCTTCTTTGAAGAAACGTCTATTTAGATCTTCTGCCCATTTTTGTATTGGGTTGTTTGTTTTATTAATATTAAGCTGCGTGAGCTGTTTATATATATTGGAGATTAAACCTTTGTCCATTGATTCGTTTGCGATCATTTTCGCCCATTCTGAGGGTTGCCTTTTGGCATTCCCGTTTTTTTAACCAAAAAAGAAAGAAAGCAAAGGAAGCAGAACACTAATGTGCGTGAAATATGCCTCTTGAACCTGTCGTTTTGAAATATGGACGTCTTTTGAATTTTTTGGTCGATATATGACCCCAGGATTTGTTTTCATTGCAGGTGTCATTTACAGGCCTGCAATGATTTTGAATATCCACTGACCATTAGCGCTGGGATTAAAGCTGCTGTTGTGTGAAACGGCCACAAGGTGGCAGCAGTTCTCCCTTACCAAATCTGGTTACTAGGGCAACAGAGCTTCAATGGAAGTCGTGTTCTAGATTGGAATTTAGAATGGGATGTGCCAGGAGAAAGCCCATCAAGTTTGTCTCAGTACTTCTTGTTCGTGTTTTTAATTTAATTTTTTTATTTTTTTATTACAGCAAATTTGATGACAACGTTTGGCTTGTTGTAGGTGTGCAAGATGTGGTTCTTTTACACAAATACATATGTGTTCTTCCTGGGATCCTGTTCCCATGTCTGTTATGACAGAATGTTGAGTAGTCTTCTCTTGGTATTCCGTAGGTCTTTGGTGATTATATACTTCACCTGTGTTTGTATATGTCTGTTAACCACAATATCGTAATGAATCCAATCCTCACACCTTTCCATTGGTGAACCATAAGTTTGTTTAATGAATCTGTGATTGCCCTTCTCCGTGGAAATATCTGCCCTGGTATCAATTTTTACGAAACACCTATAAGTGATATCCTACGATATGTGTCTTTCACTTTCTGACTTACTACAAGTCACGTGATTACCTGTAGACTCATCTACGGTGCTGCAAATGGCATTGTGTCCTTTTTTTCCTTGGCTAACATTCTGTCTTAGCGAGGTCCATTTTCTGCAATGTGATTCCCTGAGCGCTGAGGATTAGCTGACCTGGGCAGCCTGACCCTGCTGGCAAGCCCTCCCCAGGTGTGCCTGGGTTGAGGTCAATATAAACAGCACTCCAGGCAGCAATAGCCCCTGCAGCTGTGCCTGACTCCATATTCTCTGCCCCGTCAGCAGTCTCGGGGCTGTGCTGGTGGGAGGGTGTGAGGGTCCACGGCTTTGTTGTTGGCCCGGGGTGAGTGGGGCTCTGCTGGACTTTCTGCAGGAGTTGCCAGGCTGCCACCTCTAAAGAAGAGGATGTGTCACCCATAACTTCCACTGGAATTGCTCTCCGGGCTGAGGTGAGGAAGGAAAAAAAGGAGTGGGGGCCGGGACAGGAGGGGTATCTCAGGCAGGGAAATGGAAAGCTTCCAGAAGAGCGCCCGGGGCCAGGACCATCCTGGCTGGCCTGCAGGCAGCAAGTTGGCCTGCGTGCTGTCGCTGGTGTGGCTCCACGGCCCTTCCTCTAGGCTTTCAAGCCCTTGTACATATTCAGGTGTTTTACCTGGGAAGGGTGGGAAGAGTTCAGCAGCAGCTGGCCTGGGGCTCAGCTCACGTTTACTCACAGAGGCCTCGGCACGGTCCCCCAGCTTTGCAATGAGGACGCTCCTTACGTGGTGGGGGCGGGGCTGCTGGCTCTATGGGAGATGATTCCCCACCTCTGACCAATTTCAGAATTGTTTACCACTGGAGCAAGTGCCTTGGTAGGGTTTTCCTCTGTATAACTGTTAGGTTCAGGTTATTTTTTCTTTTTTCGTTCCAATTACATTTTGTTCCTGTTTTATATATTTATAGATATAAGCATGGAAATAATTCATTCATATAAATACATCTGTGTGAATGGAAGAACTTTTTTCTGTTTTTTTTTCAATTTTATTTTTAAAAATTTTGAATTTTAATTTTATTTATTTTTTTATAGAGCAGGTTACTATTAGTTATCTATTTTATGCATATGCATGTATACAGGTCAATCCCAATCTCCCAACTCATCCCAACACCACCACCCCATGGCTTCCCCCACTTGGTGTCCATACGTTTGTTCTCTACCTCTGTGTCTCTATTTCTGCCCTGCAAACCAGTTCATCTGTACCATTTTTCTAGGTTCCACATATATGCATTAATATACAATATTTGTTTTTCTCTTTCTGACTTACTTCACTCTGTATGACAGTCTCTAGATACATCGACTTCTCTACAAATGACCCAGTTTCATTCCTTTTTAGGGCTGAGTAATATTCCATTTTATATATGTACCACTTCTTTATCCATTCGTCTGTCTGTGGGCATTTAGGTTGCTTCCATTACATGGCTATTGTAAATAGTGCTGCAATGAACATTGTGGTGAATGTGTCTTTTTGATTTATGGTTTTCTCTGGGTATATGCGCAGAAGTGGGATTGCTGGATCCTATGGTAATTCTCTTTTTAGTTTTTTAAAGGAACCTCCATAGTGTTCTCCATAGTGACTGTATCAATTTATCTTCCCACAAATAGTGGAAGAGGGTTCCTTTTGTCCACACCCACCCCAGAATTTGTTGTTTGTAGATTTTCTGATGATGCCGATTCTAAGAGGTGTGAGTTCATACCTCATTGTCGTTTGGATTTGCATTTCTCTAATAATTAGGATGTTGAGCAGCTTTTCATGTGCGTCTTGGCCATCTCTGTGCCTTCTTTGAAGAAACGTCTATTTAGATCTTCTGCCCATTTTTGTATTGGGTTGTTTGTTTTATTAATATTAAGCTGCGTGAGCTGTTTATATATATTGGAGATTAAACCTTTGTCCATTGATTCGTTTGCGATCATTTTCGCCCATTCTGAGGGTTGCCTTTTGGCATTCCCGTTTTTTTAACCAAAAAAGAAAGAAAGCAAAGGAAGCAGAACACTAATGTGCGTGAAATATGCCTCTTGAACCTGTCGTTTTGAAATATGGACGTCTTTTGAATTTTTTGGTCGATATATGACCCCAGGATTTGTTTTCATTGCAGGTGTCATTTACAGGCCTGCAATGATTTTGAATATCCACTGACCATTAGCGCTGGGATTAAAGCTGCTGTTGTGTGAAACGGCCACAAGGTGGCAGCAGTTCTCCCTTACCAAATCTGGTTACTAGGGCAACAGAGCTTCAATGGCAGTCCTGTTCTAGATTGGAATTTAGAATGGGATGTGCCAGGAGAAAGCCCCTCAAGTTTGTCTCACTACTTCTTGTTCGTGTTTTTAATTTAATTTTTTATTTTTTTATTACAGCAAGTTTGATGACAAGGTTTGGCTTGTTGTAGGTGTGCAAGATGTGGTTCTTTTACACATATACATATGTGTTCTTCCTGGGATCCTGTTCCCATGTCCGTTATGACAGAATGTTGATTAGTCTTCTCTTGGTATTCTGTAGGTGTTTGGTGATTATATATTTCACCTGTGTTTCTATATGTCTGTTAACCCCAAGATCGTAATGAATCCAATCCTCACACCTTTCCATTGGTGAACCATAAGTTTGTTTAATGAATCTGTGATTGCCCTTCTCCGTGGAAATATCTGCCCTGGTATCAATTTTTATGTAACACCTATAAGTGATATCCTACGATATGTGTCTTTCACTTTCTGATTTACTACAAGTCACGTGATTACCTGTAGACTCATCTACGGTGCTGCAAATGGCATTGTGTCCTTTTTTCCCTTGTCTAATATTCTGTCTTAGCGAGGTCCATTTTCTGCAATGTGATTCCCTGGGGGCTGAGGATTACCTGACCTGGGCAGCCTGACCCTGCTGGCAAGCCCTCCCCAGGTGTGCCTGGGTTGAGGTCAATATAAACAGCACTCCAGGCAGCAATAGCCCCTGCAGCTGTGCCTGACTCCATATTCTCTGCCCCGTCAGCAGTCTCAGGGCTGTGCTGGTGGGAGGGTCCACGGCTTTGTTGGTGGCCCGGTGTGAGTGGGGCTCTGCTGGACTTTCTGCAGGAGTTGCCAGCCTGCCACCTGTAAAGAAGAGGATGTGTCACCCATAACTTCCACTGGAATTTCTCTCCGGGCTGAGTTGAGGTAGGAAAAAAAGGAGTGGGGGCCGGGACAGGAGGGGTATCTCAGGCAGGGAAATGGAAAGCTTTCAGAAGAGTGCCCGGGGCCAGGACCATACTGGCTGGCCTGCAGGCAGCAAGTTGGCCTGCGTGCTGTCGCTGGTGTGGCTCCACGGCCCTTCCTCTAGGCTTTCAAGGCCTTGTATATATTCAGGGGTTTTACCTGGGAAGGGTGGGAAGAGTTCAGCAGCAGCTGGCCTGGGGCTCAGCTCACGTTTACTCACAGAGGCCTCGGCACGGTCCCCCAGCTTTGCAATGAGGCCACTCCTTGCGTGGGGGGGCCGGGCTGTTGGCTCTATGGGAGATGATTCCCCACCTCTGACCAATTTCAGAATTGTTTATCGCTGGAGCAAGTGCCTTGGTAGGGTTTTCCTCTGTATAACTGTTAGGTTCAGGTATTTTTTTTCTTTTTTCGTTCCAATTACATTTTGTTCCTGTTTTATATATTTATAGATATAAGCATGGAAATAATTCATTCATATAAATACATCTGTGTGAATGGAAGAACTTTTTTCTGTTTTTTTTTCAATTTTATTTTTAAAAATTTTGAATTTTAATTTTATTTATTTTTTTATAGAGCAGGTTACTATTAGTTATCTATTTTATGCATATGCATGTATACAGGTCAATCCCAATCTCCCAACTCATCCCAACACCACCACCCCATGGCTTCCCCCACTTGGTGTCCATACGTTTGTTCTCTACCTCTGTGTCTCTATTTCTGCCCTGCAAACCAGTTCATCTGTACCATTTTTCTAGGTTCCACATATATGTCTTAATATACAATATTTGTTTTTCTCTTTCTGACTTACTTCACTCTGTATGACAGTCTCTAGATCCATCGACTTCTCTACAAATGACCCAATTTCATTCCTTTTTAGGGCTGAGTAATATTCCATTTTATATATGTACCACTTCTTTATCCATTCGTCTGTCTGTGGGCATTTAGGTTGCTTCCATTACATGGCTATTGTAAATAGTGCTGCAATGAACATTGTGGTGAATGTGTCTTTTTGATTTATGGTTTTCTCTGGGTATATGCGCAGAAGTGGGATTGCTGGATCCTATGGTAATTCTCTTTTTAGTTTTTTAAAGGAACCTCCATAGTGTTCTCCATAGTGACTGTATCAATTTACCTTCCCACAAATAGTGGAAGAGGGTTCCTTTTGTCCACACCCACCCCAGAATTTGTTGTTTGTAGATTTTCTGATGATGCCGATTCTAAGAGGTGTGAGTTCATACCTCATTGTCGTTTGGATTTGCATTTCTCTAATAATTAGGATGTTGAGCAGCTTTTCATGTGCGTCTTGGCCATCTCTGTGCCTTCTTTGAAGAAACGTCTATTTAGATCTTCTGCCCATTTTTGTATTGGGTTGTTTGTTTTATTAATATTAAGCTGCGTGAGCTGTTTATATATATTGGAGATTAAACCTTTGTCCATTGATTCGTTTGCGATCATTTTCGCCCATTCTGAGGGTTGCCTTTTGGCATTCCCGTTTTTTTAACCAAAAAAGAAAGAAAGCAAAGGAAGCAGAACACTAATGTGCGTGAAATATGCCTCTTGAACCTGTCGTTTTGAAATATGGACGTCTTTTGAATTTTTTGGTCGATATATGACCCCAGGATTTGTTTTCATTGCAGGTGTCATTTACAGGCCTGCAATGATTTTGAATATCCACTGACCATTAGCGCTGGGATTAAAGCTGCTGTTGTGTGAAACGGCCACAAGGTGGCAGCAGTTCTCCCTTACCAAATCTGGTTACTAGGGCAACAGAGCTTCAATGGAAGTCCTGTTCTAGATTGGAATTTAGAATGGAATGTGCCAGGAGAAAGCCCCTCCAGTTTGTCTCACTACTTCTTGTTCGTGTTTTTAATTCAATTTTTTATTTTTTTATTACAGCAAGTTTGATGACAACGTTTGGCTTGTTGTAGGTGTGCAAGATGTGGTTCTTTTATACATATACATATGTGTTCTTCCTGGGATCCTGTTCCCATGTCCATTATGACAGAATGTTGAGTAGTCTTCTCTTGGTATTCCGTAGGTGTTTGGTGATTATATATTTCACCTGTGTTTGTATATGTCTGTTAACCACAATATCGTAATGAATCCAATCCTCACACCTTTCCATTGGTGAACCATAAGTTTGTTTAATGAATCTGTGATTGCCCTTCTCCGTGGAAATATCTGCCCTGGTATCAATTTTTACGAAACACCTATAAGTGATATCCTACGATATGTGTCTTTCACTTTCTGACTTACTACAAGTCACGTGATTACCTGTAGACTCATCTACGGTGCTGCAAATGGCATTGTGTCCTTTTTTTCCTTGGCTAATATTCTGTCTTAGCGAGGTCCATTTTCTGCAATGTGATTCCCTGAGCGCTGAGGATTAGCTGACCTGGGCAGCCTGACCCTGCTGGCAAGCCCTCCCCAGGTGTGTCTGGGTTGAGGTCAATATAAACAGCACTCCAGGCAGCAATAGCCCCTGCTGCTGTGCCTGACTCCATATTCTCTGCCCCGTCAGCAGTCTCGGGGCTGTGCTGGTGGGAGGGTGTGAGGGTCCACGGCTTTGTTGTTGGCCCGGGGTGAGTGGGGCTCTGCTGGACTTTCTGCAGGAGTTGCCAGGCTGCCACCTCTAAAGAAGAGGATGTGTCACCCATAACTTCCACTGGAATTTCTCTCCGGGCTGAGGTGAGGAAGGAAAAAAAGGAGTGGGGGCCGGGACAGGAGGGGTATCTCAGGCAGGGAAATGGAAAGCTTCCAGAAGAGCGCCCGGGGCCAGGACCATCCTGGCTGGCCTGCAGGCAGCAAGTTGGCCTGCGTGCTGTCGCTGGTGTGGCTCCACAGCCCTTCCTCTAGGCTTTCAAGCCCTTGTACATATTCAGGTGTTTTACCTGGGAAGGGTGGGAAGAGTTCAGCAGCAGCTGGCCTGGGGCTCAGCTCACGTTTACTCACAGAGGCCTCGGCACGGTCCCCCAGCTTTGCAATGAGGACGCTCCTTGCGTGGTGGGGGCGGGGCTGCTGGCTCTATGGGAGATGATTCCCCACCTCTGACCAATTTCAGAATTGTTTACCACTGGAGCAAGTGCCTTGGTAGGGTTTTCCTCTGTATAACTGTTAGGTTCAGGTTTTTTTTTCTTTTTTCGTTCCAATTACATTTTGTTCCTGTTTTATATATTTATAGATATAAGCATGGAAATAATTCATTCATATAAATACATCTGTGTGAATGGAAGAACTTTTTTCTGTTTTTTTTTCAATTTTATTTTTAAAAATTTTGAATTTTAATTTTATTTATTTTTTTATAGAGCAGGTTACTATTAGTTATCTATTTTATGCATATGCATGTATACAGGTCAATCCCAATCTCCCAACTCATCCCTACACCACCACCCCATGGCTTCCCCCACTTGGTGTCCATACGTTTGTTCTCTACCTCTGTGTCTCTATTTCTGCCCTGCAAACCAGTTCATCTGTACCATTTTTCTAGGTTCCACATATATGCATTAATATACAATATTTGTTTTTCTCTTTCTGACTTACTTCACTCTGTATGACAGTCTCTAGATCCATCGACTTCTCTACAAATGACCCAATTTCATTCCTTTTTAGGGCTGAGTAATATTCCATTTTATATATGTACCACTTCTTTATCCATTCGTCTGTCTGTGGGCATTTAGGTTGCTTCCATTACATGGCTATTGTAAATAGTGCTGCAATGAACATTGTGGTGAATGTGTCTTTTTGATTTATGGTTTTCTCTGGGTATATGCGCAGAAGTGGGATTGCTGGATCCTATGGTAATTCTCTTTTTAGTTTTTTAAAGGAACCTCCATAGTGTTCTCCATAGTGACTGTATCAATTTACCTTCCCACAAATAGTGGAAGAGGGTTCCTTTTGTCCACACCCACCCCAGAATTTGTTGTTTGTAGATTTTCTGATGATGCCGATTCTAAGAGGTGTGAGTTCATACCTCATTGTCGTTTGGATTTGCATTTCTCTAATAATTAGGATGTTGAGCAGCTTTTCATGTGCGTCTTGGCCATCTCTGTGCCTTCTTTGAAGAAACGTCTATTTAGATCTTCTGCCCATTTTTGTATTGGGTTGTTTGTTTTATTAATATTAAGCTGCGTGAGCTGTTTATATATATTGGAGATTAAACCTTTGTCCATTGATTCGTTTGCGATCATTTTCGCCCATTCTGAGGGTTGCCTTTTGGCATTCCCGTTTTTTTAACCAAAAAAGAAAGAAAGCAAAGGAAGCAGAACACTAATGTGTGTGAAATATGCCTCTTGAACCTGTCGTTTTGAAATATGGACGTCTTTTGAATTTTTTGGTCGATATATGACCCCAGGATTTGTTTTCATTGCAGGTGTCATTTACAGGCCTGCAATGATTTTGAATATCCACTGACCATTAGCGCTGGGATTAAAGCTGCTGTTGTGTGAAACGGCCACAAGGTGGCAGCAGTTCTCCCTTACCAAATCTGGTTACTAGGGCAACAGAGCTTCAATGGAAGTCGTGTTCTAGATTGGAATTTAGAATGGGATGTGCCAGGAGAAAGCCCATCAAGTTTGTCTCAGTACTTCTTGTTCGTGTTTTTAATTTAATTTTTTATTTTTTTTATTACAGCAAATTTGATGACAACGTTTGGCTTGTTGTAGGTGTGCAAGATGTGGTTCTTTTACACAAATACATATGTGTTCTTCCTGGGATCCTGTTCCCATGTCTGTTATGACAGAATGTTGAGTAGTCTTCTCTTGGTATTCCGTCGGTCTTTGGTGATTATATACTTCACCTGTGTTTGTATATGTCTGTTAACCACAATATCGTAATGAATCCAATCCTCACACCTTTCCATTGGTGAACCATAAGTTTGTTTAATGAATCTGTGATTGCCCTTCTCCGTGGAAATATCTGCCCTGGTATCAATTTTTACGAAACACCTATAAGTGATATCCTACGATATGTGTCTTTCACTTTCTGACTTACGACAAGTCACGTGATTACCTGTAGACTCATCTACGGTGCTGCAAATGGCATTGTGTCCTTTTTTTCCTTGGCTAATATTCTGTCTTAGCGAGGTCCATTTTCTGCAATGTGATTCCCTGAGCGCTGAGGATTAGCTGACCTGGGCAGCCTGACCCTGCTGGCAAGCCCTCCCCAGGTGTGCCTGGGTTGAGGTCAATATAAACAGCACTCCAGGCAGCAATAGCCCCTGCAGCTGTGCCTGACTCCATATTCTCTGCCCCGTCAGCAGTCTCGGGGCTGTGCTGGTGGGAGGGTGTGAGGGTCCACGGCTTTGTTGTTGGCCCGGGGTGAGTGGGGCTCTGCTGGACTTTCTGCAGGAGTTGCCAGCCTGCCACCTGTAAAGAAGAGGATGTGTCACCCATAACTTCCACTGGAATTTCTCTCCGGGCTGAGGTGAGGTAGGAAAAAAAGGAGTGGGGGCCGGGACAGGAGGGGTATCTCAGGCAGGGAAATGGAAAGCTTCCAGAAGAGCGCCCGGGGCCAGGACCATCCTGGCTGGCCTGCAGGCAGCAAGTTGGCCTGCGTGCTGTCGCTGGTGTGGCTCCACGGCCCTTCCTCTAGGCTTTCAAGCCCTTGTACATATTCAGGTGTTTTACCTGGGAAGGGTGGGAAGAGTTCAGCAGCAGCTGGCCTGGGGCTCAGCTCACGTTTACTCACAGAGGCCTCGGCATGGTCCCCCAGCTTTGCAATGAGGACGCTCCTTGCGTGGTGGGGGCGGGGCTGCTGGCTCTATGGGAGATGATTCCCCACCTCTGACCAATTTCAGAATTGTTTACCACTGGAGCAAGTGCCTTGGTAGGGTTTTCCTCTGTATAACTGTTAGGTTCAGGTTTTTTTTTTCTTTATTCGTTCCAATTACATTTTGTTCCTGTTTTATATATTTATAGATATAAGCATGGAAATAATTCATTCATATAAATACATCTGTGTGAATGGAAGAACTTTTTTCTGTTTTTTTTTCAATTTTATTTTTAAAAATTTTGAATTTTAATTTTATTTATTTTTTTATAGAGCAGGTTACTATTAGTTATCTATTTTATGCATATGCATGTATACAGGTCAATCCCAATCTCCCAACTCATCCCAACACCACCACCCCATGGCTTCCCCCACTTGGTGTCCATACGTTTGTTCTCTACCTCTGTGTCTCTATTTCTGCCCTGCAAACCAGTTCATCTGTACCATTTTTCTAGGTTCCACATATATGCATTAATATACAATATTTGTTTTTCTCTTTCTGACTTACTTCACTCTGTATGACAGTCTCTAGATCCATCGACTTCTCTACAAATGACCCAGTTTCATTCCTTTTTAGGGCTGAGTAATATTCCATTTTATATATGTACCACTTCTTTATCCATTCGTCTGTCTGTGGGCATTTAGGTTGCTTCCATTACATGGCTATTGTAAATAGTGCTGCAATGAACATTGTGGTGAATGTGTCTTTTTGATTTATGGTTTTCTCTGGGTATATGCGCAGAAGTGGGATTGCTGGATCCTATGGTAATTCTCTTTTTAGTTTTTTAAAGGAACCTCCATAGTGTTCTCCATAGTGACTGTATCAATTTACCTTCCCACAAATAGTGGAAGAGGGTTCCTTTTGTCCACACCCACCCCAGAATTTGTTGTTTGTAGATTTTCTGATGATGCCGATTCTAAGAGGTGTGAGTTCATACCTCATTGTCGTTTGGATTTGCATTTCTCTAATAATTAGGATGTTGAGCAGCTTTTCATGTGCGTCTTGGCCATCTCTGTGCCTTCTTTGAAGAAACGTCTATTTAGATCTTCTGCCCATTTTTGTATTGGGTTGTTTGTTTTATTAATATTAAGCTGCGTGAGCTGTTTATATATATTGGAGATTAAACCTTTGTCCATTGATTCGTTTGCGATCATTTTCGCCCATTCTGAGGGTTGCCTTTTGGCATTCCCGTTTTTTTAACCAAAAAAGAAAGAAAGCAAAGGAAGCAGAACACTAATGTGCGTGAAATATGCCTCTTGAACCTGTCGTTTTGAAATATGGACGTCTTTTGAATTTTTTGGTCGATATATGACCCCAGGATTTGTTTTCATTGCAGGTGTCATTTACAGGCCTGCAATGATTTTGAATATCCACTGACCATTAGCGCTGGGATTAAAGCTGCTGTTGTGTGAAACGGCCACAAGGTGGCAGCAGTTCTCCCTTACCAAATCTGGTTACTAGGGCAACAGAGCTTCAATGGAAGTCGTGTTCTAGATAGGAATTTAGAATGGAATGTGCCAGGAGAAAGCCCATCAAGTTTGTCTCAGTACTTCTTGTTCGTGTTTTTAATTTAATTTTTTATTTTTTTATTACAGCAAATTTGATGACAACGTTTGGCTTGTTGTAGGTGTGCAAGATGTGGTTCTTTTACACAAATACATATGTGTTCTTCCTGGGATCCTGTTCCCATGTCTGTTATGACAGAATGTTGAGTAGTCTTCTCTTGGTATTCCGTAGGTTTTTGGTGATTATATACTTCACCTGTGTTTGTATATGTCTGTTAACCACAATATCGTAATGAATCCAATCCTCACACCTTTCCATTGGTGAACCATAAGTTTGTTTAATGAATCTGTGATTGCCCTTCTTCGTGGAAATATCTGCCCTGGTATCAATTTTTACGAAACACCTATAAGTGATATCCTACAATATGTGTCTTTCACTTTCTGACTTACTACAAGTCACGTGATTACCTGTAGACTCATCTACGGTGCTGCAAATGGCATTGTGTCCTTTTTTTCCTTGGCTAATATTCTGTCTTAGCGAGGTCCATTTTCTGCAATGTGATTCCCTGAGCGCTGAGGATTAGCTGACCTGGGCAGCCTGACCCTGCTGGCAAGCCCTCCCCAGGTGTGCCTGGGTTGAGGTCAATATAAACAGCACTCCAGGCAGCAATAGCCCCTGCAGCTGTGCCTGACTCCATATTCTCTGCCCCGTCAGCAGTCTCGGGGCTGTGCTGGTGGGAGGGTGTGAGGGTCCACGGCTTTGTTGTTGGCCCGGGGTGAGTGGGGCTCTGCTGGACTTTCTGCAGGAGTTGCCAGGCTGCCACCTCTAAAGAAGAGGATGTGTCACCCATAACTTCCACTGGAATTTCTCTCCGGGCTGAGGTGAGGAAGGAAAAAAAGGAGTGGGGGCCGGGACAGGAGGGGTATCTCAGGCAGGGAAATGGAAAGCTTCCAGAAGAGCGCCCGGGGCCAGGACCATCCTGGCTGGCCTGCAGGCAGCAAGTTGGCCTGCGTGCTGTCACTGGTGTGGCTCCACGGCCCTTCCTCTAGGCTTTCAAGCCCTTGTACATATTCAGGTGTTTTACCTGGGAAGGGTGGGAAGAGTTCAGCAGCAGCTGGCCTGGGGCTCAGCTCACGTTTACTCACAGAGGCCTCGGCACGGTCCCCCAGCTTTGCAATGAGGACGCTCCTTACGTGGTGGGGGCGGGGCTGCTGGCTCTATGGGAGATGATTCCCCACCTCTGACCAATTTCAGAATTGTTTACCACTGGAGCAAGTGCCTTGGTAGGGTTTTCCTCTGTATAACTGTTAGGTTCAGGTTTTTTTTTTCTTTTTTCGTTCCAATTACATTTTGTTCCTGTTTTATATATTTATAGATATAAGCATGGAAATAATTCATTCATATAAATACATCTGTGTGAATGGAAGAACTTTTTTCTGTTTTTTTTTCAATTTTATTTTTAAAAATTTTGAATTTTAATTTTATTTATTTTTTTATAGAGCAGGTTACTATTAGTTATCTATTTTATGCATATGCATGTATACAGGTCAATCCCAATCTCCCAACTCATCCCAACACCACCACCCCATGGCTTCCCCCACTTGGTGTCCATACGTTTGTTCTCTACCTCTGTGTCTCTATTTCTGCCCTGCAAACCAGTTCATCTGTACCATTTTTCTAGGTTCCACATATATGCATTAATATACAATATTTGTTTTTCTCTTTCTGACTTACTTCACTCTGTATGACAGTCTCTAGATCCATCGACTTCTCTACAAATGACCCAGTTTCATTCCTTTTTAGGGCTGAGTAATATTCCATTTTATATATGTACCACTTCTTTATCCATTCGTCTGTCTGTGGGCATTTAGGTTGCTTCCATTACATGGCTATTGTAAATAGTGCTGCAATGAACATTGTGGTGAATGTGTCTTTTTGATTTATGGTTTTCTCTGGGTATATGCGCAGAAGTGGGATTGCTGGATCCTATGGTAATTCTCTTTTTAGTTTTTTAAAGGAACCTCCATAGTGTTCTCCATAGTGACTGTATCAATTTACCTTCCCACAAATAGTGGAAGAGGGTTCCTTTTGTCCACACCCACCCCAGAATTTGTTGTTTGTAGATTTTCTGATGATGCCGATTCTAAGAGGTGTGAGTTCATACCTCATTGTCGTTTGGATTTGCATTTCTCTAATAATTAGGATGTTGAGCAGCTTTTCATGTGCGTCTTGGCCATCTCTGTGCCTTCTTTGAAGAAACGTCTATTTAGATCTTCTGCCCATTTTTGTATTGGGTTGTTTGTTTTATTAATATTAAGCTGCGTGAGCTGTTTATATATATTGGAGATTAAACCTTTGTCCATTGATTCGTTTGCGATCATTTTCGCCCATTCTGAGGGTTGCCTTTTGGCATTCCCGTTTTTTCAACCAAAAAAGAAAGAAAGCAAAGGAAGCAGAACACTAATGTGCGTGAAATATGCCTCTTGAACCTGTCGTTTTGAAATATGGACGTCTTTTGAATTTTTTGGTCGATATATGACCCCAGGATTTGTTTTCATTGCAGGTGTCATTTACAGGCCTGCAATGATTTTGAATATCCACTGACCATTAGCGCTGGGATTAAAGCTGCTGTTGTGTGAAACGGCCACAAGGTGGCAGCAGTTCTCCCTTACCAAATCTGGTTACTAGGGCAACAGAGCTTCAATGGAAGTCGTGTTCTAGATTGGAATTTAGAATGGAATGTGCCAGGAGAAAGCCCATCATGTTTGTCTCAGTACTTCTTGTTCGTGTTTTTAATTTAATTTTTTATTTTTTTATTACAGCAAATTTGATGACAACGTTTGGCTTGTTGTAGGTGTGCAAGATGTGGTTCTTTTACACAAATACATATGTGTTCTTCCTGGGATCCTGTTCCCATGTCTGTTATGACAGAATGTTGAGTAGTCTTCTCTTGGTATTCCGTAGGTCTTTGGTGATTATATACTTCACCTGTGTTTGTATATGTCTGTTAACCACAATATCGTAATGAATCCAATCCTCACACCTTTCCATTGGTGAACCATAAGTTTGTTTAATGAATCTGTGATTGCCCTTCTTCGTGGAAATATCTGCCCTGGTATCAATTTTTACGAAACACCTATAAGTGATATCCTACAATATGTGTCTTTCACTTTCTGACTTACTACAAGTCACGTGATTACCTGTAGACTCATCTACGGTGCTGCAAATGGCATTGTGTCCTTTTTTTCCTTGGCTAATATTCTGTCTTAGCGAGGTCCATTTTCTGCAATGTGATTCCCTGAGCGCTGAGGATTAGCTGACCTGGGCAGCCTGACCCTGCTGGCAAGCCCTCCCCAGGTGTGCCTGGGTTGAGGTCAATATAAACAGCACTCCAGGCAGCAATAGCCCCTGCAGCTGTGCCTGACTCCATATTCTCTGCCCCGTCAGCAGTCTCGGGGCTGTGCTGGTGGGAGGGTGTGAGGGTCCACGGCTTTGTTGTTGGCCCGGGGTGAGTGGGGCTCTGCTGGACTTTCTGCAGGAGTTGCCAGGCTGCCACCTCTAAAGAAGAGGATGTGTCACCCATAACTTCCACTGGAATTTCTCTCCGGGCTGAGGTGAGGAAGGAAAAAAAGGAGTGGGGGCCGGGACAGGAGGGGTATCTCAGGCAGGGAAATGGAAAGCTTCCAGAAGAGCGCCCGGGGCCAGGACCATCCTGGCTGGCCTGCAGGCAGCAAGTTGGCCTGCGTGCTGTCGCTGGTGTGGCTCCACGGCCCTTCCTCTAGGCTTTCAAGCCCTTGTACATATTCAGGTGTTTTACCTGGGAAGGGTGGGAAGAGTTCAGCAGCAGCTGGCCTGGGGCTCAGCTCACGTTTACTCACAGAGGCCTCGGCACGGTCCCCCAGCTTTGCAATGAGGACGCTCCTTACGTGGTGGGGGCGGGGCTGCTGGCTCTATGGGAGATGATTCCCCACCTCTGACCAATTTCAGAATTGTTTACCACTGGAGCAAGTGCCTTGGTAGGGTTTTCCTCTGTATAACTGTTAGGTTCAGGTTTTTTTTTTCTTTTTTCGTTCCAATTACATTTTGTTCCTGTTTTATATATTTATAGATATAAGCATGGAAATAATTCATTCATATAAATACATCTGTGTGAATGGAAGAACTTTTTTCTGTTTTTTTTTCAATTTTATTTTTAAAAATTTTGAATTTTAATTTTATTTATTTTTTTATAGAGCAGGTTACTATTAGTTATCTATTTTATGCATATGCATGTATACAGGTCAATCCCAATCTCCCAACTCATCCCTACACCACCACCCCATGGCTTCCCCCACTTGGTGTCCATACGTTTGTTCTCTACCTCTGTGTCTCTATTTCTGCCCTGCAAACCAGTTCATCTGTACCATTTTTCTAGGTTCCACATATATGCATTAATATACAATATTTGTTTTTCTCTTTCTGACTTACTTCACTCTGTATGACAGTCTCTAGATCCATCGACTTCTCTACAAATGACCCAGTTTCATTCCTTTTTAGGGCTGAGTAATATTCCATTTTATATATGTACCACTTCTTTATCCATTCGTCTGTCTGTGGGCATTTAGGTTGCTTCCATTACATGGCTATTGTAAATAGTGCTGCAATGAACATTGTGGTGAATGTGTCTTTTTGATTTATGGTTTTCTCTGGGTATATGCGCAGAAGTGGGATTGCTGGATCCTATGGTAATTCTCTTTTTAGTTTTTTAAAGGAACCTCCATAGTGTTCTCCATAGTGACTGTATCAATTTACCTTCCCACAAATAGTGGAAGAGGGTTCCTTTTGTCCACACCCACCCCAGAATTTGTTGTTTGTAGATTTTCTGATGATGCCGATTCTAAGAGGTGTGAGTTCATACCTCATTGTCGTTTGGATTTGCATTTCTCTAATAATTAGGATGTTGAGCAGCTTTTCATGTGCGTCTTGGCCATCTCTGTGCCTTCTTTGAAGAAACGTCTATTTAGATCTTCTGCCCATTTTTGTATTGGGTTGTTTGTTTTATTAATATTAAGCTGCGTGAGCTGTTTATATATATTGGAGATTAAACCTTTGTCCATTGATTCGTTTGCGATCATTTTCGCCCATTCTGAGGGTTGCCTTTTGGCATTCCCGTTTTTTTAACCAAAAAAGAAAGAAAGCAAAGGAAGCAGAACACTAATGTGCGTGAAATATGCCTCTTGAACCTGTCGTTTTGAAATATGGACGTCTTTTGAATTTTTTGGTCGATATATGACCCCAGGATTTGTTTTCATTGCAGGTGTCATTTACAGGCCTGCAATGATTTTGAATATCCACTGACCATTAGCGCTGGGATTAAAGCTGCTGTTGTGTGAAACGGCCACAAGGTGGCAGCAGTTCTCCCTTACCAAATCTGGTTACTAGGGCAACAGAGCTTCAATGGAAGTCGTGTTCTAGATTGGAATTTAGAATGGGATGTGCCAGGAGAAAGCCCATCAAGTTTGTCTCAGTACTTCTTGTTCGTGTTTTTAATTTAATTTTTTATTTTTTTTATTACAGCAAATTTGATGACAACGTTTGGCTTGTTGTAGGTGTGCAAGATGTGGTTCTTTTACACAAATACATATGTGTTCTTCCTGGGATCCTGTTCCCATGTCTGTTATGACAGAATGTTGAGTAGTCTTCTCTTGGTATTCCGTCGGTCTTTGGTGATTATATACTTCACCTGTGTTTGTATATGTCTGTTAACCACAATATCGTAATGAATCCAATCCTCACACCTTTCCATTGGTGAACCATAAGTTTGTTTAATGAATCTGTGATTGCCCTTCTCCGTGGAAATATCTGCCCTGGTATCAATTTTTACGAAACACCTATAAGTGATATCCTATGATATGTGTCTTTCACTTTCTGACTTACGACAAGTCACGTGATTACCTGTAGACTCATCTACGGTGCTGCAAATGGCATTGTGTCCTTTTTTTCCTTGGCTAATATTCTGTCTTAGCGAGGTCCATTTTCTGCAATGTGATTCCCTGAGCGCTGAGGATTAGCTGACCTGGGCAGCCTGACCCTGCTGGCAAGCCCTCCCCAGGTGTGCCTGGGTTGAGGTCAATATAAACAGCACTCCAGGCAGCAATAGCCCCTGCAGCTGTGCCTGACTCCATATTCTCTGCCCCGTCAGCAGTCTCGGGGCTGTGCTGGTGGGAGGGTGTGAGGGTCCACGGCTTTGTTGTTGGCCCGGGGTGAGTGGGGCTCTGCTGGACTTTCTGCAGGAGTTGCCAGCCTGCCACCTGTAAAGAAGAGGATGTGTCACCCATAACTTCCACTGGAATTTCTCTCCGGGCTGAGGTGAGGTAGGAAAAAAAGGAGTGGGGGCCGGGACAGGAGGGGTATCTCAGGCAGGGAAATGGAAAGCTTCCAGAAGAGCGCCCGGGGCCAGGACCATCCTGGCTGGCCTGCAGGCAGCAAGTTGGCCTGCGTGCTGTCGCTGGTGTGGCTCCACGGCCCTTCCTCTAGGCTTTCAAGCCCTTGTACATATTCAGGTGTTTTACCTGGGAAGGGTGGGAAGAGTTCAGCAGCAGCTGGCCTGGGGCTCAGCTCACGTTTACTCACAGAGGCCTCGGCATGGTCCCCCAGCTTTGCAATGAGGACGCTCCTTGCGTGGTGGGGGCGGGGCTGCTGGCTCTATGGGAGATGATTCCCCACCTCTGACCAATTTCAGAATTGTTTACCACTGGAGCAAGTGCCTTGGTAGGGTTTTCCTCTGTATAACTGTTAGGTTCAGGTTTTTTTTTTCTTTATTCGTTCCAATTACATTTTGTTCCTGTTTTATATATTTATAGATATAAGCATGGAAATAATTCATTCATATAAATACATCTGTGTGAATGGAAGAACTTTTTTCTGTTTTTTTTTCAATTTTATTTTTAAAAATTTTGAATTTTAATTTTATTTATTTTTTTATAGAGCAGGTTACTATTAGTTATCTATTTTATGCATATGCATGTATACAGGTCAATCCCAATCTCCCAACTCATCCCAACACCACCACCCCATGGCTTCCCCCACTTGGTGTCCATACGTTTGTTCTCTACCTCTGTGTCTCTATTTCTGCCCTGCAAACCAGTTCATCTGTACCATTTTTCTAGGTTCCACATATATGCATTAATATACAATATTTGTTTTTCTCTTTCTGACTTACTTCACTCTGTATGACAGTCTCTAGATCCATCGACTTCTCTACAAATGACCCAGTTTCATTCCTTTTTAGGGCTGAGTAATATTCCATTTTATATATGTACCACTTCTTTATCCATTCGTCTGTCTGTGGGCATTTAGGTTGCTTCCATTACATGGCTATTGTAAATAGTGCTGCAATGAACATTGTGGTGAATGTGTCTTTTTGATTTATGGTTTTCTCTGGGTATATGCGCAGAAGTGGGATTGCTGGATCCTATGGTAATTCTCTTTTTAGTTTTTTAAAGGAACCTCCATAGTGTTCTCCATAGTGACTGTATCAATTTACCTTCCCACAAATAGTGGAAGAGGGTTCCTTTTGTCCACACCCACCCCAGAATTTGTTGTTTGTAGATTTTCTGATGATGCCGATTCTAAGAGGTGTGAGTTCATACCTCATTGTCGTTTGGATTTGCATTTCTCTAATAATTAGGATGTTGAGCAGCTTTTCATGTGCGTCTTGGCCATCTCTGTGCCTTCTTTGAAGAAACGTCTATTTAGATCTTCTGCCCATTTTTGTATTGGGTTGTTTGTTTTATTAATATTAAGCTGCGTGAGCTGTTTATATATATTGGAGATTAAACCTTTGTCCATTGATTCGTTTGCGATCATTTTCGCCCATTCTGAGGGTTGCCTTTTGGCATTCCCGTTTTTTTAACCAAAAAAGAAAGAAAGCAAAGGAAGCAGAACACTAATGTGCGTGAAATATGCCTCTTGAACCTGTCGTTTTGAAATATGGACGTCTTTTGAATTTTTTGGTCGATATATGACCCCAGGATTTGTTTTCATTGCAGGTGTCATTTACAGGCCTGCAATGATTTTGAATATCCACTGACCATTAGCGCTGGGATTAAAGCTGCTGTTGTGTGAAACGGCCACAAGGTGGCAGCAGTTCTCCCTTACCAAATCTGGTTACTAGGGCAACAGAGCTTCAATGGAAGTCGTGTTCTAGATAGGAATTTAGAATGGAATGTGCCAGGAGAAAGCCCATCAAGTTTGTCTCAGTACTTCTTGTTCGTGTTTTTAATTTAATTTTTTATTTTTTTATTACAGCAAATTTGATGACAACGTTTGGCTTGTTGTAGGTGTGCAAGATGTGGTTCTTTTACACAAATACATATGTGTTCTTCCTGGGATCCTGTTCCCATGTCTGTTATGACAGAATGTTGAGTAGTCTTCTCTTGGTATTCCGTAGGTCTTTGGTGATTATATACTTCACCTGTGTTTGTATATGTCTGTTAACCACAATATCGTAATGAATCCAATCCTCACACCTTTCCATTGGTGAACCATAAGTTTGTTTAATGAATCTGTGATTGCCCTTCTTCGTGGAAATATCTGCCCTGGTATCAATTTTTACGAAACACCTATAAGTGATATCCTACAATATGTGTCTTTCACTTTCTGACTTACTACAAGTCACGTGATTACCTGTAGACTCATCTACGGTGCTGCAAATGGCATTGTGTCCTTTTTTTCCTTGGCTAATATTCTGTCTTAGCGAGGTCCATTTTCTGCAATGTGATTCCCTGAGCGCTGAGGATTAGCTGACCTGGGCAGCCTGACCCTGCTGGCAAGCCCTCCCCAGGTGTGCCTGGGTTGAGGTCAATATAAACAGCACTCCAGGCAGCAATAGCCCCTGCAGCTGTGCCTGACTCCATATTCTCTGCCCCGTCAGCAGTCTCGGGGCTGTGCTGGTGGGAGGGTGTGAGGGTCCACGGCTTTGTTGTTGGCCCGGGGTGAGTGGGGCTCTGCTGGACTTTCTGCAGGAGTTGCCAGGCTGCCACCTCTAAAGAAGAGGATGTGTCACCCATAACTTCCACTGGAATTTCTCTCCGGGCTGAGGTGAGGAAGGAAAAAAAGGAGTGGGGGCCGGGACAGGAGGGGTATCTCAGGCAGGGAAATGGAAAGCTTCCAGAAGAGCGCCCGGGGCCAGGACCATCCTGGCTGGCCTGCAGGCAGCAAGTTGGCCTGCGTGCTGTCACTGGTGTGGCTCCACGGCCCTTCCTCTAGGCTTTCAAGCCCTTGTACATATTCAGGTGTTTTACCTGGGAAGGGTGGGAAGAGTTCAGCAGCAGCTGGCCTGGGGCTCAGCTCACGTTTACTCACAGAGGCCTCGGCACGGTCCCCCAGCTTTGCAATGAGGACGCTCCTTACGTGGTGGGGGCGGGGCTGCTGGCTCTATGGGAGATGATTCCCCACCTCTGACCAATTTCAGAATTGTTTACCACTGGAGCAAGTGCCTTGGTAGGGTTTTCCTCTGTATAACTGTTAGGTTCAGGTTTTTTTTTTCTTTTTTCGTTCCAATTACATTTTGTTCCTGTTTTATATATTTATAGATATAAGCATGGAAATAATTCATTCATATAAATACATCTGTGTGAATGGAAGAACTTTTTTCTGTTTTTTTTTCAATTTTATTTTTAAAAATTTTGAATTTTAATTTTATTTATTTTTTTATAGAGCAGGTTACTATTAGTTATCTATTTTATGCATATGCATGTATACAGGTCAATCCCAATCTCCCAACTCATCCCAACACCACCACCCCATGGCTTCCCCCACTTGGTGTCCATACGTTTGTTCTCTACCTCTGTGTCTCTATTTCTGCCCTGCAAACCAGTTCATCTGTACCATTTTTCTAGGTTCCACATATATGCATTAATATACAATATTTGTTTTTCTCTTTCTGACTTACTTCACTCTGTATGACAGTCTCTAGATCCATCGACTTCTCTACAAATGACCCAGTTTCATTCCTTTTTAGGGCTGAGTAATATTCCATTTTATATATGTACCACTTCTTTATCCATTCGTCTGTCTGTGGGCATTTAGGTTGCTTCCATTACATGGCTATTGTAAATAGTGCTGCAATGAACATTGTGGTGAATGTGTCTTTTTGATTTATGGTTTTCTCTGGGTATATGCGCAGAAGTGGGATTGCTGGATCCTATGGTAATTCTCTTTTTAGTTTTTTAAAGGAACCTCCATAGTGTTCTCCATAGTGACTGTATCAATTTACCTTCCCACAAATAGTGGAAGAGGGTTCCTTTTGTCCACACCCACCCCAGAATTTGTTGTTTGTAGATTTTCTGATGATGCCGATTCTAAGAGGTGTGAGTTCATACCTCATTGTCGTTTGGATTTGCATTTCTCTAATAATTAGGATGTTGAGCAGCTTTTCATGTGCGTCTTGGCCATCTCTGTGCCTTCTTTGAAGAAACGTCTATTTAGATCTTCTGCCCATTTTTGTATTGGGTTGTTTGTTTTATTAATATTAAGCTGCGTGAGCTGTTTATATATATTGGAGATTAAACCTTTGTCCATTGATTCGTTTGCGATCATTTTCGCCCATTCTGAGGGTTGCCTTTTGGCATTCCCGTTTTTTCAACCAAAAAAGAAAGAAAGCAAAGGAAGCAGAACACTAATGTGCGTGAAATATGCCTCTTGAACCTGTCGTTTTGAAATATGGACGTCTTTTGAATTTTTTGGTCGATATATGACCCCAGGATTTGTTTTCATTGCAGGTGTCATTTACAGGCCTGCAATGATTTTGAATATCCACTGACCATTAGCGCTGGGATTAAAGCTGCTGTTGTGTGAAACGGCCACAAGGTGGCAGCAGTTCTCCCTTACCAAATCTGGTTACTAGGGCAACAGAGCTTCAATGGAAGTCGTGTTCTAGATTGGAATTTAGAATGGAATGTGCCAGGAGAAAGCCCATCATGTTTGTCTCAGTACTTCTTGTTCGTGTTTTTAATTTAATTTTTTATTTTTTTATTACAGCAAATTTGATGACAACGTTTGGCTTGTTGTAGGTGTGCAAGATGTGGTTCTTTTACACAAATACATATGTGTTCTTCCTGGGATCCTGTTCCCATGTCTGTTATGACAGAATGTTGAGTAGTCTTCTCTTGGTATTCCGTAGGTCTTTGGTGATTATATACTTCACCTGTGTTTGTATATGTCTGTTAACCACAATATCGTAATGAATCCAATCCTCACACCTTTCCATTGGTGAACCATAAGTTTGTTTAATGAATCTGTGATTGCCCTTCTTCGTGGAAATATCTGCCCTGGTATCAATTTTTACGAAACACCTATAAGTGATATCCTACAATATGTGTCTTTCACTTTCTGACTTACTACAAGTCACGTGATTACCTGTAGACTCATCTACGGTGCTGCAAATGGCATTGTGTCCTTTTTTTCCTTGGCTAATATTCTGTCTTAGCGAGGTCCATTTTCTGCAATGTGATTCCCTGAGCGCTGAGGATTAGCTGACCTGGGCAGCCTGACCCTGCTGGCAAGCCCTCCCCAGGTGTGCCTGGGTTGAGGTCAATATAAACAGCACTCCAGGCAGCAATAGCCCCTGCAGCTGTGCCTGACTCCATATTCTCTGCCCCGTCAGCAGTCTCGGGGCTGTGCTGGTGGGAGGGTGTGAGGGTCCACGGCTTTGTTGTTGGCCCGGGGTGAGTGGGGCTCTGCTGGACTTTCTGCAGGAGTTGCCAGGCTGCCACCTCTAAAGAAGAGGATGTGTCACCCATAACTTCCACTGGAATTTCTCTCCGGGCTGAGGTGAGGAAGGAAAAAAAGGAGTGGGGGCCGGGACAGGAGGGGTATCTCAGGCAGGGAAATGGAAAGCTTCCAGAAGAGCGCCCGGGGCCAGGACCATCCTGGCTGGCCTGCAGGCAGCAAGTTGGCCTGCGTGCTGTCGCTGGTGTGGCTCCACGGCCCTTCCTCTAGGCTTTCAAGCCCTTGTACATATTCAGGTGTTTTACCTGGGAAGGGTGGGAAGAGTTCAGCAGCAGCTGGCCTGGGGCTCAGCTCACGTTTACTCACAGAGGCCTCGGCACGGTCCCCCAGCTTTGCAATGAGGACGCTCCTTACGTGGTGGGGGCGGGGCTGCTGGCTCTATGGGAGATGATTCCCCACCTCTGACCAATTTCAGAATTGTTTACCACTGGAGCAAGTGCCTTGGTAGGGTTTTCCTCTGTATAACTGTTAGGTTCAGGTTTTTTTTTTCTTTTTTCGTTCCAATTACATTTTGTTCCTGTTTTATATATTTATAGATATAAGCATGGAAATAATTCATTCATATAAATACATCTGTGTGAATGGAAGAACTTTTTTCTGTTTTTTTTTCAATTTTATTTTTAAAAATTTTGAATTTTAATTTTATTTATTTTTTTATAGAGCAGGTTACTATTAGTTATCTATTTTATGCATATGCATGTATACAGGTCAATCCCAATCTCCCAACTCATCCCAACACCACCACCCCATGGCTTCCCCCACTTGGTGTCCATACGTTTGTTCTCTACCTCTGTGTCTCTATTTCTGCCCTGCAAACCAGTTCATCTGTACCATTTTTCTAGGTTCCACATATATGCATTAATATACAATATTTGTTTTTCTCTTTCTGACTTACTTCACTCTGTATGACAGTCTCTAGATCCATCGACTTCTCTACAAATGACCCAGTTTCATTCCTTTTTAGGGCTGAGTAATATTCCATTTTATATATGTACCACTTCTTTATCCATTCGTCTGTCTGTGGGCATTTAGGTTGCTTCCATTACATGGCTATTGTAAATAGTGCTGCAATGAACATTGTGGTGAATGTGTCTTTTTGATTTATGGTTTTCTCTGGGTATATGCGCAGAAGTGGGATTGCTGGATCCTATGGTAATTCTCTTTTTAGTTTTTTAAAGGAACCTCCATAGTGTTCTCCATAGTGACTGTATCAATTTACCTTCCCACAAATAGTGGAAGAGGGTTCCTTTTGTCCACACCCACCCCAGAATTTGTTGTTTGTAGATTTTCTGATGATGCCGATTCTAAGAGGTGTGAGTTCATACCTCATTGTCGTTTGGATTTGCATTTCTCTAATAATTAGGATGTTGAGCAGCTTTTCATGTGCGTCTTGGCCATCTCTGTGCCTTCTTTGAAGAAACGTCTATTTAGATCTTCTGCCCATTTTTGTATTGGGTTGTTTGTTTTATTAATATTAAGCTGCGTGAGCTGTTTATATATATTGGAGATTAAACCTTTGTCCATTGATTCGTTTGCGATCATTTTCGCCCATTCTGAGGGTTGCCTTTTGGCATTCCCGTTTTTTTAACCAAAAAAGAAAGAAAGCAAAGGAAGCAGAACACTAATGTGCGTGAAATATGCCTCTTGAACCTGTCGTTTTGAAATATGGACGTCTTTTGAATTTTTTGGTCGATATATGACCCCAGGATTTGTTTTCATTGCAGGTGTCATTTACAGGCCTGCAATGATTTTGAATATCCACTGACCATTAGCGCTGGGATTAAAGCTGCTGTTGTGTGAAACGGCCACAAGGTGGCAGCAGTTCTCCCTTACCAAATCTGGTTACTAGAGCAACAGAGCTTCAATGGAAGTCGTGTTCTAGATTGGAATTTAGAATGGAATGTGCCAGGAGAAAGCCCATCAAGTTTGTCTCAGTACTTCTTGTTCGTGTTTTTAATTTAATTTTTTATTTTTTTATTACAGCAAATTTGATGACAACGTTTGGCTTGTTGTAGGTGTGCAAGATGTGGTTCTTTTACACAAATACATATGTGTTCTTCCTGGGATCCTGTTCCCATGTCTGTTATGACAGAATGTTGAGTAGTCTTCTCTTGGTATTCCGTAGGTCTTTGGTGATTATATACTTCACCTGTGTTTGTATATGTCTGTTAACCACAATATCGTAATGAATCCAATCCTCACACCTTTCCATTGGTGAACCATAAGTTTGTTTAATGAATCTGTGATTGCCCTTCTCCGTGGAAATATCTGCCCTGGTATCAATTTTTACGAAACACCTATAAGTGATATCCTACGATATGTGTCTTTCACTTTCTGACTTACTACAAGTCACGTGATTACCTGTAGACTCATCTACGGTGCTGCAAATGGCATTGTGTCCTTTTTTTCCTTGGCTAATATTCTGTCTTAGCGAGGTCCATTTTCTGCAATGTGATTCCCTGAGCGCTGAGGATTAGCTGACCTGGGCAGCCTGACCCTGCTGGCAAGCCCTCCCCAGGTGTGCCTGGGTTGAGGTCAATATAAACAGCACTCCAGGCAGCAATAGCCCCTGCTTCTGTGCCTGACTCCATATTCTCTGCCCCGTCAGCAGTCTCGGGGCTTTGCTGGTGGGAGGGTGTGAGGGTCCACGGCTTTGTTGTTGGCCCGGGGTGAGTGGGGCTCTGCTGGACTTTCTGCAGGAGTTGCCAGGCTGCCACCTCTAAAGAAGAGGATGTGTCACCCATAACTTCCACTGGAATTTCTCTCCGGGCTGAGGTGAGGAAGGAAAAAAAGGAGTGGGGGCCAGGACAGGAGGGGTATCTCAGGCAGGGAAATGGAAAGCTTCCAGAAGAGCTCCCGGGGCCAGGAGCATCCTGGCTGGCCTGCAGGCAGCAAGTTGGCCTGCGTGCTGTCGCTGGTGTGGCTCCACGGCCCTTCCTCTAGGCTTTCAAGCCCTTGTACATATTCAGGTGTTTTACCTGGGAAGGGTGGGAAGAGTTCAGCAGCAGCTGGCCTGGGGCTCAGCTCACGTTTACTCACAGAGGCCTCGGCACGGTCCCCCAGCTTTGCAATGAGGACGCTCCTTGCGTGGTGGGGGCGGGGCTGCTGGCTCTATGGAAGATGATTCCCCACCTCTGACCAATTTCAGAATTGTTTACCACTGGAGCAAGTGCCTTGGTAGGGTTTTCCTCTGTATAACTGTTAGGTTCAGGTTTTTTTTCTTTTTTCGTTCCAATTACATTTTGTTCCTGTTTTATATATTTATAGATATAAGCATGGAAATAATTCATTCATATAAATACATCTGTGTGAATGGAAGAACTTTTTTCTGTTTTTTTTTCAATTTTATTTTTAAAAATTTTGAATTTTAATTTTATTTATTTTTTTATAGAGCAGGTTACTATTAGTTATCTATTTTATGCATATGCATGTATACAGGTCAATCCCAATCTCCCAACTCATCCCTACACCACCACCCCATGGCTTCCCCCACTTGGTGTCCATACGTTTGTTCTCTACCTCTGTGTCTCTATTTCTGCCCTGCAAACCAGTTCATCTGTACCATTTTTCTAGGTTCCACATATATGCATTAATATACAATATTTGTTTTTCTCTTTCTGACTTACTTCACTCTGTATGACAGTCTCTAGATCCATCGACTTCTCTATAAATGACCCAGTTTCATTCCTTTTTAGGGCTGAGTAATATTCCATTTTATATATGTACCACTTCTTTATCCATTCGTCTGTCTGTGGGCATTTAGGTTGCTTCCATTACATGGCTATTGTAAATAGTGCTGCAATGAACATTGTGGTGAATGTGTCTTTTTGATTTATGGTTTTCTCTGGGTATATGCGCAGAAGTGGGATTGCTGGATCCTATGGTAATTCTCTTTTTAGTTTTTTAAAGGAACCTCCATAGTGTTCTCCATAGTGACTGTATCAATTTACCTTCCCACAAATAGTGGAAGAGGGTTCCTTTTGTCCACACCCACCCCAGAATTTGTTGTTTGTAGATTTTCTGATGATGCCGATTCTAAGAGGTGTGAGTTCATACCTCATTGTCGTTTGGATTTGCATTTCTCTAATAATTAGGATGTTGAGCAGCTTTTCATGTGCGTCTTGGCCATCTCTGTGCCTTCTTTGAAGAAACGTCTATTTAGATCTTCTGCCCATTTTTGTATTGGGTTGTTTGTTTTATTAATATTAAGCTGCGTGAGCTGTTTATATATATTGGAGATTAAACCTTTGTCCATTGATTCGTTTGCGATCATTTTCGCCCATTCTGAGGGTTGCCTTTTGGCATTCCCGTTTTTTTAACCAAAAAAGAAAGAAAGCAAAGGAAGCAGAACACTAATGTGCATGAAATATGCCTCTTGAACCTGTCGTTTTGAAATATGGACGTCTTTTGAATTTTTTGGTCGATATATGACCCCAGGATTTGTTTTCATTGCAGGTGTCATTTACAGGCCTGCAATGATTTTGAATATCCACTGACCATTAGCGCTGGGATTAAAGCTGCTGTTGTGTGAAACGGCCACAAGGTGGCAGCAGTTCTCCCTTACCAAATCTGGTTACTAGGGCAACAGAGCTTCAATGGAAGTCCTGTTCTAGATTGGAATTTAGAATGGGATGTGCCAGGAGAAAGCCCATCAAGTTTGTCTCAGTACTTCTTGTTCGTGTTTTTAATTTAATTTTTTTATTTTTTTATTACAGCAAATTTGATGACAACGTTTGGCTTGTTGTAGGTGTGCAAGATGTGGTTCTTTTACACAAATACATATGTGTTCTTCCTGGGATCCTGTTCCCATGTCTGTTATGACAGAATGTTGAGTAGTCTTCTCTTGGTATTCGGTAGGTCTTTGGTGATTATATACTTCACCTGTGTTTGTATATGTCTGTTAACCACAATATCGTAATGAATCCAATCCTCACACCTTTCCATTGGTGAACCATAAGTTTGTTTAATGAATCTGTGATTGCCCTTCTCCGTGGAAATATCTGCCCTGGTATCAATTTTTACGAAACACCTATAAGTGATATCCTACGATATGTGTCTTTCACTTTCTGACTTACTACAAGTCACGTGATTACCTGTAGACTCATCTACGGTGCTGCAAATGGCATTGTGTCCTTTTTTTCCTTGGCTAACATTCTGTCTTAGCGAGGTCCATTTTCTGCAATGTGATTCCCTGAGCGCTGAGGATTAGCTGACCTGGGCAGCCTGACCCTGCTGGCAAGCCCTCCCCAGGTGTGCCTGGGTTGAGGTCAATATAAACAGCACTCCAGGCAGCAATAGCCCCTGCAGCTGTGCCTGACTCCATATTCTCTGCCCCGTCAGCAGTCTCGGGGCTGTGCTGGTGGGAGGGTGTGAGGGTCCACGGCTTTGTTGTTGGCCCGGGGTGAGTGGGGCTCTGCTGGACTTTCTGCAGGAGTTGCCAGGCTGCCACCTCTAAAGAAGAGGATGTGTCACCCATAACTTCCACTGGAATTGCTCTCCGGGCTGAGGTGAGGAAGGAAAAAAAGGAGTGGGGGCCGGGACAGGAGGGGTATCTCAGGCAGGGAAATGGAAAGCTTCCAGAAGAGCGCCCGGGGCCAGGACCATCCTGGCTGGCCTGCAGGCAGCAAGTTGGCCTGCGTGCTGTCGCTGGTGTGGCTCCACGGCCCTTCCTCTAGGCTTTCAAGCCCTTGTACATATTCAGGTGTTTTACCTGGGAAGGGTGGGAAGAGTTCAGCAGCAGCTGGCCTGGGGCTCAGCTCACGTTTACTCACAGAGGCCTCGGCACGGTCCCCCAGCTTTGCAATGAGGACGCTCCTTACGTGGTGGGGGCGGGGCTGCTGGCTCTATGGGAGATGATTCCCCACCTCTGACCAATTTCAGAATTGTTTACCACTGGAGCAAGTGCCTTGGTAGGGTTTTCCTCTGTATAACTGTTAGGTTCAGGTTATTTTTTCTTTTTTCGTTCCAATTACATTTTGTTCCTGTTTTATATATTTATAGATATAAGCATGGAAATAATTCATTCATATAAATACATCTGTGTGAATGGAAGAACTTTTTTCTGTTTTTTTTTCAATTTTATTTTTAAAAATTTTGAATTTTAATTTTATTTATTTTTTTATAGAGCAGGTTACTATTAGTTATCTATTTTATGCATATGCATGTATACAGGTCAATCCCAATCTCCCAACTCATCCCAACACCACCACCCCATGGCTTCCCCCACTTGGTGTCCATACGTTTGTTCTCTACCTCTGTGTCTCTATTTCTGCCCTGCAAACCAGTTCATCTGTACCATTTTTCTAGGTTCCACATATATGCATTAATATACAATATTTGTTTTTCTCTTTCTGACTTACTTCACTCTGTATGACAGTCTCTAGATCCATCGACTTCTCTACAAATGACCCAGTTTCATTCCTTTTTAGGGCTGAGTAATATTCCATTTTATATATGTACCACTTCTTTATCCATTCGTCTGTCTGTGGGCATTTAGGTTGCTTCCATTACATGGCTATTGTAAATAGTGCTGCAATGAACATTGTGGTGAATGTGTCTTTTTGATTTATGGTTTTCTCTGGGTATATGCGCAGAAGTGGGATTGCTGGATCCTATGGTAATTCTCTTTTTAGTTTTTTAAAGGAACCTCCATAGTGTTCTCCATAGTGACTGTATCAATTTATCTTCCCACAAATAGTGGAAGAGGGTTCCTTTTGTCCACACCCACCCCAGAATTTGTTGTTTGTAGATTTTCTGATGATGCCGATTCTAAGAGGTGTGAGTTCATACCTCATTGTCGTTTGGATTTGCATTTCTCTAATAATTAGGATGTTGAGCAGCTTTTCATGTGCGTCTTGGCCATCTCTGTGCCTTCTTTGAAGAAACGTCTATTTAGATCTTCTGCCCATTTTTGTATTGGGTTGTTTGTTTTATTAATATTAAGCTGCGTGAGCTGTTTATATATATTGGAGATTAAACCTTTGTCCATTGATTCGTTTGCGATCATTTTCGCCCATTCTGAGGGTTGCCTTTTGGCATTCCCGTTTTTTTAACCAAAAAAGAAAGAAAGCAAAGGAAGCAGAACACTAATGTGCGTGAAATATGCCTCTTGAACCTGTCGTTTTGAAATATGGACGTCTTTTGAATTTTTTGGTCGATATATGACCCCAGGATTTGTTTTCATTGCAGGTGTCATTTACAGGCCTGCAATGATTTTGAATATCCACTGACCATTAGCGCTGGGATTAAAGCTGCTGTTGTGTGAAACGGCCACAAGGTGGCAGCAGTTCTCCCTTACCAAATCTGGTTACTAGGGCAACAGAGCTTCAATGGCAGTCCTGTTCTAGATTGGAATTTAGAATGGGATGTGCCAGGAGAAAGCCCCTCAAGTTTGTCTCACTACTTCTTGTTCGTGTTTTTAATTTAATTTTTTATTTTTTTATTACAGCAAGTTTGATGACAAGGTTTGGCTTGTTGTAGGTGTGCAAGATGTGGTTCTTTTACACATATACATATGTGTTCTTCCTGGGATCCTGTTCCCATGTCCGTTATGACAGAATGTTGATTAGTCTTCTCTTGGTATTCTGTAGGTGTTTGGTGATTATATATTTCACCTGTGTTTCTATATGTCTGTTAACCCCAAGATCGTAATGAATCCAATCCTCACACCTTTCCATTGGTGAACCATAAGTTTGTTTAATGAATCTGTGATTGCCCTTCTCCGTGGAAATATCTGCCCTGGTATCAATTTTTATGTAACACCTATAAGTGATATCCTACGATATGTGTCTTTCACTTTCTGATTTACTACAAGTCACGTGATTACCTGTAGACTCATCTACGGTGCTGCAAATGGCATTGTGTCCTTTTTTCCCTTGTCTAATATTCTGTCTTAGCGAGGTCCATTTTCTGCAATGTGATTCCCTGGGGGCTGAGGATTAGCTGACCTGGGCAGCCTGACCCTGCTGGCAAGCCCTCCCCAGGTGTGCCTGGGTTGAGGTCAATATAAACAGCACTCCAGGCAGCAATAGCCCCTGCAGCTGTGCCTGACTCCATATTCTCTGCCCCGTCAGCAGTCTCAGGGCTGTGCTGGTGGGAGGGTCCACGGCTTTGTTGGTGGCCCGGTGTGAGTGGGGCTCTGCTGGACTTTCTGCAGGAGTTGCCAGCCTGCCACCTGTAAAGAAGAGGATGTGTCACCCATAACTTCCACTGGAATTTCTCTCCGGGCTGAGTTGAGGTAGGAAAAAAAGGAGTGGGGGCCGGGACAGGAGGGGTATCTCAGGCAGGGAAATGGAAAGCTTTCAGAAGAGTGCCCGGGGCCAGGACCATACTGGCTGGCCTGCAGGCAGCAAGTTGGCCTGCGTGCTGTCGCTGGTGTGGCTCCACGGCCCTTCCTCTAGGCTTTCAAGGCCTTGTATATATTCAGGGGTTTTACCTGGGAAGGGTGGGAAGAGTTCAGCAGCAGCTGGCCTGGGGCTCAGCTCACGTTTACTCACAGAGGCCTCGGCACGGTCCCCCAGCTTTGCAATGAGGCCACTCCTTGCGTGGGGGGGCCGGGCTGTTGGCTCTATGGGAGATGATTCCCCACCTCTGACCAATTTCAGAATTGTTTATCGCTGGAGCAAGTGCCTTGGTAGGGTTTTCCTCTGTATAACTGTTAGGTTCAGGTTTTTTTTTTCTTTTTTCGTTCCAATTACATTTTGTTCCTGTTTTATATATTTATAGATATAAGCATGGAAATAATTCATTCATATAAATACATCTGTGTGAATGGAAGAACTTTTTTCTGTTTTTTTTTCAATTTTATTTTTAAAAATTTTGAATTTTAATTTTATTTATTTTTTTATAGAGCAGGTTACTATTAGTTATCTATTTTATGCATATGCATGTATACAGGTCAATCCCAATCTCCCAACTCATCCCAACACCACCACCCCATGGCTTCCCCCACTTGGTGTCCATACGTTTGTTCTCTACCTCTGTGTCTCTATTTCTGCCCTGCAAACCAGTTCATCTGTACCATTTTTCTAGGTTCCACATATATGTCTTAATATACAATATTTGTTTTTCTCTTTCTGACTTACTTCACTCTGTATGACAGTCTCTAGATCCATCGACTTCTCTACAAATGACCCAATTTCATTCCTTTTTAGGGCTGAGTAATATTCCATTTTATATATGTACCACTTCTTTATCCATTCGTCTGTCTGTGGGCATTTAGGTTGCTTCCATTACATGGCTATTGTAAATAGTGCTGCAATGAACATTGTGGTGAATGTGTCTTTTTGATTTATGGTTTTCTCTGGGTATATGCGCAGAAGTGGGATTGCTGGATCCTATGGTAATTCTCTTTTTAGTTTTTTAAAGGAACCTCCATAGTGTTCTCCATAGTGACTGTATCAATTTACCTTCCCACAAATAGTGGAAGAGGGTTCCTTTTGTCCACACCCACCCCAGAATTTGTTGTTTGTAGATTTTCTGATGATGCCGATTCTAAGAGGTGTGAGTTCATACCTCATTGTCGTTTGGATTTGCATTTCTCTAATAATTAGGATGTTGAGCAGCTTTTCATGTGCGTCTTGGCCATCTCTGTGCCTTCTTTGAAGAAACGTCTATTTAGATCTTCTGCCCATTTTTGTATTGGGTTGTTTGTTTTATTAATATTAAGCTGCGTGAGCTGTTTATATATATTGGAGATTAAACCTTTGTCCATTGATTCGTTTGCGATCATTTTCGCCCATTCTGAGGGTTGCCTTTTGGCATTCCCGTTTTTTTAACCAAAAAAGAAAGAAAGCAAAGGAAGCAGAACACTAATGTGCGTGAAATATGCCTCTTGAACCTGTCGTTTTGAAATATGGACGTCTTTTGAATTTTTTGGTCGATATATGACCCCAGGATTTGTTTTCATTGCAGGTGTCATTTACAGGCCTGCAATGATTTTGAATATCCACTGACCATTAGCGCTGGGATTAAAGCTGCTGTTGTGTGAAACGGCCACAAGGTGGCAGCAGTTCTCCCTTACCAAATCTGGTTACTAGGGCAACAGAGCTTCAATGGAAGTCCTGTTCTAGATTGGAATTTAGAATGGAATGTGCCAGGAGAAAGCCCCTCCAGTTTGTCTCACTACTTCTTGTTCGTGTTTTTAATTCAATTTTTTATTTTTTTATTACAGCAAGTTTGATGACAACGTTTGGCTTGTTGTAGGTGTGCAAGATGTGGTTCTTTTATACATATACATATGTGTTCTTCCTGGGATCCTGTTCCCATGTCCATTATGACAGAATGTTGAGTAGTCTTCTCTTGGTATTCCGTAGGTGTTTGGTGATTATATATTTCACCTGTGTTTGTATATGTCTGTTAACCACAATATCGTAATGAATCCAATCCTCACACCTTTCCATTGGTGAACCATAAGTTTGTTTAATGAATCTGTGATTGCCCTTCTCCGTGGAAATATCTGCCCTGGTATCAATTTTTACGAAACACCTATAAGTGATATCCTACGATATGTGTCTTTCACTTTCTGACTTACTACAAGTCACGTGATTACCTGTAGACTCATCTACGGTGCTGCAAATGGCATTGTGTCCTTTTTTTCCTTGGCTAATATTCTGTCTTAGCGAGGTCCATTTTCTGCAATGTGATTCCCTGAGCGCTGAGGATTAGCTGACCTGGGCAGCCTGACCCTGCTGGCAAGCCCTCCCCAGGTGTGTCTGGGTTGAGGTCAATATAAACAGCACTCCAGGCAGCAATAGCCCCTGCTGCTGTGCCTGACTCCATATTCTCTGCCCCGTCAGCAGTCTCGGGGCTGTGCTGGTGGGAGGGTGTGAGGGTCCACGGCTTTGTTGTTGGCCCGGGGTGAGTGGGGCTCTGCTGGACTTTCTGCAGGAGTTGCCAGGCTGCCACCTCTAAAGAAGAGGATGTGTCACCCATAACTTCCACTGGAATTTCTCTCCGGGCTGAGGTGAGGAAGGAAAAAAAGGAGTGGGGGCCGGGACAGGAGGGGTATCTCAGGCAGGGAAATGGAAAGCTTCCAGAAGAGCGCCCGGGGCCAGGACCATCCTGGCTGGCCTGCAGGCAGCAAGTTGGCCTGCGTGCTGTCGCTGGTGTGGCTCCACAGCCCTTCCTCTAGGCTTTCAAGCCCTTGTACATATTCAGGTGTTTTACCTGGGAAGGGTGGGAAGAGTTCAGCAGCAGCTGGCCTGGGGCTCAGCTCACGTTTACTCACAGAGGCCTCGGCACGGTCCCCCAGCTTTGCAATGAGGACGCTCCTTGCGTGGTGGGGGCGGGGCTGCTGGCTCTATGGGAGATGATTCCCCACCTCTGACCAATTTCAGAATTGTTTACCACTGGAGCAAGTGCCTTGGTAGGGTTTTCCTCTGTATAACTGTTAGGTTCAGGTTTTTTTTTCTTTTTTCGTTCCAATTACATTTTGTTCCTGTTTTATATATTTATAGATATAAGCATGGAAATAATTCATTCATATAAATACATCTGTGTGAATGGAAGAACTTTTTTCTGTTTTTTTTTCAATTTTATTTTTAAAAATTTTGAATTTTAATTTTATTTATTTTTTTATAGAGCAGGTTACTATTAGTTATCTATTTTATGCATATGCATGTATACAGGTCAATCCCAATCTCCCAACTCATCCCTACACCACCACCCCATGGCTTCCCCCACTTGGTGTCCATACGTTTGTTCTCTACCTCTGTGTCTCTATTTCTGCCCTGCAAACCAGTTCATCTGTACCATTTTTCTAGGTTCCACATATATGCATTAATATACAATATTTGTTTTTCTCTTTCTGACTTACTTCACTCTGTATGACAGTCTCTAGATCCATCGACTTCTCTACAAATGACCCAGTTTCATTCCTTTTTAGGGCTGAGTAATATTCCATTTTATATATGTACCACTTCTTTATCCATTCGTCTGTCTGTGGGCATTTAGGTTGCTTCCATTACATGGCTATTGTAAATAGTGCTGCAATGAACATTGTGGTGAATGTGTCTTTTTGATTTATGGTTTTCTCTGGGTATATGCGCAGAAGTGGGATTGCTGGATCCTATGGTAATTCTCTTTTTAGTTTTTTAAAGGAACCTCCATAGTGTTCTCCATAGTGACTGTATCAATTTACCTTCCCACAAATAGTGGAAGAGGGTTCCTTTTGTCCACACCCACCCCAGAATTTGTTGTTTGTAGATTTTCTGATGATGCCGATTCTAAGAGGTGTGAGTTCATACCTCATTGTCGTTTGGATTTGCATTTCTCTAATAATTAGGATGTTGAGCAGCTTTTCATGTGCGTCTTGGCCATCTCTGTGCCTTCTTTGAAGAAACGTCTATTTAGATCTTCTGCCCATTTTTGTATTGGGTTGTTTGTTTTATTAATATTAAGCTGCGTGAGCTGTTTATATATATTGGAGATTAAACCTTTGTCCATTGATTCGTTTGCGATCATTTTCGCCCATTCTGAGGGTTGCCTTTTGGCATTCCCGTTTTTTTAACCAAAAAAGAAAGAAAGCAAAGGAAGCAGAACACTAATGTGCGTGAAATATGCCTCTTGAACCTGTCGTTTTGAAATATGGACGTCTTTTGAATTTTTTGGTCGATATATGACCCCAGGATTTGTTTTCATTGCAGGTGTCATTTACAGGCCTGCAATGATTTTGAATATCCACTGACCATTAGCGCTGGGATTAAAGCTGCTGTTGTGTGAAACGGCCACAAGGTGGCAGCAGTTCTCCCTTACCAAATCTGGTTACTAGGGCAACAGAGCTTCAATGGAAGTCGTGTTCTAGATTGGAATTTAGAATGGGATGTGCCAGGAGAAAGCCCATCAAGTTTGTCTCAGTACTTCTTGTTCGTGTTTTTAATTTAATTTTTTATTTTTTTTATTACAGCAAATTTGATGACAACGTTTGGCTTGTTGTAGGTGTGCAAGATGTGGTTCTTTTACACAAATACATATGTGTTCTTCCTGGGATCCTGTTCCCATGTCTGTTATGACAGAATGTTGAGTAGTCTTCTCTTGGTATTCCGTAGGTCTTTGGTGATTATATACTTCACCTGTGTTTGTATATGTCTGTTAACCACAATATCGTAATGAATCCAATCCTCACACCTTTCCATTGGTGAACCATAAGTTTGTTTAATGAATCTGTGATTGCCCTTCTCCGTGGAAATATCTGCCCTGGTATCAATTTTTACGAAACACCTATAAGTGATATCCTACGATATGTGTCTTTCACTTTCTGACTTACGACAAGTCACGTGATTACCTGTAGACTCATCTACGGTGCTGCAAATGGCATTGTGTCCTTTTTTTCCTTGGCTAATATTCTGTCTTAGCGAGGTCCATTTTCTGCAATGTGATTCCCTGAGCGCTGAGGATTAGCTGACCTGGGCAGCCTGACCCTGCTGGCAAGCCCTCCCCAGGTGTGCCTGGGTTGAGGTCAATATAAACAGCACTCCAGGCAGCAATAGCCCCTGCAGCTGTGCCTGACTCCATATTCTCTGCCCCGTCAGCAGTCTCGGGGCTGTGCTGGTGGGAGGGTGTGAGGGTCCACGGCTTTGTTGTTGGCCCGGGGTGAGTGGGGCTCTGCTGGACTTTCTGCAGGAGTTGCCAGCCTGCCACCTGTAAAGAAGAGGATGTGTCACCCATAACTTCCACTGGAATTTCTCTCCGGGCTGAGGTGAGGTAGGAAAAAAAGGAGTGGGGGCCGGGACAGGAGGGGTATCTCAGGCAGGGAAATGGAAAGCTTCCAGAAGAGCGCCCGGGGCCAGGACCATCCTGGCTGGCCTGCAGGCAGCAAGTTGGCCTGCGTGCTGTCGCTGGTGTGGCTCCACGGCCCTTCCTCTAGGCTTTCAAGCCCTTGTACATATTCAGGTGTTTTACCTGGGAAGGGTGGGAAGAGTTCAGCAGCAGCTGGCCTGGGGCTCAGCTCACGTTTACTCACAGAGGCCTCGGCATGGTCCCCCAGCTTTGCAATGAGGACGCTCCTTGCGTGGTGGGGGCGGGGCTGCTGGCTCTATGGGAGATGATTCCCCACCTCTGACCAATTTCAGAATTGTTTACCACTGGAGCAAGTGCCTTGGTAGGGTTTTCCTCTGTATAACTGTTAGGTTCAGGTTTTTTTTTTCTTTATTCGTTCCAATTACATTTTGTTCCTGTTTTATATATTTATAGATATAAGCATGGAAATAATTCATTCATATAAATACATCTGTGTGAATGGAAGAACTTTTTTCTGTTTTTTTTTCAATTTTATTTTTAAAAATTTTGAATTTTAATTTTATTTATTTTTTTATAGAGCAGGTTACTATTAGTTATCTATTTTATGCATATGCATGTATACAGGTCAATCCCAATCTCCCAACTCATCCCAACACCACCACCCCATGGCTTCCCCCACTTGGTGTCCATACGTTTGTTCTCTACCTCTGTGTCTCTATTTCTGCCCTGCAAACCAGTTCATCTGTACCATTTTTCTAGGTTCCACATATATGCATTAATATACAATATTTGTTTTTCTCTTTCTGACTTACTTCACTCTGTATGACAGTCTCTAGATCCATCGACTTCTCTACAAATGACCCAGTTTCATTCCTTTTTAGGGCTGAGTAATATTCCATTTTATATATGTACCACTTCTTTATCCATTCGTCTGTCTGTGGGCATTTAGGTTGCTTCCATTACATGGCTATTGTAAATAGTGCTGCAATGAACATTGTGGTGAATGTGTCTTTTTGATTTATGGTTTTCTCTGGGTATATGCGCAGAAGTGGGATTGCTGGATCCTATGGTAATTCTCTTTTTAGTTTTTTAAAGGAACCTCCATAGTGTTCTCCATAGTGACTGTATCAATTTACCTTCCCACAAATAGTGGAAGAGGGTTCCTTTTGTCCACACCCACCCCAGAATTTGTTGTTTGTAGATTTTCTGATGATGCCGATTCTAAGAGGTGTGAGTTCATACCTCATTGTCGTTTGGATTTGCATTTCTCTAATAATTAGGATGTTGAGCAGCTTTTCATGTGCGTCTTGGCCATCTCTGTGCCTTCTTTGAAGAAACGTCTATTTAGATCTTCTGCCCATTTTTGTATTGGGTTGTTTGTTTTATTAATATTAAGCTGCGTGAGCTGTTTATATATATTGGAGATTAAACCTTTGTCCATTGATTCGTTTGCGATCATTTTCGCCCATTCTGAGGGTTGCCTTTTGGCATTCCCGTTTTTTTAACCAAAAAAGAAAGAAAGCAAAGGAAGCAGAACACTAATGTGCGTGAAATATGCCTCTTGAACCTGTCGTTTTGAAATATGGACGTCTTTTGAATTTTTTGGTCGATATATGACCCCAGGATTTGTTTTCATTGCAGGTGTCATTTACAGGCCTGCAATGATTTTGAATATCCACTGACCATTAGCGCTGGGATTAAAGCTGCTGTTGTGTGAAACGGCCACAAGGTGGCAGCAGTTCTCCCTTACCAAATCTGGTTACTAGGGCAACAGAGCTTCAATGGAAGTCGTGTTCTAGATAGGAATTTAGAATGGAATGTGCCAGGAGAAAGCCCATCAAGTTTGTCTCAGTACTTCTTGTTCGTGTTTTTAATTTAATTTTTTATTTTTTTATTACAGCAAATTTGATGACAACGTTTGGCTTGTTGTAGGTGTGCAAGATGTGGTTCTTTTACACAAATACATATGTGTTCTTCCTGGGATCCTGTTCCCATGTCTGTTATGACAGAATGTTGAGTAGTCTTCTCTTGGTATTCCGTAGGTCTTTGGTGATTATATACTTCACCTGTGTTTGTATATGTCTGTTAACCACAATATCGTAATGAATCCAATCCTCACACCTTTCCATTGGTGAACCATAAGTTTGTTTAATGAATCTGTGATTGCCCTTCTTCGTGGAAATATCTGCCCTGGTATCAATTTTTACGAAACACCTATAAGTGATATCCTACAATATGTGTCTTTCACTTTCTGACTTACTACAAGTCACGTGATTACCTGTAGACTCATCTACGGTGCTGCAAATGGCATTGTGTCCTTTTTTTCCTTGGCTAATATTCTGTCTTAGCGAGGTCCATTTTCTGCAATGTGATTCCCTGAGCGCTGAGGATTAGCTGACCTGGGCAGCCTGACCCTGCTGGCAAGCCCTCCCCAGGTGTGCCTGGGTTGAGGTCAATATAAACAGCACTCCAGGCAGCAATAGCCCCTGCAGCTGTGCCTGACTCCATATTCTCTGCCCCGTCAGCAGTCTCGGGGCTGTGCTGGTGGGAGGGTGTGAGGGTCCACGGCTTTGTTGTTGGCCCGGGGTGAGTGGGGCTCTGCTGGACTTTCTGCAGGAGTTGCCAGGCTGCCACCTCTAAAGAAGAGGATGTGTCACCCATAACTTCCACTGGAATTTCTCTCCGGGCTGAGGTGAGGAAGGAAAAAAAGGAGTGGGGGCCGGGACAGGAGGGGTATCTCAGGCAGGGAAATGGAAAGCTTCCAGAAGAGCGCCCGGGGCCAGGACCATCCTGGCTGGCCTGCAGGCAGCAAGTTGGCCTGCGTGCTGTCACTGGTGTGGCTCCACGGCCCTTCCTCTAGGCTTTCAAGCCCTTGTACATATTCAGGTGTTTTACCTGGGAAGGGTGGGAAGAGTTCAGCAGCAGCTGGCCTGGGGCTCAGCTCACGTTTACTCACAGAGGCCTCGGCACGGTCCCCCAGCTTTGCAATGAGGACGCTCCTTACGTGGTGGGGGCGGGGCTGCTGGCTCTATGGGAGATGATTCCCCACCTCTGACCAATTTCAGAATTGTTTACCACTGGAGCAAGTGCCTTGGTAGGGTTTTCCTCTGTATAACTGTTAGGTTCAGGTTTTTTTTTTCTTTTTTCGTTCCAATTACATTTTGTTCCTGTTTTATATATTTATAGATATAAGCATGGAAATAATTCATTCATATAAATACATCTGTGTGAATGGAAGAACTTTTTTCTGTTTTTTTTTCAATTTTATTTTTAAAAATTTTGAATTTTAATTTTATTTATTTTTTTATAGAGCAGGTTACTATTAGTTATCTATTTTATGCATATGCATGTATACAGGTCAATCCCAATCTCCCAACTCATCCCAACACCACCACCCCATGGCTTCCCCCACTTGGTGTCCATACGTTTGTTCTCTACCTCTGTGTCTCTATTTCTGCCCTGCAAACCAGTTCATCTGTACCATTTTTCTAGGTTCCACATATATGCATTAATATACAATATTTGTTTTTCTCTTTCTGACTTACTTCACTCTGTATGACAGTCTCTAGATCCATCGACTTCTCTACAAATGACCCAGTTTCATTCCTTTTTAGGGCTGAGTAATATTCCATTTTATATATGTACCACTTCTTTATCCATTCGTCTGTCTGTGGGCATTTAGGTTGCTTCCATTACATGGCTATTGTAAATAGTGCTGCAATGAACATTGTGGTGAATGTGTCTTTTTGATTTATGGTTTTCTCTGGGTATATGCGCAGAAGTGGGATTGCTGGATCCTATGGTAATTCTCTTTTTAGTTTTTTAAAGGAACCTCCATAGTGTTCTCCATAGTGACTGTATCAATTTACCTTCCCACAAATAGTGGAAGAGGGTTCCTTTTGTCCACACCCACCCCAGAATTTGTTGTTTGTAGATTTTCTGATGATGCCGATTCTAAGAGGTGTGAGTTCATACCTCATTGTCGTTTGGATTTGCATTTCTCTAATAATTAGGATGTTGAGCAGCTTTTCATGTGCGTCTTGGCCATCTCTGTGCCTTCTTTGAAGAAACGTCTATTTAGATCTTCTGCCCATTTTTGTATTGGGTTGTTTGTTTTATTAATATTAAGCTGCGTGAGCTGTTTATATATATTGGAGATTAAACCTTTGTCCATTGATTCGTTTGCGATCATTTTCGCCCATTCTGAGGGTTGCCTTTTGGCATTCCCGTTTTTTCAACCAAAAAAGAAAGAAAGCAAAGGAAGCAGAACACTAATGTGCGTGAAATATGCCTCTTGAACCTGTCGTTTTGAAATATGGACGTCTTTTGAATTTTTTGGTCGATATATGACCCCAGGATTTGTTTTCATTGCAGGTGTCATTTACAGGCCTGCAATGATTTTGAATATCCACTGACCATTAGCGCTGGGATTAAAGCTGCTGTTGTGTGAAACGGCCACAAGGTGGCAGCAGTTCTCCCTTACCAAATCTGGTTACTAGGGCAACAGAGCTTCAATGGAAGTCGTGTTCTAGATTGGAATTTAGAATGGAATGTGCCAGGAGAAAGCCCATCATGTTTGTCTCAGTACTTCTTGTTCGTGTTTTTAATTTAATTTTTTATTTTTTTATTACAGCAAATTTGATGACAACGTTTGGCTTGTTGTAGGTGTGCAAGATGTGGTTCTTTTACACAAATACATATGTGTTCTTCCTGGGATCCTGTTCCCATGTCTGTTATGACAGAATGTTGAGTAGTCTTCTCTTGGTATTCCGTAGGTCTTTGGTGATTATATACTTCACCTGTGTTTGTATATGTCTGTTAACCACAATATCGTAATGAATCCAATCCTCACACCTTTCCATTGGTGAACCATAAGTTTGTTTAATGAATCTGTGATTGCCCTTCTTCGTGGAAATATCTGCCCTGGTATCAATTTTTACGAAACACCTATAAGTGATATCCTACAATATGTGTCTTTCACTTTCTGACTTACTACAAGTCACGTGATTACCTGTAGACTCATCTACGGTGCTGCAAATGGCATTGTGTCCTTTTTTTCCTTGGCTAATATTCTGTCTTAGCGAGGTCCATTTTCTGCAATGTGATTCCCTGAGCGCTGAGGATTAGCTGACCTGGGCAGCCTGACCCTGCTGGCAAGCCCTCCCCAGGTGTGCCTGGGTTGAGGTCAATATAAACAGCACTCCAGGCAGCAATAGCCCCTGCAGCTGTGCCTGACTCCATATTCTCTGCCCCGTCAGCAGTCTCGGGGCTGTGCTGGTGGGAGGGTGTGAGGGTCCACGGCTTTGTTGTTGGCCCGGGGTGAGTGGGGCTCTGCTGGACTTTCTGCAGGAGTTGCCAGGCTGCCACCTCTAAAGAAGAGGATGTGTCACCCATAACTTCCACTGGAATTTCTCTCCGGGCTGAGGTGAGGAAGGAAAAAAAGGAGTGGGGGCCGGGACAGGAGGGGTATCTCAGGCAGGGAAATGGAAAGCTTCCAGAAGAGCGCCCGGGGCCAGGACCATCCTGGTTGGCCTGCAGGCAGCAAGTTGGCCTGCGTGCTGTCGCTGGTGTGGCTCCACGGCCCTTCCTCTAGGCTTTCAAGCCCTTGTACATATTCAGGTGTTTTACCTGGGAAGGGTGGGAAGAGTTCAGCAGCAGCTGGCCTGGGGCTCAGCTCACGTTTACTCACAGAGGCCTCGGCACGGTCCCCCAGCTTTGCAATGAGGACGCTCCTTACGTGGTGGGGGCGGGGCTGCTGGCTCTATGGGAGATGATTCCCCACCTCTGACCAATTTCAGAATTGTTTACCACTGGAGCAAGTGCCTTGGTAGGGTTTTCCTCTGTATAACTGTTAGGTTCAGGTTTTTTTTTCTTTTTTCGTTCCAATTACATTTTGTTCCTGTTTTATATATTTATAGATATAAGCATGGAAATAATTCATTCATATAAATACATCTGTGTGAATGGAAGAACTTTTTTCTGTTTTTTTTTCAATTTTATTTTTAAAAATTTTGAATTTTAATTTTATTTATTTTTTTATAGAGCAGGTTACTATTAGTTATCTATTTTATGCATATGCATGTATACAGGTCAATCCCAATCTCCCAACTCATCCCAACACCACCACCCCATGGCTTCCCCCACTTGGTGTCCATACGTTTGTTCTCTACCTCTGTGTCTCTATTTCTGCCCTGCAAACCAGTTCATCTGTACCATTTTTCTAGGTTCCACATATATGCATTAATATACAATATTTGTTTTTCTCTTTCTGACTTACTTCACTCTGTATGACAGTCTCTAGATCCATCGACTTCTCTACAAATGACCCAGTTTCATTCCTTTTTAGGGCTGAGTAATATTCCATTTTATATATGTACCACTTCTTTATCCATTCGTCTGTCTGTGGGCATTTAGGTTGCTTCCATTACATGGCTATTGTAAATAGTGCTGCAATGAACATTGTGGTGAATGTGTCTTTTTGATTTATGGTTTTCTCTGGGTATATGCGCAGAAGTGGGATTGCTGGATCCTATGGTAATTCTCTTTTTAGTTTTTTAAAGGAACCTCCATAGTGTTCTCCATAGTGACTGTATCAATTTACCTTCCCACAAATAGTGGAAGAGGGTTCCTTTTGTCCACACCCACCCCAGAATTTGTTGTTTGTAGATTTTCTGATGATGCCGATTCTAAGAGGTGTGAGTTCATACCTCATTGTCGTTTGGATTTGCATTTCTCTAATAATTAGGATGTTGAGCAGCTTTTCATGTGCGTCTTGGCCATCTCTGTGCCTTCTTTGAAGAAACGTCTATTTAGATCTTCTGCCCATTTTTGTATTGGGTTGTTTGTTTTATTAATATTAAGCTGCGTGAGCTGTTTATATATATTGGAGATTAAACCTTTGTCCATTGATTCGTTTGCGATCATTTTCGCCCATTCTGAGGGTTGCCTTTTGGCATTCCCGTTTTTTTAACCAAAAAAGAAAGAAAGCAAAGGAAGCAGAACACTAATGTGCGTGAAATATGCCTCTTGAACCTGTCGTTTTGAAATATGGACGTCTTTTGAATTTTTTGGTCGATATATGACCCCAGGATTTGTTTTCATTGCAGGTGTCATTTACAGGCCTGCAATGATTTTGAATATCCACTGACCATTAGCGCTGGGATTAAAGCTGCTGTTGTGTGAAACGGCCACAAGGTGGCAGCAGTTCTCCCTTACCAAATCTGGTTACTAGGGCAACAGAGCTTCAATGGAAGTCGTGTTCTAGATTGGAATTTAGAATGGAATGTGCCAGGAGAAAGCCCATCAAGTTTGTCTCAGTACTTCTTGTTCGTGTTTTTAATTTAATTTTTTATTTTTTTATTACAGCAAATTTGATGACAACGTTTGGCTTGTTGTAGGTGTGCAAGATGTGGTTCTTTTACACAAATACATATGTGTTCTTCCTGGGATCCTGTTCCCATGTCTGTTATGACAGAATGTTGAGTAGTCTTCTCTTGGTATTCCGTAGGTCTTTGGTGATTATATACTTCACCTGTGTTTGTATATGTCTGTTAACCACAATATCGTAATGAATCCAATCCTCACACCTTTCCATTGGTGAACCATAAGTTTGTTTAATGAATCTGTGATTGCCCTTCTCCGTGGAAATATCTGCCCTGGTATCAATTTTTACGAAACACCTATAAGTGATATCCTACGATATGTGTCTTTCACTTTCTGACTTACTACAAGTCACGTGATTACCTGTAGACTCATCTACGGTGCTGCAAATGGCATTGTGTCCTTTTTTTCCTTGGCTAATATTCTGTCTTAGCGAGGTCCATTTTCTGCAATGTGATTCCCTGAGCGCTGAGGATTAGCTGACCTGGGCAGCCTGACCCTGCTGGCAAGCCCTCCCCAGGTGTGCCTGGGTTGAGGTCAATATAAACAGCACTCCAGGCAGCAATAGCCCCTGCTGCTGTGCCTGACTCCATATTCTCTGCCCCGTCAGCAGTCTCGGGGCTTTGCTGGTGGGAGGGTGTGAGGGTCCACGGCTTTGTTGTTGGCCCGGGGTGAGTGGGGCTCTGCTGGACTTTCTGCAGGAGTTGCCAGGCTGCCACCTCTAAAGAAGAGGATGTGTCACCCATAACTTCCACTGGAATTTCTCTCCGGGCTGAGGTGAGGAAGGAAAAAAAGGAGTGGGGGCCAGGACAGGAGGGGTATCTCAGGCAGGGAAATGGAAAGCTTCCAGAAGAGCGCCCGGGGCCAGGACCATCCTGGCTGGCCTGCAGGCAGCAAGTTGGCCTGCGTGCTGTCGCTGGTGTGGCTCCACGGCCCTTCCTCTAGGCTTTCAAGCCCTTGTACATATTCAGGTGTTTTACCTGGGAAGGGTGGGAAGAGTTCAGCAGCAGCTGGCCTGGGGCTCAGCTCACGTTTACTCACAGAGGCCTCGGCACGGTCCCCCAGCTTTGCAATGAGGACGCTCCTTGCGTGGTGGGGGCGGGGCTGCTGGCTCTATGGAAGATGATTCCCCACCTCTGACCAATTTCAGAATTGTTTACCACTGGAGCAAGTGCCTTGGTAGGGTTTTCCTCTGTATAACTGTTAGGTTCAGGGTTTTTTTCTTTTTTCGTTCCAATTACATTTTGTTCCTGTTTTATATATTTATAGATATAAGCATGGAAATAATTCATTCATATAAATACATCTGTGTGAATGGAAGAACTTTTTTCTGTTTTTTTTTCAATTTTATTTTTAAAAATTTTGAATTTTAATTTTATTTATTTTTTTATAGAGCAGGTTACTATTAGTTATCTATTTTATGCATATGCATGTATACAGGTCAATCCCAATCTCCCAACTCATCCCTACACCACCACCCCATGGCTTCCCCCACTTGGTGTCCATACGTTTGTTCTCTACCTCTGTGTCTCTATTTCTGCCCTGCAAACCAGTTCATCTGTACCATTTTTCTAGGTTCCACATATATGCATTAATATACAATATTTGTTTTTCTCTTTCTGACTTACTTCACTCTGTATGACAGTCTCTAGATCCATCGACTTCTCTACAAATGACCCAGTTTCATTCCTTTTTAGGGCTGAGTAATATTCCATTTTATATATGTACCACTTCTTTATCCATTCGTCTGTCTGTGGGCATTTAGGTTGCTTCCATTACATGGCTATTGTAAATAGTGCTGCAATGAACATTGTGGTGAATGTGTCTTTTTGATTTATGGTTTTCTCTGGGTATATGCGCAGAAGTGGGATTGCTGGATCCTATGGTAATTCTCTTTTTAGTTTTTTAAAGGAACCTCCATAGTGTTCTCCATAGTGACTGTATCAATTTACCTTCCCACAAATAGTGGAAGAGGGTTCCTTTTGTCCACACCCACCCCAGAATTTGTTGTTTGTAGATTTTCTGATGATGCCGATTCTAAGAGGTGTGAGTTCATACCTCATTGTCGTTTGGATTTGCATTTCTCTAATAATTAGGATGTTGAGCAGCTTTTCATGTGCGTCTTGGCCATCTCTGTGCCTTCTTTGAAGAAACGTCTATTTAGATCTTCTGCCCATTTTTGTATTGGGTTGTTTGTTTTATTAATATTAAGCTGCGTGAGCTGTTTATATATATTGGAGATTAAACCTTTGTCCATTGATTCGTTTGCGATCATTTTCGCCCATTCTGAGGGTTGCCTTTTGGCATTCCCGTTTTTTTAACCAAAAAAGAAAGAAAGCAAAGGAAGCAGAACACTAATGTGCATGAAATATGCCTCTTGAACCTGTCGTTTTGAAATATGGACGTCTTTTGAATTTTTTGGTCGATATATGACCCCAGGATTTGTTTTCATTGCAGGTGTCATTTACAGGCCTGCAATGATTTTGAATATCCACTGACCATTAGCGCTGGGATTAAAGCTGCTGTTGTGTGAAACGGCCACAAGGTGGCAGCAGTTCTCCCTTACCAAATCTGGTTACTAGGGCAACAGAGCTTCAATGGAAGTCGTGTTCTAGATTGGAATTTAGAATGGAATGTGCCAGGAGAAAGCCCATCAAGTTTGTCTCAGTACTTCTTGTTCGTGTTTTTAATTTAATTTTTTATTTTTTTATTACAGCAAATTTGATGACAACGTTTGGCTTGTTGTAGGTGTGCAAGATGTGGTTCTTTTACACAAATACATATGTGTTCTTCCTGGGATCCTGTTCCCATGTCTGTTATGACAGAATGTTGAGTAGTCTTCTCTTGGTATTCCGTAGGTCTTTGGTGATTATATACTTCACCTGTGTTTGTATATGTCTGTTAACCACAATATCGTAATGAATCCAATCCTCACACCTTTCCATTGGTGAACCATAAGTTTGTTTAATGAATCTGTGATTGCCCTTCTCCGTGGAAATATCTGCCCTGGTATCAATTTTTACGAAACACCTATAAGTGATATCCTACGATATGTGTCTTTCACTTTCTGACTTACTACAAGTCACGTGATTACCTGTAGACTCATCTACGGTGCTGCAAATGGCATTGTGTCCTTTTTTTCCTTGGCTAATATTCTGTCTTAGCGAGGTCCATTTTCTGCAATGTGATTCCCTGAGCGCTGAGGATTAGCTGACCTGGGCAGCCTGACCCTGCTGGCAAGCCCTCCCCAGGTGTGCCTGGGTTGAGGTCAATATAAACAGCACTCCAGGCAGCAATAGCCCCTGCAGCTGTGCCTGACTCCATATTCTCTGCCCCGTCAGCAGTCTCGGGGCTGTGCTGGTGGGAGGGTGTGAGGGTCCACGGCTTTGTTGTTGGCCCGGGGTGAGTGGGGCTCTGCTGGACTTTCTGCAGGAGTTGCCAGGCTGCCACCTCTAAAGAAGAGGATGTGTCACCCATAACTTCCACTGGAATTTCTCTCCGGGCTGAGGTGAGGAAGGAAAAAAAGGAGTGGGGGCCGGGACAGGAGGGGTATCTCAGGCAGGGAAATGGAAAGCTTCCAGAAGAGCGCCTGGGGCCAGGACCATCCTGGCTGGCCTGCAGGCAGCAAGTTGGCCTGCGTGCTGTCGCTGGTGTGGCTCCACGGCCCTTCCTCTAGGCTTTCAAGCCCTTGTACATATTCAGGTGTTTTACCTGGGAAGGGTGGGAAGAGTTCAGCAGCAGCTGGCCTGGGGCTGAGCTCACGTTTACTCACAGAGGCCTCGGCACGGTCCCCCAGCTTTGCAATGAGGACGCTCCTTGTGTGGTGGGGGCGGGGCTGCTGGCTCTATGGAAGATGATTCCCCACCTCTGACCAATTTCAGAATTGTTTACTACTGGAGCAAGTGCCTTGGTAGGGTTTTCCTCTGTATAACTGTTAGGTTCAGGTTTTTTTTTCTTTTTTCGTTCCAATTACATTTTGTTCCTGTTTTATATATTTATAGATATAAGCATGGAAATAATTCATTCATATAAATACATCTGTGTGAATGGAAGAACTTTTTTCTGTTTTTTTTTCAATTTTATTTTTAAAAATTTTGAATTTTAATTTTATTTATTTTTTTATACAGCAGGTTACTATTAGTTATCTATTTTATGCATATGCATGTATACAGGTCAATCCCAATCTCCCAACTCATCCCAACACCACCACCCCATGGCTTCCCCCACTTGGTGTCCATACGTTTGTTCTCTACCTCTGTGTCTCTATTTCTGCCCTGCAAACCAGTTCATCTGTACCATTTTTCTAGGTTCCACATATATGCATTAATATACAATATTTGTTTTTCTCTTTCTGACTTACTTCACTCTGTATGACAGTCTCTAGATCCATCGACTTCTCTACAAATGACCCAGTTTCATTCCTTTTTAGGGCTGAGTAATATTCCATTTTATATATGTACCACTTCTTTATCCATTCGTCTGTCTGTGGGCATTTAGGTTGCTTCCATTACATGGCTATTGTAAATAGTGCTGCAATGAACATTGTGGTGAATGTGTCTTTTTGATTTATGGTTTTCTCTGGGTATATGCGCAGAAGTGGGATTGCTGGATCCTATGGTAATTCTCTTTTTAGTTTTTTAAAGGAACCTCCATAGTGTTCTCCATAGTGACTGTATCAATTTACCTTCCCACAAATAGTGGAAGAGGGTTCCTTTTGTCCACACCCACCCCAGAATTTGTTGTTTGTAGATTTTCTGATGATGCCGATTCTAAGAGGTGTGAGTTCATACCTCATTGTCGTTTGGATTTGCATTTCTCTAATAATTAGGATGTTGAGCAGCTTTTCATGTGCGTCTTGGCCATCTCTGTGCCTTCTTTGAAGAAACGTCTATTTAGATCTTCTGCCCATTTTTGTATTGGGTTGTTTGTTTTATTAATATTAAGCTGCGTGAGCTGTTTATATATATTGGAGATTAAACCTTTGTCCATTGATTCGTTTGCGATCATTTTCGCCCATTCTGAGGGTTGCCTTTTGGCATTCCCGTTTTTTTAACCAAAAAAGAAAGAAAGCAAAGGAAGCAGAACACTAATGTGCATGAAATATGCCTCTTGAACCTGTCGTTTTGAAATATGGACGTCTTTTGAATTTTTTGGTCGATATATGACCCCAGGATTTGTTTTCATTGCAGGTGTCATTTACAGGCCTGCAATGATTTTGAATATCCACTGACCATTAGCGCTGGGATTAAAGCTGCTGTTGTGTGAAACGGCCACAAGGTGGCAGCAGTTCTCCCTTACCAAATCTGGTTACTAGGGCAACAGAGCTTCAATGGAAGTCGTGTTCTAGATTGGAATTTAGAATGGAATGTGCCAGGAGAAAGCCCATCAAGTTTGTCTCAGTACATCTTGTTCGTGTTTTTAATTTAATTTTTTATTTTTTTATTACAGCAAATTTGATGACAACGTTTGGCTTGTTGTAGGTGTGCAAGATGTGGTTCTTTTACACAAATACATATGTGTTCTTCCTGGGATCCTGTTCCCATGTCTGTTATGACAGAATGTTGAGTAGTCTTCTCTTGGTATTCCGTAGGTCTTTGGTGATTATATACTTCACCTGTGTTTGTATATGTCTGTTAACCACAATATCGTAATGAATCCAATCCTCACACCTTTCCATTGGTGAACCATAAGTTTGTTTAATGAATCTGTGATTGCCCTTCTCCGTGGAAATATCTGCCCTGGTATCAATTTTTACGAAACACCTATAAGTGATATCCTACGATATGTGTCTTTCACCTTCTGACTTACTACAAGTCACGTGATTACCTGTAGACTCATCTACGGTGCTGCAAATGGCATTGTGTCCTTTTTTTCCTTGGCTAATATTCTGTCTTAGCGAGGTCCATTTTCTGCAATGTGATTCCCTGAGCGCTGAGGATTAGCTGACCTGGGCAGCCTGACCCTGCTGGCAAGCCCTCCCCAGGTGTGCCTGGGTTGAGGTCAATATAAACAGCACTCCAGGCAGCAATAGCCCCTGCAGCTGTGCCTGACTCCATATTCTCTGCCCCGTCAGCAGTCTCGGGGCTGTGCTGGTGGGAGGGTGTGAGGGTCCACGGCTTTGTTGTTGGCCCGGGGTGAGTGGGGCTCTGCTGGACTTTCTGCAGGAGTTGCCAGGCTGCCACCTCTAAAGAATAGGATGTGTCACCCATAACTTCCACTGGAATTTCTCTCCGGGCTGAGGTGAGGAAGGAAAAAAAGGAGTGGGGGCCGGGACAGGAGGGGTATCTCAGGCAGGGAAATGGAAAGCTTCCAGAAGAGCGCCCGGGGCCAGGACCATCCTCTCTGGCCTGCAGGCAGCAAGTTGGCCTGCGTGCTGTCGCTGGTGTGGCTCCACGGCCCTTCCTCTAGGCTTTCAAGCCCTTGTACATATTCAGGTGTTTTACCTGGGAAGGGTGGGAAGAGTTCAGCAGCAGCTGGCCTGGGGCTCAGCTCACGTTTACTCACAGAGGCCTCGGCACGGTCCCCCAGCTTTGCAATGAGGACGCTCCTTACGTGGTGGGGGCGGGGCTGCTGGCTCTATGGGAGATGATTCCCCACCTCTGACCAATTTCAGAATTGTTTACCACTGGAGCAAGTGCCTTGGTAGGGTTTTCCTCTGTATAACTGTTAGGTTCAGGTTTTTTTTTTCTTTTTTCGTTCCAATTACATTTTGTTCCTGTTTTATATATTTATAGATATAAGCATGGAAATAATTCATTCATATAAATACATCTGTGTGAATGGAAGAACTTTTTTCTGTTTTTTTTTCAATTTTATTTTTAAAAATTTTGAATTTTAATTTTATTTATTTTTTTATAGAGCAGGTTACTATTAGTTATCTATTTTATGCATATGCATGTATACAGGTCAATCCCAATCTCCCAACTCATCCCAACACCACCACCCCATGGCTTCCCCCACTTGGTGTCCATACGTTTGTTCTCTACCTCTGTGTCTCTATTTCTGCCCTGCAAACCAGTTCATCTGTACCATTTTTCTAGGTTCCACATATATGCATTAATATACAATATTTGTTTTTCTCTTTCTGACTTACTTCACTCTGTATGACAGTCTCTAGATCCATCGACTTCTCTACAAATGACCCAGTTTCATTCCTTTTTAGGGCTGAGTAATATTCCATTTTATATATGTACCACTTCTTTATCCATTCGTCAGTCTGTGGGCATTTAGGTTGCTTCCATTACATGGCTATTGTAAATAGTGCTGCAATGAACATTGTGGTGAATGTGTCTTTTTGATTTATGGTTTTCTCTGGGTATATGCGCAGAAGTGGGATTGCTGGATCCTATGGTAATTCTCTTTTTAGTTTTTTAAAGGAACCTCCATAGTGTTCTCCATAGTGACTGTATCAATTTACCTTCCTACAAATAGTGGAAGAGGGTTCCTTTTGTCCACACCCACCCCAGAATTTGTTGTTTGTAGATTTTCTGATGATGCCGATTCTAAGAGGTGTGAGTTCATACCTCATTGTCGTTTGGATTTGCATTTCTCTAATAATTAGGATGTTGAGCAGCTTTTCATGTGCGTCTTGGCCATCTCTGTGCCTTCTTTGAAGAAACGTCTATTTAGATCTTCTGCCCATTTTTGTATTGGGTTGTTTGTTTTATTAATATTAAGCTGCGTGAGCTGTTTATATATATTGGAGATTAAACCTTTGTCCATTGATTCGTTTGCGATCATTTTCGCCCATTCTGAGGGTTGCCTTTTGGCATTCCCGTTTTTTTAACCAAAAAAGAAAGAAAGCAAAGGAAGCAGAACACTAATGTGCGTGAAATATGCCTCTTGAAACTGTCGTTTTGAAATATGGACGTCTTTTGAATTTTTTGGTTGATATATGACCCCAGGATTTGTTTTCATTGCAGGTGTCATTTACAGGCCTGCAATGATTTTGAATATCCACTGACCATTAGCGCTGGGATTAAAGCTGCTGTTGTGTGAAACGGCCACAAGGTGGCGGCAGTTCTCCCTTACCAAATCTGGTTACTAGGGCAACAGAGCTTCAATGGAAGTCGTGTTCTAGATTGGAATTTAGAATGGAATGTGCCAGGAGAAAGCCCATCAAGTTTGTCTCAGTACTTCTTGTTCGTGTTTTTAATTTAATTTTTTATTTTTTTATTACAGCAAGTTTGATGACAAGGTTTGGCTTGTTGTAGGTGTGCAAGATGTGGTTCTTTTACACAAATACATATGTGTTCTTCCTGGGATCCTGTTCCCATGTCTGTTATGACGGAATGTTGAGTAGTCTTCTCTTGGTATTCCGTAGGTCTTTGGTGATTATATACTTCACCTGTGTTTGTATATGTCTGTTAACCACAATATCGTAATGAATCCAATCCTCACACCTTTCCATTGGTGAACCATAAGTTTGTTTAATGAATCTGTGATTGCCCTTCTCCGTGGAAATATCTGCCCTGGTATCAATTTTTACGAAACACCTATAAGTGATATCCTACGATATGTGTCTTTCACTTTCTGACTTACTACAAGTCACGTGATTACCTGTAGACTCATCTACGGTGCTGCAAATGGCATTGTGTCCTTTTTTTCCTTGGCTAATATTCTGTCTTAGCGAGGTCCATTTTCTGCAATGTGATTCCCGGAGCGCTGAGGATTAGCTGACCTGGGCAGCCTGACCCTGCTGGCAAGCCCTCCCCAGGTGTGCCTGGGTTGAGGTCAATATAAACAGCACTCCAGGCAGCAATAGCCCCTGCAGCTGTGCCTGACTCCATATTCTCTGCCCCGTCAGCAGTCTCGGGGCTGTGCTGGTGGGAGGGTGTGAGGGTCCACGGCTTTGTTGTTGGCCCGGGGTGAGTGGGGCTCTGCTGGACTTTCTGCAGGAGTTGCCAGGCTGCCACCTCTAAAGAAGAGGATGTGTCACCCATAACTTCCACTGGAATTTCTCTCCGGGCTGAGGTGAGGAAGGAAAAAAAGGAGTGGGGGCCGGGACAGGAGGGGTATCTCAGGCAGGGAAATGGAAAGCTTCCAGAAGAGCGCCCGGGGCCAGGACCATCCTGGCTGGCCTGCAGGCAGCAAGTTGGCCTGCGTGCTGTCGCTGGTGTGGCTCCACGGCCCTTCCTCTAGGCTTTCAAGCCCTTGTACATATTCAGGTGTTTTACCTGGGAAGGGTGGGAAGAGTTCAGCAGCAGCTGGCCTGGGGCTCAGCTCACGTTTACACACAGAGGCCTCGACACGGTCCCCCAGCTTGGCAATGAGGACACTCCTTGCGTGGGGGGGCGGGGCTGCTGGCTGTATGGGAGATGATTCCCCACCTCTGACCAATTTCAGAATTGTTTACCGCTGGAGCAAGTGCCTTGGTAGGGTTTTCCTCTGTATAACTGTTAGGTTCAGGTTTTTTTTCTTTTTTCATTCCAATTACATTTTGTTCCTGTTCTATGTATTTATAGATATAAGCATGGAAATAATTCATTCATATAAATACATCTGTGTGAATGGAAGAACTTTTTTCTGTTTTATTTTTTTTAATTTTGAAATTTAAATTTATTTATTTTTTTTATACAGCAGGTTATTATTAGTTATCTATTTTATGCATATACATGTATACAGGTCAATCCCAATATCCCAACTCATCCCACCACCATCACCCCATGGCTTCCCCAACTTGGTGTCCATACGTTTGTTCTCTACCTCTGTGTCTCTATTTCTGCCCTGCAAACCAGTTCATCTGTACCATTTTTCTAGGAGCCACATATATGCATTAATATACAATATTTGTTTTCCTCTTTCTGACTTACTTCACTCTGTATGACAGTCTCTAGATCCATCGACTTCTCTACAAATGACCCAGTTTCATTCCTTTTTATGGCTGAGTAATATTCCATTTTATATATGTACCACTTCTTTATCCATTCGTCTGTCTGTGGGCATTTAGGTTCCTTCCTTTAGCTGGCTATTGTAAATACTGCTGCAATGAACATTGTGGTGAATGTGTCTTTTTGATTTATGGTTTTCTCTGGGTATATGCCCAGAAGTGGGATTGCTGGATCCTATGGTAATTCTCTTTTTAGTTTTTTAAAGGAACCTCCATAATGTTCACCATAGTGACTGTATCAATTTACCTTCCCACCAATAGTGGAAGAGGGTTCCTTTTGTCCACACCCTCTCCAGAATTTGTTGTTTGTAGATTTTCTGATGATGCCGATTCTAAGAGGTGTGAGTTCATACCTCATTGTCGTTTGGATTTGCATTTCTCTAATAATTAGTGATGTTGAGCAGCTTTTCATGTGCGTCTTGGCCATCTCTGTGACTTCTTTGAAGAAACGTCTATTTAGATCTTCTGCCCATTTTTGTATTGGGTTGTTTGTTTTATTAATATTAAGCTGCGTGAGCTGTTTATATATATTGTAGATTAAACCTTTGTCCATTGATTCGTTTGGGATCGTTTTCTCCCATTCTGAGGGTTGCTTTTTTCCATTCCTGTTTTTTTAACCAAAAAAGAAAGAAAGCAAAGGAAGCAGAACACTCATGTGCGTGAAATATGCCTCTTGAACCTGTCGTTTTGAAATATGGACGTCTTTTGAATTTTTTGGTCGATATATGACCCCAGGATTTGTTTTCATTGCAGGTGTCATTTACAGGCCTGCAATGATTTTGAATATCCACTGACCATTATCGCTGGGATTAAAGCTGCTGTTGTGTGAAACGGCCACAAGGTAGCAGCAGTTCTCCCTTACCAAATCTGGTTACTAGGGCAACAGAGCTTCACTGGAAGTCCTGTTCTAGATTGGAATTTAGAATGGGATGTGCCAGGAGAAAGCCCCTCAAGTTTGTCTCACTACTTCTTGTTCGTGTTTTTAATTTAATTTTTTATTTTTTTATTACAGCAAGTTTGATGACAAGGTTTGGCTTGTTGTAGGTGTGCAAGATGTGGTTCTTTTACACATATACATATGTGTTCTTCCTGGGATCCTGTTCCCATGTCCGTTATGACAGAATGTTGAGTAGTCTTCTCTTGGTATTCTGTAGGTGTTTGGTGATTATATATTTCACCTGTGTTTGTATATGTCTGTTAACCCCGATATCGTAATGAATCCAATCCTCACACCTTTCCATTGGTGAACCATAAGTTTGTTTAATGAATCTGTGATTGCCCTTCTCCGTGGAAATATCTGCGCTGGTATCAATTTTTATGTAACACCTATAAGTGATATCCTACGATATGTGTCTTTCACTTTCTGACTTACTACAAGTCACGTGATTACCTGTAGACTCATCTACGGTGCTGCAAATGGCATTGTGTCCTTTTTTCCCTTGGCTAATATTCTGTCTTAGCGAGGTCCATTTTCTGCAATGTGATTCCCTGAGGGCTGAGGATTAGCTGACCTGGGCAGCCTGACCCTGCCGGCAAGCCCTCCCCAGGTGTGCCTGGGTTGAGGTCAATATAAACAGCACTCCAGGCAGCAATAGCCCCTGCAGCTGTGCCTGACTCCATATTCTCTGCCCCGTCAGCAGTCTCGGGGCTGTGCTGGTGGGAGGGTGTGAGGGTGCACGGCTTTGTTGGTGGCCCGGTGTGAGTGGGGCTCTGCTGGACTTTCTGCAGGAGTTGCCAGGCTGCCACCTGTAAAGAAGAGGATTTGTCACCCATGACTTCCACTGGAATTTCTCTCCGGGCTGAGGTGAGGAAGGAAAAAAAGGAGTGGGGGCCGGGACAGGAGGTGTATCTCAGGCAGGGAAATGGAAAGCTTCCAGAAGAGCGTCCGGGGCCAGGACCATCCTGGCTGGCCTGCAGGCAGCAAGTTGGCCTGCGTGCTGTCGCTGGTGTGGCTCCACGGCCCTTCCTCTAGGCTTTCAAGCCCTTTTACATATTCAGGTGATTTACCTGGGAAGGGTGGGAAGAGTTCAGCAGCAGCTGGCCTGGGGATCAGCTCACGTTTACTCACAGAGGCCTCGGCACGGTCCCCCAGCTTTGCAATGAGGACGCGCCTTTCGTGGGGGGGCGTTCAAGGAGGACACGCCTTGCGTGGGGGGGCTGAGCTGCTGTCTGTATGGGAGATGATTCCCCACCTCTGACCAATTTCAGAATTGTTTATCGCTGGAGCAAGTGCCTTGGTAGTGTTTTCCTCTGTGTATCTGTTAGGTTTAGGTTTTTTTTTTTTCTTTTTTGGTTCAAGTTAGGTTTTATTCCTCTTTTATGTATTTATAGATATAAGCATGGAAATAATTCATTCATATAAATACATCTGTGTGAATGGAAGAACGTTTTTCTGATTTTTTTCAATTTTTTCAACACCTGTTAGAATCGGCATCATCAGAAATTCTACAAACAACAAATTCTGGGGAGGGTGTGGACAAAAGGAACCCTCTTCCACCATTGGTGGGAAGGTAAACTGATACAGTCACTATGGAGAAGAGTATGGAGGTTCCTTTAAAAAACTAAAAAGAGAATTACCATAGGATCCAGCAATCCCACTTCTGGGCATATACCCAGAGAAAACCATAAATCAAAAAGACACATTCACCACAATGTTCATTGCAGCACTATGTACAATAGCCAGGTAATGGAAGCAACCTAAATGCCCACAGACAGACGAATGGATAAAGATGTGGTACATATATAAAATGGAATATTACTCAGCCATGAAAAGGAATGAAACTGGGTCATTTGTAGAGAAGTCGATGGATCTAGAGACTGTCATACAGAGTGAAGTAAGTCAGAAAGAGAAAAACAAATATTGTATATTAAGGCATATATGTGGAACCTAGAAAAATGGTACAGATGAACTGGTTTGCAGGGCAGAAATAGAGACACAGAGGTAGAGAACAAACGTATGGACACCAAGTGGGGGACGCCATGGGGTGGTGGTGGTGGGATGAGTTGGGAGATTGGGATTGACCTGTATACATGTATATGCATAAAATAGATAACTAATGAGAACCTGCTGTATAAAAAAATAAATAAAATTAAATTTCAAAATTTTTAAAAATAAAACAAAAAACAAAAAAAAAACAAAAACAAAAAAAAAACAAAACAAAAAAAAAAAGGGCCTCCCTGGTGGCGCAAGTGGTTGAGAGTCCGCCTGCCGATGCAGGGGATACGGGTTCGTGCCCCGGTCTGGGAGGATCCCATATACCGCGGAGCGGCTGGGCCCGTGAGCCATGGCCGCTGAGCCTGCGCGTCCGGAGCCTGTGCTCTGCGACGGGGGAGGCCACAACAGTGAGAGGCCCGCATACCGCAAAATAAATAAATAAATAAATAAAACAGAAAAAGTTCTTCCATTCACACAGATGTATTTATATGAATGAATTATTTCCATGCTTATATCTATAAATACATAAAAGAGGAATAAAATCTAACTTGAACCAAAAAAGAAAAAAAAAACCTAAACCTAACAGTTATACAGAGGAAAACCCTACCAAGGCACTTGCTCCAGCGATAAACAATTCTGAAATTGGTCAGAGGTGGGGAATCATCTCCCATACAGACAGCAGCCCCGCCCCCCCACGCAAGGCACGTCCTCATTGCAAAGCTGGGGGACCATGCTGAGGCCTCTGTGAGTAAACGTGAGCTGAGCCCCAGGCCAGCTGCTGCTGAACTGTTCTCACCCTTCCCAGGTAAAACACCTGAATATGTAAAAGGGCTTGAAAGCCTAGAGGAAGGGCCGTGGAGCCACACCAGCGACAGCACGCAGGCCAACTTGCTGCCTGCAGGCCAGCCAGGATGGTCCTGGCCCCGGACGCTCTTCTGGAAGCTTTCCATTTCCCTGCCTGAGATACCTCTCCTGTCCCGGCCCCCACTCCTTTTTTTCCTTCCTCACCTCAGCCTGGAGAGAAATTCCAGTGGAAGTCATGGGTGACAAATCCTCTTCTTTACAGGTGGCAGCCTGGCAACTCCTGCAGAAAGTCCAGCAGAGCCCCACTCACACCGGGCCACCAACAAAGCCGTGGACCCTCACACCCTCACACCAGCACAGCCCCGAGACTGCTGACGGGGCAGAGAATATGGAGTCAGGCACAGCTGCAGAGGCTATTGCTGCCTGGAGTGCTGTTTCTATTGACCTCAACACAGGCACACCTGGGGAGGGCTTGCCGGCAGGGTCAGGCTGCCCAGGTCAGCTAATCCTCAGCCCTCAGGGAATCACATTGCAGAAAATGGACCTCGCTAAGACAGAATATTAGCCAAGGAAAAAAAGGACACAATGCCATTTGCAGCACCGTAGATGAGTCTAGAGGTAATCACGTGACTTGGAGTAAGTCAGAAAGTGAAAGACGCATATCGTAGGATATCACTTATAGGTGTTCCCTAAAAATTGATACCAGGGCAGATATTTCCACGGAGAAGGGCAATCACAGATTCATTAAACAAACTTATGGTTCACCAATGGAAAGGTGTGAGGATTGGATTCATTACGATATCGGGGTTAACAGACATATACAAACACAGGTGAAATATATAATCACCAAAGACCTACGTAATACCAAGAGAAGACTACTCAACATTCTGTCATAACGTACATGGGAAAAGGGTCCCAGGAAGAACAGACATATGTATATGTGTAAAAGAACCACATCTTGCACACCTACAACAAGCCAAACGTTGTAATCAAACTTGCTGTAATAAAAAATAAAAAACTAAATTAAAAAAACGAACAAGAAGAAGTGAGACAAACTTGAGGGGCTTTCTCCTGGCACATTCGATTCTAAATTCCAATCTAGAACATGACTTCCATTGAGGCTCTGTTGCCCTAGTAACCAGATTTGGCAAGGGAGAACTGCTGCCAACTTGTGGCCGTTTCACACAACAGCAGCTTTAATCCCAGCGCTAATGGTCAGTGGATATTCCACATCATTGCAGGCCTGTAAATGACACCTGCCCTGAAAACAAATCCTGGGGTCATATATCGACCAAAAAATTCAAAAGACGTCCATATTTCAAAACGACAGTTTCAAGAGGCATATTTCACGCACATTAGTGTTCTGCTTCGTTTGCTTTCTTTCTTTTTTGGTTAAAAAAACGGGAATGGCAAAAGGCAACCCTCAGAATGGGCGAAAAGGTTCGCAAACGAATCAATGGACAAAGGTTTAATCTCCAATGTATATAAACAGCTCACACAGCTTAATAGTCATAAAACAAACAACCCAATACAAAAATGGGCAGAAGATCTAAAGAGACGTTTCTTCAAAGAAGTCACAGAGATGGCCAAGACGCACATGAAAAGCTGCTCAACATCACTAATTATTAGAGAAATGCAAATCAAAACGACAATGAGGTATGACCTCACACCTGTTAGAATCGGCATCATCAGAAAATCTAGAAACAACAAATTCTGGGGAGGGTGTGGACAAAAGGAACCCTCTTCCACCATTGGTGGGAAGGTAAACTGATACAGTCACTATGGAGAAGAGTATGGAGGTTCCTTTAAAAAACTAAAAAGAGAATTACCATAGGATCCAGCAATCCCACTTCTGGGCATATACCCAGAGAAAACCATAAATCAAAAAGACACATTCACCACAATGTTCATTGCAGCACTATGTACAATAGCCAGGTAATGGAAGCAACCTAAATGCCCACAGACAGACGAATGGATAAAGATGTGGTACATATATAAAATGGAATATTACTCAGCCATGAAAACGAATGAAACTGGGTCATTTGTAGAGAAGTCGATGGATCTAGAGACTGTCATACAGAGTGAAGTAAGTCAGAAAGAGAAAAACAAATATTGTATATTAAGGCATATATGTGGAACCTAGAAAAATGGTACAGATGAACTGGTTTGCAGGGCAGAAATAGAGACACAGAGGTAGAGAACAAACGTATGGACACCAAGTGGGGGAAGCCATGGGGTGGTGGTGGTGGGATGAGTTGGGAGATTGGGATTGACCTGTATACATGTATATGCATAAAATAGATAACTAATGAGAACCTGCTGTATAAAAAAATAAATAAAATTAAATTTCAAAATTTTTAAAAATAAAACAGAAAAAGTTCTTCCATTCACACAGATGTATTTATATGAATGAATTATTTCCATGCTTATATCTATAAATACATAAAAGAGGAATAAAATCTAACTTGAACCAAAAAAGAAAAAAAAACCTAAACCTAACAGTTATACAGAGGAAAACCCTACCAAGGCACTTGCTCCAGCGATAAACAATTCTGAAATTGGTCAGAGGTGGGGAATCATCTCCCATACAGACAGCAGCCCCGCCCCCCCACGCAAGGCACGTCCTCATTGCAAAGCTGGGGGACCGTGCTGAGGCCTCTGTGAGTAAACGTGAGCTGAGCCCCAGGCCAGCTGCTGCTGAACTCTTCCCACCCTTCCCAGGTAAAACACCTGAATATATACAAGGGCTTGAAAGCCTAGAGGAAGGGCCGTGGAGCCACACCAGCGACAGCACGCAGGCCAACTTGCTGCCTGCAGGTCAGCCAGGATGGTCCTGGCCCCGGACGCTCTTCTGGAAGCTTTCCATTTCCCTGCCTGAGATACCCCTCCTGTCCCGGCCCCCACTCCTTTTTTTCCTTCCTCACCTCAGCCCGGAGAGAAATTCCAGTGGAAGTCATGGGTGACAAATCCTCTTCTTTACAGGTGGCAGCCTGGCAACTCCTGCAGAAAGTCCAGCCGAGCCCCACTCACACCGGGCCACCAACAAAGCCGTGCACCCTCACACCCTCCCACCAGCACAGCCCCGAGACTGCTGACAGGGCAGAGAATATGGAGTCAGGCACAGCTGCAGAGGCTATTGCTGCCTGGAGTGCTGTTTCTATTGACCTCAACCCAGGCACACCTGGGGAGGGCTTGCCGGCAGGGTCAGGCTGCCCAGGTCAGCTAATCCTCAGCCCTCAGGGAATCACATTGCAGAAAATGGACCTCGCTAAGACAGAATATTAGCCAAGGAAAAAAAGGACACAATGCCATTTGCAGCACCGTAGATGAGTCTAGAGGTAATCACGTGACTTGGAGTAAGTCAGAAAGTGAAAGACGCATATCGTAGGATATCACTTATAGGTGTTCCCTAAAAATTGATACCAGGGCAGATATTTCCACGGAGAAGGGCAATCACAGATTCATTAAACAAACTTATGGTTCACCAATGGAAAGGTGCGAGGATTGGATTCATTACGATATCGGGGTTAACAGACATATACAAACACAGGTGAAATATATAATCACCAAAGACCTACGGAATACCAAGAGAAGACTACTCAACATTCTGTCATAACGCACATGGGAAAAGGGTCCCAGGAAGAACAGACATATGTATATGTGTAAAAGAACCACATCTTGCACACCTACAACAAGCCAAACGTTGTAATCAAACTTGCTGTAATAAAAAATAAAAAACTAAATTAAAAAAACAAACAAGAAGAAGTGAGACAAACTTGAGGGGCTTTCTCCTGGCACATTCCATTCTAAATTCCAATCTAGAACATGACTTCCATTGAGGCTCTGTTGCCCTAGTAACCAGATTTGGTAAGGGAGAACTGCTGCCACCTTGTGGCCGTTTCACACAACAGCAGCTTTAATCCCAGCGCTAATGGTCAGTGGATATTCCAAATCATTGCAGGCCTGTAAATGACACCTGCCCTGAAAACAAATCCTGGGGTCATATATCGACCAAAAAATTCAAAAGACGTCCATATTTCAAAACGACAGTTTCAAGAGGCATATTTCACGCACATTAGTGTTCTGCTTCGTTTGCTTTCTTTCTTTTTTGGTTAAAAAAACGGGAATGGCAAAAGGCAACCCTCAGAATGGGCGAAAAGGTTCGCAAACGAATCAATGGACAAAGGTTTAATCTCCAATGTATATAAACAGCTCACGCAGCTTAATATTCATAAAACAAACAACCCAATACAAAAATGGGCAGAAGATCTAAAGAGACGTTTCTTCAAAGAAGTCACAGAGATGGCCAAGACGCACATGAAAAGCTGCTCAACTTCACTAATTATTAGAGAAATGCAAATCAAAACGACAATGAGGTATGACCTCACACCTCTTAGAATCGGCATCATCAGAAAATCTACAAACAACAAATTATGGGGAGGGTGTGGACAAAAGGAACCCTCTTCCACCATTGGTGGGAAGGTAAACTGATACAGTCACTATGGAGAAGAGTATGGAGGTTCCTTTAAAAAACTAAAAAGAGAATTACCATAGGATCCAGCAATCCCACTTCTGGGCATATACCCAGAGAAAACCATAAATCAAAAAGACACATTCACCACAATGTTCATTGCAGCACTATGTACAATAGCCAGGTAATGGAAGCAACCTAAATGCCCACAGACAGACGAATGGATAAAGATGTGGTACATATATAAAATGGAATATTACTCAGCCATGAAAACGAATGAAACTGGGTCATTTGTAGAGAAGTCGATGGATCTAGAGACTGTCATACAGAGTGAAGTAAGTCAGAAAGAGAAAAACAAATATTGTATATTAAGGCATATATGTGGAACCTAGAAAAATGGTACAGATGAACTGGTTTGCAGGGCAGAAATAGAGACACAGAGGTAGAGAACAAACGTATGGACACCAAGTGGGGGAAGCCATGGGGTGGTGGTGGTGGGATGAGTTGGGAGATTGGGATTGACCTGTATACATGTATATGCATAAAATAGATAACTAATAATAACCTGCTGTATAAAAAAATAAATAAAATTAAATTTCAAAATTTTTAAAAATAAAACAGAAAAAGTTCTTCCATTCACACAGATGTATTTATATGAATGAATTATTTCCATGCTTATATCTATAAATACATAAAAGAGGAATAAAATCTAACTTGAACCAAAAAAGAAAAAAAAAACCTAAACCTAACAGTTATACAGAGGAAAACCCTACCAAGGCACTTGCTCCAGCGATAAACAATTCTGAAATTGGTCAGAGGTGGGGAATCACCTCCCATACAGACAGCAGCCCCGCCCCCCCACACAAGGCGCGTCCTCATTGCAAAACTGGGGTACTGTGCTGAGGCCTCTGTGAGTAAACGTGAGCTGAGCCCTAGGCCAGCTGCTGCTGAACTGTTCCCACCCTTCCCAGGTAAAACACCTGAATATATACAAGGGCTTGAAAGCCTAGAGGAAGGGCCGTGGAGCCACACCAGCGACAGCACGCAGGCCAACTTGCTGCCTGCAGGCCAGCCAGGATGGTCCTGGCCCCGGACGCTCTTCTGGAAGCTTTCCATTTCCCTGCCTGAGATACCCCTCCTGTCCAGGCCCCCACTCCTTTTTTTCCTTCCTCACCTCAGCCCGGAGAGAAATTCCAGTGGAAGTCATGGGTGACAAATCCTCTTCTTTACAGGTGGCAGCCTGGCAACTCCTGCAGAAAGTCCAGCAGAGCCCCACTCACACCGGGCCACCAACAAAGCCGTGGACCCTCACACCCTCCCACCAGCACAGCCCCGAGACTGCTGACGGGGCAGAGAATATGGAGTCAGGCACAGCTGCAGAGGCTATTGCTGCCTGGAGTGCTGTTTCTATTGACCTCAACCCAGGCACACCTGGGGAGGGCTTGCCGGCAGGGTCAGGCTGCCCAGGTCAGCTAATCCTCAGCCCTCAGGGAATCACATTGCAGAAAATGGACCTCGCTAAGACAGAATATTAGCCAAGGAAAAAAGGACACAATGCCATTTGCAGCACCGTAGATGAGTCTAGAGGTAATCACGTGACTTGGAGTAAGTCAGAAAGTGAAAGACGCATATCGTAGGATATCACTTATAGGTGTTCCCTAAAAATTGATACCAGGGCAGATATTTCCACGGAGAAGGGCAATCACAGATTCATTAAACAAACTTATGGTTCACCAATGGAAAGGTGTGAGGATTGGATTCATTACGATATCGGGGTTAACAGACATATACAAACACAGGTGAAATATATAATCACCAAAGACCTACGTAATACCAAGAGAAGACTACTCAACATTCTGTCATAACGTACATGGGAAAAGGGTCCCAGGAAGAACAGACATATGTATATGTGTAAAAGAACCACATCTTGCACACCTACAACAAGCCAAACGTTGTAATCAAACTTGCTGTAATAAAAAATAAAAAACTAAATTAAAAAAACGAACAAGAAGAAGTGAGACAAACTTGAGGGGCTTTCTCCTGGCACATTCGATTCTAAATTCCAATCTAGAACATGACTTCCACTGAGGCTCTGTTGCCCTAGTAACCAGATTTGGCAAGGGAGAACTGCTGCCAACTTGTGGCCGTTTCACACAACAGCAGCTTTAATCCCAGCGCTAATGGTCAGTGGATATTCCAAATCATTGCAGGCCTGTAAATGACACCTGCCCTGAAAACAAATCCTGGGGTCATATATCGACCAAAAAATTCAAAAGACGTCCATATTTCAAAACGACAGTTTCAAGAGGCATATTTCACGCACATTAGTGTTCTGCTTCGTTTGCTTTCTTTCTTTTTTGGTTAAAAAAACGGGAATGGCAAAAGGCAACCCTCAGAATGGGCGAAAAGGTACGCAAACGAATCAATGGACAAAGGTTTAATCTCCAATGTATATAAACAGCTCACACAGCTTAATAGTCATAAAACAAACAACCCAATACAAAAATGGGCAGAAGATCTAAAGAGACGTTTCTTCAAAGAAGTCACAGAGATGGCCAAGACGCACATGAAAAGCTGCTCAACATCACTAATTATTAGAGAAATGCAAATCAAAACGACAATGAGGTATGACCTCACACCTGTTAGAATCGGCATCATCAGAAAATCTAGAAACAACAAATTCTGGGGAGGGTGTGGACAAAAGGAACCCTCTTCCACCATTGGTGGGAAGGTAAACTGATACAGTCACTATGGAGAAGAGTATGGAGGTTCCTTTAAAAAACTAAAAAGAGAATTACCATAGGATCCAGCAATCCCACTTCTGGGCATATACCCAGAGAAAACCATAAATCAAAAAGACACATTCACCACAATGTTCATTGCAGCACTATGTACAATAGCCAGGTAATGGAAGCAACCTAAATGCCCACAGACAGACGAATGGATAAAGATGTGGTACATATATAAAATGGAATATTACTCAGCCATGAAAACGAATGAAACTGGGTCATTTGTAGAGAAGTCGATGGATCTAGAGACTGTCATACAGAGTGAAGTAAGTCAGAAAGAGAAAAACAAATATTGTATATTAAGGCATATATGTGGAACCTAGAAAAATGGTACAGATGAACTGGTTTGCAGGGCAGAAATAGAGACACAGAGGTAGAGAACAAACGTATGGACACCAAGTGGGGGAAGCCATGGGGTGGTGGTGGTGGGATGAGTTGGGAGATTGGGATTGACCTGTATACATGTATATGCATAAAATAGATAACTAATGAGAACCTGCTGTATAAAAAAATAAATAAAATTAAATTTCAAAATTTTTAAAAATAAAACAGAAAAAGTTCTTCCATTCACACAGATGTATTTATATGAATGAATTATTTCCATGCTTATATCTATAAATACATAAAAGAGGAATAAAATCTAACTTGAACCAAAAAAGAAAAAAAAACCTAAACCTAACAGTTATACAGAGGAAAACCCTACCAAGGCACTTGCTCCAGCGATAAACAATTCTGAAATTGGTCAGAGGTGGGGAATCATCTCCCATACAGACAGCAGCCCCGCCCCCCCACGCAAGGCACGTCCTCATTGCAAAGCTGGGGGACCGTGCTGAGGCCTCTGTGAGTAAACGTGAGCTGAGCCCCAGGCCAGCTGCTGCTGAACTCTTCCCACCCTTCCCAGGTAAAACACCTGAATATATACAAGGGCTTGAAAGCCTAGAGGAAGGGCCGTGGAGCCACACCAGCGACAGCACGCAGGCCAACTTGCTGCCTGCAGGTCAGCCAGGATGGTCCTGGCCCCGGACGCTCTTCTGGAAGCTTTCCATTTCCCTGCCTGAGATACCCCTCCTGTCCCGGCCCCCACTCCTTTTTTTCCTTCCTCACCTCAGCCCGGAGAGAAATTCCAGTGGAAGTCATGGGTGACAAATCCTCTTCTTTACAGGTGGCAGCCTGGCAACTCCTGCAGAAAGTCCAGCAGAGCCCCACTCACACCGGGCCACCAACAAAGCCGTGCACCCTCACACCCTCCCACCAGCACAGCCCCGAGACTGCTGACAGGGCAGAGAATATGGAGTCAGGCACAGCTGCAGAGGCTATTGCTGCCTGGAGTGCTGTTTCTATTGACCTCAACCCAGGCACACCTGGGGAGGGCTTGCCGGCAGGGTCAGGCTGCCCAGGTCAGCTAATCCTCAGCCCTCAGGGAATCACATTGCAGAAAATGGACCTCGCTAAGACAGAATATTAGCCAAGGAAAAAAAGGACACAATGCCATTTGCAGCACCGTAGATGAGTCTAGAGGTAATCACGTGACTTGGAGTAAGTCAGAAAGTGAAAGACGCATATCGTAGGATATCACTTATAGGTGTTCCCTAAAAATTGATACCAGGGCAGATATTTCCACGGAGAAGGGCAATCACAGATTCATTAAACAAACTTATGGTTCACCAATGGAAAGGTGCGAGGATTGGATTCATTACGATATCGGGGTTAACAGACATATACAAACACAGGTGAAATATATAATCACCAAAGACCTACGGAATACCAAGAGAAGACTACTCAACATTCTGTCATAACGCACATGGGAAAAGGGTCCCAGGAAGAACAGACATATGTATATGTGTAAAAGAACCACATCTTGCACACCTACAACAAGCCAAACGTTGTAATCAAACTTGCTGTAATAAAAAATAAAAAACTAAATTAAAAAAACAAACAAGAAGAAGTGAGACAAACTTGAGGGGCTTTCTCCTGGCACATTCCATTCTAAATTCCAATCTAGAACATGACTTCCATTGAGGCTCTGTTGCCCTAGTAACCAGATTTGGTAAGGGAGAACTGCTGCCACCTTGTGGCCGTTTCACACAACAGCAGCTTTAATCCCAGCGCTAATGGTCAGTGGATATTCCAAATCATTGCAGGCCTGTAAATGACACCTGCCCTGAAAACAAATCCTGGGGTCATATATCGACCAAAAAATTCAAAAGACGTCCATATTTCAAAACGACAGTTTCAAGAGGCATATTTCACGCACATTAGTGTTCTGCTTCGTTTGCTTTCTTTCTTTTTTGGTTAAAAAAACGGGAATGGCAAAAGGCAACCCTCAGAATGGGCGAAAAGGTTCGCAAACGAATCAATGGACAAAGGTTTAATCTCCAATGTATATAAACAGCTCACGCAGCTTAATATTCATAAAACAAACAACCCAATACAAAAATGGGCAGAAGATCTAAAGAGACGTTTCTTCAAAGAAGTCACAGAGATGGCCAAGACGCACATGAAAAGCTGCTCAACTTCACTAATTATTAGAGAAATGCAAATCAAAACGACAATGAGGTATGACCTCACACCTCTTAGAATCGGCATCATCAGAAAATCTACAAACAACAAATTCTGGGGAGGGTGTGGACAAAAGGAACCCTCTTCCACCATTGGTGGGAAGGTAAACTGATACAGTCACTATGGAGAAGAGTATGGAGGTTCCTTTAAAAAACTAAAAAGAGAATTACCATAGGATCCAGCAATCCCACTTCTGGGCATATACCCAGAGAAAACCATAAATCAAAAAGACACATTCACCACAATGTTCATTGCAGCACTATGTACAATAGCCAGGTAATGGAAGCAACCTAAATGCCCACAGACAGACGAATGGATAAAGATGTGGTACATATATAAAATGGAATATTACTCAGCCATGAAAAGGAATGAAACTGGGTCATTTGTAGAGAAGTCGATGGATCTAGAGACTGTCATACAGAGTGAAGTAAGTCAGAAAGAGAAAAACAAATATTGTATATTAAGGCATATATGTGGAACCTAGAAAAATGGTACAGATGAACTGGTTTGCAGGGCAGAAATAGAGACACAGAGGTAGAGAACAAACGTATGGACACCAAGTGGGGGAAGCCATGGGGTGGTGGTGGTGGGATGAGTTGGGAGATTGGGATTGACCTGTATACATGTATATGCATAAAATAGATAACTAATAATAACCTGCTGTATAAAAAAATAAATAAAATTAAATTTCAAAATTTTTAAAAATAAAACAGAAAAAGTTCTTCCATTCACACAGATGTATTTATATGAATGAATTATTTCCATGCTTATATCTATAAATACATAAAAGAGGAATAAAATCTAACTTGAACCAAAAAAGAAAAAAAAAACCTAAACCTAACAGTTATACAGAGGAAAACCCTACCAAGGCACTTGCTCCAGCGATAAACAATTCTGAAATTGGTCAGAGGTGGGGAATCACCTCCCATACAGACAGCAGCCCCGCCCCCCCACGCAAGGCGCGTCCTCATTGCAAAACTGGGGTACTGTGCTGAGGCCTCTGTGAGTAAACATGAGCTGAGCCCTAGGCCAGCTGCTGCTGAACTGTTCCCACCCTTCCCAGGTAAAACACCTGAATATATACAAGGGCTTGAAAGCCTAGAGGAAGGGCCGTGGAGCCACACCAGCGACAGCACGCAGGCCAACTTGCTGCCTGCAGGTCAGCCAGGATGGTCCTGGCCCCGGACGCTCTTCTGGAAGCTTTCCATTTCCCTGCCTGAGATACCCCTCCTGTCCCGGCCCCCACTCCTTTTTTTCCTTCCTCACCTCAGCCCGGAGAGAAATTCCAGTGGAAGTCATGGGTGACAAATCCTCTTCTTTACAGGTGGCAGCCTGGCAACTCCTGCAGAAAGTCCAGCAGAGCCCCACTCACACCGGGCCACCAACAAAGCCGTGGACCCTCACACCCTCCCACCAGCACAGCCCCGAGACTGCTGACGGGGCAGAGAATATGGAGTCAGGCACAGCTGCAGAGGCTATTGCTGCCTGGAGTGCTGTTTCTATTGACCTCAACCCAGGCACACCTGGGGAGGGCTTGCCGGCAGGGTCAGGCTGCCCAGGTCAGCTAATCCTCAGCCCTCAGGGAATCACATTGCAGAAAATGGACCTCGCTAAGACAGAATATTAGCCAAGGAAAAAAAGGACACAATGCCATTTGCAGCACCGTAGATGAGTCTAGAGGTAATCACGTGACTTGGAGTAAGTCAGAAAGTGAAAGACGCATATCGTAGGATATCACTTATAGGTGTTCCCTAAAAATTGATACCAGGGCAGATATTTCCACGGAGAAGGGCAATCACAGATTCATTAAACAAACTTATGGTTCACCAATGGAAAGGTGTGAGGATTGGATTCATTACGATATCGGGGTTAACAGACATATACAAACACAGGTGAAATATATAATCACCAAAGACCTACGTAATACCAAGAGAAGACTACTCAACATTCTGTCATAACGTACATGGGAAAAGGGTCCCAGGAAGAACAGACATATGTATATGTGTAAAAGAACCACATCTTGCACACCTACAACAAGCCAAACGTTGTAATCAAACTTGCTGTAATAAAAAATAAAAAACTAAATTAAAAAAACGAACAAGAAGAAGTGAGACAAACTTGAGGGGCTTTCTCCTGGCACATTCGATTCTAAATTCCAATCTAGAACATGACTTCCATTGAGGCTCTGTTGCCCTAGTAACCAGATTTGGCAAGGGAGAACTGCTGCCAACTTGTGGCCGTTTCACACAACAGCAGCTTTAATCCCAGCGCTAATGGTCAGTGGATATTCCAAATCATTGCAGGCCTGTAAATGACACCTGCCCTGAAAACAAATCCTGGGGTCATATATCGACCAAAAAATTCAAAAGACGTCCATATTTCAAAACGACAGTTTCAAGAGGCATATTTCACGCACATTAGTGTTCTGCTTCGTTTGCTTTCTTTCTTTTTTGGTTAAAAAAACGGGAATGGCAAAAGGCAACCCTCAGAATGGGCGAAAAGGTTCGCAAACGAATCAATGGACAAAGGTTTAATCTCCAATGTATATAAACAGCTCACACAGCTTAATATTCATAAAACAAACAACCCAATACAAAAATGGGCAGAAGATCTAAAGAGACGTTTCTTCAAAGAAGTCACAGAGATGGCCAAGACGCACATGAAAAGCTGCTCAACATCACTAATTATTAGAGAAATGCAAATCAAAACGACAATGAGGTATGACCTCACACCTGTTAGAATCGGCATCATCAGAAAATCTAGAAACAACAAATTCTGGGGAGGGTGTGGACAAAAGGAACCCTCTTCCACCATTGGTGGGAAGGTAAACTGATACAGTCACTATGGAGAAGAGTATGGAGGTTCCTTTAAAAAACTAAAAAGAGAATTACCATAGGATCCAGCAATCCCACTTCTGGGCATATACCCAGAGAAAACCATAAATCAAAAAGACACATTCACCACAATGTTCATTGCAGCACTATGTACAATAGCCAGGTAATGGAAGCAACCTAAATGCCCACAGACAGACGAATGGATAAAGATGTGGTACATATATAAAATGGAATATTACTCAGCCATGAAAACGAATGAAACTGGGTCATTTGTAGAGAAGTCGATGGATCTAGAGACTGTCATACAGAGTGAAGTAAGTCAGAAAGAGAAAAACAAATATTGTATATTAAGGCATATATGTGGAACCTAGAAAAATGGTACAGATGAACTGGTTTGCAGGGCAGAAATAGAGACACAGAGGTAGAGAACAAACGTATGGACACCAAGTGGGGGAAGCCATGGGGTGGTGGTGGTGGGATGAGTTGGGAGATTGGGATTGACCTGTATACATGTATATGCATAAAATAGATAACTAATGAGAACCTGCTGTATAAAAAAATAAATAAAATTAAATTTCAAAATTTTTAAAAATAAAACAGAAAAAGTTCTTCCATTCACACAGATGTATTTATATGAATGAATTATTTCCATGCTTATATCTATAAATACATAAAAGAGGAATAAAATCTAACTTGAACCAAAAAAGAAAAAAAAACCTAAACCTAACAGTTATACAGAGGAAAACCCTACCAAGGCACTTGCTCCAGCGATAAACAATTCTGAAATTGGTCAGAGGTGGGGAATCATCTCCCATACAGACAGCAGCCCCGCCCCCCCACGCAAGGCACGTCCTCATTGCAAAGCTGGGGGACCGTGCTGAGGCCTCTGTGAGTAAACGTGAGCTGAGCCCCAGGCCAGCTGCTGCTGAACTCTTCCCACCCTTCCCAGGTAAAACACCTGAATATATACAAGGGCTTGAAAGCCTAGAGGAAGGGCCGTGGAGCCACACCAGCGACAGCACGCAGGCCAACTTGCTGCCTGCAGGTCAGCCAGGATGGTCCTGGCCCCGGACGCTCTTCTGGAAGCTTTCCATTTCCCTGCCTGAGATACCCCTCCTGTCCCGGCCCCCACTCCTTTTTTTCCTTCCTCACCTCAGCCCGGAGAGAAATTCCAGTGGAAGTCATGGGTGACAAATCCTCTTCTTTACAGGTGGCAGCCTGGCAACTCCTGCAGAAAGTCCAGCAGAGCCCCACTCACACCGGGCCACCAACAAAGCCGTGCACCCTCACACCCTCCCACCAGCACAGCCCCGAGACTGCTGACAGGGCAGAGAATATGGAGTCAGGCACAGCTGCAGAGGCTATTGCTGCCTGGAGTGCTGTTTCTATTGACCTCAACCCAGGCACACCTGGGGAGGGCTTGCCGGCAGGGTCAGGCTGCCCAGGTCAGCTAATCCTCAGCCCTCAGGGAATCACATTGCAGAAAATGGACCTCGCTAAGACAGAATATTAGCCAAGGAAAAAAAGGACACAATGCCATTTGCAGCACCGTAGATGAGTCTAGAGGTAATCACGTGACTTGGAGTAAGTCAGAAAGTGAAAGACGCATATCGTAGGATATCACTTATAGGTGTTCCCTAAAAATTGATACCAGGGCAGATATTTCCACAGAGAAGGGCAATCACAGATTCATTAAACTAACTTATGGTTCACCAATGGAAAGGTGCGAGGATTGGATTCATTACGATATCGGGGTTAACAGACATATACAAACACAGGTGAAATATATAATCACCAAAGACCTACGGAATACCAAGAGAAGACTACTCAACATTCTGTCATAACGCACATGGGAAAAGGGTCCCAGGAAGAACAGACATATGTATATGTGTAAAAGAACCACATCTTGCACACCTACAACAAGCCAAACGTTGTAATCAAACTTGCTGTAATAAAAAATAAAAAACTAAATTAAAAAAACAAACAAGAAGAAGTGAGACAAACTTGAGGGGCTTTCTCCTGGCACATTCCATTCTAAATTCCAATCTAGAACATGACTTCCATTGAGGCTCTGTTGCCCTAGTAACCAGATTTGGTAAGGGAGAACTGCTGCCACCTTGTGGCCGTTTCACACAACAGCAGCTTTAATCCCAGCGCTAATGGTCAGTGGATATTCCAAATCATTGCAGGCCTGTAAATGACACCTGCCCTGAAAACAAATCCTGGGGTCATATATCGACCAAAAAATTCAAAAGACGTCCATATTTCAAAACGACAGTTTCAAGAGGCATATTTCACGCACATTAGTGTTCTGCTTCGTTTGCTTTCTTTCTTTTTTGGTTAAAAAAACGGGAATGGCAAAAGGCAACCCTCAGAATGGGCGAAAAGGTTCGCAAACGAATCAATGGACAAAGGTTTAATCTCCAATGTATATAAACAGCTCACGCAGCTTAATATTCATAAAACAAACAACCCAATACAAAAATGGGCAGAATATCTAAAGAGACGTTTCTTCAAAGAAGTCACAGAGATGGCCAAGACGCACATGAAAAGCTGCTCAACTTCACTAATTATTAGAGAAATGCAAATCAAAACGACAATGAGGTATGACCTCACACCTGTTAGAATCGGCATCATCAGAAAATCTAGAAACAACAAATTCTGGGGAGGGTGTGGACAAAAGGAACCCTCTTCCACCATTGGTGGGAAGGTAAACTGATACAGTCACTATGGAGAAGAGTATGGAGGTTCCTTTAAAAAACTAAAAAGAGAATTACCATAGGATCCAGCAATCCCACTTCTGGGCATATACCCAGAGAAAACCATAAATCAAAAAGACACATTCACCACAATGTTCATTGCAGCACTATGTACAATAGCCAGGTAATGGAAGCAACCTAAATGCCCACAGACAGACGAATGGATAAAGATGTGGTACATATATAAAATGGAATATTACTCAGCCATGAAAACGAATGAAACTGGGTCATTTGTAGAGAAGTCGATGGATCTAGAGACTGTCATACAGAGTGAAGTAAGTCAGAAAGAGAAAAACAAATATTGTATATTAAGGCATATATGTGGAACCTAGAAAAATGGTACAGATGAACTGGTTTGCAGGGCAGAAATAGAGACACAGAGGTAGAGAACAAACGTATGGACACCAAGTGGGGGAAGCCATGGGGTGGTGGTGGTGGGATGAGTTGGGAGATTGGGATTGACCTGTATACATGTATATGCATAAAATAGATAACTAATGAGAACCTGCTGTATAAAAAAATAAATAAAATTAAATTTCAAAATTTTTAAAAATAAAACAGAAAAAGTTCTTCCATTCACACAGATGTATTTATATGAATGAATTATTTCCATGCTTATATCTATAAATACATAAAAGAGGAATAAAATCTAACTTGAACCAAAAAAGAAAAAAAAACCTAAACCTAACAGTTATACAGAGGAAAACCCTACCAAGGCACTTGCTCCAGCGATAAACAATTCTGAAATTGGTCAGAGGTGGGGAATCATCTCCCATACAGACAGCAGCCCCGCCCCCCCACGCAAGGCACGTCCTCATTGCAAAGCTGGGGGACCGTGCTGAGGCCTCTGTGAGTAAACGTGAGCTGAGCCCCAGGCCAGCTGCTGCTGAACTCTTCCCACCCTTCCCAGGTAAAACACCTGAATATATACAAGGGCTTGAAAGCCTAGAGGAAGGGCCGTGGAGCCACACCAGCGACAGCACGCAGGCCAACTTGCTGCCTGCAGGTCAGCCAGGATGGTCCTGGCCCCGGACGCTCTTCTGGAAGCTTTCCATTTCCCTGCCTGAGATACCCCTCCTGTCCCGGCCCCCACTCCTTTTTTTCCTTCCTCACCTCAGCCCGGAGAGAAATTCCAGTGGAAGTCATGGGTGACAAATCCTCTTCTTTACAGGTGGCAGCCTGGCAACTCCTGCAGAAAGTCCAGCAGAGCCCCACTCACACCGGGCCACCAACAAAGCCGTGCACCCTCACACCCTCCCACCAGCACAGCCCCGAGACTGCTGACAGGGCAGAGAATATGGAGTCAGGCACAGCTGCAGAGGCTATTGCTGCCTGGAGTGCTGTTTCTATTGACCTCAACCCAGGCACACCTGGGGAGGGCTTGCCGGCAGGGTCAGGCTGCCCAGGTCAGCTAATCCTCAGCCCTCAGGGAATCACATTGCAGAAAATGGACCTCGCTAAGACAGAATATTAGCCAAGGAAAAAAAGGACACAATGCCATTTGCAGCACCGTAGATGAGTCTAGAGGTAATCACGTGACTTGGAGTAAGTCAGAAAGTGAAAGACGCATATCGTAGGATATCACTTATAGGTGTTCCCTAAAAATTGATACCAGGGCAGATATTTCCACAGAGAAGGGCAATCACAGATTCATTAAACTAACTTATGGTTCACCAATGGAAAGGTGCGAGGATTGGATTCATTACGATATCGGGGTTAACAGACATATACAAACACAGGTGAAATATATAATCACCAAAGACCTACGGAATACCAAGAGAAGACTACTCAACATTCTGTCATAACGCACATGGGAAAAGGGTCCCAGGAAGAACAGACATATGTATATGTGTAAAAGAACCACATCTTGCACACCTACAACAAGCCAAACGTTGTAATCAAACTTGCTGTAATAAAAAATAAAAAACTAAATTAAAAAAACAAACAAGAAGAAGTGAGACAAACTTGAGGGGCTTTCTCCTGGCACATTCCATTCTAAATTCCAATCTAGAACATGACTTCCATTGAGGCTCTGTTGCCCTAGTAACCAGATTTGGTAAGGGAGAACTGCTGCCACCTTGTGGCCGTTTCACACAACAGCAGCTTTAATCCCAGCGCTAATGGTCAGTGGATATTCCAAATCATTGCAGGCCTGTAAATGACACCTGCCCTGAAAACAAATCCTGGGGTCATATATCGACCAAAAAATTCAAAAGACGTCCATATTTCAAAACGACAGTTTCAAGAGGCATATTTCACGCACATTAGTGTTCTGCTTCGTTTGCTTTCTTTCTTTTTTGGTTAAAAAAACGGGAATGGCAAAAGGCAACCCTCAGAATGGGCGAAAAGGTTCGCAAACGAATCAATGGACAAAGGTTTAATCTCCAATGTATATAAACAGCTCACGCAGCTTAATATTCATAAAACAAACAACCCAATACAAAAATGGGCAGAATATCTAAAGAGACGTTTCTTCAAAGAAGTCACAGAGATGGCCAAGACGCACATGAAAAGCTGCTCAACTTCACTAATTATTAGAGAAATGCAAATCAAAACGACAATGAGGTATGACCTCACACCTCTTAGAATCGGCATCATCAGAAAATCTACAAACAACAAATTATGGGGAGGGTGTGGACAAAAGGAACCCTCTTCCACCATTGGTGGGAAGGTAAACTGATACAGTCACTATGGAGAAGAGTATGGAGGTTCCTTTAAAAAACTAAAAAGAGAATTACCATAGGATCCAGCAATCCCACTTCTGGGCATATACCCAGAGAAAACCATAAATCAAAAAGACACATTCACCACAATGTTCATTGCAGCACTATGTACAATAGCCAGGTAATGGAAGCAACCTAAATGCCCACAGACAGACGAATGGATAAAGATGTGGTACATATATAAAATGGAATATTACTCAGCCATGAAAACGAATGAAACTGGGTCATTTGTAGAGAAGTCGATGGATCTAGAGACTGTCATACAGAGTGAAGTAAGTCAGAAAGAGAAAAACAAATATTGTATATTAAGGCATATATGTGGAACCTAGAAAAATGGTACAGATGAACTGGTTTGCAGGGCAGAAATAGAGACACAGAGGTAGAGAACAAACGTATGGACACCAAGTGGGGGAAGCCATGGGGTGGTGGTGGTGGGATGAGTTGGGAGATTGGGATTGACCTGTATACATGTATATGCATAAAATAGATAACTAATAATAACCTGCTGTATAAAAAAATAAATAAAATTAAATTTCAAAATTTTTAAAAATAAAACAGAAAAAGTTCTTCCATTCACACAGATGTATTTATATGAATGAATTATTTCCATGCTTATATCTATAAATACATAAAAGAGGAATAAAATCTAACTTGAACCAAAAAAGAAAAAAAAAACCTAAACCTAACAGTTATACAGAGGAAAACCCTACCAAGGCACTTGCTCCAGCGATAAACAATTCTGAAATTGGTCAGAGGTGGGGAATCACCTCCCATACAGACAGCAGCCCCGCCCCCCCACGCAAGGCGCGTCCTCATTGCAAAACTGGGGTACTGTGCTGAGGCCTCTGTGAGTAAATGTGAGCTGAGCCCTAGGCCAGCTGCTGCTGAACTGTTCCCACCCTTCCCAGGTAAAACACCTGAATATATACAAGGGCTTGAAAGCCTAGAGGAAGGGCCGTGGAGCCACACCAGCGACAGCACGCAGGCCAACTTGCTGCCTGCAGGCCAGCCAGGATGGTCCTGGCCCCGGACGCTCTTCTGGAAGCTTTCCATTTCCCTGCCTGAGATACCCCTCCTGTCCAGGCCCCCACTCCTTTTTTTCCTTCCTCACCTCAGCCCGGAGAGAAATTCCAGTGGAAGTCATGGGTGACAAATCCTCTTCTTTACAGGTGGCAGCCTGGCAACTCCTGCAGAAAGTCCAGCAGAGCCCCACTCACACCGGGCCACCAACAAAGCCGTGGACCCTCACACCCTCCCACCAGCACAGCCCCGAGACTGCTGACGGGGCAGAGAATATGGAGTCAGGCACAGCTGCAGAGGCTATTGCTGCCTGGAGTGCTGTTTCTATTGACCTCAACCCAGGCACACCTGGGGAGGGCTTGCCGGCAGGGTCAGGCTGCCCAGGTCAGCTAATCCTCAGCCCTCAGGTAATCACATTGCAGAAAATGGACCTCGCTAAGACAGAATATTAGCCAAGGAAAAAAGGACACAATGCCATTTGCAGCACCGTAGATGAGTCTAGAGGTAATCACGTGACTTGGAGTAAGTCAGAAAGTGAAAGACGCATATCGTAGGATATCACTTATAGGTGTTCCCTAAAAATTGATACCAGGGCAGATATTTCCACGGAGAAGGGCAATCACAGATTCATTAAACAAACTTATGGTTCACCAATGGAAAGGTGTGAGGATTGGATTCATTACGATATCGGGGTTAACAGACATATACAAACACAGGTGAAATATATAATCACCAAAGACCTACGTAATACCAAGAGAAGACTACTCAACATTCTGTCATAACGTACATGGGAAAAGGGTCCCAGGAAGAACAGACATATGTATATGTGTAAAAGAACCACATCTTGCACACCTACAACAAGCCAAACGTTGTAATCAAACTTGCTGTAATAAAAAATAAAAAACTAAATTAAAAAAACGAACAAGAAGAAGTGAGACAAACTTGAGGGGCTTTCTCCTGGCACATTCGATTCTAAATTCCAATCTAGAACATGACTTCCACTGAGGCTCTGTTGCCCTAGTAACCAGATTTGGCAAGGGAGAACTGCTGCCAACTTGTGGCCGTTTCACACAACAGCAGCTTTAATCCCAGCGCTAATGGTCAGTGGATATTCCAAATCATTGCAGGCCTGTAAATGACACCTGCCCTGAAAACAAATCCTGGGGTCATATATCGACCAAAAAATTCAAAAGACGTCCATATTTCAAAACGACAGTTTCAAGAGGCATATTTCACGCACATTAGTGTTCTGCTTCGTTTGCTTTCTTTCTTTTTTGGTTAAAAAAACGGGAATGGCAAAAGGCAACCCTCAGAATGGGCGAAAAGGTACGCAAACGAATCAATGGACAAAGGTTTAATCTCCAATATATATAAACAGCTCACACAGCTTAATAGTCATAAAACAAACAACCCAATACAAAAATGGGCAGAAGATCTAAAGAGACGTTTCTTCAAAGAAGTCACAGAGATGGCCAAGACGCACATGAAAAGCTGCTCAACATCACTAATTATTAGAGAAATGCAAATCAAAACGACAATGAGGTATGACCTCACACCTGTTAGAATCGGCATCATCAGAAAATCTAGAAACAACAAATTCTGGGGAGGGTGTGGACAAAAGGAACCCTCTTCCACCATTGGTGGGAAGGTAAACTGATACAGTCACTATGGAGAAGAGTATGGAGGTTCCTTTAAAAAACTAAAAAGAGAATTACCATAGGATCCAGCAATCCCACTTCTGGGCATATACCCAGAGAAAACCATAAATCAAAAAGACACATTCACCACCATGTTCATTGCAGCACTATGTACAATAGCCAGGTAATGGAAGCAACCTAAATGCCCACAGACAGACGAATGGATAAAGATGTGGTACATATATAAAATGGAATATTACTCAGCCATGAAAAGGAATGAAACTGGGTCATTTGTAGAGAAGTCGATGGATCTAGAGACTGTCATACAGAGTGAAGTAAGTCAGAAAGAGAAAAACAAATATTGTATATTAAGGCATATATGTGGAACCTAGAAAAATGGTACAGATGAACTGGTTTGCAGGGCAGAAATAGAGACACAGAGGTAGAGAACAAACGTATGGACACCAAGTGGGGGAAGCCATGGGGTGGTGGTGGTGGGATGAGTTGGGAGATTGGGATTGACCTGTATACATGTATATGCATAAAATAGATAACTAATGAGAACCTGCTGTATAAAAAAATAAATAAAATTAAATTTCAAAATTTTTAAAAATAAAACAGAAAAAGTTCTTCCATTCACACAGATGTATTTATATGAATGAATTATTTCCATGCTTATATCTATAAATACATAAAAGAGGAATAAAATCTAACTTGAACAAAAAAAGAAAAAAAAACCTAAACCTAACAGTTATACAGAGGAAAACCCTACCAAGGCACTTGCTCCAGCGATAAACAATTCTGAAATTGGTCAGAGGTGGGGAATCATCTCCCATACAGACAGCAGCCCCGCCCCCCCACGCAAGGCACGTCCTCATTGCAAAGCTGGGGGACCGTGCTGAGGCCTCTGTGAGTAAACGTGAGCTGAGCCCCAGGCCAGCTGCTGCTGAACTCTTCCCACCCTTCCCAGGTAAAACACCTGAATATATACAAGGGCTTGAAAGCCTAGAGGAAGGGCCGTGGAGCCACACCAGCGACAGCACGCAGGCCAACTTGCTGCCTGCAGGTCAGCCAGGATGGTCCTGGCCCCGGACGCTCTTCTGGAAGCTTTCCATTTCCCTGCCTGAGATACCCCTCCTGTCCCGGCCCCCACTCCTTTTTTTCCTTCCTCACCTCAGCCCGGAGAGAAATTCCAGTGGAAGTCATGGGTGACAAATCCTCTTCTTTACAGGTGGCAGCCTGGCAACTCCTGCAGAAAGTCCAGCAGAGCCCCACTCACACCGGGCCACCAACAAAGCCGTGCACCCTCACACCCTCCCACCAGCACAGCCCCGAGACTGCTGACAGGGCAGAGAATATGGAGTCAGGCACAGTTGCAGAGGCTATTGCTGCCTGGAGTGCTGTTTCTATTGACCTCAACCCAGGCACACCTGGGGAGGGCTTGCCGGCAGGGTCAGGCTGCCCAGGTCAGCTAATCCTCAGCCCTCAGGGAATCACATTGCAGAAAATGGACCTCGCTAAGACAGAATATTAGCCAAGGAAAAAAAGGACACAATGCCATTTGCAGCACCGTAGATGAGTCTAGAGGTAATCACGTGACTTGGAGTAAGTCAGAAAGTGAAAGACGCATATCGTAGGATATCACTTATAGGTGTTCCCTAAAAATTGATACCAGGGCAGATATTTCCACGGAGAAGGGCAATCACAGATTCATTAAACTAACTTATGGTTCACCAATGGAAAGGTGCGAGGATTGGATTCATTACGATATCGGGGTTAACAGACATATACAAACACAGGTGAAATATATAATCACCAAAGACCTACGGAATACCAAGAGAAGACTACTCAACATTCTGTCATAACGCACATGGGAAAAGGGTCCCAGGAAGAACAGACATATGTATAAGTGTAAAAGAACCACATCTTGCACACCTACAACAAGCCAAATGTTGTAATCAAACTTGCTGTAATAAAAAATAAAAAACTAAATTAAAAAAACAAACAAGAAGAAGTGAGACAAACTTGAGGGGCTTTCTCCTGGCACATTCCATTCTAAATTCCAATCTAGAACATGACTTCCATTGAGGCTCTGTTGCCCTAGTAACCAGATTTGGTAAGGGAGAACTGCTGCCACCTTGTGGCCGTTTCACACAACAGCAGCTTTAATCCCAGCGCTAATGGTCAGTGGATATTCCAAATCATTGCAGGCCTGTAAATGACACCTGCCCTGAAAACAAATCCTGGGGTCATATATCGACCAAAAAATTCAAAAGACGTCCATATTTCAAAACGACAGTTTCAAGAGGCATATTTCACGCACATTAGTGTTCTGCTTCGTTTGCTTTCTTTCTTTTTTGGTTAAAAAAACGGGAATGGCAAAAGGCAACCCTCAGAATGGGCGAAAAGGTTCGCAAACGAATCAATGGACAAAGGTTTAATCTCCAATGTATATAAACAGCTCACGCAGCTTAATATTCATAAAACAAACAACCCAATACAAAAATGGGCAGAAGATCTAAAGAGACGTTTCTTCAAAGAAGTCACAGAGATGGCCAAGACGCACATGAAAAGCTGCTCAACTTCACTAATTATTAGAGAAATGCAAATCAAAACGACAATGAGGTATGACCTCACACCTCTTAGAATCGGCATCATCAGAAAATCTACAAACAACAAATTCTGGGGAGGGTGTGGACAAAAGGAACCCTCTTCCACCATTGGTGGGAAGGTAAACTGATACAGTCACTATGGAGAAGAGTATGGAGGTTCCTTTAAAAAACTAAAAAGAGAATTACCATAGGATCCAGCAATCCCACTTCTGGGCATATACCCAGAGAAAACCATAAATCAAAAAGACACATTCACCACAATGTTCATTGCAGCACTATGTACAATAGCCAGGTAATGGAAGCAACCTAAATGCCCACAGACAGACGAATGGATAAAGATGTGGTACATATATAAAATGGAATATTACTCAGCCATGAAAAGGAATGAAACTGGGTCATTTGTAGAGAAGTCGATGGATCTAGAGACTGTCATACAGAGTGAAGTAAGTCAGAAAGAGAAAAACAAATATTGTATATTAAGGCATATATGTGGAACCTAGAAAAATGGTACAGATGAACTGGTTTGCAGGGCAGAAATAGAGACACAGAGGTAGAGAACAAACGTATGGACACCAAGTGGGGGAAGCCATGGGGTGGTGGTGGTGGGATGAGTTGGGAGATTGGGATTGACCTGTATACATGTATATGCATAAAATAGATAACTAATAATAACCTGCTGTATAAAAAAATAAATAAAATTAAATTTCAAAATTTTTAAAAATAAAACAGAAAAAGTTCTTCCATTCACACAGATGTATTTATATGAATGAATTATTTCCATGCTTATATCTATAAATACATAAAAGAGGAATAAAATCTAACTTGAACCAAAAAAGAAAAAAAAAACCTAAACCTAACAGTTATACAGAGGAAAACCCTACCAAGGCACTTGCTCCAGCGATAAACAATTCTGAAATTGGTCAGAGGTGGGGAATCACCTCCCATACAGACAGCAGCCCCGCCCCCCCACGCAAGGCGCGTCCTCATTGCAAAACTGGGGTACTGTGCTGAGGCCTCTGTGAGTAAACATGAGCTGAGCCCTAGGCCAGCTGCTGCTGAACTGTTCCCACCCTTCCCAGGTAAAACACCTGAATATATACAAGGGCTTGAAAGCCTAGAGGAAGGGCCGTGGAGCCACACCAGCGACAGCACGCAGGCCAACTTGCTGCCTGCAGGCCAACCAGGATGGTCCTGGCCCCGGACGCTCTTCTGGAAGCTTTCCATTTCCCTGCCTGAGATACCCCTCCTGTCCAGGCCCCCACTCCTTTTTTTCCTTCCTCACCTCAGCCCGGAGAGAAATTCCAGTGGAAATCATGGGTGACAAATCCTCTTCTTTACAGGTGGCAGCCTGGCAACTCCTGCAGAAAGTCCAGCAGAGCCCCACTCACACCGGGCCACCAACAAAGCCGTGGACCCTCACACCCTCCCACCAGCACAGCCCCGAGACTGCTGACGGGGCAGAGAATATGGAGTCAGGCACAGCTGCAGAGGCTATTGCTGCCTGGAGTGCTGTTTCTATTGACCTCAACCCAGGCACACCTGGGGAGGGCTTGCCGGCAGGGTCAGGCTGCCCAGGTCAGCTAATCCTCAGCCCTCAGGGAATCACATTGCAGAAAATGGACCTCGCTAAGACAGAATATTAGCCAAGGAAAAAAAGGACACAATGCCATTTGCAGCACCGTAGATGAGTCTAGAGGTAATCACGTGACTTGGAGTAAGTCAGAAAGTGAAAGACGCATATCGTAGGATATCACTTATAGGTGTTCCCTAAAAATTGATACCAGGGCAGATATTTCCACGGAGAAGGGCAATCACAGATTCATTAAACAAACTTATGGTTCACCAATGGAAAGGTGTGAGGATTGGATTCATTACGATATCGGGGTTAACAGACATATACAAACACAGGTGAAATATATAATCACCAAAGACCTACGTAATACCAAGAGAAGACTACTCAACATTCTGTCATAACGTACATGGGAAAAGGGTCCCAGGAAGAACAGACATATGTATATGTGTAAAAGAACCACATCTTGCACACCTACAACAAGCCAAACGTTGTAATCAAACTTGCTGTAATAAAAAATAAAAAACTAAATTAAAAAAACGAACAAGAAGAAGTGAGACAAACTTGAGGGGCTTTCTCCTGGCACATTCGATTCTAAATTCCAATCTAGAACATGACTTCCATTGAGGCTCTGTTGCCCTAGTAACCAGATTTGGCAAGGGAGAACTGCTGCCAACTTGTGGCCGTTTCACACAACAGCAGCTTTAATCCCAGCGCTAATGGTCAGTGGATATTCCAAATCATTGCAGGCCTGTAAATGACACCTGCCCTGAAAACAAATCCTGGGGTCATATATCGACCAAAAAATTCAAAAGACGTCCATATTTCAAAACGACAGTTTCAAGAGGCATATTTCACGCACATTAGTGTTCTGCTTCGTTTGCTTTCTTTCTTTTTTGGTTAAAAAAACGGGAATGGCAAAAGGCAACCCTCAGAATGGGCGAAAAGGTTCGCAAACGAATCAATGGACAAAGGTTTAATCTCCAATGTATATAAACAGCTCACACAGCTTAATATTCATAAAACAAACAACCCAATACAAAAATGGGCAGAAGATCTAAAGAGACGTTTCTTCAAAGAAGTCACAGAGATGGCCAAGACGCACATGAAAAGCTGCTCAACATCACTAATTATTAGAGAAATGCAAATCAAAACGACAATGAGGTATGACCTCACACCTGTTAGAATCGGCATCATCAGAAAATCTAGAAACAACAAATTCTGGGGAGGGTGTGGACAAAAGGAACCCTCTTCCACCATTGGTGGGAAGGTAAACTGATACAGTCACTATGGAGAAGAGTATGGAGGTTCCTTTAAAAAACTAAAAAGAGAATTACCATAGGATCCAGCAATCCCACTTCTGGGCATATACCCAGAGAAAACCATAAATCAAAAAGACACATTCACCACAATGTTCATTGCAGCACTATGTACAATAGCCAGGTAATGGAAGCAACCTAAATGCCCACAGACAGACGAATGGATAAAGATGTGGTACATATATAAAATGGAATATTACTCAGCCATGAAAACGAATGAAACTGGGTCATTTGTAGAGAAGTCGATGGATCTAGAGACTGTCATACAGAGTGAAGTAAGTCAGAAAGAGAAAAACAAATATTGTATATTAAGGCATATATGTGGAACCTAGAAAAATGGTACAGATGAACTGGTTTGCAGGGCAGAAATAGAGACACAGAGGTAGAGAACAAACGTATGGACACCAAGTGGGGGAAGCCATGGGGTGGTGGTGGTGGGATGAGTTGGGAGATTGGGATTGACCTGTATACATGTATATGCATAAAATAGATAACTAATGAGAACCTGCTGTATAAAAAAATAAATAAAATTAAATTTCAAAATTTTTAAAAATAAAACAGAAAAAGTTCTTCCATTCACACAGATGTATTTATATGAATGAATTATTTCCATGCTTATATCTATAAATACATAAAAGAGGAATAAAATCTAACTTGAACCAAAAAAGAAAAAAAAACCTAAACCTAACAGTTATACAGAGGAAAACCCTACCAAGGCACTTGCTCCAGCGATAAACAATTCTGAAATTGGTCAGAGGTGGGGAATCATCTCCCATACAGACAGCAGCCCCGCCCCCCCACGCAAGGCACGTCCTCATTGCAAAGCTGGGGGACCGTGCTGAGGCCTCTGTGAGTAAACGTGAGCTGAGCCCCAGGCCAGCTGCTGCTGAACTCTTCCCACCCTTCCCAGGTAAAACACCTGAATATATACAAGGGCTTGAAAGCCTAGAGGAAGGGCCGTGGAGCCACACCAGCGACAGCACGCAGGCCAACTTGCTGCCTGCAGGTCAGCCAGGATGGTCCTGGCCCCGGACGCTCTTCTGGAAGCTTTCCATTTCCCTGCCTGAGATACCCCTCCTGTCCCGGCCCCCACTCCTTTTTTTCCTTCCTCACCTCAGCCCGGAGAGAAATTCCAGTGGAAGTCATGGGTGACAAATCCTCTTCTTTACAGGTGGCAGCCTGGCAACTCCTGCAGAAAGTCCAGCAGAGCCCCACTCACACCGGGCCACCAACAAAGCCGTGCACCCTCACACCCTCCCACCAGCACAGCCCCGAGACTGCTGACAGGGCAGAGAATATGGAGTCAGGCACAGCTGCAGAGGCTATTGCTGCCTGGAGTGCTGTTTCTATTGACCTCAACCCAGGCACACCTGGGGAGGGCTTGCCGGCAGGGTCAGGCTGCCCAGGTCAGCTAATCCTCAGCCCTCAGGGAATCACATTGCAGAAAATGGACCTCGCTAAGACAGAATATTAGCCAAGGAAAAAAAGGACACAATGCCATTTGCAGCACCGTAGATGAGTCTAGAGGTAATCACGTGACTTGGAGTAAGTCAGAAAGTGAAAGACGCATATCGTAGGATATCACTTATAGGTGTTCCCTAAAAATTGATACCAGGGCAGATATTTCCACGGAGAAGGGCAATCACAGATTCATTAAACAAACTTATGGTTCACCAATGGAAAGGTGCGAGGATTGGATTCATTACGATATCGGGGTTAACAGACATATACAAACACAGGTGAAATATATAATCACCAAAGACCTACGGAATACCAAGAGAAGACTACTCAACATTCTGTCATAACGCACATGGGAAAAGGGTCCCAGGAAGAACAGACATATGTATATGTGTAAAAGAACCACATCTTGCACACCTACAACAAGCCAAACGTTGTAATCAAACTTGCTGTAATAAAAAATAAAAAACTAAATTAAAAAAACAAACAAGAAGAAGTGAGACAAACTTGAGGGGCTTTCTCCTGGCACATTCCATTCTAAATTCCAATCTAGAACATGACTTCCATTGAGGCTCTGTTGCCCTAGTAACCAGATTTGGAAAGGGAGAACTGCTGCCACCTTGTGGCCGTTTCACACAACAGCAGCTTTAATCCCAGCGCTAATGGTCAGTGGATATTCCAAATCATTGCAGGCCTGTAAATGACACCTGCCCTGAAAACAAATCCTGGGGTCATATATCGACCAAAAAATTCAAAAGACGTCCATATTTCAAAACGACAGTTTCAAGAGGCATATTTCACGCACATTAGTGTTCTGCTTCGTTTGCTTTCTTTCTTTTTTGGTTAAAAAAACGGGAATGGCAAAAGGCAACCCTCAGAATGGGCGAAAAGGTTCGCAAACGAATCAATGGACAAAGGTTTAATCTCCAATGTATATAAACAGCTCACGCAGCTTAATATTCATAAAACAAACAACCCAATACAAAAATGGGCAGAATATCTAAAGAGACGTTTCTTCAAAGAAGTCACAGAGATGGCCAAGACGCACATGAAAAGCTGCTCAACTTCACTAATTATTAGAGAAATGCAAATCAAAACGACAATGAGGTATGACCTCACACCTCTTAGAATCGGCATCATCAGAAAATCTACAAACAACAAATTCTGGGGAGGGTGTGGACAAAAGGAACCCTCTTCCACCATTGGTGGGAAGGTAAACTGATACAGTCACTATGGAGAAGAGTATGGAGGTTCCTTTAAAAAACTAAAAAGAGAATTACCATAGGATCCAGCAATCCCACTTCTGGGCATATACCCAGAGAAAACCATAAATCAAAAAGACACATTCACCACAATGTTCATTGCAGCACTATGTACAATAGCCAGGTAATGGAAGCAACCTAAATGCCCACAGACAGACGAATGGATAAAGATGTGGTACATATATAAAATGGAATATTACTCAGCCATGAAAAGGAATGAAACTGGGTCATTTGTAGAGAAGTCGATGGATCTAGAGACTGTCATACAGAGTGAAGTAAGTCAGAAAGAGAAAAACAAATATTGTATATTAAGGCATATATGTGGAACCTAGAAAAATGGTACAGATGAACTGGTTTGCAGGGCAGAAATAGAGACACAGAGGTAGAGAACAAACGTATGGACACCAAGTGGGGGAAGCCATGGGGTGGTGGTGGTGGGATGAGTTGGGAGATTGGGATTGACCTGTATACATGTATATGCATAAAATAGATAACTAATAATAACCTGCTGTATAAAAAAATAAATAAAATTAAATTTCAAAATTTTTAAAAATAAAACAGAAAAAGTTCTTCCATTCACACAGATGTATTTATATGAATGAATTATTTCCATGCTTATATCTATAAATACATAAAAGAGGAATAAAATCTAACTTGAACCAAAAAAGAAAAAAAAAACCTAAACCTAACAGTTATACAGAGGAAAACCCTACCAAGGCACTTGCTCCAGCGATAAACAATTCTGAAATTGGTCAGAGGTGGGGAATCACCTCCCATACAGACAGCAGCCCCGCCCCCCCACGCAAGGCGCGTCCTCATTGCAAAACTGGGGTACTGTGCTGAGGCCTCTGTGAGTAAACGTGAGCTGAGCCCTAGGCCAGCTGCTGCTGAACTGTTCCCACCCTTCCCAGGTAAAACACCTGAATATATACAAGGGCTTGAAAGCCTAGAGGAAGGGCCGTGGAGCCACACCAGCGACAGCACGCAGGCCAACTTGCTGCCTGCAGGCCAGCCAGGATGGTCCTGGCCCCGGACGCTCTTCTGGAAGCTTTCCATTTCCCTGCCTGAGATACCCCTCCTGTCCAGGCCCCCACTCCTTTTTTTCCTTCCTCACCTCAGCCCGGAGAGAAATTCCAGTGGAAGTCATGGGTGACAAATCCTCTTCTTTACAGGTGGCAGCCTGGCAACTCCTGCAGAAAGTCCAGCAGAGCCCCACTCACACCGGGCCACCAACAAAGCCGTGGACCCTCACACCCTCCCACCAGCACAGCCCCGAGACTGCTGACGGGGCAGAGAATATGGAGTCAGGCACAGCTGCAGAGGCTATTGCTGCCTGGAGTGCTGTTTCTATTGACCTCAACCCAGGCACACCTGGGGAGGGCTTGCCGGCAGGGTCAGGCTGCCCAGGTCAGCTAATCCTCAGCCCTCAGGGAATCACATTGCAGAAAATGGACCTCGCTAAGACAGAATATTAGCCAAGGAAAAAAGGACACAATGCCATTTGCAGCACCGTAGATGAGTCTAGAGGTAATCACGTGACTTGGAGTAAGTCAGAAAGTGAAAGACGCATATCGTAGGATATCACTTATAGGTGTTCCCTAAAAATTGATACCAGGGCAGATATTTCCACGGAGAAGGGCAATCACAGATTCATTAAACAAACTTATGGTTCACCAATGGAAAGGTGTGAGGATTGGATTCATTACGATATCGGGGTTAACAGACATATACAAACACAGGTGAAATATATAATCACCAAAGACCTACGTAATACCAAGAGAAGACTACTCAACATTCTGTCATAACGTACATGGGAAAAGGGTCCCAGGAAGAACAGACATATGTATATGTGTAAAAGAACCACATCTTGCACACCTACAACAAGCCAAACGTTGTAATCAAACTTGCTGTAATAAAAAATAAAAAACTAAATTAAAAAAACGAACAAGAAGAAGTGAGACAAACTTGAGGGGCTTTCTCCTGGCACATTCGATTCTAAATTCCAATCTAGAACATGACTTCCACTGAGGCTCTGTTGCCCTAGTAACCAGATTTGGCAAGGGAGAACTGCTGCCAACTTGTGGCCGTTTCACACAACAGCAGCTTTAATCCCAGCGCTAATGGTCAGTGGATATTCCAAATCATTGCAGGCCTGTAAATGACACCTGCCCTGAAAACAAATCCTGGGGTCATATATCGACCAAAAAATTCAAAAGACGTCCATATTTCAAAACGACAGTTTCAAGAGGCATATTTCACGCACATTAGTGTTCTGCTTCGTTTGCTTTCTTTCTTTTTTGGTTAAAAAAACGGGAATGGCAAAAGGCAACCCTCAGAATGGGCGAAAAGGTACGCAAACGAATCAATGGACAAAGGTTTAATCTCCAATATATATAAACAGCTCACACAGCTTAATAGTCATAAAACAAACAACCCAATACAAAAATGGGCAGAAGATCTAAAGAGACGTTTCTTCAAAGAAGTCACAGAGATGGCCAAGACGCACATGAAAAGCTGCTCAACATCACTAATTATTAGAGAAATGCAAATCAAAACGACAATGAGGTATGACCTCACACCTGTTAGAATCGGCATCATCAGAAAATCTAGAAACAACAAATTCTGGGGAGGGTGTGGACAAAAGGAACCCTCTTCCACCATTGGTGGGAAGGTAAACTGATACAGTCACTATGGAGAAGAGTATGGAGGTTCCTTTAAAAAACTAAAAAGAGAATTACCATAGGATCCAGCAATCCCACTTCTGGGCATATACCCAGAGAAAACCATAAATCAAAAAGACACATTCACCACAATGTTCATTGCAGCACTATGTACAATAGCCAGGTAATGGAAGCAACCTAAATGCCCACAGACAGACGAATGGATAAAGATGTGGTACATATATAAAATGGAATATTACTCAGCCATGAAAAGGAATGAAACTGGGTCATTTGTAGAGAAGTCGATGGATCTAGAGACTGTCATACAGAGTGAAGTAAGTCAGAAAGAGAAAAACAAATATTGTATATTAAGGCATATATGTGGAACCTAGAAAAATGGTACAGATGAACTGGTTTGCAGGGCAGAAATAGAGACACAGAGGTAGAGAACAAACGTATGGACACCAAGTGGGGGAAGCCATGGGGTGGTGGTGGTGGGATGAGTTGGGAGATTGGGATTGACCTGTATACATGTATATGCATAAAATAGATAACTAATGAGAACCTGCTGTATAAAAAAATAAATAAAATTAAATTTCAAAATTTTTAAAAATAAAACAGAAAAAGTTCTTCCATTCACACAGATGTATTTATATGAATGAATTATTTCCATGCTTATATCTATAAATACATAAAAGAGGAATAAAATCTAACTTGAACAAAAAAAGAAAAAAAAACCTAAACCTAACAGTTATACAGAGGAAAACCCTACCAAGGCACTTGCTCCAGCGATAAACAATTCTGAAATTGGTCAGAGGTGGGGAATCATCTCCCATACAGACAGCAGCCCCGCCCCCCCACGCAAGGCACGTCCTCATTGCAAAGCTGGGGGACCGTGCTGAGGCCTCTGTGAGTAAACGTGAGCTGAGCCCCAGGCCAGCTGCTGCTGAACTCTTCCCACCCTTCCCAGGTAAAACACCTGAATATATACAAGGGCTTGAAAGCCTAGAGGAAGGGCCGTGGAGCCACACCAGCGACAGCACGCAGGCCAACTTGCTGCCTGCAGGTCAGCCAGGATGGTCCTGGCCCCGGACGCTCTTCTGGAAGCTTTCCATTTCCCTGCCTGAGATACCCCTCCTGTCCCGGCCCCCACTCCTTTTTTTCCTTCCTCACCTCAGCCCGGAGAGAAATTCCAGTGGAAGTCATGGGTGACAAATCCTCTTCTTTACAGGTGGCAGCCTGGCAACTCCTGCAGAAAGTCCAGCAGAGCCCCACTCACACCGGGCCACCAACAAAGCCGTGCACCCTCACACCCTCCCACCAGCACAGCCCCGAGACTGCTGACAGGGCAGAGAATATGGAGTCAGGCACAGCTGCAGAGGCTATTGCTGCCTGGAGTGCTGTTTCTATTGACCTCAACCCAGGCACACCTGGGGAGGGCTTGCCGGCAGGGTCAGGCTGCCCAGGTCAGCTAATCCTCAGCCCTCAGGGAATCACATTGCAGAAAATGGACCTCGCTAAGACAGAATATTAGCCAAGGAAAAAAAGGACACAATGCCATTTGCAGCACCGTAGATGAGTCTAGAGGTAATCACGTGACTTGGAGTAAGTCAGAAAGTGAAAGACGCATATCGTAGGATATCACTTATAGGTGTTCCCTAAAAATTGATACCAGGGCAGATATTTCCACGGAGAAGGGCAATCACAGATTCATTAAACAAACTTATGGTTCACCAATGGAAAGGTGTGAGGATTGGATTCATTACGATATCGGGGTTAACAGACATATACAAACACAGGTGAAATATATAATCACCAAAGACCTACGGAATACCAAGAGAAGACTACTCAACATTCTGTCATAACGTACATGGGAAAAGGGTCCCAGGAAGAACAGACATATGTATATGTGTAAAAGAACCACATCTTGCACACCTACAACAAGCCAAACGTTGTAATCAAACTTGCTGTAATAAAAAATAAAAAACTAAATTAAAAAAACGAACAAGAAGAAGTGAGACAAACTTGAGGGGCTTTCTCCTGGCACATTCGATTCTAAATTCCAATCTAGAACATGACTTCCATTGAGGCTCTGTTGCCCTAGTAACCAGATTTGGCAAGGGAGAACTGCTGCCAACTTGTGGCCGTTTCACACAACAGCAGCTTTAATCCCAGCGCTAATGGTCAGTGGATATTCCAAATCATTGCAGGCCTGTAAATGACACCTGCCCTGAAAACAAATCCTGGGGTCATATATCGACCAAAAAATTCAAAAGACGTCCATATTTCAAAACGACAGTTTCAAGAGGCATATTTCACGCACATTAGTGTTCTGCTTCGTTTGCTTTCTTTCTTTTTTGGTTAAAAAAACGGGAATGGCAAAAGGCAACCCTCAGAATGGGCGAAAAGGTTCGCAAACGAATCAATGGACAAAGGTTTAATCTCCAATGTATATAAACAGCTCACACAGCTTAATATTCATAAAACAAACAACCCAATACAAAAATGGGCAGAAGATCTAAAGAGACGTTTCTTCAAAGAAGTCACAGAGATGGCCAAGACGCACATGAAAAGCTGCTCAACATCACTAATTATTAGAGAAATGCAAATCAAAACGACAATGAGGTATGACCTCACACCTGTTAGAATCGGCATCATCAGAAAATCTAGAAACAACAAATTCTGGGGAGGGTGTGGACAAAAGGAACCCTCTTCCACCATTGGTGGGAAGGTAAACTGATACAGTCACTATGGAGAAGAGTATGGAGGTTCCTTTAAAAAACTAAAAAGAGAATTACCATAGGATCCAGCAATCCCACTTCTGGGCATATACCCAGAGAAAACCATAAATCAAAAAGACACATTCACCACAATGTTCATTGCAGCACTATGTACAATAGCCAGGTAATGGAAGCAACCTAAATGCCCACAGACAGACGAATGGATAAAGATGTGGTACATATATAAAATGGAATATTACTCAGCCATGAAAACGAATGAAACTGGGTCATTTGTAGAGAAGTCGATGGATCTAGAGACTGTCACACAGAGTGAAGTAAGTCAGAAAGAGAAAAACAAATATTGTATATTAAGGCATATATGTGGAACCTAGAAAAATGGTACAGATGAACTGGTTTGCAGGGCAGAAATAGAGACACAGAGGTAGAGAACAAACGTATGGACACCAAGTGGGGGAAGCCATGGGGTGGTGGTGGTGGGATGAGTTGGGAGATTGGGATTGACCTGTATACATGTATATGCATAAAATAGATAACTAATGAGAACCTGCTGTATAAAAAAATAAATAAAATTAAATTTCAAAATTTTTAAAAATAAAACAGAAAAAGTTCTTCCATTCACACAGATATATTTATATGAATGAATTATTTCCATGCTTATATCTATAAATACATAAAAGAGGAATAAAATCTAACTTGAACCAAAAAAGAAAAAAAAACCTAAACCTAACAGTTATACAGAGGAAAACCCTACCAAGGCACTTGCTCCAGCGATAAACAATTCTGAAATTGGTCAGAGGTGGGGAATCATCTCCCATACAGACAGCAGCCCCGCCCCCCCACGCAAGGCACGTCCTCATTGCAAAGCTGGGGGACCGTGCTGAGGCCTCTGTGAGTAAACGTGAGCTGAGCCCCAGGCCAGCTGCTGCTGAACTCTTCCCACCCTTCCCAGGTAAAACACCTGAATATGTAAAAGGGCTTGAAAGCCTAGAGGAAGGGCCGTGGAGCCACACCAGCGACAGCACGCAGGCCAACATGCTGCCTGCAGGTCAGCCAGGATGGTCCTGGCCCCGGACGCTCTTCTGGAAGCTTTCCATTTCCCTGCCTGAGATACCCCTCCTGTCCCGCCCCCCACTCCTTTTTTTCCTTCCTCACCTCAGCCCGGAGAGAAATTCCAGTGGAAGTCATGGGTGACAAATCCTCTTCTTTACAGGTGGCAGCCTGGCAACTCCTGCAGAAAGTCCAGCAGAGCCCCACTCACACCGGGCCACCAACAAAGCCGTGCACCCTCACACCCTCCCACCAGCACAGCCCCGAGACTGCTGACAGGGCAGAGAATATGGAGTCAGGCACAGCTGCAGAGGCTATTGCTGCCTGGAGTGCTGTTTCTATTGACCTCAACCCAGGCACACCTGGGGAGGGCTTGCCGGCAGGGTCAGGCTGTCCAGGTCAGCTAATCCTCAGCCCTCAGGGAATCACATTGCAGAAAATGGACCTCGCTAAGACAGAATATTAGCCAAGGAAAAAAAGGACACAATGCCATTTGCAGCACCGTAGATGAGTCTAGAGGTAATCACGTGACTTGGAGTAAGTCAGAAAGTGAAAGACGCATATCGTAGGATATCACTTATAGGTGTTCCCTAAAAATTGATACCAGGGCAGATATTTCCACGGAGAAGGGCAATCACAGATTCATTAAACAAACTTATGGTTCACCAATGGAAAGTTGCGAGGATTGGATTCATTACGATATCGGGGTTAACAGACATATACAAACACAGGTGAAATATATAATCACCAAAGACCTACGGAATACCAAGAGAAGACTACTCAACATTCTGTCATAACGCACATGGGAAAAGGGTCCCAGGAAGAACAGACATATGTATATGTGTAAAAGAACCACATCTTGCACACCTACAACAAGCCAAACGTTGTAATCAAACTTGCTGTAATAAAAAATAAAAAACTAAATTAAAAAAACAAACAAGAAGAAGTGAGACAAACTTGAGGGGCTTTCTCCTGGCACATTCCATTCTAAATTCCAATCTAGAACATGACTTCCATTGAGGCTCTGTTGCCCTAGTAACCAGATTTGGTAAGGGAGAACTGCTGCCACCTTGTGGCCGTTTCACACAACAGCAGCTTTAATCCCAGCGCTAATGGTCAGTGGATATTCCAAATCATTGCAGGCCTGTAAATGACACCTGCCCTGAAAACAAATCCTGGGGTCATATATCGACCAAAAAATTCAAAAGACGTCCATATTTCAAAACGACAGTTTCAAGAGGCATATTTCACGCACATTAGTGTTCTGCTTCGTTTGCTTTCTTTCTTTTTTGGTTAAAAAAACGGGAATGGCAAAAGGCAACCCTCAGAAGGGGCGAAAAGGTTCGCAAACGAATCAATGGACAAAGGTTTAATCTCCAATGTATATAAACAGCTCACGCAGCTTAATATTCATAAAACAAACAACCCAATACAAAAATGGGCAGAAGATCTAAAGAGACGTTTCTTCAAAGAAGTCACAGAGATGGCCAAGACGCACATGAAAAGCTGCTCAACTTCACTAATTATTAGAGAAATGCAAATCAAAACGACAATGAGGTATGACCTCACACCTCTTAGAATCGGCATCATCAGAAAATCTACAAACAACAAATTCTGGGGAGGGTGTGGACAAAAGGAACCCTCTTCCACCATTGGTGGGAAGGTAAACTGATATAGTCACTATGGAGAAGAGTATGGAGGTTCCTTTAAAAAACTAAAAAGAGAATTACCATAGGATCCAGCAATGCCACTTCTGGGCATATACCCAGAGAAAACCATAAATCAAAAAGACACATTCACCACAATGTTCATTGCAGCACTATGTACAATAGCCAGGTAATGGAAGCAACCTAAATGCCCACAGACAGACGAATGGATAAAGATGTGGTACATATATAAAATGGAATATTACTCAGCCATGAAAAGGAATGAAACTGGGTCATTTGTAGAGAAGTCGATGGATCTAGAGACTGTCATACAGAGTGAAGTAAGTCAGAAAGAGAAAAACAAATATTGTATATTAAGGCATATATGTGGAACCTAGAAAAATGGTACAGATGAACTGGTTTGCAGGGCAGAAATAGAGACACAGAGGTAGAGAACAAACGTATGGACACCAAGTGGGGGAAGCCATGGGGTGGTGGTGGTGGGATGAGTTGGGAGATTGGGATTGACCTGTATACATGTATATGCATAAAATAGATAACTAATAATAACCTGCTGTATAAAAAAATAAATAAAATTAAATTTCAAAATTTTTAAAAATAAAACAGAAAAAGTTCTTCCATTCACACAGATGTATTTATATGAATGAATTATTTCCATGCTTATATCTATAAATACATAAAAGAGGAATAAAATCTAACTTGAACCAAAAAAGAAAAAAAAAACCTAAACCTAACAGTTATACAGAGGAAAACCCTACCAAGGCACTTGCTCCAGCGATAAACAATTCTGAAATTGGTCAGAGGTGGGGAATCACCTCCCATACAGACAGCAGCCCCGCCCCCCCACGCAAGGCGCGTCCTCATTGCAAAACTGGGGTACTGTGCTGAGGCCTCTGTGAGTAAACATGAGCTGAGCCCTAGGCCAGCTGCTGCTGAACTGTTCCCACCCTTCCCAGGTAAAACACCTGAATATATACAAGGGCTTGAAAGCCTAGAGGAAGGGCCGTGGAGCCACACCAGCGACAGCACGCAGGCCAACTTGCTGCCTGCAGGCCAGCCAGGATGGTCCTGGCCCCGGACGCTCTTCTGGAAGCTTTCCATTTCCCTGCCTGAGATACCCCTCCTGTCCAGGCCCCCACTCCTTTTTTTCCTTCCTCACCTCAGCCCGGAGAGAAATTCCAGTGGAAGTCATGGGTGACAAATCCTCTTCTTTACAGGTGGCAGCCTGGCAACTCCTGCAGAAAGTCCAGCAGAGCCCCACTCACACCGGGCCACCAACAAAGCCGTGGACCCTCACACCCTCCCACCAGCACAGCCCCGAGACTGCTGACGGGGCAGAGAATATGGAGTCAGGCACAGCTGCAGAGGCTATTGCTGCCTGGAGTGCTGTTTCTATTGACCTCAACCCAGGCACACCTGGGGAGGGCTTGCCGGCAGGGTCAGGCTGCCCAGGTCAGCTAATCCTCAGCCCTCAGGGAATCACATTGCAGAAAATGGACCTCGCTAAGACAGAATATTAGCCAAGGAAAAAAAGGACACAATGCCATTTGCAGCACCGTAGATGAGTCTAGAGGTAATCACGTGACTTGGAGTAAGTCAGAAAGTGAAAGACGCATATCGTAGGATATCACTTATAGGTGTTCCCTAAAAATTGATACCAGGGCAGATATTTCCACGGAGAAGGGCAATCACAGATTCATTAAACAAACTTATGGTTCACCAATGGAAAGGTGTGAGGATTGGATTCATTACGATATCGGGGTTAACAGACATATACAAACACAGGTGAAATATATAATCACCAAAGACCTACGTAATACCAAGAGAAGACTACTCAACATTCTGTCATAACGTACATGGGAAAAGGGTCCCAGGAAGAACAGACATATGTATATGTGTAAAAGAACCACATCTTGCACACCTACAACAAGCCAAACGTTGTAATCAAACTTGCTGTAATAAAAAATAAAAAACTAAATTAAAAAAACGAACAAGAAGAAGTGAGACAAACTTGAGGGGCTTTCTCCTGGCACATTCGATTCTAAATTCCAATCTAGAACATGACTTCCATTGAGGCTCTGTTGCCCTAGTAACCAGATTTGGCAAGGGAGAACTGCTGCCAACTTGTGGCCGTTTCACACAACAGCAGCTTTAATCCCAGCGCTAATGGTCAGTGGATATTCCAAATCATTGCAGGCCTGTAAATGACACCTGCCCTGAAAACAAATCCTGGGGTCATATATCGACCAAAAAATTCAAAAGACGTCCATATTTCAAAACGACAGTTTCAAGAGGCATATTTCACGCACATTAGTGTTCTGCTTCGTTTGCTTTCTTTCTTTTTTGGTTAAAAAAACGGGAATGGCAAAAGGCAACCCTCAGAATGGGCGAAAAGGTTCGCAAACGAATCAATGGACAAAGGTTTAATCTCCAATGTATATAAACAGCTCACGCAGCTTAATATTCATAAAACAAACAACCCAATACAAAAATGGGCAGAAGATCTAAAGAGACGTTTCTTCAAAGAAGTCACAGAGATGGCCAAGACGCACATGAAAAGCTGCTCAACATCACTAATTATTAGAGAAATGCAAATCAAAACGACAATGAGGTATGACCTCACACCTGTTAGAATCGGCATCATCAGAAAATCTAGAAACAACAAATTCTGGGGAGGGTGTGGACAAAAGGAACCCTCTTCCACCATTGGTGGGAAGGTAAACTGATACAGTCACTATGGAGAAGAGTATGGAGGTTCCTTTAAAAAACTAAAAAGAGAATTACCATAGGATCCAGCAATCCCACTTCTGGGCATATACCCAGAGAAAACCATAAATCAAAAAGACACATTCACCACAATGTTCATTGCAGCACTATGTACAATAGCCAGGTAATGGAAGCAACCTAAATGCCCACAGACAGACGAATGGATAAAGATGTGGTACATATATAAAATGGAATATTACTCAGCCATGAAAACGAATGAAACTGGGTCATTTGTAGAGAAGTCGATGGATCTAGAGACTGTCACACAGAGTGAAGTAAGTCAGAAAGAGAAAAACAAATATTGTATATTAAGGCATATATGTGGAACCTAGAAAAATGGTACAGATGAACTGGTTTGCAGGGCAGAAATAGAGACACAGAGGTAGAGAACAAACGTATGGACACCAAGTGGGGGAAGCCATGGGGTGGTGGTGGTGGGATGAGTTGGGAGATTGGGATTGACCTGTATACATGTATATGCATAAAATAGATAACTAATGAGAACCTGCTGTATAAAAAAATAAATAAAATTAAATTTCAAAATTTTTAAAAATAAAACAGAAAAAGTTCTTCCATTCACACAGATGTATTTATATGAATGAATTATTTCCATGCTTATATCTATAAATACATAAAAGAGGAATAAAATCTAACTTGAACCAAAAAAGAAAAAAAAACCTAAACCTAACAGTTATACAGAGGAAAACCCTACCAAGGCACTTGCTCCAGCGATAAACAATTCTGAAATTGGTCAGAGGTGGGGAATCATCTCCCATACAGACAGCAGCCCCGCCCCCCCACGCAAGGCACGTCTTCATTGCAAAGCTGGGGGACCGTGCTGAGGCCTCTGTGAGTAAACTTGAGCTGAGCCCCAGGCCAGCTGCTGCTGAACTCTTCCCACCCTTCCCAGGTAAAACACCTGAATATGTAAAAGGGCTTGAAAGCCTAGAGGAAGGGCCGTGGAGCCACACCAGCGACAGCACGCAGGCCAACATGCTGCCTGCAGGTCAGCCAGGATGGTCCTGGCCCCGGAAGCTCTTCTGGAAGCTTTCCATTTCCCTGCCTGAGATACCCCTCCTGTCCCGGCCCCCACTCCATTTTTTCCTTCTTCACCTCAGCCCGGAGAGAAATTCCAGTGGAAGTCATGGGTGACAAATCCTCTTCTTTACAGGTGGCAGCCTGGCAACTCCTGCAGAAAGTCCAGCAGAGCCCCACTCACACCGGGCCACCAACAAAGCCGTGCACCCTCACACCCTCCCACCAGCACAGCCCCGAGACTGCTGACAGGGCAGAGAATATGGAGTCAGGCACAGCTGCAGAGGCTATTGCTGCCTGGAGTGCTGTTTCTATTGACCTCAACCCAGGCACACCTGGGGAGGGCTTGCCGGCAGGGTCAGGCTGCCCAGGTCAGCTAATCCTCAGCCCTCAGGGAATCACATTGCAGAAAATGGACCTCGCTAAGACAGAATATTAGCCAAGGAAAAAAAGGACACAATGCCATTTGCAGCACCGTAGATGAGTCTAGAGGTAATCACGTGACTTGGAGTAAGTCAGAAAGTGAAAGACGCATATCGTAGGATATCACTTATAGGTGTTCCCTAAAAATTGATACCAGGGCAGATATTTCCACGGAGAAGGGCAATCACAGATTCATTAAACAAACTTATGGTTCACCAATGGAAAGGTGCGAGGATTGGATTCATTACGATATCGGGGTTAACAGACATATACAAACACAGGTGAAATATATAATCACCAAAGACCTACGGAATACCAAGAGAAGACTACTCAACATTCTGTCATAACGCACATGGGAAAAGGGTCCCAGGAAAAACAGACATATGTATATGTGTAAAAGAACCACATCTTGCACACCTACAACAAGCCAAACGTTGTAATCAAACTTGCTGTAATAAAAAATAAAAAACTAAATTAAAAAAACAAACAAGAAGAAGTGAGACAAACTTGAGGGGCTTTCTCCTGGCACATTCCATTCTAAATTCCAATCTAGAACATGACTTCCATTGAGGCTCTGTTGCCCTAGTAACCAGATTTGGTAAGGGAGAACTGCTGCCACCTTGTGGCCGTTTCACACAACAGCAGCTTTAATCCCACCGCTAATGGTCAGTGGATATTCCAAATCATTGCAGGCCTGTAAATGACACCTGCCCTGAAAACAAATCCTGGGGTCATATATCGACCAAAAAATTCAAAAGACGTCCATATTTCAAAACGACAGTTTCAAGAGGCATATTTCACGCACATTAGTGTTCTGCTTCGTTTGCTTTCTTTCTTTTTTGGTTAAAAAAAACGGGAATGGCAAAAGGCAACCCTCAGAATGGGCGAAAAGGTTCACACACGAATCAATGGACAAAGGTTTAATCTCCAATGTATATAAACAGCTCACGCAGCTTAATATTCATAAAACAAACAACCCAATACAAAAATGGGCAGAAGATCTAAAGAGACGTTTCTTCAAAGAAGTCACAGAGATGGCCAAGACGCACATGAAAAGCTGCTCAACTTCACTAATTATTAGAGAAATGCAAATCAAAACGACAATGAGGTATGACCTCACACCTCTTAGAATCGGCATCATCAGAAAATCTACAAACAACAAATTCTGGGGAGGGTGTGGACAAAAGGAACCCTCTTCCACCATTGGTGGGAAGGTAAACTGATACAGTCACTATGGAGAAGAGTATGGAGGTTCCTTTAAAAAACTAAAAAGAGAATTACCATAGGATCCAGCAATCCCACTTCTGGGCATATACCCAGAGAAAACCATAAATCAAAAAGACACATTCACCACAATGTTCATTGCAGCACTATGTACAATAGCCAGGTAATGGAAGCAACCTAAATGCCCACAGACAGACGAATGGATAAAGATGTGGTACATATATAAAATGGAATATTACTCAGCCATGAAAACGAATGAAACTGGGTCATTTGTAGAGAAGTCGATGGATCTAGAGACTGTCATACAGAGTGAAGTAAGTCAGAAAGAGAAAAACAAATATTGTATATTAAGGCATATATGTGGAACCTAGAAAAATGGTACAGATGAACTGGTTTGCAGGGCAGAAATAGAGACACAGAGGTAGAGAACAAACGTATGGACACCAAGTGGGGGAAGCCATGGGGTGGTGGTGGTGGGATGAGTTGGGAGATTGGGATTGACCTGTATACATGTATATGCATAAAATAGATAACTAATAATAACCTGCTGTATAAAAAAATAAATAAAATTAAATTTCAAAATTTTTAAAAATAAAACAGAAAAAGTTCTTCCATTCACACAGATGTATTTATATGAATGAATTATTTCCATGCTTATATCTATAAATACATAAAAGAGGAATAAAATCTAACTTGAACCAAAAAAGAAAAAAAAAACCTAAACCTAACAGTTATACAGAGGAAAACCCTACCAAGGCACTTGCTCCAGCGATAAACAATTCTGAAATTGGTCAGAGGTGGGGAATCACCTCCCATACAGACAGCAGCCCCGCCCCCCCACGCAAGGCGCGTCCTCATTGCAAAACTGGGGTACTGTGCTGAGGCCTCTGTGAGTAAACATGAGCTGAGCCCTAGGCCAGCTGCTGCTGAACTGTTCCCACCCTTCCCAGGTAAAACACCTGAATATATACAAGGGCTTGAAAGCCTAGAGGAAGGGCCGTGGAGCCACACCAGCGACAGCACGCAGGCCAACTTGCTGCCTGCAGGCCAGCCAGGATGGTCCTGGCCCCGGACGCTCTTCTGGAAGCTTTCCATTTCCCTGCCTGAGATACCCCTCCTGTCCAGGCCCCCACTCCTTTTTTTCCTTCCTCACCTCAGCCCGGAGAGAAATTCCAGTGGAAGTCATGGGTGACAAATCCTCTTCTTTACAGGTGGCAGCCTGGCAACTCCTGCAGAAAGTCCAGCAGAGCCCCACTCACACCGGGCCACCAACAAAGCCGTGGACCCTCACACCCTCCCACCAGCACAGCCCCGAGACTGCTGACGGGGCAGAGAATATGGAGTCAGGCACAGCTGCAGAGGCTATTGCTGCCTGGAGTGCTGTTTCTATTGACCTCAACCCAGGCACACCTGGGGAGGGCTTGCCGGCAGGGTCAGGCTGCCCAGGTCAGCTAATCCTCAGCCCTCAGGGAATCACATTGCAGAAAATGGACCTCGCTAAGACAGAATATTAGCCAAGGAAAAAAAGGACACAATGCCATTTGCAGCACCGTAGATGAGTCTAGAGGTAATCACGTGACTTGGAGTAAGTCAGAAAGTGAAAGACGCATATCGTAGGATATCACTTATAGGTGTTCCCTAAAAATTGATACCAGGGCAGATATTTCCACGGAGAAGGGCAATCACAGATTCATTAAACAAACTTATGGTTCACCAATGGAAAGGTGTGAGGATTGGATTCATTACGATATCGGGGTTAACAGACATATACAAACACAGGTGAAATATATAATCACCAAAGACCTACGTAATACCAAGAGAAGACTACTCAACATTCTGTCATAACGTACATGGGAAAAGGGTCCCAGGAAGAACAGACATATGTATATGTGTAAAAGAACCACATCTTGCACACCTACAACAAGCCAAACGTTGTAATCAAACTTGCTGTAATAAAAAATAAAAAACTAAATTAAAAAAACGAACAAGAAGAAGTGAGACAAACTTGAGGGGCTTTCTCCTGGCACATTCGATTCTAAATTCCAATCTAGAACATGACTTCCATTGAGGCTCTGTTGCCCTAGTAACCAGATTTGGCAAGGGAGAACTGCTGCCAACTTGTGGCCGTTTCACACAACAGCAGCTTTAATCCCAGCGCTAATGGTCAGTGGATATTCCAAATCATTGCAGGCCTGTAAATGACACCTGCCCAGAAAACAAATCCTGGGGTCATATATCGACCAAAAAATTCAAAAGACGTCCATATTTCAAAACGACAGTTTCAAGAGGCATATTTCACGCACATTAGTGTTCTGCTTCGTTTGCTTTCTTTCTTTTTTGGTTAAAAAAACGGGAATGGCAAAAGGCAACCCTCAGAATGGGCGAAAAGGTTCGCAAACGAATCAATGGACAAAGGTTTAATCTCCAATGTATATAAACAGCTCACACAGCTTAATATTCATAAAACAAACAACCCAATACAAAAATGGGCAGAAGATCTAAAGAGACGTTTCTTCAAAGAAGTCACAGAGATGGCCAAGACGCACATGAAAAGCTGCTCAACATCACTAATTATTAGAGAAATGCAAATCAAAACGACAATGAGGTATGACCTCACACCTGTTAGAATCGGCATCATCAGAAAATCTAGAAACAACAAATTCTGGGGAGGGTGTGGACAAAAGGAACCCTCTTCCACCATTGGTGGGAAGGTAAACTGATACAGTCACTATGGAGAAGAGTATGGAGGTTCCTTTAAAAAACTAAAAAGAGAATTACCATAGGATCCAGCAATCCCACTTCTGGGCATATACCCAGAGAAAACCATAAATCAAAAAGACACATTCACCACAATGTTCATTGCAGCACTATGTACAATAGCCAGGTAATGGAAGCAACCTAAATTCCCACAGACAGACGAATGGATAAAGATGTGGTACATATATAAAATGGAATATTACTCAGCCATGAAAACGAATGAAACTGGGTCATTTGTAGAGAAGTCGATGGATCTAGAGACTGTCACACAGAGTGAAGTAAGTCAGAAAGAGAAAAACAAATATTGTATATTAAGGCATATATGTGGAACCTAGAAAAATGGTACAGATGAACTGGTTTGCAGGGCAGAAATAGAGACACAGAGGTAGAGAACAAACGTATGGACACCAAGTGGGGGAAGCCATGGGGTGGTGGTGGTGGGATGAGTTGGGAGATTGGGATTGACCTGTATACATGTATATGCATAAAATAGATAACTAATGAGAACCTGCTGTATAAAAAAATAAATAAAATTAAATTTCAAAATTTTTAAAAATAAAACAGAAAAAGTTCTTCCATTCACACAGATGTATTTATATGAATGAATTATTTCCATGCTTATATCTATAAATACATAAAAGAGGAATAAAATCTAACTTGAACCAAAAAAGAAAAAAAAACCTAAACCTAACAGTTATACAGAGGAAAACCCTACCAAGGCACTTGCTCCAGCGATAAACAATTCTGAAATTGGTCAGAGGTGGGGAATCATCTCCCATACAGACAGCAGCCCCGCCCCCCCACGCAAGGCACGTCCTCATTGCAAAGCTGGGGGACCGTGCTGAGGCCTCTGTGAGTAAACGTGAGCTGAGCCCCAGGCCAGCTGCTGCTGAACTCTTCCCACCCTTCCCAGGTAAAACACCTGAATATGTACAAGGGCTTGAAAGCCTAGAGGAAGGGCCGTGGAGCCACACCAGCGACAGCACGCAGGCCAACTTGCTGCCTGCAGGCCAGCCAGGATGGTCCTGGCCCCGGACGCTCTTCTGGAAGCTTTCCATTTCCCTGCCTGAGATACCCCTCCTGTCCCGGCCCCCACTCCATTTTTTCCTTCTTCACCTCAGCCCGGAGAGAAATTCCAGTGGAAGTCATGGGTGACAAATCCTCTTCTTTACAGGTGGCAGCCTGGCAACTCCTGCAGAAAGTCCAGCAGAGCCCCACTCACACCGGGCCACCAACAAAGCCGTGCACCCTCACACCCTCCCACCAGCACAGCCCCGAGACTGCTGACAGGGCAGAGAATATGGAGTCAGGCACAGCTGCAGAGGCTATTGCTGCCTGGAGTGCTGTTTCTATTGACCTCAACCCAGGCACACCTGGGGAGGGCTTGCCGGCAGGGTCAGGCTGCCCAGGTCAGCTAATCCTCAGCCCTCAGGGAATCACATTGCAGAAAATGGACCTCGCTAAGACAGAATATTAGCCAAGGAAAAAAAGGACACAATGCCATTTGCAGCACCGTAGATGAGTCTAGAGGTAATCACGTGACTTGGAGTAAGTCAGAAAGTGAAAGACGCATATCGTAGGATATCACTTATAGGTGTTCCCTAAAAATTGATACCAGGGCAGATATTTCCACGGAGAAGGGCAATCACAGATTCATTAAACAAACTTATGGTTCACCAATGGAAAGGTGCGAGGATTGGATTCATTACGATATCGGGGTTAACAGACATATACAAACACAGGTGAAATATATAATCACCAAAGACCTACAGAATACCAAGAGAAGACTACTCAACATTCTGTCATAACGCACATGGGAAAAGGGTCCCAGGAAGAACAGACATATGTATATGTGTAAAAGAACCACATCTTGCACACCTACAACAAGCCAAACGTTGTAATCAAACTTGCTGTAATAAAAAATAAAAAACTAAATTAAAAAAACAAACAAGAAGAAGTGAGACAAACTTGAGGGGCTTTCTCCTGGCACATTCCATTCTAAATTCCAATCTAGAACATGACTTCCATTGAGGCTCTGTTGCCCTAGTAACCAGATTTGGTAAGGGAGAACTGCTGCCACCTTGTGGCCGTTTCACACAACAGCAGCTTTAATCCCAGCGCTAATGGTCAGTGGATATTCCAAATCATTGCAGGCCTGTAAATGACACCTGCCCTGAAAACAAATCCTGGGGTCATATATCGACCAAAAAATTCAAAAGACGTCCATATTTCAAAACGACAGTTTCGAGAGGCATATTTCACGCACATTAGTGTTCTGCTTCGTTTGCTTTCTTTCTTTTTTGGTTAAAAAAACGGGAATGGCAAAAGGCAACCCTCAGAAGGGGCGAAAAGGTTCGCAAACGAATCAATGGACAAAGGTTTAATCTCCAATGTATATAAACAGCTCACGCAGCTTAATATTCATAAAACAAACAACCCAATACAAAAATGGGCAGAAGATCTAAAGAGACGTTTCTTCAAAGAAGTCACAGAGATGGCCAAGACGCACATGAAAAGCTGCTCAACTTCACTAATTATTAGAGAAATGCAAATCAAAACGACAATGAGGTATGACCTCACACCTCTTAGAATCGGCATCATCAGAAAATCTACAAACAACAAATTCTGGGGAGGGTGTGGACAAAAGGAACCCTCTTCCACCATTGGTGGGAAGGTAAACTGATACAGTCACTATGGAGAAGAGTATGGAGGTTCCTTTAAAAAACTAAAAAGAGAATTACCATAGGATCCAGCAATCCCACTTCTGGGCATATACCCAGAGAAAACCATAAATCAAAAAGACACATTCACCACAATGTTCATTGCAGCACTATGTACAATAGCCAGGTAATGGAAGCAACCTAAATGCCCACAGACAGACGAATGGATAAAGATGTGGTACATATATAAAATGGAATATTACTCAGCCATGAAAACGAATGAAACTGGGTCATTTGTAGAGAAGTCGATGGATCTAGAGACTGTCATACAGAGTGAAGTAAGTCAGAAAGAGAAAAACAAATATTGTATATTAAGGCATATATGTGGAACCTAGAAAAATGGTACAGATGAACTGGTTTGCAGGGCAGAAATAGAGACACAGAGGTAGAGAACAAACGTATGGACACCAAGTGGGGGAAGCCATGGGGTGGTGGTGGTGGGATGAGTTGGGAGATTGGGATTGACCTGTATACATGTATATGCATAAAATAGATAACTAATAATAACCTGCTGTATAAAAAAATAAATAAAATTAAATTTCAAAATTTTTAAAAATAAAACAGAAAAAGTTCTTCCATTCACACAGATGTATTTATATGAATGAATTATTTCCATGCTTATATCTATAAATACATAAAAGAGGAATAAAATCTAACTTGAACCAAAAAAGAAAAAAAAAACCTAAACCTAACAGTTATACAGAGGAAAACCCTACCAAGGCACTTGCTCCAGCGATAAACAATTCTGAAATTGGTCAGAGGTGGGGAATCACCTCCCATACAGACAGCAGCCCCGCCCCCCCACGCAAGGCGCGTCCTCATTGCAAAACTGGGGTACTGTGCTGAGGCCTCTGTGAGTAAACATGAGCTGAGCCCTAGGCCAGCTGCTGCTGAACTGTTCCCACCCTTCCCAGGTAAAACACCTGAATATATACAAGGGCTTGAAAGCCTAGAGGAAGGGCCGTGGAGCCACACCAGCGACAGCACGCAGGCCAACTTGCTGCCTGCAGGCCAGCCAGGATGGTCCTGGCCCCGGACGCTCTTCTGGAAGCTTTCCATTTCCCTGCCTGAGATACCCCTCCTGTCCAGGCCCCCACTCCTATTTTTCCTTCCTCACCTCAGCCCAGAGAGAAATTCCAGTGGAAGTCATGGGTGACAAATCCTCTTCTTTACAGGTGGCAGCCTGGCAACTCCTGCAGAAAGTCCAGCAGAGCCCCACTCACACCGGGCCACCAACAAAGCCGTGGACCCTCACACCCTCCCACCAGCACAGCCCCGAGACTGCTGACGGGGCAGAGAATATGGAGTCAGGCACAGCTGCAGAGGCTATTGCTGCCTGGAGTGCTGTTTCTATTGACCTCAACCCAGGCACACCTGGGGAGGGCTTGCCGGCAGGGTCAGGCTGCCCAGGTCAGCTAATCCTCAGCCCTCAGGGAATCACATTGCAGAAAATGGACCTCGCTAAGACAGAATATTAGCCAATGAAAAAAAGGACACAATGCCATTTGCAGCACCGTAGATGAGTCTAGAGGTAATCACGTGACTTGGAGTAAGTCAGAAAGTGAAAGACGCATATCGTAGGATATCACTTATAGGTGTTCCCTAAAAATTGATACCAGGGCAGATATTTCCACGGAGAAGGGCAATCACAGATTCATTAAACAAACTTATGGTTCACCAATGGAAAGGTGTGAGGATTGGATTCATTACGATATCGGGGTTAACAGACATATACAAACACAGGTGAAATATATAATCACCAAAGACCTACGTAATACCAAGAGAAGACTACTCAACATTCTGTCATAACGTACATGGGAAAAGGGTCCCAGGAAGAACAGACATATGTATATGTGTAAAAGAACCACATCTTGCACACCTACAACAAGCCAAACGTTGTAATCAAACTTGCTGTAATAAAAAATAAAAAACTAAATTAAAAAAACGAACAAGAAGAAGTGAGACAAACTTGAGGGGCTTTCTCCTGGCACATTCGATTCTAAATTCCAATCTAGAACATGACTTCCATTGAGGCTCTGTTGCCCTAGTAACCAGATTTGGCAAGGGAGAACTGCTGCCAACTTGTGGCCGTTTCACACAACAGCAGCTTTAATCCCAGCGCTAATGGTCAGTGGATATTCCAAATCATTGCAGGCCTGTAAATGACACCTGCCCTGAAAACAAATCCTGGGGTCATATATCGACCAAAAAATTCAAAAGACGTCCATATTTCAAAACGACAGTTTCAAGAGGCATATTTCACGCACATTAGTGTTCTGCTTCGTTTGCTTTCTTTCTTTTTTGGTTAAAAAAACGGGAATGGCAAAAGGCAACCCTCAGAATGGGCGAAAAGGTTCGCAAACGAATCAATGGACAAAGGTTTAATCTCCAATGTATATAAACAGCTCACACAGCTTAATATTCATAAAACAAACAACCCAATACAAAAATGGGCAGAAGATCTAAAGAGACGTTTCTTCAAAGAAGTCACAGAGATGGCCAAGACGCACATGAAAAGCTGCTCAACATCACTAATTATTAGAGAAATGCAAATCAAAACGACAATGAGGTATGACCTCACACCTGTTAGAATCGGCATCATCAGAAAATCTAGAAACAACAAATTCTGGGGAGGGTGTGGACAAAAGGAACCCTCTTCCACCATTGGTGGGAAGGTAAACTGATACAGTCACTATGGAGAAGAGTATGGAGGTTCCTTTAAAAAACTAAAAAGAGAATTACCATAGGATCCAGCAATCCCACTTCTGGGCATATACCCAGAGAAAACCATAAATCAAAAAGACACATTCACCACAATGTTCATTGCAGCACTATGTACAATAGCCAGGTAATGGAAGCAACCTAAATGCCCACAGACAGACGAATGGATAAAGATGTGGTACATATATAAAATGGAATATTACTCAGCCATGAAAAGGAATGAAACTGGGTCATTTGTAGAGAAGTCGATGGATCTAGAGACTGTCATACAGAGTGAAGTAAGTCAGAAAGAGAAAAACAAATATTGTATATTAAGGCATATATGTGGAACCTAGAAAAATGGTACAGATGAACTGGTTTGCAGGGCAGAAATAGAGACACAGAGGTAGAGAACAAACGTATGGACACCAAGTGGGGGAAGCCATGGGGTGGTGGTGGTGGGATGAGTTGGGAGATTGGGATTGACCTGTATACATGTATATGCATAAAATAGATAACTAATGAGAACCTGCTGTATAAAAAAATAAATAAAATTAAATTTCAAAATTTTTAAAAATAAAACAGAAAAAGTTCTTCCATTCACACAGATGTATTTATATGAATGAATTATTTCCATGCTTATATCTATAAATACATAAAAGAGGAATAAAATCTAACTTGAACCAAAAAAGAAAAAAAAACCTAAACCAACAGTTATACAGAGGAAAATCCTACCAAGGCACTTGCTCCAGCGATAAACAATTCTGAAATTGGTCAGAGGTGGGGAATCATCTCCCATACAGAGAGCAGCCCCGCCCCCCCACGCAAGGCACGTCCTCATTGCAAAGCTGGGGGACCGTGCTGAGGCCTCTGTGAGTAAACGTGAGATGAGCCCCAGGCCTGCTGCTGCTGAACTCTTCCCACCCTTCCCAGGTAAAACACCTGAATATGTACAAGGGCTTGAAAGCCTAGAGGAAGGGCCGTGGAGCCACACCAGCGACAGCACGCAGGCCAACTTGCTGCCTGCAGGCCAGCCAGGATGGTCCTGGCCCCGGACGCTCTTCTGGAAGCTTTCCATTTCCCTGCCTGAGATACCCCTCCTGTCCCGGCCCCCACTCCTTTTTTTCCTTCCTCACCTCAGCCCGGAGAGAAATTCCAGTGGAAGTCATGGGTGACAAATCCTCTTCTTTACAGGTGGCAGCCTGGCAACTCCTGCAGAAAGTCCAGCAGAGCCCCACTCACACCGGGCCACCAACAAAGCCGTGGACCCTCACACCCTCCCACCAGCACAGCCCCGAGACTGCTGACGGGGCAGAGAATATGGAGTCAGGCACAGCTGCAGAGGCTATTGCTGCCTGGAGTGCTGTTTCTATTGACCTCAACCCAGGCACACCTGGGGAGGGCTTGCCGGCAGGGTCAGGCTGCCCAGGTCAGCTAATCCTCAGCCCACAGGGAATCACATTGCAGAAAATGGACCTCGCTAAGACAGAATATTAGCCAAGGAAAAAAAGGACACAATGCCATTTGCAGCACCGTAGATGAGTCTAGAGGTAATCACGTGACTTGGAGTAAGTCAGAAGGTGAAAGACGCATATCGTAGGATATCACTTATAGGTGTTCCCTAAAAATTGATACCAGGGCAGATATTTCCACGGAGAAGGGCAATCACAGATTCATTAAACAAACTTATGGTTCACCAATGGAAAGGTGCGAGGATTGGATTCATTACGATATCGGGGTTAACAGACATATACAAACACAGGTGAAATATATAATCACCAAAGACCTACGGAATACCAAGAGAAGACTACTCAACATTCTGTAATAACGCACATGGGAAAAGGGTCCCAGGAAGAACAGACATATGTATATGTGTAAAAGAACCACATCTTGCACACCTACAACAAGCCAAACGTTGTAATCAAACTTGCTGTAATAAAAAATAAAAAACTAAATTAAAAAAACGAACAAGAAGAAGTGAGACAAACTTGAGGGGCTTTCTCCTGGCACATTCCATTCTAAATTCCAATCTAGAACATGACTTCCATTGAGGCTCTGTTGCCCTAGTAACCAGATTTGGTAAGGGAGAACTGCTGCCACCTTGTGGCCGTTTCACACAACAGCAGCTTTAATCCCAGCGCTAATGGTCAGTGGATATTCCAAATCACTGCAGGCCTGTAAATGACACCTGCCCTGAAAACAAATCCTGGGGTCATATATCGACCAAAAAATTCAAAAGACGTCCATATTTCAAAACGACAGTTTCAAGAGGCATATTTCACGCACATTAGTGTTCTGCTTCGTTTGCTTTCTTTCTTTTTTGGTTAAAAAAACGGGAATGGCAAAAGGCAACCCTCAGAATGGGCGAAAAGGTTCGCAAAAGAATCAATGGACAAAGGTTTAATCTCCAATGTATATAAACAGCTCACACAGCTTAATATTCATAAAACAAACAACCCAATACAAAAATGGGCAGAAGATCTAAAGAGACGTTTCTTCAAAGAAGTCACAGAGATGGCCAAGACGCACATGAAAAGCTGCTCAACATCACTAATTATTAGAGAAATGCAAATCAAAACGACAATGAGGTATGACCTCACACCTGTTAGAATCGGCATCATCAGAAAATCTAGAAACAACAAATTCTGGGGAGGGTGTGGACAAAAGGAACCCTCTTCCACCATTGGTGGGAAGGTAAACTGATACAGTCACTATGGAGAAGAGTATGGAGGTTCCTTTAAAAAACTAAAAAGAGAATTACCATAGGATCCAGCAATCCCACTTCTGGGCATATACCCAGAGAAAACCATAAATCAAAAAGACACATTCACCACAATGTTCATTGCAGCACTATGTACAATAGCCAGGTAATGGAAGCAACCTAAATGCCCACAGACAGACGAATGGATAAAGATGTGGTACATATATAAAATGGAATATTACTCAGCCATGAAAAGGAATGAAACTGGGTCATTTGTAGAGAAGTCGATGGATCTAGAGACTGTCATACAGAGTGAAGTAAGTCAGAAAGAGAAAAACAAATATTGTATATTAAGGCATATATGTGGAACCTAGAAAAATGGTACAGATGAACTGGTTTGCAGGGCAGAAATAGAGACACAGAGGTAGAGAACAAACGTATGGACACCAAGTGGGGGAAGCCATGGGGTGGTGGTGGTGGGATGAGTTGGGAGATTGGGATTGACCTGTATACATGTATATGCATAAAATAGATAACTAATGAGAACCTGCTGTATAAAAAAATAAATAAAATTAAATTTCAAAAATTTTAAAAATAAAACAGAAAAAGTTCTTCCATTCACACAGATGTATTTATATGAATGAATTATTTCCATGCTTATATCTATAAATACATAAAAGAGGAATAAAATCTAACTTGAACCAAAAAAGAAAAAAAAAACCTAAACCTAACAGTTATACAGAGGAAAACCCTACCAAGGCACTTGCTCCAGCGATAAACAATTCTGAAATTGGTCAGAGGTGGGGAATCATCTCCCATACAGAGAGCAGCCCCGCCCCCCCACGCAAGGCACGTCCTCATTGCAAAGCTGGGGGACCGTGCTGAGGCCTCTGTGAGTAAACGTGAGCTGAGCCCCAGGCCAGCTGCTGCTGAACTCTTCCCACCCTTCCCAGGTAAAACACCTGAATATGTACAAGGGCTTGAAAGCCTAGAGGAAGGGCCGTGGAGCCACACCAGCGACAGCACGCAGGCCAACTTGCTGCCTGCAGGCCAGCCAGGATGGTCCTGGCCCCGGACGCTCTTCTGGAAGCTTTCCATTTCCCTGCCTGAGATACCCCTCCTGTCCCGGCCCCCACTCCATTTTTTCCTTCCTCACCTCAGCCCGGAGAGAAATTCCAGTGGAAGTCATGGGTGACAAATCCTCTTCTTTACAGGTGGCAGCCTGGCAACTCCTGCAGAAAGTCCAGCAGAGCCCCACTCACACCGGGCCACCAACAAAGCCGTGGACCCTCACACCCTCCCACCAGCACAGCCCCGAGACTGCTGACGGGGCAGAGAATATGGAGTCAGGCACAGCTGCAGAGGCTATTGCTGCCTGGAGTGCTGTTTCTATTGACCTCAACACAGGCACACCTGGGGAGGGCTTGCCGGCAGGGTCAGGCTGCCCAGGTCAGCTAATCCTCAGCCCTCAGGGAATCACATTGCAGAAAATGGACCTCGCTAAGACAGAATATTAGCCAAGGAAAAAAAGGACACAATGCCATTTGCAGCACCGTAGATGAGTCTAGAGGTAATCACGTGACTTGGAGTAAGTCAGAAGGTGAAAGACGCATATCGTAGGATATCACTTATAGGTGTTCCCTAAAAATTGATACCAGGGCAGATATTTCCACGGAGAAGGGCAATCACAGATTCATTAAACAAACTTATGGTTCACCAATGGAAAGGTGCGAGGATTGGATTCATTACGATATCGGGGTTAACAGACATATACAAACACAGGTGAAATATATAATCACCAAAGACCTACGGAATACCAAGAGAAGACTACTCAACATTCTGTCATAACGCACATGGGAAAAGGGTCCCAGGAAGAACAGACATATGTATATGTGTAAAAGAACCACATCTTGCACACCTACAACAAGCCAAACGTTGTAATCAAACTTGCTGTAATAAAAAATAAAAAACTAAATTAAAAAAACGAACAAGAAGAAGTGAGACAAACTTGAGGGGCTTTCTCCTGGCACATTCCATTCTAAATTCCAATCTAGAACATGACTTCCATTGAGGCTCTGTTGCCCTAGTAACCAGATTTGGCAAGGGAGAACTGCTGCCAACTTGTGGCCGTTTCACACAACAGCAGCTTTAATCCCAGCGCTAATGGTCAGTGGATATTCCAAATCATTGCAGGCCTGTAAATGACACCTGCCCTGAAAACAAATCCTGGGGTCATATATCGACCAAAAAATTCAAAAGACGTCCATATTTCAAAACGACAGTTTCAAGAGGCATATTTCACGCACATTAGTGTTCTGCTTCGTTTGTTTTCTTTCTTTTTTGGTTAAAAAAACGGGAATGGCAAAAGGCAACCCTCAGAATGGGCGAAAAGGTTCGCAAACGAATCAATGGACAAAGGTTTAATCTCCAATGTATATAAACAGCTCACACAGCTTAATATTCATAAAACAAACAACCCAATACAAAAATGGGCAGAAGATCTAAAGAGACGTTTCTTCAAAGAAGTCACAGAGATGGCCAAGACGCACATGAAAAGCTGCTCAACATCACTAATTATTAGAGAAATGAAAATCAAAACGACAATGAGGTATGACCTCACACCTCTTAGAATCGGCATCATCAGAAAATCTACAAACAACAAATTCTGGGGAGGGTGTGGACAAAAGGAACCCTCTTCCACCATTGGTGGGAAGGTAAACTGATACAGTCACTATGGAGAAGAGTATGGAGGTTCCTTTAAAAAACTAAAAAGAGAATTACCATAGGATCCAGCAATCCCACTTCTGGGCATATACCCAGAGAAAACCATAAATCAAAAAGACACATTCACCACAATGTTCATTGCAGCACTATGTACAATAGCCAGGTAATGGAAGCAACCTAAATGCCCACAGACAGACGAATGGATAAAGATGTGGTACATATATAAAATGGAATATTACTCAGCCATGAAAACGAATGAAACTGGGTCATTTGTAGAGAAGTCGATGGATCTAGAGACTGTCATACAGAGTGAAGTAAGTCAGAAAGAGAAAAACAAATATTGTATATTAAGGCATATATGTGGAACCTAGAAAAATGGTACAGATGAACTGGTTTGCAGGGCAGAAATAGAGACACAGAGGTAGAGAACAAACGTATGGACACCAAGTGGGGGAAGCCATGGGGTGGTGGTGGTGGGATGAGTTGGGAGATTGGGATTGACCTGTATACATGTATATGCATAAAATAGATAACTAATGAGAACCTGCTGTATAAAAAAATAAATAAAATTAAATTTCAAAAATTTTAAAAATAAAACAGAAAAAGTTCTTCCATTCACACAGATGTATTTATATGAATGAATTATTTCCATGCTTATATCTATAAATACATAAAAGAGGAATAAAATCTAACTTGACCCAAAAAAGAAAAAAAAAACCTAAACCTAACAGTTATACAGAGGAAAACCCTACCAAGGCACTTGCTCCAGCGATAAACAATTCTGAAATTGGTCAGAGGTGGGGAATCATCTCCCATACAGAGAGCAGCCCCGCCCCCCCACGCAAGGCACGTCCTCATTGCAAAGCTGGGGGACCGTGCTGAGGCCTCTGTGAGTAAACGTGAGCTGAGCCCCAGGCCAGCTGCTGCTGAACTCTTCCCACCCTTCCCAGGTAAAACACCTGAATATGTACAAGGGCTTGAAAGCCTAGAGGAAGGGCCGTGGAGCCACACCAGCGACAGCACGCAGGCCAACTTGCTGCCTGCAGGCCAGCCAGGATGGTCCTGGCCCCGGACGCTCTTCTGGAAGCTTTCCATTTCCCTGCCTGAGATACCCCTCCTGTCCCGGCCCCCACTCCATTTTTTCCTTCCTCACCTCAGCCCGGAGAGAAATTCCAGTGGAAGTCATGGGTGACAAATCCTCTTCTTTACAGGTGGCAGCCTGGCAACTCCTGCAGAAAGTCCAGCAGAGCCCCACTCACACCGGGCCACCAACAAAGCCGTGGACCCTCACACCCTCCCACCAGCACAGCGCCGAGACTGCTGACGGGGCAGAGAATATGGAGTCAGGCACAGCTGCAGAGGCTATTGCTGCCTGGAGTGCTGTTTCTATTGACCTCAACCCAGGCACACCTGGGGAGGGCTTGCCGGCAGGGTCAGGCTGCCCAGGTCAGCTAATCCTCAGCCCTCAGGGAATCACATTGCAGAAAATGGACCTCGCTAAGACAGAATATTAGCCAAGGAAAAAAAGGACACAATGCCATTTGCAGCACCGTAGATGAGTCTAGAGGTAATCACGTGACTTGGAGTAAGTCAGAAGGTGAAAGACGCATATCGTAGGATATCACTTATAGGTGTTCCCTAAAAATTGATACCAGGGCAGATATTTCCACGGAGAAGGGCAATCACAGATTCATTAAACAAACTTATGGTTCACCAATGGAAAGGTGCGAGGATTGGATTCATTACGATATCGGGGTTAACAGACATATACAAACACAGGTGAAATATATAATCACCAAAGACCTACGGAATACCAAGAGAAGACTACTCAACATTCTGTCATAACGCACATGGGAAAAGGGTCCCAGGAAGAACAGACATATGTATATGTGTAAAAGAACCACATCTTGCACACCTACAACAAGCCAAACGTTGTAATCAAACTTGCTGTAATAAAAAATAAAAAACTAAATTAAAAAAACGAACAAGAAGAAGTGAGACAAACTTGAGGGGCTTTCTCCTGGCACATTCCATTCTAAATTCCAATCTAGAACATGACTTCCATTGAGGCTCTGTTGCCCTAGTAACCAGATTTGGCAAGGGAGAACTGCTGCCAACTTGTGGCCGTTTCACACAACAGCAGCTTTAATCCCAGCGCTAATGGTCAGTGGATATTCCAAATCATTGCAGGCCTGTAAATGACACCTGCCCTGAAAACAAATCCTGGGGTCATATATCGACCAAAAAATTCAAAAGACGTCCATATTTCAAAACGACAGTTTCAAGAGGCATATTTCACGCACATTAGTGTTTTGCTTCGTTTGCTTTCTTTCTTTTTTGGTTAAAAAAACGGGAATGGCAAAAGGCAACCCTCAGAATGGGTGAAAAGGTTCGCAAACGAATCAATGGACAAAGGTTTAATCTCCAATGTATATAAACAGCTCACACAGCTTAATATTCATAAAACAAACAACCCAATACAAAAATGGGCAGAAGATCTAAAGAGACGTTTCTTCAAAGAAGTCACAGAGATGGCCAAGACGCACATGAAAAGCTGCTCAACATCACTAATTATTAGAGAAATGCAAATCAAAACGACAATGAGGTATGACCTCACACCTCTTAGAATCGGCATCATCAGAAAATCTACAAACAACAAATTCTGGGGAGGGTGTGGACAAAAGGAACCCTCTTCCACCATTGGTGGGAAGGTAAACTGATACAGTCACTATGGAGAAGAGTATGGAGGTTCCTTTAAAAAACTAAAAAGAGAATTACCATAGGATCCAGCAATCCCACTTCTGGGCATATACCCAGAGAAAACCATAAATCAAAAAGACACATTCACCACAATGTTCATTGCAGCACTATGTACAATAGCCAGGTAATGGAAGCAACCTAAATGCCCACAGACAGACGAATGGATAAAGATGTGGTACATATATAAAATGGAATATTACTCAGCCATGAAAAGGAATGAAACTGGGTCATTTGTAGAGAAGTCGATGGATCTAGAGACTGTCATACAGAGTGAAGTAAGTCAGAAAGAGAAAAACAAATATTGTATATTAAGGCATATATGTGGAACCTAGAAAAATGGTACAGATGAACTGGTTTGCAGGGCAGAAATAGAGACACAGAGGTAGAGAACAAACGTATGGACACCAAGTGGGGGAAGCCATGGGGTGGTGGTGGTGGGATGAGTTGGGAGATTGGGATTGACCTGTATACATGTATATGCATAAAATAGATAACTAATGAGAACCTGCTGTATAAAAAAATAAATAAAATTAAATTTAAAAAATTTTAAAAATAAAACAGAAAAAGTTCTTCCATTCACACAGATGTATTTATATGAATGAATTATTTCCATGCTTATATCTATAAATACATAAAAGAGGAATAAAATCTAACTTGAACCAAAAAAGAAAAAAAAAAACCTAAACCTAACAGTTATACAGAGGAAAACCCTACCAAGGCACTTGCTCCAGCGATAAACAATTCTGAAATTGGTCAGAGGTGGGGAATCATCTCCCATACAGAGAGCAGCCCCGCCCCCCCACGCAAGGCACGTCCTCATTGCAAAGCTGGGGGACCGTGCTGAGGCCTCTGTGAGTAAACGTGAGCTGAGCCCCAGGCCAGCTGCTGCTGAACTCTTCCCACCCTTCCCAGGTAAAACACCTGAATATGTACAAGGGCTTGAAAGCCTAGAGGAAGGGCCGTGGAGCCACACCAGCGACAGCACGCAGGCCAACTTGCTGTCTGCAGGCCAGCCAGGATGGTCCTGGCCCCGGACGCTCTTCTGGAAGCTTTCCATTTCCCTGCCTGAGATACCCCTCCTGTCCCGGCCCCCACTCCATTTTTTCCTTCCTTACCTCAGCCCGGAGAGAAATTCCAGTGGAAGTCATGGGTGACAAATCCTCTTCTTTACAGGTGGCAGCCTGGCAACTCCTGCAGAAAGTCCAGCAGAGCCCCACTCACACCGGGCCACCAACAAAGCCGTGGACCCTCACACCCTCCCACCAGCACAGCGCCGAGACTGCTGACGGGGCAGAGAATATGGAGTCAGGCACAGCTGCAGAGGCTATTGCTGCCTGGAGTGCTGTTTCTATTGACCTCAACCCAGGCACACCTGGGGAGGGCTTGCCGGCAGGGTCAGGCTGCCCAGGTCAGCTAATCCTCAGCCCTCAGGGAATCACATTGCAGAAAATGGACCTCGCTAAGACAGAATATTAGCCAAGGAAAAAAAGGACACAATGCCATTTGCAGCACCGTAGATGAGTCTAGAGGTAATCACGTGACTTGGAGTAAGTCAGAAGGTGAAAGACGCATATCGTAGGATATCACTTATAGGTGTTCCCTAAAAATTGATACCAGGGCAGATATTTCCACGGAGAAGGGCAATCACAGATTCATTAAACAAACTTATGGTTCACCAATGGAAAGGTGCGAGGATTGGATTCATTACGATATCGGGGTTAACAGACATATACAAACACAGGTGAAATATATAATCACCAAAGACCTACGGAATACCAAGAGAAGACTACTCAACATTCTGTCATAACGCACATGGGAAAAGGGTCCCAGGAAGAACAGACATATGTATATGTGTAAAAGAACCACATCTTGCACACCTACAACAAGCCAAACGTTGTAATCAAACTTGCTGTAATAAAAAATAAAAAACTAAATTAAAAAAACGAACAAGAAGAAGTGAGACAAACTTGAGGGGCTTTCTCCTGGCACATTCGATTCTAAATTCCAATCTAGAACATGACTTCCATTGAGGCTCTGTTGCCCTAGTAACCAGATTTGGCAAGGGAGAACTGCTGCCAACTTGTGGCCGTTTCACACAACAGCAGCTTTAATCACAGCGCTAATGGTCAGTGGATATTCCAAATCATTGCAGGCCTGTAAATGACACCTGCCCTGAAAACAAATCCTGGGGTCATATATCGACCAAAAAATTCAAAAGACGTCCATATTTCAAAACGACAGTTTCAAGAGGCATATTTCACGCACATTAGTGTTCTGCTTCGTTTGCTTTCTTTCTTTTTTGGTTAAAAAAACGGGAATGGCAAAAGGCAACCCTCAGAATGGGTGAAAAGGTTCGCAAACGAATCAATGGACAAAGGTTTAATCTCCAATGTATATAAACAGCTCACACAGCTTAATATTCATAAAACAAACAACCCAATACAAAAATGGGCAGAAGATCTAAAGAGACGTTTCTTCAAAGAAGTCACAGAGATGGCCAAGACGCACATGAAAAGCTGCTCAACATCACTAATTATTAGAGAAATGCAAATCAAAACGACAATGAGGTATGACCTCACACCTCTTAGAATCGGCATCATCAGAAAATCTACAAACAACAAATTCTGGGGAGGGTGTGGACAAAAGGAACCCTCTTCCACCATTGGTGGGAAGGTAAACTGATACAGTCACTATGGAGAAGAGTATGGAGGTTCCTTTAAAAAACTAAAAAGAGAATTACCATAGGATCCAGCAATCCCACTTCTGGGCATATACCCAGAGAAAACCATAAATCAAAAAGACACATTCACCACAATGTTCATGGCAGCACTATGTACAATAGCCAGGTAATGGAAGCAACCTAAATGCCCACAGACAGACGAATGGATAAAGATGTGGTACATATATAAAATGGAATATTACTCAGCCATGAAAAGGAATGAAACTGGGTCATTTGTAGAGAAGTCGATGGATCTAGAGACTGTCATACAGAGTGAAGTAAGTCAGAAAGAGAAAAACAAATATTGTATATTAAGGCATATATGTGGAACCTAGAAAAATGGTACAGATGAACTGGTTTGCAGGGCAGAAATAGAGACACAGAGGTAGAGAACAAACGTATGGACACCAAGTGGGGGAAGCCATGGGGTGGTGGTGGTGGGATGAGTTGGGAGATTGGGATTGACCTGTATACATGTATATGCATAAAATAGATAACTAATGAGAACCTGCTGTATAAAAAAATAAATAAAATTAAATTTCAAAAATTTTAAAAATAAAACAGAAAAAGTTCTTCCATTCACACAGATGTATTTATATGAATGAATTATTTCCATGCTTATATCTATAAATACATAAAAGAGGAATAAAATCTAACTTGAACCAAAAAAGAAAAAAAAAACCTAAACCTAACAGTTATACAGAGGAAAACCCTACCAAGGCACTTGCTCCAGCGATAAACAATTCTGAAATTGGTCAGAGGTGGGGAATCATCTCCCATACAGCCAGCAGCCCCACCGCCCCACGCAAGGAGCGTCCTCATTGCAAAGCTGGGGGACCGTGCCGAGGCCTCTGTGAGTAAATGTGAGCTGAGCCCCAGGACAGCTGCTGCTGAACTGTTCCCACCCTTCCCAGGTAAAACTCCTGAATATGTAGAAGGCTTGAAAGCCTAGAGGAAGGGCCGTGGAACCACACTAGTGACAGCACGCTGGCCAACTTGCTGCCTGCAGGCCAGGCAGGATGGTCCTGGCCCCGGGCGCTCTTCTGGAAGCTTTCCATTTCCCTGCCTGAGATACACCTCCTGTCCCGCCCCCACTCAGTTTTTTTCCTTCCTCACCTCAGCCCGGAGAGAAATTCCAGTGGAAGTTATGGGTGACACACCCTCTTCTTTACAGTTGGCAGCCTGGCAACTCCTGTAGAAAGACCAGCAGAGCCCCACTCACACCTGGCCATCAACAAAGCCGTGGCCCCTCACAGCCTCCGACCAGCACAGCCCCGAGACTGCTGACGGGGCAGAGAATATGGAGTCAGGCACAGCTGCAGGGGTTATTGCTGCCTGGAGTGCTGTTTCTATTGACCTCAACCCAGGCACACCTGGGGAGGGCTTGCCGGCAGGGTCAGGCTGCCCAGGTCAGCTAATCCTCAGCCCTCAGGGAATCACATTGCAGAAAATGGACCTCGCTAGGACAGAATATTAGACAAGGAAAAAAAGGACACAATGCCATTTGCAGCACCGTAGATGATTCTAGAGGTAATCACGTGACTTGGAGTAAGTCAGAAAGTGAAAGACACATATCATAGGATATCACTTATAGGTGTTACTTAAAAATTGATACCAGGGCAGATATTTCCACGGAGAAGGGCAATCACAGATTCATTAAACAAACTTATGGTTCACCAATGGAAATGTGTGAGGATTGGATTCATTACGATATCGGGGTTAACAGACATATACAAACACAGGTGAAATATATAATCACCAAAGACCTACGGAATACCAAGAGAAGACTACTCAACATTCTGTCATAACGTACATGGGAAAAGGGTCCCAGGAAGAACAGACATATGTATATGTGTAAAAGAACCACATCTTGCACACCTACAACAAGCCAAACGTTGTAATCAAACTTGCTGTAATAAAAAATAAAAAATTAAATTAAAAACATGAACAAGAAGTAGTGAGACAAACTTGAGGGGCTTTCTCCTGGCACATTCCATTCTCAATTCCAATCTACAACACGACTTCCACTGAAGCTCTGTTGCCCTAGTAACCAGATTTGGTAAGGGAGAACTGCTGCCACCTTGTGGCCGTTTCACACAACAGCAGCTTTAATCCCAGCGCTAATGGTCAGTGGATATTCCAAATCATTGCACGCCTGTAAATGACACCTGCCCTGAAAACAAATCCTGGGGTCATATATTGACAAAAAATTCAAAACACGTCCATATTTCTTATTTTTTTTTTTTTTGCGGTATGTGGGCCTCTCACTGATGTGGCCTCCCCCGTTGCGGAGCACAGGCTCCGGACGGGCAGGCCCAGCGGCCATGGCTCACGGGCCCAGCCGCTCCGCGGCATAAGGGATCCTCCTAGACCGGGGCACGAACCCGTATCCCCTGCATCGGCAGGCGGACTTTCAACCACTGTGCCACCAGGGAGGCCCAGACGTCCATATTTCAAAACGACAGTTTCAAGAGGCATATTTCACGCACATGAGTGTTCTGCTTCTTTTGCTTTCTTTCTTTTTTGGTTAAAAAAACGGGAATGGAAAATTGCAACCCTCAGAATGGGTGAAAACGTTCGCAAACGAATCAATGGACAAAGGTTTAATCTCCAATATATATAAACAGCTCACGCAGCTTAATATTAATAAAACAAACAACCCAATAAAAAAATGGGCAGAAGATCTAAAGAGACGTTTCTTCAAAGAAGTCACAGAGATGGCCAAGACGCACCTGAAAAGCTGCTCAACATCACTAATTATTAGAGAAATGCAAATCAAAATGACAATGAGGTATGACCTCACACCTGTTAGAATCGGCATCATCAGAAAATCTACAAACAACAAATTCTGGGGAGGGTATGGACAAAAGGAACCCTCTTCCAATATTGGTGGGAAGGTAAATTGATACAGTCACTATGGAGAACAGTATGGAGGTTCCTTTAAAAACCTAAAAAGAGAATTACCATAGGATCCAGCAATCCCACTTCTGGGCATATACCCAGAGAAAACCATAAATCAAAAAGACACATTCACCACAATGTTCATTGCAGCACTATTTACAATAGCCAGGTAATGGAAGCAACCTAAATGCCCACAGACAGAAGAATGGATAAAGATGTGGTACATATATAAAATGGAATATTACTCAGAAATGAAAAGGAATGAAACTGGGTTATTTGTAGAGAAGTTGGTGGATCTAGAGACTGTCATACAGAGTGAAGTAAGTCAGAAAGAGAAAAACAAATATTGTATATTAATGTATATATGTGGAACCTAGAAAAATGGTACAGATGAACTGGTTTGCAGGGCAGAAATAGAGACACAGAGGTAGAGAACAAACGTATGGACACCAAGTGCGGGAAGCCATGGGGTGGTGGGGGTGGTATGAGTTGGGAGATTGGGATTGACCTGTATACATATATATGCATAAAATAGATAACTAATAATAACCTGCTGTATAAAAAAATAAATAAATTTAAATTTCAAAATTTTTAAAAATAAAACAAAAAAAGGTCTTCCATTCACACAGATGTATTTATATGAATGAGTTAATTCCATGCCTATATCTATAAATACATAAATCAGGAATAAATTGTAATTGGAACAAAAAAAGTAAAAAAAACCCTGAACCTAACAGTTATACAGAGGAAAACCCTACCAAGGCACTTGCTCCAGCGGTAAACAATTCTGAAATTGGTCAGAGGTGAGGAATCATCTCCCATACAGACAGCAGCCACGCCCCTCCACGCAAGGAGCGTCCTCATTGCAAAGCTGGGGGACCGTGCCGAGGCCTCTGTGAGTAAACGTGAGCTGAGCCCCAGGCCAGCTGCTGCTGAACTCTTCCCACCCTTCCCAGGTAAAACACCTGAATATGTACGAGGGCTTGAAAGCCTAGAGGAAGGGCTGTGGAGCCACACTAGTGACAGCACGCTGGCCAACTTGCTGCCTGCAGGCCAGGCAGGATGGTCCTGGCCCCGGGCGCTCTTCTGGAAGCTTTCCATTTCCCTGCCTGAGATACACCTCCTGTCCCGCCTCCACTCAGTTTTTTTCCTTCCTCACCTCAGCCCGGAGAGAAATTCCAGTGGAAGTTATGGGTGACACACCCTCTTCTTTACAGTTGGCAGCCTGGCAACTCCTGTAGAAAGACCAGCAGAGCCCCACTCACACCTGGCCATCAACAAAGCCGTGGCCCCTCACAGCCTCCGACCAGCACAGCCCCGAGACTGCTGACGGGGCAGAGAATATGGAGTCAGGCACAGCTGCAGGGGCTATTGCTGCCTGGAGTGCTGTTTCTATTGACCTCAACCCAGGCACACCTGTGGAGGGCTTGCCGGCAGGGTCAGGCTGCCCAGGTCAGCTAATCCTCAGCCCTCAGGGAATCACATTGCAGAAAATGGACCTCGCTAGGACAGAATATTAGACAAGGAAAAAAAGGACACAATGCCATTTGCAGCACCGTAGATGATTCTAGAGGTAATCACGTGACTTGGAGTAAGTCAGAAAGTGAAAGACACATATCGTAGGATATCACTTATAGGTGTTACTTAAAAATTGATACCAGGGCAGATATTTCCACGGAGAAGGGCAATCACAGATTCATTAAACAAACTTATGGTTCACCAATGGAAATGTGTGAGGATTGGATTCATTACGATATCGGGGTTAACAGACATATACAAACACAGGTGAAATATATAATCACCAAAGACCTACGGAATACCAAGAGAAGACTACTCAACATTCTGTCATAACGTACATGGGAAAAGGGTCCCAGGAAGAACAGACATATGTATATGTGTAAAAGAACCACATCTTGCACACCTACAACAAGCCAAACGTTGTAATCAAACTTGCTGTAATAAAAAATAAAAAATTAAATTAAAAACACGAACAAGAAGTAGTGAGACAAACTTGAGGGGCTTTCTCCTGGCACATTCCATTCTCAATTCCAATCTACAACACGACTTCCATTGGAGCTCTGTTGCCCTAGTAACCAGATTTGGTAAGGGAGAACTGCTGCCACCTTGTGGCCGTTTCACACAACAGCAGCTTTAATCCCAGCGCTAATGGTCAGTGGATATTCCAAATCATTGCACGCCTGTAAATGACACCTGCCCTGAAAACAAATCCTGGGGTCATATATTGACAAAAAATTCAAAACACGTCCATATTTCTTTTTTTTTTTTTTTTTTTTTGCGGTATGAGGGCCTCTCACTGATGTGGCCTCCCCCGTTGCGGAGCACAGGCTCCGGACGCGCAGGCCCAGCGGCCATGGCTCACGGGCCCAGCCGCTCCGCGGCATAAGGGATCCTCCTAGACCGGGGCACGAACCTGTATCCCCTGCATCGGCAGGCGGACTCTCAACCACTGCGCCACCAGGGAGGCCCAGACGTCCATATTTCAAAACGACAGTTTCAAGAGGCATATTTCACGCACATGAGTGTTCTGCTTCTTTTGCTTTCTTTCTTTTTTGGTTAAAAAAACGGGAATGGAAAATTGCAACCCTCAGAATGGGTGAAAACGTTCGCAAATGAATCAATGGACAAAGGTTTAATCTCCAATATATATAAACAGCTCACGCAGCTTAATATTAATAAAACAAACAACCCAATACAAAAATGGGCAGAAGATCTAAAGAGACGTTTCTTCAAAGAAGTCACAGAGATGGCCAAGACGCACCTGAAAAGCTGCTCAACATCACTAATTATTAGAGAAATGCAAATCAAAATGACAATGAGGTATGACCTCACACCTGTTAGAATCGGCATCATCAGAAAATCTACAAACAACAAATTCTGGGGAGAGTATGGACAAAAGGAACCCTCTTCCAATATTGGTGGGAAGGTAAATTGATACAGTCACTATGGAGAACAGTATGGAGGTTCCTTTAAAAACCTAAAAAGAGAATTACCATAGGATCCAGCAATCCCACTTCTGGGCATATACCCAGAGAAAACCATAAATCAAAAAGACACATTCACCACAATGTTCATTGCAGCACTATTTACAATAGCCAGGTAATGGAAGCAACCTAAATGCCCACAGACAGAAGAATGGATAAAGATGTGGTACATATATAAAATGGAATATTACTCAGAAATGAAAAGGAATGAAACTGGGTTATTTGTAGAGAAGTTGTTGGATCTAGAGACTGTCATACAGAGTGAAGTAAGTCAGAAAGAGAAAAACAAATATTGTATATTAATGTATATATGTGGAACCTAGAAAAATGGTACAGATGAACTGGTTTGCAGGGCAGAAATAGAGACACAGAGGTAGAGAACAAACGTATGGACACCAAGTGCGGGAAGCCATGGGGTGGTGGGGGTGGTATGAGTTGGGAGATTGGGATTGACCTGTATACATATATATGCATAAAATAGATAACTAATAATAACCTGCTGTATAAAAAAATAAATAAATTTAAATTTCAAAATTTTTAAAAATAAAACAAAAAAAGGTCTTCCATTCACACAGATGTATTTATATGAATGAGTTAATTCCATGCCTATATCTATAAATACATAAATCAGGAATAAATTGTAATTGGAACAAAAAAAGTAAAAAAAACCCTGAACCTAACAGTTATACAGAGGAAAACCCTACCAAGGCACTTGCTCCAGCGGTAAACAATTCTGAAATTGGTCAGAGGTGAGGAATCATCTCCCATACAGACAGCAGCCACGCCCCTCCACGCAAGGAGCGTCCTCATTGCAAAGCTGGGGGACCGTGCCGAGGCCTCTGTGAGTAAACGTGAGCTGAGCCCCAGGCCAGCTGCTGCTGAACTCTTCCCACCCTTCCCAGGTAAAACACCTGAATATGTACGAGGGCTTGAAAGCCTAGAGGAAGGGCTGTGGAGCCACACCAGCGACAGCACGCAGGCCAACTTGCTGCTTGCAGGCCAGCCAGGATGGTCCTGGCCCTGGGCGCTCTTCCGGAAGCTTTCTATTGCCCTGCCTGAGATACCCCTCCTGTCCCGGCCCCCACTGCTTTTTTCCTTCCTCACCTCTGTCCGGAGAGAAATTCCAGCGGAAGGTATGGGTGACAAATCCTCTTCTTTACAGGTGGCAGCCTGGCAAATCCTGCAGAAAGGCCAGCAGAGCCCCACTCACACCGGGCCACCAACAAAGCCTTGGCCCCTCACTCCCTCCCACCAGCACAGCGCCGAGACTGCTGACGGGGCAGAGAATATGGAGTCAGGCACAGCTGCAGGGGCTATTGCTGCCTGGAGTGCTGTTTCTATTGAACTCAACCCAGGCACACCTGGGGAGGGCTTGCCGGCAGGGTCAGGCTGCCCAGGTCAGCTAATCCTCAGCCTTCAGGGAATCACATTGCAGAAAATGGACCTCGCTAAGACAGAATATTAGCCAAGGAAAAAAAGGACACAATGCCATTTGCAGCACCGTAGATGAGTCTAGAGGTAATCACGTGACTTGGAGTAAGTCAGAAAGTGAAAGACACATATTGTAGGATATCACTTATAGGTGTTCCCTAAAAATTGATACCAGGGCAGATATTTCCACGGAGAAGGACAATCACAGATTCATTAAACAAACTTATGGTTCACCAATGGAAAGGTGTGAGGATTGGATTCATTACGATATCGGGGTTAACAGACATATACAAACACAGGTGAGATATATAATCACCAAAGACCTACGGAATACCAAGAGAAGACTACTCAACATTCTGTCATAACGTACATGGGAAAAGGATCCCAGGAAGAACAGACATATGAATATGTGTAAAAGAACCATATCTTGCACACCTACAAAAGCCAAACGTTGTAATCAAACTTGCTGTAATAAAAAATAAAAAATTAAATTAAAAACACGAACAAGCGGTAGTGAGACAAACTTGAGGGGCTTTCTCCTGGCACATTCCATTCTAAATTCCAATCCTGAACACGACTTCCATTGAGGCTCTGTTGCCCTAGTAACCAGATTTGGTAAGGGAGAACTGCTGCCACCTTGTGGCCGTTTCACACAACAGCAGCTTTAATCCCAGCCCTTATGGTCAGTGGATATTCCAAATCATTGCAGGCCTGTAAATGACACCTGCCCTGAAAACAAATCCTGTGGTCACATAACGACCAAAAAATTCAAAGGACGTCCATATTTCAAAACGACCGTTTCAAAAGGCCTATTTTACGCACATTAGTGTTCTGCTACTTTTTCTTTCTTTCCTTTTTTGTTAAGAAAAACGGGAATGGAAAAAGGCATCCTTCAGAATGGGCAAAAATCGTTGCAAACGAATCAATGGACAAAGGTTTAATCTCCAATATATATAAACAGCCCATGCAGCTTAATATTAAAAAAACCAACAACCCAATACAAAAATGGGTAGAAGATCTAAAGAGACGTTTCTTCAAAGAAGACACAGAGATCACCAAGATGCACATGAAAAGCTGCTCAACAGCACTAATTATTAGAGAAATGCAAATCCAAACTACAATGAGGTATCACCTCACACCTGTTAGAATCAGCATCATTAGAAAATCTACAAACAACAAATTCATGGGAGGGTGTGGACAAAAGGAGCCCTCTTCCACTATTGGTGGGAATGTAAATTGATACAGTCACTATGGAGAACAGTATGGAGTTTCCTTAAAAAAACTAGAAATAGAATTACCATCTGATCCAGAAATCCCACTTCTGGGCATATACCCAGAGAAAACCATAAATCAAAAAGGCACATTCACCACAATGTTCTTTGCAGCACTATTTACAATAGCCAAGTAATGCAAGCAAACTAAATGCCCAAAGACAGATGAATGGATAAAGATGTGGTACATATATAAAATGGAATATTATTCAGCCATAAAAAGGGATGAAACTGGGTCATTTGTAGAGACATCGATGGATCTAGAGACTGTCATACAGAATGAAGTCAGTCAGAAAGAGGAAAACAAATATTGTATATTAATGCATATATGTCGAACCGAAAAAATGGTACAGATGAACTGGTTTGCAGGGAAGAAATAGAGACACAGAGGTAGAGAACAAACGTATGGGCACCAAGTGTGGGAAGCCAAGGGGTGGTGGTGGTGGGATGAGTAGGGAGATTGGGATTGACCTGTATACATGTATATGCATAAAATACATAACTAATAATAACCTGCTGTATAAAAAAATAAATAAAATTAAAGTTCAAAATTTTAATAAAATTTAAAAATAAAACAGAAAAAAGTTATTCTCTTCACACAGATGTATTTATATGAATGAATTATTTCCATGCTTATATCTATAAATACATAAAATAGGAACAAAATGTAATTGGACCAAAAAAAGAAAAAAAAACCTGAACCTAACAGTTATACAGAGGAAAACCCTACCAAGGCACTTGCTCCAGCGGTAAACAATTCTGAAATTGGTCAGAGGTGGGGAATCATCTCCCATACAGCCAGCAGCCCCACCGCCCCACGCAAGGAGCGTCCTCATTGCAAAGCTGGGGGACCGTGCCGAGGCCTCTGTGAGTAAATGTGAGCTGAGCCCCAGGACAGCTGCTGCTGAACTGTTCCCACCCTTCCCAGGTAAAACTCCTGAATATGTAGAAGGCTTGAAAGCCTAGAGGAAGGGCCGTGGAACCACACTAGTGACAGCACGCTGGCCAACTTGCTGCCTGCAGGCCAGGCAGGATGGTCCTGGCCCCGGGCGCTCTTCTGGAAGCTTTCCATTTCCCTGCCTGAGATACACCTCCTGTCCCGCCCCCACTCAGTTTTTTTCCTTCCTCACCTCAGCCCGGAGAGAAATTCCAGTGGAAGTTATGGGTGACACACCCTCTTCTTTACAGTTGGCAGCCTGGCAACTCCTGTAGAAAGACCAGCAGAGCCCCACTCACACCTGGCCATCAACAAAGCCGTGGCCCCTCACAGCCTCCGACCAGCACAGCCCCGAGACTGCTGACGGGGCAGAGAATATGGAGTCAGGCACAGCTGCAGGGGCTATTGCTGCCTGGAGTGCTGTTTCTATTGACCTCAACCCAGGCACACCTGTGGAGGGCTTGCCGGCAGGGTCAGGCTGCCCAGGTCAGCTAATCCTCAGCCCTCAGGGAATCACATTGCAGAAAATGGACCTCGCTAGGACAGAATATTAGACAAGGAAAAAAAGGACACAATGCCATTTGCAGCACCGTAGATGATTCTAGAGGTAATCACGTGACTTGGAGTAAGTCAGAAAGTGAAAGACACATATCGTAGGATATCACTTATAGGTGTTACTTAAAAATTGATACCAGGGCAGATATTTCCACGGAGAAGGGCAATCACAGATTCATTAAACAAACTTATGGTTCACCAATGGAAATGTGTGAGGATTGGATTCATTACGATATCGGGGTTAACAGACATACAAACACAGGTGAAATATATAATCACCAAAGACCTACGGAATACCAAGAGAAGACTACTCAACATTCTGTCATAACGTACATGGGAAAAGGGTCCCAGGAAGAACAGACATATGTATATGTGTAAAAGAACCACATCTTGCACACCTACAACAAGCCAAACGTTGTAATCAAACTTGCTGTAATAAAAAATAAAAAATTAAATTAAAAACACGAACAAGAAGTAGTGAGACAAACTTGAGGGGCTTTCTCCTGGCACATTCCATTCTCAATTCCAATCTACAACACGACTTCCATTGGAGCTCTGTTGCCCTAGTAACCAGATTTGGTAAGGGAGAACTGCTGCCACCTTGTGGCCGTTTCACACAACAGCAGCTTTAATCCCAGCGCTAATGGTCAGTGGATATTCCAAATCATTGCACGCCTGTAAATGACACCTGCCCTGAAAACAAATCCTGGGGTCATATATTGACAAAAAATTCAAAACACGTCCATATTTCTTTTTTTTTTTTTTTTTTTTTTTGCGGTATGTGGGCCTCTCACTGATGTGGCCTCCCCCGTTGCGGAGCACAGGCTCCGGACGCGCAGGCCCAGCGGCCATGGCTCACGGGCCCAGCCGCGCCGTGGCATAAGGGATCCTCCTAGACCGGGGCACGAACCCGTATCCCCTGCATCGGCAGGCGGACTCTCAACCACTGCGCCACCAGGGAGGCCCAGACGTCCATATTTCAAAACGACAGTTTCAAGACGCATATTTCACGCACATGAGTGTTCTGCTTCCTTTGCTTTCTTTCTTTTTTGGTTAAAAAAACGGGAATGGAAAATTGCAACCCTCAGAATGGGTGAAAACGTTCGCAAACGAATCAATGGACAAAGGTTTAATCTACAATATATATAAACAGCTCACGCAGCTTAATATTAATAAAACAAACAACCCAATACAAAAATGGGCAGAAGATCTAAAGAGACGTTTCTTCAACGAAGTCACAGAGATGGCCAAGACGCACCTGAAAAGCTGCTCAACATCACTAATTATTAGAGAAATGCAAATCAAAATGACAATGAGGTATGACCTCACACCTGTTAGAATCGGCATCATCAGAAAATCTACAAACAACAAATTCTGGGGAGAGTATGGACAAAAGGAACCCTCTTCCAATATTGGTGGGAAGGTAAATTGATACAGTCACTATGGAGAACAGTATGGAGATTCCTTTAAAAACCTAAAAAGAGAATTACCATAGGATCCAGCAATCCCACTTCTGGGCATATACCCAGAGAAAACCATAAATCAAAAAGACACATTCACCACAATGTTCATTGCAGCACTATTTACAATAGCCAGGTAATGGAAGCAACCTAAATGCCCACAGACAGAAGAATGGATAAAGATGTGGTACATATATAAAATGGAATATTACTCAGAAATGAAAAGGAATGAAACTGGGTTATTTGTAGAGAAGTTGGTGGATCTAGAGACTGTCATACAGAGTGAAGTAAGTCAGAAAGAGAAAAACAAATATTGTATATTAATGTATATATGTGGAACCTAGAAAAATGGTACAGATGAACTGGTTTGCAGGGCAGAAATAGAGACACAGAGGTAGAGAACAAACGTATGGACACCAAGTGCGGGAAGCCATGGGGTGGTGGGGGTGGTATGAGTTGGGAGATTGGGATTGACCTGTATACATATATATGCATAAAATAGATAACTAATAATAACCTGCTGTATAAAAAAATAAATAAATTTAAATTTCAAAATTTTTAAAAATAAAACAAAAAAAGGTCTTCCATTCACACAGATGTATTTATATGAATGAGTTAATTCCATGCCTATATCTATAAATACATAAATCAGGAATAAATTGTAATTGGAACAAAAAAAGTAAAAAAAACCCTGAACCTAACAGTTATACAGAGGAAAACCCTACCAAGGCACTTGCTCCAGCGGTAAACAATTCTGAAATTGGTCAGAGGTGAGGAATCATCTCCCATACAGACAGCAGCCACGCCCCTCCACGCAAGGAGCGTCCTCATTGCAAAGCTGGGGGACCGTGCCGAGGCCTCTGTGAGTAAACGTGAGCTGAGCCCCAGGCCAGCTGCTGCTGAACTCTTCCCACCCTTCCCAGGTAAAACACCTGAATATGTACGAGGGCTTGAAAGCCTAGAGGAAGGGCCGTGGAGCCACACCAGCGACAGCACGCAGGCCAACTTGCTGCCTGCAGGCCAGCCAGGATGGTCCTGGCCCCGGGCGCTCTTCCGGAAGCTTTCTATTGCCCTGCCTGAGATACCCCTCCTGTCCCGGCCCCCACTGCTTTTTTCCTTCCTCACCTCTGTCCGGAGAGAAATTCCAGCGGAAGGTATGGGTGACACATCCTCTTCTTTACAGGTGGCAGCCTGGCAAATCCTGCAGAAAGGCCAGCAGAGCCCCACTCACACCGGGCCACCAACAAAGCCTTGGCCCCTCACTCCCTCCCACCAGCACAGCTCCGAGACTGCTGACGGGGCAGAGAATATGGAGTCAGGCACAGCTGCAGGGGCTATTGCTGCCTGGAGTGCTGTTTCTATTGAACTCAACCCAGGCACACCTGGGGAGGGCTTGCCGGCAGGGTCAGGCTGCCCAGGTCAGCTAATCCTCAGCCTTCAGGGAATCACATTGCAGAAAATGGACCTCGCTAAGACAGAATATTAGCCAAGGAAAAAAAGGACACAATGCCATTTGCAGCACCGTAGATGAGTCTAGAGGTAATCACGTGACTTGGAGTAAGTCAGAAAGTGAAAGACACATATTGTAGGATATCACTTATAGGTGTTCCCTAAAAATTGATACCAGGGCAGATATTTCCACGGAGAAGGACAATCACAGATTCATTAAACAAACTTATGGTTCACCAATGGAAAGGTGTGAGGATTGGATTCATTACGATATCGGGGTTAACAGACATATACAAACACAGGTGAAATATATAATCACCAAAGACCTACGGAATACCAAGAGAAGACTACTCAACATTCTGTCATAACGTACATGGGAAAAGGATCCCAGGAAGAACAGACATATGAATATGTGTAAAAGAACCACATCTTGCACACCTACAAAAGCCAAACGTTGTAATCAAACTTGCTGTAATAAAAAATAAAAAATTAAATTAAAAACACGAACAAGCGGTAGTGAGACAAACTTGAGGGGCTTTCTCCTGGCACATTCCATTCTAAATTCCAATCCTGAACACGACTTCCATTGAGGCTCTGTTGCCCTAGTAACCAGATTTGGTAAGGGAGAACTGCTGCCACCTTGTGGCCGTTTCACACAACAGCAGCTTTAATCCCAGCCCTTATGGTCAGTGGATATTCCAAATCATTGCAGGCCTGTAAATGACACCTGCCCTGAAAAAAAATCCTGTGGTCACATAACGACCAAAAAATTCAAAGGACGTCCATATTTCAAAACGACCGTTTCAAAAGGCCTATTTTACGCACATTAGTGTTCTGCTACTTTTTCTTTCTTTCCTTTTTTGTTAAGAAAAACGGGAATGGAAAAAGGCATCCCTCAGAATGGGCAAAAATCGTTGCAAACGAATCAATGGACAAAGGTTTAATCTCCAATATATATAAACAGCCCATGCAGCTTAATATTAAAAAAACCAACAACCCAATACAAAAATGGGTAGAAGATCTAAAGAGACGTTTCTTCAAAGAAGACACAGAGATCACCAAGATGCACATGAAAAGCTGCTCAACAGCACTAATTATTAGAGAAATGCAAATCCAAACTACAATGAGGTATCACCTCACACCTGTTAGAATCAGCATCATTAGAAAATCTACAAACAACAAATTCATGGGAGGGTGTGGACAAAAGGAGCCCTCTTCCACTATTGGTGGGAATGTAAATTGATACAGTCACTATGGAGAACAGTATGGAGTTTCCTTAAAAAAACTAGAAATAGAATTACCATCTGATCCAGCAATCCCACTTCTGGGCATATACCCAGAGAAAACCATAAATCAAAAAGGCACATTCACCACAATGTTCTTTGCAGCACTATTTACAATAGCCAAGTAATGCAAGCAAACTAAATGCCCAAAGACAGATGAATGGATAAAGATGTGGTACATATATAAAATGGAATATTATTCAGCCATAAAAAGGGATGAAACTGGGTCATTTGTAGAGACATCGATGGATCTAGAGACTGTCATACAGAATGAAGTCAGTCAGAAAGAGGAAAACAAATATTGTATATTAATGCATATATGTCGAACCAAAAAAATGGTACAGATGAACTGGTTTGCAGGGAAGAAATAGAGACACAGAGGTAGAGAACAAACGTATGGGCACCAAGTGTGGGAAGCCAAGGGGTGGTGGTGGTGGGATGAGTAGGGAGATTGGGATTGACCTGTATACATGTATATGCATAAAATACATAACTAATAATAACCTGCTGTATAAAAAAATAAATAAAATTAAAGTTCAAAATTTTAATAAAATTTAAAAATAAAACAGAAAAAAGTTATTCTCTTCACACAGATGTATTTATATGAATGAATTATTTCCATGCTTATATCTATAAATACATAAAATAGGAACAAAATGTAATTGGACCAAAAAAAGAAAAAAAAACCTGAACCTAACAGTTATACAGAGGAAAACCCTACCAAGGCACTTGCTCCAGCGGTAAACAATTCTGAAATTGGTCAGAGGTGGGGAATCATCTCCCATACAGCCAGCAGCCCCACCGCCCCACGCAAGGAGCGTCCTCATTGCAAAGCTGGGGGACCGTGCCGAGGCCTCTGTGAGTAAATGTGAGCTGAGCCCCAGGACAGCTGCTGCTGAACTGTTCCCACCCTTCCCAGGTAAAACTCCTGAATATGTAGAAGGCTTGAAAGCCTAGAGGAAGGGCCGTGGAACCACACTAGTGACAGCACGCTGGCCAACTTGCTGCCTGCAGGCCAGGCAGGATGGTCCTGGCCCCGGGCGCTCTTCTGGAAGCTTTCCATTTCCCTGCCTGAGATACACCTCCTGTCCCGCCCCCACTCAGTTTTTTTCCTTCCTCACCTCAGCCCGGAGAGAAATTCCAGTGGAAGTTATGTGTGACACACCCTCTTCTTTACAGTTGGCAGCCTGGCAACTCCTGTAGAAAGACCAGCAGAGCCCCACTCACACCTGGCCATCAACAAAGCCGTGGCCCCTCACAGCCTCCGACCAGCACAGCCCCGAGACTGCTGACGGGGCAGAGAATATGGAGTCAGGCACAGCTGCAGGGGCTATTGCTGCCTGGAGTGCTGTTTCTATTGACCTCAACCCAGGCACACCTGTGGAGGGCTTGCCGGCAGGGTCAGGCTGCCCAGGTCAGCTAATCCTCAGCCCTCAGGGAATCACATTGCAGAAAATGGACCTCGCTAGGACAGAATATTAGACAAGGAAAAAAAGGACACAATGCCATTTGCAGCACCGTAGATGATTCTAGAGGTAATCACGTGACTTGGAGTAAGTCAGAAAGTCAAAGACACATATCGTAGGATATCACTTATAGGTGTTACTTAAAAATTGATACCAGGGCAGATATTTCCACGGAGAAGGGCAATCACAGATTCATTAAACAAACTTATGGTTCACCAATGGAAATGTGTGAGGATTGGATTCATTACGATATCGGGGTTAACAGACATATACAAACACATGTGAAATATATAATCACCAAAGACCTACGGAATACCAAGAGAAGACTACTCAACATTCTGTCATAACGTACATGGGAAAAGGGTCCCAGGAAGAACAGACATATGTATATGTGTAAAAGAACCACATCTTGCACACCTACAACAAGCCAAACGTTGTAATCAAACTTGCTGTAATAAAAAATAAAAAATTAAATTAAAAACACGAACAAGAAGTAGTGAGACAAACTTGAGGGGCTTTCTCCTGGCACATTCCATTCTCAATTCCAATCTACAACACGACTTCCATTGGAGCTCTGTTGCCCTAGTAACCAGATTTGGTAAGGGAGAACTGCTGCCACCTTGTGGCCGTTTCACACAACAGCAGCTTTAATCCCAGCGCTAATGGTCAGTGGATATTCCAAATCATTGCACGCCTGTAAATGACACCTGCCCTGAAAACAAATCCTGGGGTCATATATTGACAAAAAATTCAAAACACGTCCATATTTCTTTTTTTTTTTTTTTTTTTGCGGTATGTGGGCCTCTCACTGATGTGGCCTCCCCCGTTGCGGAGCACAGGCTCCGGACGCGCAGGCCCAGCGGCCATGGCTCACGGGCCCAGCCGCTCCGCGGCATAAGGGATCCTCCTAGACCGGGGCACGAACCCGTATCCCCTGCATCGGCAGGCGGACTCTCAACCACTGCGCCACCAGGGAGGCCCAGACGTCCATATTTCAAAACGACAGTTTCAAGAGGCATATTTCACGCACATGAGTGTTCTGCTTCTTTTGCTTTCTTTCTTTTTTGGTTAAAAAAACGGGAATGGAAAATTGCAACCCTCAGAATGGGTGAAAACGTTCGCAAACGAATCAATGGACAAAGGTTTAATCTACAATATATATAAACAGCTCACGCAGCTTAATATTAATAAAACAAACAACCCAATACAAAAATGGGCAGAAGATCTAAAGAGACGTTTCTTCAAAGAAGTCACAGAGATGGCCAAGACGCACCTGAAAAGCTGCTCAACATCACTAATTATTAGAGAAATGCAAATCAAAATGACAATGAGGTATGACCTCACACCTGTTAGAATCGGCATCATCAGAAAATCTACAAACAACAAATTCTGGGGAGAGTATGGACAAAAGGAACCCTCTTCCAATATTGGTGGGAAGGTAAATTGATACAGTCACTATGGAGAACAGTATGGAGGTTCCTTTAAAAACCTAAAAAGAGAATTACCATAGGATCCAGCAATCCCACTTCTGGGCATATACCCAGAGAAAACCATAAATCAAAAAGACACATTCACCACAATGCTCATTGCAGCACTATTTACTATAGCCAGGTAATGGAAGCAAACTAAATGCCCACAGACAGACGAATGGATAAAGATGTGGTACATATATAAAATGGAATATTACTCAGAAATGAAAAGGAATGAAACTGGGTTATTTGTAGAGAAGTTGGTGGATCTAGAGACTGTCATACAGAGTGAAGTAAGTCAGAAAGAGAAAAACAAATATTGTATATTAATGTATATATGTGGAACCTAGAAAAATGGTACAGATGACCTGGTTTGCAGGGCAGAAATAGAGACACAGAGGTAGAGAACAAACGTATGGACACCAAGTGTGGGAAGCCATGGGGTGGTGGGGGTGGTATGAGTTGGGAGATTGGGATTGACCTGTATACATATATATGCATAAAATAGATAACTAATAATAACCTGCTGTATAAAAAAATAAATAAATTTAAATTTCAAAATTTTTAAAAATAAAACAGAAAAAAGTTCTTCCATTCACACAGATGTATTTATATGAATGAATTAATTCCATGCCTATATCTATAAATACATAAATCAGGAATAAATTGTAATTGGAACAAAAAAAGTAAAAAAAACCCTGAACCTAACAGTTATACAGAGGAAAACCCTACCAAGGCACTTGCTCCAGCGGTAAACAATTCTGAAATTGGTCAGAGGTGAGGAATCATCTCCCATACAGACAGCAGCCACGCCCCTCCACGCAAGGAGCGTCCTCATTGCAAAGCTGGGGGACCGTGCCGAGGCCTCTGTGTGTAAACGTGAGCTGAGCCCCAGGCCAGCTGCTGCTGAACTCTTCCCACCCTTCCCAGGTAAAACACCTGAATATGTACAAGGGCTTGAAAGCCTAGAGGAAGGGCCGTGGAGCCACACCAGCGACAGCACGCAGGCCAACTTGCTTCCTGCAGGCCAGCCAGGATGGTCCTGGCCCCGGGCGCTCTTCCGGAAGCTTTCTATTGCCCTGCCTGAGATACCCCTCCTGTCCCGGCCCCCACTGCTTTTTTCCTTCCTCACCTCTATCCGGAGAGAAATTCCAGCGGAAGGTATGGGTGACACATCCTCTTCTTTACAGGTGGCAGCCTGGCAACTCCTGCAGAAAGGCAGCAGAGCCCAACTCACACCGGGCCACCAACAAAGCCTTGGCCCCTCACTCCCTCCCACCAGCACAGCGCCGAGACTGCTGACGGGGAAGAGACTATGGAGTCAGGCACAACTTCAGGGGCTATTGCTGCCTGGAGCGCTGTTTATATTGACCTCAACCAGGCACACCTGGGGAGGGCCGGCCGGCAGGGTAAGGCTGCCCAGTTCAGCTAATCCACAACCCTCAGGGAATCACATTGTTGAAAATGGACCAAGCTAAGGCAGAATAGAAGCCAAGGAAAAAAAGGACACAATGCCATTTGCAGCCCCGTAGATGAGTCTAGAGGTAATCACGTGACTTGGAGTAAGTCAGAAAGTGAAAGACACATATCGCATCATATCACTTATAGGTGTTACCTAAAAATGGATACCAGGGCAGATATTTCCACGGAGAAGGGCAATCACAGATTCATTAACCAAACCTACGGTTCACCAATGGAAATGTGTGAGGTTTGGTTTCATTACGATATCGGGGTTAACAGACATATACAAACACAGGTGACATATATAATCAACAAAGACGTACGGAATACCAAGAGAAGACGACTCAACATTCTGTCCTAACGTACATGGGAAAAGGATCCCAGGAAGAACAGACATCTGTATATGTGTAAAAGAACCACATCTTCCACACCTACAACAAGCCAAACATTGTAATCAAACTTGCTGTAATAAAAAATAAAAAAATAAATTAAAAACACGAACAAGAAGTAGTGAGACAAACTTGAGGGGCTTTCTCCTGGCACATTCCATTCTAAATTCCAATCCTGAACACGACTTCCATTGAGGCTCTGTTGCCCTAGTAACCAGATTTGGTAAGGGAGAACTGCTGCCACCTTGTGGCCGTTTCACACAACAGCAGCTTTAATCCCAGCCCTTATGGTCAGTGGATATTCAAAATCATTGCAGGCCTGTAAATGACACCTGCCCTGAAAACAAATCCTGTGGTCACATAACGACCAAAAAATTCAAAGGACGTCCATATTTCAAAACGACCGTTTCAAAAGGCCTATTTTACGCACATTAGTGTTCTGCTACTTTTTCTTTCTTTCCTTTTTTGTTAAGAAAAACGGGAATGGAAAAAGGCATCCTTCAGAATGGGCAAAAATCGTTGCAAACGAATCAATGGACAAAGGTTTAATCTCCAATATATATAAACAGCCCATGCAGCTTAATATTAAAAAAACCAACAACCCAATACAAAAATGGGTAGAAGATCTAAAGAGACGTTTCTTCAAAGAAGACACAGAGATCGCCAAGACGCACATGAAAAGCTGCTCAACAGCACTAATTATTAGAGAAATGCAAATCCAAACTACAATGAGGTATCACCTCACACCTGTTAGAATCAGCATCATTAGAAAATCTACAAACAACAAATTCATGGGAGGGTGTGGACAAAAGGAGCCCTCTTCCACTATTGGTGGGAATGTAAATTGATACAGTCACTCTGGAGAACAGTATGGAGTTTCCTTAAAAAAACTAGAAATAGAATTACCATCTGATCCAGCAATCCCACTTCTGGGCATATACCCAGAGAAAACCATAAATCAAAAAGGCACATTCACCACAATGTTCTTTGCAGCACTATTTACAATAGCCAAGTAATGCAAGCAAACTAAATGCCCAAAGACAGATGAATGGATAAAGATGTGGTACATATATAAAATGGAATATTATTCAGCCATAAAAAGGGATGAAACTGGGTCATTTGTAGAGACATCGATGGATCTAGTGACTGTCATACAGAATGAAGTCAGTCAGAAAGAGGAAAACAAATATTGTATATTAATGCATATATGTCGAACCGAAAAAATGGTACAGATGAACTGGTTTGCAGGGAAGAAATAGAGACACAGAGGTAGAGAACAAACGTATGGGCACCAAGTGTGGGAAGCCAAGGGGTGGTGGTGGTGGGATGAGTAGGGAGATTGGGATTGACCTGTATACATGCATATGCATAAAATACATAACTAATAATAACCGCTGTATAAAAAAATAAATAAAATTAAAGTTCAAAATTTTAATAAAATTTAAAAATAAAACAGAAAAAAGTTATTCTCTTCACACAGATGTATTTATATGAATGAATTATTTCCATGCTTATATCTATAAATACATAAAATAGGAACAAAATGTAATTGGAACAAAAAAAGTAAAAAAAAACCTGAACCTAACAGTTATACAGAGGAAAACCCTACCAAGGCACTTGCTCCAGCGGTAAACAATTCTGAAATTGGTCAGAGGTGAGGAATCATCTCCCATACAGACAGCAGCCACGCCCCTCCACGCAAGGAGCGTCCTCATTGCAAAGCTGGGGGACCGTGCCGAGGCCTCTGTGAGTAAACGTGAGCTGAGCCCCAGGCCAGCTGCTGCTGAACTCTTCCCACCCTTCCCAGGTAAAACACCTGAATATGTACGAGGGCTTGAAAGCCTAGAGGAAGGGCCGTGGAGCCACACCAGCGACAGCACGCAGGCCAACTTGCTGCTTGCAGGCCAGCCAGGATGGTCCTGGCCCTGGGCGCTCTTCCGGAAGCTTTCTATTGCCCTGCCTGAGATACCCCTCCTGTCCCGGCCCCCACTGCTTTTTTCCTTCCTCACCTCTGTCCGGAGAGAAATTCCAGCGGAAGGTATGGGTGACAAATCCTCTTCTTTACAGGTGGCAGCCTGGCAAATCCTGCAGAAAGGCCAGCAGAGCCCCCACTCACACCGGGCCACCAACAAAGCCTTGGCCCCTCACTCCCTCCCACCAGCACAGCGCCGAGACTGCTGACGGGGCAGAGAATATGGAGTCAGGCACAGCTGCAGGGGCTATTGCTGCCTGGAGTGCTGTTTCTATTGAACTCAACCCAGGCACACCTGGGGAGGGCTTGCCGGCAGGGTCAGGCTGCCCAGGTCAGCTAATCCTCAGCCTTCAGGGAATCACACTGCAGAAAATGGACCTCGCTAAGACAGAATATTAGCCAATGAAAAAAAGGACACAATGCCATTTGCAGCACCGTAGATGAGTCTAGAGGTAATCACGTGACTTGGAGTAAGTCAGAAAGTGAAAGACACATATTGTAGGATATCACTTATAGGTGTTCCCTAAAAATTGATACCAGGGCAGATATTTCCACGGAGAAGGACAATCACAGATTCATTAAACAAACTTATGGTTCACCAATGGAAAGGTGTGAGGATTGGATTCATTACGATATCGGGGTTAACAGACATATACAAACACAGGTGAAATATATAATCACCAAAGACCTACGGAATACCAAGAGAAGACTACTCAACATTCTGTCATAACGTACATGGGAAAAGGATCCCAGGAAGAACAGACATATGAATATGTGTAAAAGAACCACATCTTGCACACCTACAAAAGCCAAACGTTGTAATCAAACTTGCTGTAATAAAAAATAAAAAATTAAATTAAAAACACGAACAAGCGGTAGTGAGACAAACTTGAGGGGCTTTCTCCTGGCACATTCCATTCTAAATTCCAATCCTGAACACGACTTCCATTGAGGCTCTGTTGCCCTAGTAACCAGATTTGGTAAGGGAGAACTGCTGCCACCTTGTGGCCGTTTCACACAACAGCAGCTTTAATCCCAGCCCTTATGGTCAGTGGATATTCCAAATCATTGCAGGCCTGTAAATGACACCTGCCCTGAAAACAAATCCTGTGGTCACATAACGACCAAAAAATTCAAAGGACGTCCATATTTCAAAACGACCGTTTCAAAAGGCCTATTTTACGCACATTAGTGTTCTGCTACTTTTTCTTTCTTTCCTTTTTTGTTAAGAAAAACGGGAATGGAAAAAGGCATCCTTCAGAATGGGCAAAAATCATTGCAAACGAATCAATGGACAAAGGTTTAATCTCCAATATATATAAACAGCCCATGCAGCTTAATATTAAAAAAACCAACAACCCAATACAAAAATGGGTAGAAGATCTAAAGAGACGTTTCTTCAAAGAAGACACAGAGATCACCAAGGTGCACATGAAAAGCTGCTCAACAGCACTAATTATTAGAGAAATGCAAATCCAAACTACAATGAGGTATCACCTCACACCTGTTAGAATCAGCATCATTAGAAAATCTACAAACAACAAATTCATGGGAGGGTGTGGACAAAAGGAGCCCTCTTCCACTATTGGTGGGAATGTAAATTGATACAGTCACTATGGAGAACAGTATGGAGTTTCCTTAAAAAAACTAGAAATAGAATTACCATCTGATCCAGCAATCAAACTTCTGGGCATATACCCAGAGAAAACCATAAATCAAAAAGGCACATTCACCACAATGTTCTTTGCAGCACTATTTACAATAGCCAAGTAATGCAAGCAAACTAAATGCCCAAAGACAGATGAATGGATAAAGATGTGGTACATATATAAAATGGAATATTATTCAGCCATAAAAAGGGATGAAACTGGGTCATTTGTAGAGACATCGATGGATCTAGAGACTGTCATACAGAATGAAGTCAGTCAGAAAGAGGAAAACAAATATTGTATATTAATGCATATATGTCGAACCGAAAAAATGGTACAGATGAACTGGTTTGCAGGGAAGAAATAGAGACACAGAGGTAGAGAACAAACGTATGGGCACCAAGTGTGGGAAGCCAAGGGGTGGTGGTGGTGGGATGAGTAGGGAGATTGGGATTGACCTGTATACATGTATATGCATAAAATACATAACTAATAATAACCTGCTGTATAAAAAAATAAATAAAATTAAAGTTCAAAATTTTAATAAAATTTAAAAATAAAACAGAAAAAAGTTATTCTCTTCACACAGATGTATTTATATGAATGAATTATTTCCATGCTTATATCTATAAATACATAAAATAGGAACAAAATGTAATTGGACCAAAAAAAGAAAAAAAAACCTGAACCTAACAGTTATACAGAGGAAAACCCTACCAAGGCACTTGCTCCAGCGGTAAACAATTCTGAAATTGGTCAGAGGTGGGGAATCATCTCCCATACAGCCAGCAGCCCCACCGCCCCACGCAAGGAGCGTCCTCATTGCAAAGCTGGGGGACCGTGCCGAGGCCTCTGTGAGTAAATGTGAGCTGAGCCCCAGGACAGCTGCTGCTGAACTGTTCCCACCCTTCCCAGGTAAAACTCCTGAATATGTAGAAGGCTTGAAAGCCTAGAGGAAGGGCCGTGGAACCACACTAGTGACAGCACGCTGGCCAACTTGCTGCCTGCAGGCCAGGCAGGATGGTCCTGGTCCCGGGCGCTCTTCTGGAAGCTTTCCATTTCCCTGCCTGAGATACACCTCCTGTCCCGCCCCCACTCCGTTTTTTTCCTTCCTCACCTCAGCCCGGAGAGAAATTCCAGTGGAAGTTATGGGTGACACACCCTCTTCTTTACAGTTGGCAGCCTGGCAACTCCTGTAGAAAGACCAGCAGAGCCCCACTCACACCTGGCCATCAACAAAGCCGTGGACCCTCACAGCCTCCGACCAGCACAGCCCCGAGACTGCTGACGGGGCAGAGAATATGGAGTCAGGCACAGCTGCAGGGGCTATTGCTGCCTGGAGTGCTGTTTCTATTGACCTCAACCCAGGCACACCTGTGGAGGGCTTGCCGGCAGGGTCAGGCTGCCCAGGTCAGCTAATCCTCAGCCCTCAGGGAATCACATTGCAGAAAATGGACCTCGCTAGGACAGAATATTAGACAAGGAAAAAAAGGACACAATGCCATTTGCAGCACCGTAGATGATTCTAGAGGTAATCACGTGACTTGGAGTAAGTCAGAAAGTCAAAGACACATATCGTAGGATATCACTTATAGGTGTTACTTAAAAATTGATACCAGGGCAGATATTTCCACGGAGAAGGGCAATCACAGATTCATTAAACAAACTTATGGTTCACCAATGGAAATGTGTGAGGATTGGATTCATTACGATATCGGGGTTAACAGACATATACAAACACAGGTGAAATATATAATCACCAAAGACCTACGGAATACCAAGAGAAGACTACTCAACATTCTGTCATAACGTACATGGGAAAAGGGTCCCAGGAAGAACAGACATATGTATATGTGTAAAAGAACCACATCTTGCACACCTACAACAAGCCAAACGTTGTAATCAAACTTGCTGTAATAAAAAATAAAAAATTAAATTAAAAACACGAACAAGAAGTAGTGAGACAAACTTGAGGGGCTTTCTCCTGGCACATTCCATTCTCAATTCCAATCTACAACACGACTTCCATTGGAGCTCTGTTGCCCTAGTAACCAGATTTGGTAAGGGAGAACTGCTGCCACCTTGTGGCCGTTTCACACAACAGCAGCTTTAATCCCAGCGCTAATGGTCAGTGGATATTCCAAATCATTGCACGCCTGTAAATGACACCTGCCCTGAAAACAAATCCTGGGGTCATATATTGACAAAAAATTCAAAACACGTCCATATTTCTTTTTTTTTTTTTTTTTTTTTTGCGGTATGTGGGCCTCTCCCTGATGTGGCCTCCCCCGTTGCGGAGCACAGGCTCCGGACGCGCAGGCCCAGCGGCCATGGCTCACGGGCCCAGCCGCTCCGCGGCATAAGGGATCCTCCTAGACCGGGGCACGAACCTGTATCCCCTGCATCGGCAGGCGGACTCTCAACCACTGCGCCACCAGGGAGGCCCAGACGTCCATATTTCAAAACGACAGTTTCAAGAGGCATATTTCACGCACATGAGTGTTCTGCTTCCTTTGCTTTCTTTCTTTTTTGGTTAAAAAAACGGGAATGGAAAATTGCAACCCTCAGAATGGGTGAAAACGTTCGCAAACGAATCAATGGACAAAGGTTTAATCTCCAATATATATAAACAGCTCACGCAGCTTAATATTAATAAAACAAACAACCCAATACAAAAATGGGCAGAAGATCTAAAGAGACGTTTCTTCAAAGAAGTCACAGAGATGGCCAAGACGCACCTGAAAAGCTGCTCAACATCACTAATTATTAGAGAAATGCAAATCAAAATGACAATGAGGTATGACCTCACACCTGTTAGAATCGGCATCATCAGAAAATCTACAAACAACAAATTCTAGGGAGAGTATGGACAAAAGGAACCCTCTTCCAATATTGGTGGGAAGGTAAATTGATACAGTCACTATGGAGAACAGTATGGAGGTTCCTTTGAAAACCTAAAAAGAGAATTACCATAGGATCCAGCAATCCCACTTCTGGGCATATACCCAGAGAAAACCATAAATCAAAAAGACACATTCACCACAATGTTCATTGCAGCACTATTTACAATAGCCAGGTAATGGAAGCAACCTAAATGCCCACAGACAGAAGAATGGATAAAGATGTGGTACATATATAAAATGGAATATTACTCAGAAATGAAAAGGAATGAAACTGGGTTATTTGTAGAGAAGTTGGTGGATCTAGAGACTGTCATACAGAGTGAAGTAAGTCAGAAAGAGAAAAACAAATATTGTATATTAAGGCATATATGTGGAACCTAGAAAAATGGTACAGATGAACTGGTTTGCAGGGCAGAAATAGAGACACAGAGGTAGAGAACAAACGTATGGACACCAAGTGCGGGAAGCCATGGGGTGGTGGGGGTGGTATGAGTTGGGAGATTGGGATTGACCTGTATACATATATATGCATAAAATAGATAACTAATAATAACCTGCTGTATAAAAAAATAAATAAATTTAAATTTCAAAATTTTTAAAAATAAAACAAAAAAAGGTCTTCCATTCACACAGATGTATTTATATGAATGAGTTAATTCCATGCCTATATCTATAAATACATAAATCAGGAATAAATTGTAATTGGAACAAAAAAAGTAAAAAAAACCCTGAACCTAACAGTTATACAGAGGAAAACCCTACCAAGGCACTTGCTCCAGCGGTAAACAATTCTGAAATTGGTCAGAGGTGAGGAATCATCTCCCATACAGACAGCAGCCACGCCCCTCCACGCAAGGAGCGTCCTCATTGCAAAGCTGGGGGACCGTGCCGAGGCCTCTGTGAGTAAACGTGAGCTGAGCCCCAGGCCAGCTGCTGCTGAACTCTTCCCACCCTTCCCAGGTAAAACACCTGAATATGTACGAGGGCTTGAAAGCCTAGAGGAAGGGCCGTGGAGCCACACCAGCGACAGCACGCAGGCCAACTTGCTGCTTGCAGGCCAGCCAGGATGGTCCTGGCCCCGGGCGCTCTTCCGGAAGCTTTCTATTGCCCTGCCTGAGATACCCCTCCTGTCCCGGCCCCCACTGCTTTTTTCCTTCCTCACCTCTGTCCGGAGAGAAATTCCAGCGGAAGGTATGGGTGACACATCCTCTTCTTTACAGGTGGCAGCCTGGCAACTCCTGCAGAAAGGCCAGCAGAGCCCCACTCACAACGGGCCACCAACAAAGCCTTGGCCCCTCACTCCCTCCCACCAGCACAGCGCCGAGACTGCTGACGGGGCAGAGAATATGGAGTCAGGCACAGCTGCAGGGGCTATTGCTGCCTGGAGTGCTGTTTCTATTGAACTCAACCCAGGCACACCTGGGGAGGGCTTGCCGGCAGGGTCAGGCTGCCCAGGTCAGCTAATCCTCAGCCTTCAGGGAATCACATTGCAGAAAATGGACCTCGCTAAGACAGAATATTAGCCAAGGAAAAAAAGGACACAATGCCATTTGCAGCACCGTAGATGAGTCTAGAGGTAATCACGTGACTTGGAGTAAGTCAGAAAGTGAAAGACACATATTGTAGGATATCACTTATAGGTGTTCCCTAAAAATTGATACCAGGGCAGATATTTCCACGGAGAAGGACAATCACAGATTCATTAAACAAACTTATGGTTCACCAATGGAAAGGTGTGAGGATTGGATTCATTACGATATCGGGGTTAACAGACATATACAAACACAGGTGAAATATATAATCACCAAAGACCTACGGAATACCAAGAGAAGACTACTCAACATTCTGTCATAACGTACATGGGAAAAGGATCCCAGGAAGAACAGACATATGAATATGTGTAAAAGAACCACATCTTGCACACCTACAAAAGCCAAACGTTGTAATCAAACTTGCTGTAATAAAAAATAAAAAATTAAATTAAAAACACGAACAAGCGGTAGTGAGACAAACTTGAGGGGCTTTCTCCTGGCACATTCCATTCTAAATTCCAATGCTAAACACGACTTCCATTGAGGCTCTGTTGCCCTAGTAACCAGATTTGGTAAGGGAGAACTGCTGCCACCTTGTGGCCGTTTCACACAACAGCAGCTTTAATCCCAGCGCTAATGGTCAGTGGATATTCCAAATCATTGCAGGCCTGTAAATGACACCTGCCCTGAAAACAAATCCTGTGGTCACATAACGACCAAAAAATTCAAAGGACGTCCATATTTCAAAACGACCGTTTCAAAAGGCCTATTTTACGCACATTAGTGTTCTGCTACTTTTTCTTTCTTTCCTTTTTTGTTAAGAAAAACGGGAATGGAAAAAGGCATCCCTCAGAATGGGCAAAAATCGTTGCAAACGAATCAATGGACAAAGGTTTAATCTCCAATATATATAAACAGCCCATGCAGCTTAATATTAAAAAAACCAACAACCCAATACAAAAATGGGTAGAAGATCTAAAGAGACGTTTCTTCAAAGAAGACACAGAGATCACCAAGACGCACATGAAAAGCTGCTCAACAACACTAATTATTAGAGAAATGCAAATCCAAACTACAATGAGGTATCACCTCACACCTGTTAGAATCAGCATCATTAGAAAATCTACAAACAACAAATTCATGGGAGGGTGTGGACAAAAGGAGCCCTCTTCCACTATTGGTGGGAATGTAAATTGATACAGTCACTATGGAGAACAGTATGGAGTTTCCTTAAAAAAACTAGAAATAGAATTACCATCTGATCCAGCAATCCCACTTCTGGGCATATACCCAGAGAAAACCATAAATCAAAAAGGCACATTCACCACAATGTTCTTTGCAGCACTATTTACAATAGCCAAGTAATGCAAGCAAACTAAATGACCAAAGACAGATGAATGGATAAAGATGTGGTACATATATAAAATGGAATATTATTCAGCCATAAAAAGGGATGAAACTGGGTCATTTGTAGAGACATCGATGGATCTAGAGACTGTCATACAGAATGAAGTCAGTCAGAAAGAGGAAAACAAATATTGTATATTAATGCATATATGTCGAACCGAAAAAATGGTACAGATGAACTGGTTTGCAGGGAAGAAATAGAGACACAGAGGTAGAGAACAAACGTATGGGCACCAAGTGTGGGAAGCCAAGGGGTGGTGGTGGTGGGATGAGTAGGGAGATTGGGATTGACCTGTATACATGTATATGCATAAAATACATAACTAATAATAACCTGCTGTATAAAAAAATAAATAAAATTAAAGTTCAAAATTTTAATAAAATTTAAAAATAAAACAGAAAAAAGTTATTCTCTTCACACAGATGTATTTATATGAATGAATTATTTCCATGCTTATATCTATAAATACATAAAATAGGAACAAAATGTAATTGGACCAAAAAAAGAAAAAAAAACCTGGACCTAACAGTTATACAGAGGAAAACCCTACCAAGGCACTTGCTCCAGCGGTAAACAATTCTGAAATTGGTCAGAGGTGGGGAATCATCTCCCATACAGCCAGCAGCCCCACCGCCCCACGCAAGGAGCGTCCTCATTGCAAAGCTGGGGGACCGTGCCGAGGCCTCTGTGAGTAAATGTGAGCTGAGCCCCAGGACAGCTGCTGCTGAACTGTTCCCACCCTTCCCAGGTAAAACTCCTGAATATGTAGAAGGCTTGAAAGCCTAGAGGAAGGGCCGTGGAACCACACTAGTGACAGCACGCTGGCCAACTTGCTGCCTGCAGGCCAGGCAGGATGGTCCTGGCCCCGGGCGCTCTTCTGGAAGCTTTCCATTTCCCTGCCTGAGATACACCTCCTGTCCCGCCCCCACTCAGTTTTTTTCCTTCCTCACCTCAGCCCGGAGAGAAATTCCAGTGGAAGTTATGGGTGACACACCCTCTTCTTTACAGTTGGCAGCCTGGCAACTCCTGTAGAAAGACCAGCAGAGCCCCACTCACACCTGGCCATCAACAACGCCGTGGCCCTTCACAGCCTCCGACCAGCACAGCCCCGAGACTGCTGACGGGGCAGAGAATATGGAGTCAGGCACAGCTGCAGGGGCTATTGCTGCCTGGAGTGCTGTTTCTATTGACCTCAACCCAGGCACACCTGTGGAGGGCTTGCCGGCAGGGTCAGGCTGCCCAGGTCAGCTAATCCTCAGCCCTCAGGGAATCACATTGCAGAAAATGGACCTCGCTAGGACAGAATATTAGACAAGGGAAAAAAGGACACAATGCCATTTGCAGCACCGTAGATGATTCTAGAGGTAATCACGTGACTTGGAGTAAGTCAGAAAGTCAAAGACACATATCGTAGGATATCACTTATAGGTGTTACTTAAAAATTGATACCAGGGCAGATATTTCCACGGAGAAGGGCAATCACAGATTCATTAAACAAACTTATGGTTCACCAATGGAAATGTGTGAGGATTGGATTCATTACGATATCGGGGTTAACAGACATATACAAACACAGGTGAAATATATAATCACCAAAGACCTACGGAATACCAAGAGAAGACTACTCAACATTCTGTCATAACGTACATGGGAAAAGGGTCCCAGGAAGAACAGACATATGTATATGTGTAAAAGAACCACATCTTGCACACCTACAACAAGCCAAACGTTGTAATCAAACTTGCTGTAATAAAAAATAAAAAATTAAATTAAAAACACGAACAAGAAGTAGTGAGACAAACTTGAGGGGCTTTCTCCTGGCACATTCCATTCTCAATTCCAATCTACAACACGACTTCCATTGGAGCTCTGTTGCCCTAGTAACCAGATTTGGTAAGGGAGAACTGCTGCCACCTTGTGGCCGTTTCACACAACAGCAGCTTTAATCCCAGCGCTAATGGTCAGTGGATATTCCAAATCATTGCACGCCTGTAAATGACACCTGCCCTGAAAACAAATCCTGGGGTCATATATTGACAAAAAATTCAAAACACGTCCATATTTCTTTTTTTTTTTTTTTTTTTGCGGTATGTGGGCCTCTCACTGATGTGGCCTCCCCCGTTGCGGAGCACAGGCTCCGGACGCGCAGGCCCAGCGGCCATGGCTCACGGGCCCAGCCGCTCCGCGGCATAAGGGATCCTCCTAGACCGGGGCACGAACCCGTATCCCCTGCATCGGCAGGCGGACTCTCAACCACTGCGCCACCAGGGAGGCCCAGACGTCCATATTTCAAAACGACAGTTTCAAGAGGCATATTTCACGCACATGAGTGTTCTGCTTCTTTTGCTTTCTTTCTTTTTTGGTTAAAAAAACGGGAATGGAAAATTGCAACCCTCAGAATGGGTGAAAACGTTCGCAAACGAATCAATGGACAAAGGTTTAATCTCCAATATATATAAACAGCTCACGCAGCTTAATATTAATAAAACAAACAACCCAATACAAAAATGGGCAGAAGATCTAAAGAGACGTTTCTTCAAAGAAGTCACAGAGATGGCCAAGACGCACCTGAAAAGCTGCTCAACATCACTAATTATTAGAGAAATGCAAATCAAAATGACAATGAGGTATGACCTCACACCTGTTAGAATCGGCATCATCAGAAAATCTACAAACAACAAATTCTGGGGAGGGTATGGACAAAAGGAACCCTCTTCCAATATTGGTGGGAAGGTAAATTGATACAGTCACTATGGAGAACAGTATGGAGGTTCCTTTAAAAACCTAAAAAGAGAATTACCATAGGATCCAGCAATCCCACTTCTGGGCATATACCCAGAGAAAACCATAAATCAAAAAGACACATTCACCACAATGTTCATTGCAGCACTATTTACAATAGCCAGGTAATGGAAGCAAACTAAATGCCCACAGACAGACGAATGGATAAAGATGTGGTACATATATAAAATGGAATATTACTCAGAAATGAAAAGGAATGAAACTGGGTTATTTGTAGAGAAGTTGGTGAATCTAGAGACTGTCATACAGAGTGAAGTAAGTCAGAAAGAGAAAAACAAATATTGTATATTAATGTATATATGTGGAACCTAGAAAAATGGTACAGATGACCTGGTTTGCAGGGCAGAAATAGAGACACAGAGGTAGAGAACAAACGTATGGACACCAAGTGTGGGAAGCCATGGGGTGGTGGGGGTGGTATGAGTTGGGAGATTGGGATTGACCTGTATACATATATATGCATAAAATAGATAACTAATAATAACCTGCTGTATAAAAAAATAAATAAATTTAAATTTCAAAATTTTTAAAAATAAAACAGAAAAAAGTTCTTCCATTCACACAGATGTATTTATATGAATGAATTAATTCCATGCCTATATCTATAAATACATAAATCAGGAATAAATTGTAATTGGAACAAAAAAAGTAAAAAAAACCCTGAACCTAACAGTTATACAGAGGAAAACCCTACCAAGGCACTTGCTCCAGCGGTAAACAATTCTGAAATTGGTCAGAGGTGAGGAATCATCTCCCATACAGACAGCAGCCACGCCCCTCCACGCAAGGAGCGTCCTCATTGCAAAGCTGGGGGACCGTGCCGAGGCCTCTGTGTGTAAACGTGAGCTGAGCCACAGGCCAGCTGCTGCTGAACTCTTCCCACCATTCCCAGGTAAAACACCTGAATATGTACAAGGGCTTGAAAGCCTAGAGGAAGGGCCGTGGAGCCACACCAGCGACAGCACGCAGGCCAACTTGCTGCCTGCAGGCCAGCCAGGATGGTCCTGGCCCCGGGCGCTCTTCCGGAAGCTTTCTATTGCCCTGCCTGAGATACCCCTCCTGTCCCGGCCCCCACTGCTTTTTTCCTTCCTCACCTCTATCCGGAGAGAAATTCCAGCGGAAGGTATGGGTGACACATCCTCTTCTTTACAGGTGGCAGCCTGGCAACTCCTGCAGAAAGGCCAGCAGAGCTCCACTCACACCGGGCCACCAACAAAGCCTTGGCCCCTCACTCCCTCCCACCAGCACAGCGCCGAGACTGCTGACGGGGAAGAGACTATGGAGTCAGGCACAACTTCAGGGGCTATTGCTGCCTGGAGCGCTGTTTATATTGACCTCAACCAGGCACACCTGGGGAGGGCCGGCCGGCAGGGTAAGGCTGCCCAGGTCAGCTAATCCACAACCCTCAGGGAAACACATTGTTGAAAATGGACCAAGCTAAGGCAGAATAGAAGCCAAGGAAAAAAAGGACACAATGCCATTTGCAGCCCCGTAGATGAGTCTAGAGGTAATCACGTGACTTGGAGTAAGTCAGAAAGTGAAAGACACATATCGCATCATATCACTTATAGGTGTTACCTAAAAATGGATACCAGGGCAGATATTTCCACGGAGAAGGGCAATCACAGATTCATTAACCAAACCTACGGTTCACCAATGGAAATGTGTGAGGTTTGGTTTCATTACGATATCGGGGTTAACAGACATATACAAACACAGGTGACATATATAATCAACAAAGACCTACGGAATACCAAGAGAAGACGACTCAACATTCTGTCCTAACGTACATGGGAAAAGGATCCCAGGAAGAACAGACATCTGTATATGTGTAAAAGAACCACATCTTCCACACCTACAACAAGCCAAACATTGTAATCAAACTTGCTGTAATAAAAAATAAAAAAAATAAATTAAAAACACGAACAAGAAGTAGTGAGACAAACTTGAGGGGCTTTCTCCTGGCACATTCCATTCTAAATTCCAATCCTGAACACGACTTCCATTGAGGCTCTGTTGCCCTAGTAACCAGATTTGGTAAGGGAGAACTGCTGCCACCTTGTGGCCGTTTCACACAACAGCAGCTTTAATCCCAGCCCTTATGGTCAGTGGATATTCAAAATCATTGCAGGCCTGTAAATGACACCTGCCCTGAAAACAAATCCTGTGGTCACATAACGACCAAAAAATTCAAAGGACGTCCATATTTCAAAACGACCGTTTCAAAAGGCCTATTTTACGCACATTAGTGTTCTGCTACTTTTTCTTTCTTTCCTTTTTTGTTAAGAAAAACGGGAATGGAAAAAGGCATCCCTCAGAATGGGCAAAAATCGTTGCAAACGAATCAATGGACAAAGGTTTAATCTCCAATATATATAAACAGCCCATGCAGCTTAATATTAAAAAAACCAACAACCCAATACAAAAATGGGTAGAAGATCTAAAGAGACGTTTCTTCAAAGAAGACACAGAGATCGCCAAGACGCACATGAAAAGCTGCTCAACAGCACTAATTATTAGAGAAATGCAAATCCAAACTACAATGAGGTATCACCTCACACCTGTTAGAATCAGCATCATTAGAAAATCTACAAACAACAAATTCATGGGAGGGTGTGGACAAAAGGAGCCCTCTTCCACTATTGGTGGGAATGTAAATTGATACAGTCACTCTGGAGAACAGTATGGAGTTTCCTTAAAAAAACTAGAAATAGAATTACCATCTGATCCAGCAATCCCACTTCTGGGCATATACCCAGAGAAAACCATAAATCAAAAAGGCACATTCACCACAATGTTCTTTGCAGCACTATTTACAATAGCCAAGTAATGCAAGCAAACTAAATGCCCAAAGACAGATGAATGGATAAAGATGTGGTACATATATAAAATGGAATATTATTCAGCCATAAAAAGGGATGAAACTGGGTCATTTGTAGAGACATCGATGGATCTAGAGACTGTCATACAGAATGAAGTCAGTCAGAAAGAGGAAAACAAATATTGTATATTAATGCATATATGTCGAACCGAAAAAATGGTACAGATGAACTGGTTTGCAGGGAAGAAATAGAGACACAGAGGTAGAGAACAAACGTATGGGCACCAAGTGTGGGAAGCCAAGGGGTGGTGGTGGTGGGATGAGTAGGGAGATTGGGATTGACCTGTATACATGTATATGCATAAAATACATAACTAATAATAACCTGCTGTATAAAAAAATAAATAAAATTAAAGTTCAAAATTTTAATAAAATTTAAAAATAAAACAGAAAAAAGTTATTCTCTTCACACAGATGTATTTATATGAATGAATTATTTCCATGCTTATATCTATAAATACATAAAATAGGAACAAAATGTAATTGGACCAAAAAAAGAAAAAAAAACCTGAACCTAACAGTTATACAGAGGAAAACCCTACCAAGGCACTTGCTCCAGCGGTAAACAATTCTGAAATTGGTCAGAGGTGGGGAATCATCTCCCATACAGCCAGCAGCCCCACCGCCCCACGCAAGGAGCGTCCTCATTGCAAAGCTGGGGGACCGTGCCGAGGCCTCTGTGAGTAAATGTGAGCTGAGCCCCAGGACAGCTGCTGCTGAACTGTTCCCACCCTTCCCAGGTAAAACTCCTGAATATGTAGAAGGCTTGAAAGCCTAGAGGAAGGGCCGTGGAACCACACTAGTGACAGCACGCTGGCCAACTTGCTGCCTGCAGGCCAGGCAGGATGGTCCTGGCCCCGGGCGCTCTTCTGGAAGCTTTCCATTTCCCTGCCTGAGATACACCTCCTGTCCCGCCCCCACTCAGTTTTTTTCCTTCCTCACCTCAGCCCGGAGAGAAATTCCAGTGGAAGTTATGGGTGACACACCCTCTTCTTTACAGTTGGCAGCCTGGCAACTCCTGTAGAAAGACCAGCAGAGCCCCACTCACACCTGGCCATCAACAAAGCCGTGGCCCCTCACAGCCTCCGACCAGCACAGCCCCGAGACTGCTGACGGGGCAGAGAATATGGAGTCAGGCACAGCTGCAGGGGCTATTGCTGCCTGGAGTGCTGTTTCTATTGACCTCAACCCAGGCACACCTGGGGAGGGCTTGCCGGCAGGGTCAGGCTGCCCAGGTCAGCTAATCCTCAGCCCTCAGGGAATCACATTGCAGAAAATGGACCTCGCTAGGACAGAATATTAGACAAGGAAAAAAAGGACACAATGCCATTTGCAGCACCGTAGATGATTCTAGAGGTAATCACGTGACTTGGAGTAAGTCAGAAAGTCAAAGACACATATCGTAGGATATCACTTATAGGTGTTACTTAAAAATTGATACCAGGGCAGATATTTCCACGGAGAAGGGCAATCACAGATTCATTAAACAAACTTATGGTTCACCAATGGAAATGTGTGAGGATTGGATTCATTACGATATCGGGGTTAACAGACATATACAAACACAGGTGAAATATATAATCACCAAAGACCTACGGAATACCAAGAGAAGACTACTCAACATTCTGTCATAACGTACATGGGAAAAGGGTCCCAGGAAGAACAGACATATGTATATGTGTAAAAGAACCACATCTTGCACACCTACAACAAGCCAAACGTTGTAATCAAACTTGCTGTAATAAAAAATAAAAAATTAAATTAAAAACACGAACAAGAAGTAGTGAGACAAACTTGAGGGGCTTTCTCCTGGCACATTCCATTCTCAATTCCAATCTACAACACGACTTCCATTGGAGCTCTGTTGCCCTAGTAACCAGATTTGGTAAGGGAGAACTGCTGCCACCTTGTGGCCGTTTCACACAACAGCAGCTTTAATCCCAGCGCTAATGGTCAGTGGATATTCCAAATCATTGCACGCCTGTAAATGACACCTGCCCTGAAAACAAATCCTGGGGTCATATATTGACAAAAAATTCAAAACACGTCCATATTTCTTTTTTTTTTTTTTTTTTTGCGGTATGTGGGCCTCTCCCTGATGTGGCCTCCCCCGTTGCGGAGCACAGGCTCCGGACGCGCAGGCCCAGCGGCCATGGCTCACGGGCCCAGCCGCTCCGCGGCATAAGGGATCCTCCTAGTCCGGGGCACGAACCCGTATCCGCTGCATCGGCAGGTGGACTCTCAACCACTGCGCCACCAGGGAGGCCCAGACGTCCATATTTCAAAACGACAGTTTCAAGAGGCATATTTCACGCACATGAGTGTTCTGCTTCTTTTGCTTTCTTTCTTTTTTGGTTAAAAAAACAGGAATGGAAAATTGCAACCCTCAGAATGGGTGAAAACGTTCGCAAACGAATCAATGGACAAAGGTTTAATCTCCAATATATATAAACAGCTCACGCAGCTTAATATTAATAAAACAAACAACCCAATACAAAAATGGGCAGAAGATCTAAAGAGACGTTTCTTCAAAGAAGTCACAGAGATGGCCAAGACGCACCTGAAAAGCTGCTCAACATCACTAATTATTAGAGAAATGCAAATCAAAATGACAATGAGGTATGACCTCACACCTGTTAGAATCGGCATCATCAGAAAATCTACAAACAACAAATTCTGGGGAGGGTATGGACAAAAGGAACCCTCTTCCAATATTGGTGGGAAGGTAAATTGATACAGTCACTATGGAGAACAGTATGGAGGTTCCTTTAAAAACCTAAAAAGAGAATTACCATAGGATCCAGCAATCCCACTTCTGGGCATATACCCAGAGAAAACCATAAATCAAAAAGACACATTCACCACAATGTTCATTGCAGCACTATTTACAATAGCCAGGTAATGGAAGCAAACTAAATGCCCACAGACAGACGAATGGATAAAGATGTGGTACATATATAAAATGGAATATTACTCAGAAATGAAAAGGAATGAAACTGGGTTATTTGTAGAGAAGTTGGTGGATCTAGAGACTGTCATACAGAGTGAAGTAAGTCAGAAAGAGAAAAACAAATATTGTATATTAATGTATATATGTGGAACCTAGAAAAATGGTACAGATGACCTGGTTTGCAGGGCAGAAATAGAGACACAGAGGTAGAGAACAAACGTATGGACACCAAGTGTGGGAAGCCATGGGGTGGTGGGGGTGGTATGAGTTGGGAGATTGGGATTGACCTGTATACATATATATGCATAAAATAGATAACTAATAATAACCTGCTGTATAAAAAAATAAATAAATTTAAATTTCAAAATTTTTAAAAATAAAACAGAAAAAAGTTCTTCCATTCACACAGATGTATTTATATGAATGAATTAATTCCATGCCTATATCTATAAATACATAAATCAGGAATAAATTGTAATTGGAACAAAAAAAGTAAAAAAAACCCTGAACCTAACAGTTATACAGAGGAAAACCCTACCAAGGCACTTGCTCCAGCGGTAAACAATTCTGAAATTGGTCAGAGGTGAGGAATCATCTCCCATACAGACAGCAGCCACGCCCCTCCACGCAAGGAGCGTCCTCATTGCAAAGCTGGGGGACCGTGCCGAGGCCTCTGTGTGTAAACGTGAGCTGAGCCCCAGGCCAGCTGCTGCTGAACTCTTCCCACCCTTCCCAGGTAAAACACCTGAATATGTACAAGGGCTTGAAAGCCTAGAGGAAGGGCCGTGGAGCCACACCAGCGACAGCACGCAGGCCAACTTGCTGTCTGCAGGCCAGCCAGGATGGTCCTGGCCCCGGGCGCTCTTCCGGAAGCTTTCTATTGCCCTGCCTGAGATACCCCTCCTGTCCCGGCCCCCACTGCTTTTTTCCTTCCTCACCTCTATCCGGAGAGAAATTCCAGCGGAAGGTATGGGTGACACATCCTCTTCTTTACAGGTGGCAGCCTGGCAACTCCTGCAGAAAGGCCAGCAGAGCCCCACTCACACCGGGCCACCAACAAAGCCTTGGCCCCTCACTCCCTCCCACCAGCACAGCGCCGAGACTGCTGACGGGGAAGAGACTATGGAGTCAGGCACAACTTCAGGGGCTATTGCTGCCTGGAGCGCTGTTTATATTGACCTCAACCAGGCACACCTGGGGAGGGCCGGCCGGCAGGGTCAGGCTGCCCAGGTCAGCTAATCCACAACCCTCAGGGAATCACATTGTTGAAAATGGACCAAGCTAAGGCAGAATAGAAGCCAAGGAAAAAAAGGACACAATGCCATTTGCAGCCCCGTAGATGAGTCTAGAGGTAATCACGTGACTTGGAGTAAGTCAGAAAGTGAAAGACACATATCGCATCATATCACTTATAGGTGTTACCTAAAAATGGATACCAGGGCAGATATTTCCACGGAGAAGGGCAATCACAGATTCATTAACCAAACCTACGGTTCACCAATGGAAATGTGTGAGGTTTGGTTTCATTACGATATCGGGGTTAACAGACATATACAAACACAGGTGACATATATAATCAACAAAGACGTACGGAATACCAAGAGAAGACGACTCAACATTCTGTCCTAACGTACATGGGAAAAGGATCCCAGGAAGAACAGACATCTGTATATGTGTAAAAGAACCACATCTTCCACACCTACAACAAGCCAAACATTGTAATCAAACTTGCTGTAATAAAAAATAAAAAAAATAAATTAAAAACACGAACAAGAAGTAGTGAGACAAACTTGTGGGGCTTTCTCCTGGCACATTCCATTCTAAATTCCAATCCTGAACACGACTTCCATTGAGGCTCTGTTGCCCTAGTAACCAGATTTGGTAAGGGAGAACTGCTGCCACCTTGTGGCCGTTTCACAGAACAGCAGCTTTAATCCCAGCCCTTATGGTCAGTGGATATTCAAAATCATTGCAGGCCTGTAAATGACACCTGCCCTGAAAACAAATCCTGTGGTCACATAACGACCAAAAAATTCAAAGGACGTCCATATTTCAAAACGACCGTTTCAAAAGGCCTATTTTACGCACATTAGTGTTCTGCTACTTTTTCTTTCTTTCCTTTTTTGTTAAGAAAAACGGGAATGGAAAAAGGCATCCCTCAGAATGGGCAAAAATCGTTGCAAACGAATCAATGGACAAAGGTTTAATCTCCAATATATATAAACAGCCCATGCAGCTTAATATTAAAAAAACCAACAACCCAATACAAAAATGGGTAGAAGATCTAAAGAGACGTTTCTCCAAAGAAGACACAGAGATCGCCATGACGCACATGAAAAGCTGCTCAACAGCACTAATTATTAGAGAAATGCAAATCCAAACTACAATGAGGTATCACCTCACACCTGTTAGAATCAGCATCATTAGAAAATCTACAAACAACAAATTCATGGGAGGGTGTGGACAAAAGGAGCCCTCTTCCACTATTGGTGGGAATGTAAATTGATACAGTCACTATGGAGAACAGTATGGAGTTTCCTTAAAAAAACTAGAAATAGAATTACCATCTGATCCAGCAATCCCACTTCTGGGCATATACCCAGAGAAAACCATAAATCAAAAAGGCACATTCACCACAATGTTCTTTGCAGCACTATTTACAATAGCCAAGTAATGCAAGCAAACTAAATGCCCAAAGACAGATGAATGGATAAAGATGTGGTACATATATAAAATGGAATATTATTCAGCCATAAAAAGTGATGAAACTGGGTCATTTGTAGAGACATCGATGGATCTAGTGACTGTCATACAGAATGAAGTCAGTCAGAAAGAGGAAAACAAATATTGTATATTAATGCATATATGTCGAACCGAAAAAATGGTACAGATGAACTGGTTTGCAGGGAAGAAATAGAGACACAGAGGTAGAGAACAAACGTATGGGCACCAAGTGTGGGAAGCCAAGGTGTGGTGGTGGTGGGATGAGTAGGGAGATTGGGATTGACCTGTATACATGTATATGCATAAAATACATAACTAATAATAACCGCTGTATAAAAAAATAAATAAAATTAAAGTTCAAAATTTTAATAAAATTTAAAAATAAAACAGAAAAAAGTTATTCTCTTCACACAGATGTATTTATATGAATGAATTATTTCCATGCTTATATCTATAAATACATAAAATAGGAACAAAATGTAATTGGAACAAAAAAAGAAAAAAAAACCTGAACCTAACAGTTATACAGAGGAAAACCCTACCAAGGCACTTGCTCCAGCGGTAAACAATTCTGAAATTGGTCAGAGGTGGGGAATCATCTCCCATACAGCCAGCAGCCCCACCGCCCCACGCAAGGAGCGTCCTCATTGCAAAGCTGGGGGACCGTGCCGAGGCCTCTGTGAGTAAATGTGAGCTGAGCCCCAGGACAGCTGCTGCTGAACTGTTCCCACCCTTCCCAGGTAAAACTCCTGAATATGTAGAAGGCTTGAAAGCCTAGAGGAAGGGCCGTGGAACCACACTAGTGACAGCACGCTGGCCAACTTGCTGCCTGCAGGCCAGGCAGGATGGTCCTGGTCCCGGGCGCTCTTCTGGAAGCTTTCCATTTCCCTGCCTGAGATACACCTCCTGTCCCGCCCCCACTCAGTTTTTTTCCTTCCTCACCTCAGCCCGGAGAGAAATTCCAGTGGAAGTTATGGGTGACACACCCTCTTCTTTACAGTTGGCAGCCTGGCAACTCCTGTAGAAAGACCAGCAGAGCCCCACTCACACCTGGCCATCAACAAAGCCGTGGACCCTCACAGCCTCCCACCAGCACAGCCCCGAGACTGCTGACGGGGCAGAGAATATGGAGTCAGGCACAGCTGCAGGGGCTATTGCTGCCTGGAGTGCTGTTTCTATTGACCTCAACCCAGGCACACCTGTGGAGGGCTTGCCGGCAGGGTCAGGCTGCCCAGGTCAGCTAATCCTCAGCCCTCAGGGAATCACATTGCAGAAAATGGACCTCGCTAGGACAGAATATTAGACAAGGAAAAAAAGGACACAATGCCATTTGCAGCACCGTAGATGATTCTAGAGGTAATCACATGACTTGGAGTAAGTCAGAAAGTCAAAGACACATATCGTAGGATATCACTTATAGGTGTTACTTAAAAATTGATACCAGGGCAGATATTTCCACGGAGAAGGGCAATCACAGATTCATTAAACAAACTTATGGTTCACCAATGGAAATGTGTGAGGATTGGATTCATTACGATATCGGGGTTAACAGACATATACAAACACAGGTGAAATATATAATCACCAAAGACCTACGGAATACCAAGAGAAGACTACTCAACATTCTGTCATAACGTACATGGGAAAAGGGTCCCAGGAAGAACAGTCATATGTATATGTGTAAAAGAACCACATCTTGCACACCTACAACAAGCCAAACGTTGTAATCAAACTTGCTGTAATAAAAAATAAAAAATTAAATTAAAAACACGAACAAGAAGTAGTGAGACAAACTTGACGGGCTTTCTCCTGGCACATTCCATTCTCAATTCCAATCTACAACACGACTTCCATTGAAGCTCTGTTGCCCTAGTAACCAGATTTGGTAAGGGAGAACTGCTGCCACCTTGTGGCCGTTTCACACAACAGCAGCTTTAATCCCAGCTCTAATGGTCAGTGGATATTCCAAATCATTGCACGCCTGTAAATGACACCTGCCCTGAAAACAAATCCTGGGGTCATATATCGACAAAAAATTCAAAACACGTCCATATTTCTTTTTTTTTTTTTTTTTTTTTTTGCGGTATGTGGGCCTCTCACTGATGTGGCCTCCCCTGTTGCGGAGCACAGGCTCCGGACGCGCAGGCCCAGCGGCCATGGCTCATGGGCCCAGCCGCTCCGCGGCATAAGGGATCCTCCTAGACCGGGGCACGAACCCGTATCCCCTGCATCGGCAGGCGGACTCTCAACCACTGCGCCACCAGGGAGGCCCAGACGTCCATATTTCAAAACGACAGTTTCAAGAGGCATATTTCACGCACATGAGTGTTCTGCTTCCTTTGCTTTCTTTCTTTTTTGGTTAAAAAAACGGGAATGGAAAATTGCAACCCTCAGAATGGGTGAAAACGTTCGCAAACGAATCAATGGACAAAGGTTTAATCTCCAATATATATAAACAGCTCACGCAGCTTAATATTAATAAAACAAACAACCCAATACAAAAATGGGCAGAAGATCTAAAGAGACGTTTCTTCAAAGAAGTCACAGAGATGGCCAAGACGCACCTGAAAAGCTGCTCAACATCACTAATTATTAGAGAAATGCAAATCAAAATGACAATGAGGTATGACCTCACACCTGTTAGAATCGGCATCATCAGAAAATCTACAAACAACAAATTCTGGGGAGAGTATGGACAAAAGGAACCCTCTTCCAATATTGGTGGGAAGGTAAATTGATACAGTCACTATGGAGAACAGTATGGAGGTTCCTTTAAAAACCTAAAAAGAGAATTACCATAGGATCCAGCAATCCCACTTCTGGGCATATACCCAGAGAAAACCATAAATCAAAAAGACACATTCACCACAATGTTCATTGCAGCACTATTTACAATAGCCAGGTAATGGAAGCAACCTAAATGCCCACAGACAGAAGAATGGATAAAGATGTGGTACATATATAAAATGGAATATTACTCAGAAATGAAAAGGAATGAAACTGGGTTATTTGTAGAGAAGTTGGTGGATCTAGAGACTGTCATACAGAGTGAAGTAAGTCAGAAAGAGAAAAACAAATATTGTATATTAATGTATATATGTGGAACCTAGAAAAATGGTACAGATGAACTGGTTTGCAGGGCAGAAATAGAGACACAGAGGTAGAGAACAAACGTATGGACACCAAGTGCGGGAAGCCATGGGGTGGTGGGGGTGGTATGAGTTGGGAGATTGGGATTGACCTGTATACATATATATGCATAAAATAGATAACTAATAATAACCTGCTGTATAAAAAAATAAATAAATTTAAATTTCAAAATTTTTAAAAATAAAACAGAAAAAAGGTCTTCCATTCACACAGATGTATTTATATGAATGAGTTAATTCCATGCCTATATCTATAAATACATAAATCAGGAATAAATTGTAATTGGAACAAAAAAAGTAAAAAAAACCCTGAACCTAACAGTTATACAGAGGAAAACCCTACCAAGGCACTTGCTCCAGCGGTAAACAATTCTGAAATTGGTCAGAGGTGAGGAATCATCTCCCATACAGACAGCAGCCACGCCCCTCCACGCAAGGAGCGTCCTCATTGCAAAGCTGGGGGACCGTGCCGAGGCCTCTGTGAGTAAACGTGAGCTGAGCCCCAGGCCAGCTGCTGCTGAACTCTTCCCACCCTTCCCAGGTAAAACACCTGAATATGTACGAGGGCTTGAAAGCCTAGAGGAAGGGCCGTGGAGCCACACCAGCGACAGCACGCAGGCCAACTTGCTGCTTGCAGGCCAGCCAGGATGGTCCTGGCCCCGGGCGCTCTTCCGGAAGCTTTCTATTGCCCTGCCTGAGATACCCCTCCTGTCCCGGCCCCCACTGCTTTTTTCCTTCCTCACCTCTGTCCGGAGAGAAATTCCAGCGGAAGGTATGGGTGACACATCCTCTTCTTTACAGGTGGCAGCCTGGCAACTCCTGCAGAAAGGCCAGCAGAGCCCCACTCACACCGGGCCACCAACAAAGCCTTGGCCCCTCACTCCCTCCCACCAGCACAGCGCCGAGACTGCTGACGGGGCAGAGAATATGGAGTCAGGCACAGCTGCAGGGGCTATTGCTGCCTGGAGTGCTGTTTCTATTGAACTCAATCCAGGCACACCTGGGGAGGGCTTGCCGGCAGGGTCAGGCTGCCCAGGTCAGCTAATCCTCAGCCTTCAGGGAATCACATTGCAGAAAATGGACCTCGCTAAGACAGAATATTAGCCAAGGAAAAAAAGGACACAATGCCATTTGCAGCACCGTAGATGAGTCTAGAGGTAATCACGTGACTTGGAGTAAGTCAGAAAGTGAAAGACACATATTGTAGGATATCACTTATAGGTGTTCCCTAAAAATTGATACCAGGGCAGATATTTCCACGGAGAAGGACAATCACAGATTCATTAAACAAACTTATGGTTCACCAATGGAAAGGTGTGAGGATTGGATTCATTACGATATCGGGGTTAACAGACATATACAAACACAGGTGAAATATATAATCACCAAAGACCTACGGAATACCGAGAGAAGACTACTCAACATTCTGTCATAACGTACATGGGAAAAGGATCCCAGGAAGAACAGACATATGAATATGTGTAAAAGAACCACATCTTGCACACCTACAAAAGCCAAACGTTGTAATCAAACTTGCTGTAATAAAAAATAAAAAATTAAATTAAAAACACGAACAAGCGGTAGTGAGACAAACTTGAGGGGCTTTCTCCTGGCACATTCCATTCTAAATTCCAATCCTGAACACGACTTCCATTGAGGCTCTGTTGCCCTAGTAACCAGATTTGGTAAGGGAGAACTGCTGCCACCTTGTGGCCGTTTCACACAACAGCAGCTTTAATCCCAGCCCTTATGGTCAGTGGATATTCCAAATCATTGCAGGCCTGTAAATGACACCTGCCCTGAAAACAAATCCTGTGGTCACATAACGACCAAAAAATTCAAAGGACGTCCATATTTCAAAACGACCGTTTCAAAAGGCCTATTTTACGCACATTAGTGTTCTGCTACTTTTTCTTTCTTTCCTTTTTTGTTAAGAAAAACGGGAATGGAAAAAGGCATCCCTCAGAATGGGCAAAAATCGTTGCAAACGAATCAATGGACAAAGGTTTAATCTCCAATATATATAAACAGCCCATGCAGCTTAATATTAAAAAAACCAACAACCCAATACAAAAATGGGTAGAAGATCTAAAGAGACGTTTCTTCAAAGAAGACACAGAGATCACCAAGACGCACATGAAAAGCTGCTCAACAACACTAATTATTAGAGAAATGCAAATCCAAACTACAATGAGGTATCACCTCACACCTGTTAGAATCAGCATCATTAGAAAATCTACAAACAACAAATTCATGGGAGGGTGTGGACAAAAGGAGCCCTCTTCCACTATTGGTGGGAATGTAAATTGATACAGTCACTATGGAGAACAGTATGGAGTTTCCTTAAAAAAACTAGAAATAGAATTACCATCTGATCCAGCAATCCCACTTCTGGGCATATACCCAGAGAAAACCATAAATCAAAAAGGCACATTCACCACAATGTTCTTTGCAGCACTATTTACAATAGCCAAGTAATGCAAGCAAACTAAATGCCCAAAGACAGATGAATGGATAAAGATGTGGTACATATATAAAATGGAATATTATTCAGCCATAAAAAGGGATGAAACTGGGTCATTTGTAGAGACATCGATGGATCTAGAGACTGTCATACAGAATGAAGTCAGTCAGAAAGAGGAAAACAAATATTGTATATTAATGCATATATGTCGAACCGAAAAAATGGTACAGATGAACTGGTTTGCAGGGAAGAAATAGAGACACTGAGGTAGAGAACAAACGTATGGGCACCAAGTGTGGGAAGCCAAGGGGTGGTGGTGGTGGGATGAGTAGGGAGATTGGGATTGACCTGTATACATGTATATGCATAAAATACATAACTAATAATAACCTGCTGTATAAAAAAATAAATAAAATTAAAGTTCAAAATTTTAATAAAATTTAAAAATAAAACAGAAAAAAGTTATTCTCTTCACACAGATGTATTTATATGAATGAATTATTTCCATGCTTATATCTATAAATACATAAAATAGGAACAAAATGTAATTGGAACAAAAAAAGAAAAAAAAACCTGAACCTAACAGTTATACAGAGGAAAACCCTACCAAGGCACTTGCTCCAGCGGTAAACAATTCTGAAATTGGTCAGAGGTGGGGAATCATCTCCCATACAGCCAGCAGCCCCACCGCCCCACGCAAGGAGCGTCCTCATTGCAAAGCTGGGGGACCGTGCCGAGGCCTCTGTGAGTAAATGTGAGCTGAGCCCCAGGACAGCTGCTGCTGAACTGTTCCCACCCTTCCCAGGTAAAACTCCTGAATATGTAGAAGGCTTGAAAGCCTAGAGGAAGGGCCGTGGAACCACACTAGTGACAGCACGCTGGCCAACTTGCTGCCTGCAGGCCAGAAAGGATGGTCCTGGCCCCGGGCGCTCTTCTGGAAGCTTTCCATTTCCCTGCCTGAGATACACCTCCTGTCCCGCCCCCACTCAGTTTTTTTCCTTCCTCACCTCAGCCCGGAGAGAAATTCCAGTGGAAGTTATGGGTGACACACCCTCTTCTTTACAGTTGGCAGCCTGGCAACTCCTGTAGAAAGACCAGCAGAGCCCCACTCACACCTGGCCATCAATAAAGCCGTGGACCCTCACAGCCTCCCACCAGCACAGCCCCGAGACTGCTATCGGGGCAGAGAATATGGAGTCAGGCACAGCTGCAGGGGCTATTGCTGCCTGGAGTGCTGTTTCTATTGACCTCAACCCAGGCACACCTGTGGAGGGCTTGCCGGCAGGGTCAGGCTGCCCAGGTCAGCTAATCCTCAGCCCTCAGGGAATCACATTGCAGAAAATGGACCTCGCTAGGACAGAATATTAGACAAGGAAAAAAAGGACACAATGCCATTTGCAGCACCGTAGATGATTCTAGAGGTAATCACGTGACTTGGAGTAAGTCAGAAAGTGAAAGACACATATCGTAGGATATCACTTATAGGTGTTACTTAAAAATTGATACCAGGGCAGATATTTCCACGGAGAAGGGCAATCACAGATTCATTAAACAAACTTATGGTTCACCAATGGAAATGTGTGAGGATTGGATTCATTACGATATCGGGGTTAACAGACATATACAAACACAGGTGAAATATATAATCACCAAAGACCTACGGAATACCAAGAGAAGACTACTCAACATTCTGTCATAACGTACATGGGAAAAGGGTCCCAGGAAGAACAGGCATATGTATATGTGTAAAAGAACCACATCTTGCACACCTACAACAAGCCAAACGTTGTAATCAAACTTGCTGTAATAAAAAATAAAAAATTAAATTAAAAACACGAACAAGAAGTAGTGAGACAAACTTGAGGGGCTTTCTCCTGGCACATTCCATTCTCAATTCCAATCTACAACACGACTTCCATTGGAGCTCTGTTGCCCTAGTAACCAGATTTGGTAAGGGAGAACTGCTGCCACCTTGTGGCCGTTTCACACAACAGCAGCTTTAATCCCAGCGCTAATGGTCAGTGGATATTCCAAATCATTGCACGCCTGTAAATGACACCTGCCCTGAAAACAAATCCTGGGGTCATATATTGACAAAAAATTCAAAACACGTCCATATTTCTTTTTTTTTTTTTTTTTTTTTTGCGGTATGTGGGCCTCTCCCTGATGTGGCCTCCCCCGTTGCGGAGCACAGGCTCCGGACGCGCAGGCCCAGCGGCCATGGCTCACGGGCCCAGCCGCTCCGCGGCATAAGGGATCCTCCTAGACCGGGGCACGAACCCGTATCCCCTGCATCGGCAGGCGGACTCTCAACCACTGCGCCACCAGGGAGGCCCAGACGTCCATATTTCAAAACGACAGTTTCAAGAGGCATATTTCATGCACATGAGTGTTCTGCTTCTTTTGCTTTCTATCTTTTTTGGTTAAAAAAACGGGAATGGAAAATTGCAACCCTCAGAATGGGTGAAAACGTTCGCAAACGAATCAATGGACAAAGGTTTAATCTCCAATATATATAAACAGCTCACGCAGCTTAATATTAATAAAACAAACAACCCAATACAAAAATGGGCAGAAGATCTAAAGAGACGTTTCTTCAAAGAAGTCACAGAGATGGCCAAGACGCACCTGAAAAGCTGCTCAACATCACTAATTATTAGAGAAATGCAAATCAAAATGACAATGAGGTATGACCTCACACCTGTTAGAATCGGCATCATCAGAAAATCTACAAACAACAAATTCTGGGGAGGGTATGGACAAAAGGAACCCTCTTCCAATATTGGTGGGAAGGTAAATTGATACAGTCACTATGGAGAACAGTATGGAGGTTCCTTTAAAAACCTAAAAAGAGAATTACCATAGGATCCAGCAATCCCACTTCTGGGCATATACCCAGAGAAAACCATAAATCAAAAAGACACATTCACCACAATGTTCATTGCAGCACTATTTACAATAGCCAGGTAATGGAAGCAAACTAAATGCCCACAGACAGACGAATGGATAAAGATGTGGTACATATATAAAATGGAATATTACTCAGAAATGAAAAGGAATGAAACTGGGTTATTTGTAGAGAAGTTGGTGGATCTAGAGACTGTCATACAGAGTGAAGTAAGTCAGAAAGAGAAAAACAAATATTGTATATTAATGTATATATGTGGAACCTAGAAAAATGGTACAGATGACCTGGTTTGCAGGGCAGAAATAGAGACACAGAGGTAGAGAACAAACGTATGGACACCAAGTGTGGGAAGCCATGGGGTGGTGGGGGTGGTATGAGTTGGGAGATTGGGATTGACCTGTATACATATATATGCATAAAATAGATAACTAATAATAACCTGCTGTATAAAAAAATAAATAAATTTAAATTTCAAAATTTTTAAAAATAAAACAGAAAAAAGTTCTTCCATTCACACAGATGTATTTATATGAATGAATTAATTCCATGCCTATATCTATAAATACATAAATCAGGAATAAATTGTAATTGGAACAAAAAAAGTAAAAAAAACCCTGAACCTAACAGTTATACAGAGGAAAACCCTACCAAGGCACTTGCTCCAGCGGTAAACAATTCTGAAATTGGTCAGAGGTGAGGAATCATCTCCCATACAGACAGCAGCCACGCCCCTCCACGCAAGGAGCGTCCTCATTGCAAAGCTGGGGGACCGTGCCGAGGCCTCTGTGAGTAAACGTGAGCTGAGCCCCAGGCCAGCTGCTGCTGAACTCTTCCCACCCTTCCCAGGTAAAACACCTGAATATGTACAAGGGCTTGAAAGCCTAGAGGAAGGGCCGTGGAGCCACACCAGCGACAGCACGCAGGCCAACTTGCTGCCTGCAGGCCAGCCAGGATGGTCCTGGCCCCGGGCGCTCTTCCGGAAGCTTTCTATTGCCCTGCCTGAGATACCCCTCCTGTCCCGGCCCCCACTGCTTTTTTCCTTCCTCACCTCTATCCGGAGAGAAATTCCAGCGGAAGGTATGGGTGACACATCCTCTTCTTTACAGGTGGCAGCCTGGCAACTCCTGCAGAAAGGCCAGCAGAGCCCCACTCACACCGGGCCACCAACAAAGCCTTGGCCCCTCACTCCCTCCCACCAGCACAGCGCCGAGACTGCTGACGGGGAAGAGACTATGGAGTCAGGCACAACTTCAGGGGCTATTGCTGCCTGGAGTGCTGTTTCTATTGAACTCAACCCAGGCACACCTGGGGAGGGCTTGCCGGCAGGGTCAGGCTGCCCAGGTCAGCTAATCCTCAGCCTTCAGGGAATCACATTGCAGAAAATGGACCTCGCTAAGACAGAATATTAGCCAAGGAAAAAAAGGACACAATGCCATTTGCAGCACCGTAGATGAGTCTAGAGGTAATCACGTGACTTGGAGTAAGTCAGAAAGTGAAAGACACAGATTGTAGGATATCACTTATAGGTGTTCCCTAAAAATTGATACCAGGGCAGATATTTCCACGGAGAAGGACAATCACAGATTCATTAAACAAACTTATGGTTCACCAATGGAAAGGTGTGAGGATTGGATTCATTACGATATCGGGGTTAACAGACATATACAAACACAGGTGAAATATATAATCACCAAAGACCTACGGAATACCAAGAGAAGACTACTCAACATTCTGTCATAACGTACATGGGAAAAGGATCCCAGGAAGAACAGACATATGAATATGTGTAAAAGAACCACATCTTGCACACCTACAAAAGCCAAACGTTGTAATCAAACTTGCTGTAATAAAAAATAAAAAATTAAATTAAAAACACGAACAAGTGGTAGTGAGACAAACTTGAGGGGCTTTCTCCTGGCACATTCCATTCTAAATTCCAATCCTGAACACGACTTCCATTGAGGCTCTGTTGCCCTAGTAACCAGATTTGGTAAGGGAGAACTGCTGCCACCTTGTGGCCGTTTCACACAACAGCAGCTTTAATCCCAGCCCTTATGGTCAGTGGATATTCAAAATCATTGCAGGCCTGTAAATGACACCTGCCCTGAAAACAAATCCTGTGGTCACATAACGACCAAAAATTTTAAAGGACGTCCATATTTCAAAACGACCGTTTCAAAAGGCCTATTTTACGCACATTAGTGTTCTGCTACTTTTTCTTTCTTTCCTTTTTTGTTAAGAAAAACGGGAATGGAAAAAGGCATCCCTCAGAATGGGCAAAAATCGTTGCAAACGAATCAATGGACAAAGGTTTAATCTCCAATATATATAAACAGCCCATGCAGCTTAATATTAAAAAAACCAACAACCCAATACAAAAATGGGTAGAAGATCTAAAGAGACGTTTCTTCAAAGAAGACACAGAGATCACCAAGACGCACATGAAAAGCTGCTCAACAGCACTAATTATTAGAGAAATGCAAATCCAAACTACAATGAGGTATCACCTCACACCTGTTAGAATCAGCATCATTAGAAAATCTACAAACAACAAATTCATGGGAGGGTGTGGACAAAAGGAGCCCTCTTCCACTATTGGTGGGAATGTAAATTGATACAGTCACTATGGAG